>NC_090921.1:656781011-657406011 GCF_040938575.1 Ambystoma mexicanum
TTTTCTCTTCTTTGTACAGGTTGCAGTGATGTTCCGGAGTGATGAGCGATCGAAGCGCTGCTTGCTCAGGTAAGTGCTTTGTTAATGCTGACCTTGTTCCTACTCCCTTGCAGGTTGCAGTGAAACCCGTAGATGGGAGAGGTAAGAGAAGCGTAGGGTGCTGCCAGGACTCGCTGCTTGCCCAGGTAATAATTGTTGTTAATGCTGTCCTTGTTTCTTTACCTTTGCAGGTTGCGGCGAACTCCGGAGATGGGCGAGGTAAGTGAAGCGCAGGATGGATTCAAGGCCGGTTACTTCACAGGTAAGTGTTCTTGCTCGCTAATGCTGTTCTTGTTGTTCCAGGTTATTAATGGAATCCGGAACTAGGGCATCAGGATCGGGCCACTGGAGAGGCAGATGAGCATGAGCTGGACACAGTGAGCGTTATGCTGCAGTGCAGAATAACGCGGGTGTGGTTTAAATAGCCTAGGTAAAGTAGTTCCAGGCCAATAGTTCCAGGCCAAGCCACACCCAAAACACTAGACCGCATAGCTTGGTTCTAAAGAACTGAGCTGTGTAATAGGCCTCCATGTTGGATTAAGGTCCAAAACTGGTATTGCTTTATTCATGATAAAGGCGCAAGGACTGGCTCTGTGTATGTTTCTGATGGAGTTTTAAGGCCCTTGGGGCCGGTGTGAAGGGCTTTAGCCCCACTGATGCCAGGGAGCTGTTATACCTGAGGGGGTCAGGGGCATGGATCCTGACAGCTGTACCCGGCGAACACAGAGTGCAACATAATGGATCCACTGTTTTCTTCACTTCCCCCGAAGGCAGCCGAATGCTTCGCATCAAACCTTCCAGACCCTGGGGGCTCCAAGGGACACTCACCGCAGCATCCCTGAATGATATATGATATCAAGATGCCCCATACCACATGATCCTGACAAAATAGGGAGGCGGCTCCGGAGCCCTCTGGGTGGGGCCCAAGGGCGACACAAAATGGCCACTGCCAATTGGAGTGCCCTGGCCGCCCCTAGCGCACCACTACCCGCAGTCACTGCAGGACAGTTATGTTGTGTTTTTTTATGGGTTTAGACAAGAATAGGGGGAGGTATGGGAGCCGGTAGGTTACTGTTTCTGGCATGGGAGTGCTTGGGAAGGGGAAGAGCAACAGTGTTGGACATTATTCATCTCTTAAGTAGTTCTTTGACAACTCACATGACTCACAAGGGTACACCACACCCAACTGGTACAGATGTCACAAAAAATACCCGCACTGATCAACCATCAACATTAATTGCCATAACCCAACCAGTAACATAGCTACACCCGTAACGAGTGGGAAACCTGGGGCGAACTTGTCTATCTTATCCTGGAATATAAGGGGGCTCACTAATTAGAAAAAGTCTCGACTGATCACAAACTACAGTAGAAACCATGGAGCAAACACATTATGTTTATAGGAAACACACCTAGCCCGGGCCGTACCTCTTCCTAGATGATGGCGGGATGGGTTATTCACAGATATAACTCAACCTTTTCCTCACATTCCAGGGGAGTTGCTACCTACAAAATAGGCTGCATGAACAGATTAAAGATGAGTAGGTGCGGTACATAATACTTGCGTGGGAGATGTTCGGTACCAAGCTCCTACTTATAAACATATACGCACCCAACATTGATTCCCCTGAGTTTTTCCACCAATGCACCAAACACATTCACAAGTTCCCAGACCATAAGATAGTATGGGCTAGTGACTTTACCTGGCCCTTACACTGGAGCTGGACAGGTCCACAACATCTCAGTTGACCCCTTCGCAAGCGGTCTGGGCATGGTCCTCCGTATCCCAAAGCCACGACCTTCATGACACATGGCACTGTGAACATCCACACAACAGAGGGTACACATTCTTCTCCGGTTGCACGGTTGCTCATCCAGGATTGATTATGTTATGGTCACCACTCCCATCCTTCAAAATGTTTCCACAGCATCCATTCTCCCCCCAACCCTATGCGCCCATTCGCCAGTATAAGTCTGGTTTACGACCAATTTATGCCCCCCTCACTTGCTTTGATGGCGATTCAGGGCCACCACTCTGGAGGATGTCGCCTTCCGATCTGAGATGGCCCAGGACGTTAGGTTCTACTTCCAAACCAATGAAGGGTCAGTCCCCGTACAAAGCGTAATCTGGGAAGCCTTTAAAGGTGATTTAAGAGGGTGCTGTATCTCAAAGGACGGTGGGGTACTAAAAACCATACAGAGGTCCATGCGAATATTGGAAGACACTATTCGTGAAGGGGAAAATAGACAAGGAACCTTAGACATGCCCAAACTCTGCCAGGAGCTACAGGCTCGTAGAAAAGAGCTCCTACTATTGTCAACTAGCGAGGACAGGTTTCTGGGAGACCCCATACTGGCAGCAAGATACAGGGAGGGAGACCAGCCGAGTAGGACTCTAGCCTGGGCGATCAAGAGGGAACAACCAACCACCAGCATAGCAGAGATCGAAAACCAGAAGAGGGTTCTTCTAAAAGACCTACAGGGGATCAATAGCGAGTTCAGGGAATATTATGATGAGCTATACACAATGCTCCCTACCCCTGGCCATGATGAGCTAACACGATACCTAGACGAAATAGCTTTAGGTTGAATGGACCAGGATCAAGGGAATGCTCTCAATGACCCTATCTCTGAAGAAGAGATACGAAAGGCTATAAAAGTACTTCCCAATGGTAAGGCTCTCGGCCTGGATGGAATTACTGCAGAATTATATAAGGCATACGCAGATCAAGTGGTCCCTTACTTGATGGGTATGTACGACAGTGCAATGTCCAGTGGCATCCTTCCGGAATCTACCAGATCTGCCTTGGTGAAGGTACTTCTGAAGCCCGGTAAAAACCCCCAACACTTATCATCATACTTACCACTATCACTAATTAATGCGGACAATAAAATCCTTGCGAAGATCCTCACAGATCGTATACTCCCACACATGCCAACCCTGGTACTCCCAGACCAGGCTGGATTCATACCTGGTAGGTCCATGCAAAATAATTTCCTGTTCACCCTTATGCGCAACATAAACCCTCAGGTACCAATGGCGATAGCAACACTCAATGCCGAAAAAGCTTTTTACTCGGTTGAGTGGCCCTTTCTTTTTGAAGTGCTCCGACGCTCTGGATTCGGTCTAACATACATTTGATGGGTTAAACTACTGTATACAGCCCCCAGAGCATCGATTTACATGAATGGCATGATCTCAATGCATATCTACCCCACACGCAGCACCCGCTAGGGCTGTCCTCTCTCTCCGGTCCTATTCGCTCTTGAGATGGAACCATTAGTGTGCCATGTCTGGGAGCTGCATGCACACCGAGGGATTTGCCTACATACACATATCTCCGTCATACCTTTATATGCCAACGACATCTGTCTTTATGTTAAGCATCTTCTTCACAATGTAACTCAGTTAACACAAGAGGTGGTTCGATTTGGAGAATTTTCTGGCCTCCGGATTAACTGGCACAAGTACAAGATCCTCCCCTTGACCCCAGGAGTCTGGCGGGCAGATGTGAGCGACAATTTTCACTGGTGCCCCCAGGGGATACGCTACTTGGGCATTGTGGTTACCACTACATGGGAGGCCCTATACAGAGCCAACTATATAGGCCCCCTAAAGATCTTAGAACAGAAAGTAGAAGCCTGGATAATATTCCCCATCTCTCAAGCGGCACATGTAGCACTTGCTAAGATGATAATACTCCCTAAGATACTGTATATCTTTAACAATGTTTCCATATGGGCCCCCGCCAGCTACTGGTTAGGAGACTGATGACAAGACTATCGTTAGCTGATGGGCAACCTAGAATAGCCTATGACACGCTTGCACGCCCATACGAACTCAGTGGCTTGGAGTACCCGGATATGTACATGTACTACCTGGAAGCCCAGGTACAATATATTGCTGGATTGAACCCCCTAGACCCGACACCCCCACTCCCAGTTAGCGAAGGCCATCGCCCAACCGGACGCTCTGATGAACATGATCTGGGGCAACAAAAATGCAGTCCCTAGGAGAGAGGTTCAACCCATAGCAGTCACCTGTAGAGCATGGGAACGCATGAACCAGCTGCTGAAGACTTCCCTCCACTTTCTACCTGATCTCCCAGTACACATCATAATAGGGATACCAATAACACACATATAATCTTTCAGAGAACACTTTCAGACCCTGGGGGTTCATTCCCTGGTGGACCTGGTACAGGATGGTCGATTTGTGCTCTGGGATGAGTTAAGATCTAGGGGTGAACATAATGACGTAACTTTAGTTCATTACTACAGACTTCGTGGCATACTAAGAAACAAATGGCCCGATTTCACACTAGCCCTGATCCCACAACCGGCACAATGCTACGTGATCAAGCCTCTATCCACTAGCAAGCTTATCTCTACCATTTACAGACTGGTTAGAACCGGAAGGGGGGGTTAAGAAACACACGTACAAAACCACATGGGCAGCATCATTAGGGAAATCACTAAACGGGGTACAGTGGAAAGTGGAAGTCCTATCTGCATGCAAACCCGCATACATCCCTAAACTCCCGATACAGACTGATCCACCACAAATTCATCCATCAGATCTATTATTACCCCTCAAGGTGAGCGGGTACTTCCCTGGGAGGTCCTCCACCTGTAGGAGATGCAATACGCAATTACCGGACTTCTACCATGTTAGTTGGAACTGCCCTCATATTAGACCATTTTGGAGAAGTATTGAGGTGGCGATATCCAAAATGCTACCCTCGACAAGGGTATACTCACTGGAACTCTGGCTCCTGGATCTAATCGAAGGAGGAACCCGCACCAAAAAGAAACTGCTATGTATGGCCTGAGTTTTAGCAAGGTACTTGGTGGCAGGAACATGGGGGAAATCTAACACTCCCACATTTCCGAAGTGGTTAGAGTGTATGTGCCTATGTGAACAGAGGGAAACCAGGTATGTTTCCTCACTTCTGCCCACCAGCTGCCCGTTCGACTATTGGTCCCCCTTTAGACAATATCAGTGGGACAACATACTGGTAACATAATGTCCAGGACCTACACCAAGGTGTCGAAGCAGGGGACAGAAAACATGTTGGCACAACTAGGTAGTGTGGTCCTAAAGGTACACTTTTCCACACATTCGTACGCACATCGTGATGATAGCTTCAACAACAATGAGATAAATGCATATCGTTGTCAGTAACTTTGTGAGTTGGTGGGGAGGGTGGGGGAGTCATTTTGGGGATTAAGGGTCTTGTTGATTACTTGTTCATTGTAAAACAATAAAGAAAGATAAAGAAAAGAAGTAACACACGCTCAACTTCTTCCCGTCCACCTGCCCCTCAATATTTGTGCTTGGTGCCTCTTCCCTCATTTCGCTGCCCACCTTCCTTTCTAATCTCTCCTGCAAAACAAAATACATTAAAAAAACAACAAAAGAAAGGTTCCTTTAGGAACTACCTTTCACAGTTAAAAAATAGAACTAAAAGAAAAAATCTTATAGACTCCATCTAGTTTACATTTCTCAGTAAAGATTTTCCAACATTTCCATTAGCATTTTGTGTTATGTTAATGGGAATAATGTAGCGTTCATCCCCCGTTCAATGAGGGATAACGGCCTGGCAGCCCAAGTTATCGGCTAAAGCGAAGCGAGGTTGGATAACAAGGGCTCTGGACTATTATCCCCCATTCCAGCCCCGGCAATGGGGGATGAAAGCCATTAGCACCCCGAGTTCCCAAGGCGGGAAACCGGGGTGCCAAAAAAAAAGAATGTTTCTTCCTACACCGGGACGCATGCGTCCCGCTGTAGGAAGGAAAATCCTTTTTCCCAAGATGGTCACCATGGAAAGGAAAGGCGGGGCTCTGTACAGGGTGTCAATATGTTATTTTGCTGGCATGGCAGGAGAACACTTCCGCTGCCGATGTCTTCATCTTCTGTACCACATCCATGATATCTGTTGGAGAGACTAGATTAAAAGAGGAGGAAGCAGGTGCAGCTGAGATACCTGGAGGTAGAAATGATAGATTCAGAACAGCAATCAATGGTGCTCTTGAGCGAGTCAAGATTCCCCATGAAGCAGGAAGCCACGTTGTCCACAAGGGATTGGGCGGCAATAGGTGAGGCAGAGAAAGCAGCAGGGGTACTTGTCTTCCTGTAGTTCCTGAACACTTACACAGATGTTTTGGTCACCAGACCGATGTGCATGTGCAGGAGGCTGTTTCTCATGCTAGATAGTAGCATAGTAATCAATATGGCATATACAAGCCAACCTGTTCTCCCTCGAAGAGATTTGTGCCAGCAGCATTCCTCTTCTCTATTCCTAATTTCACTGGCAGGCTCAGAGTTAATCCAACGATATCATAGGTGGGCTGCTGCTGATAACAGGAGCAAGAATATCCAGACTGTTGCAAAACACTATGGAGTCTAGAAAGCAGAGTTTCGGGTGCTGGTCCCAGTAGGTTAGGTCCATTATAGACCATGGAGATGGATCCAAAAGCAGCAGGAGAGACCCTCACTGTAGGTCTGCAGAAAAGGAACATCACCTCAGCTCTGGACAACAGTGGGTTTCCCCTAACTAGAAGAGAATGGTCCATCCAAGGCAAGGCTATGTAGATGATGTCGGAAAGTGACAACTGAGTTGATAATACAGTATCCAGATTATTACTGTCCACTTTACAGATTTTGAGGGACAGGGAATCACAGGATTTAGAAAAAGGAAGGGTTCTGCGTTCTAAACAAACAGAAGTCTCAGAGAATGAGAGGACCATGATAGAGCCAGATGGGTACTTGCAGTGATGCAGACAATTTCCTAGAGAAGGGGGTGGTGTCACCAGGGGCCTTTAGGTCGCTAAAGTGACTGGGCTTGTGTTGGCATCAAGAATACATTTCCCTGCTAGGCTTACAAGAGAAGGAAAGTCAATCATTGCAATCTTGGTGGTAGTGATGGAAGCAGGAAAAATAAGGGTAGCACCTCAACTCACCTTGCTGAGTTTGTTATTTGCAATGATCTTGAAGCAGGGTCGGACTAGGCCATAAGATTGTGTCTGGCACCAATGAAATAATGACCCACAGTTGTAAGTGGCTATTCATTCCTTTTGTGGCACTGTTTGAATAGTACCCAGGGGGGGAGATTTTTTAAGAAAATGTGATGCAAATTGTGCCTTTTAAAGAATATTTATTCAGCAACACTGGTCAAAACTATTAGCTGCATAGTGAAGTAACTCATCAAACTGTCCCACATTGGCCAAATAAAGTGGCACACTTTGACCCCCAAAAAAAATAACTGTCCCACACGATCATTTTTTGTTCGGCCATGGGCCTATTGCCCTATTGGCCAGTCTGAGCCTGTCATGTAGTCATCGTGGTGCCATGTGTGGACAGTGACCATATATTTAGCAGAGAACCAGGTGTCTGTGAGGTAAAGGAAGTCAATGTAATGCTCCTCAGGCAAGTCATGAAGGCTGGAGGCATCCTGGCAGACCTAGGGTGCTCAATTAGAAATATAATTTAGGACTTTCCTGGTTGGTGGGCAAGGGGCAGGCAGTAGTGTGACATTAGGCAACAAAGGGAACAGAGCTGATGGTAACAGTCGACCTCAGCAGCTAATAGTGCATATGGGCAGTGTGGATTGCAGACCTGGAGGCTGTGCACACAGGGGAACTTCCAGCAGAGGGGTTAGATACATGAAAAGGGAAAAAGGGAGAATGCAGGTGATCAAAAGTAATCAAGTTCAACTGGTTGCTCTTTGTCATGATAGTTCTGAAGATGTTAAGGCCCATATTACTACTCAGGGAGGAACCTTGTCGAATATTCCATCTGGTGCCACAATATTTTGCACGGTCCCAAAGGAGGAAAGCTTGGAAAACATGATGGATTGCCCAGTACAAGGGCTATAGCATATTATCAAAATATGAGTCAAATTCTCCCTAGAGGCAAGGTTTGCGTCGGTTTCTGCAAAAGGCATCCCAGTGTTACCTTTAAGGGTAGCCATTTCCATTTTGTTTCTTGGCCGGTTTCAGGATTTAACGAGAGGGGTACATAATAGTGGCATAACTTCAGAAGATGGGTCGAGACTGAAGTAGCAATGATGAAATGGCTGGCTATAGGAAAATGAAGATTCAGGGAACAGTAGCTCAGGATTGCCCTTTGCACACAGATAAAATAGATCACAACTGCTTTTGATGCACAGGAAAAACAGCTCTTATTTGTGAATTAAATGCATAGTTGAAATAGATCAAGATGCTTTAAACACAAAGGTAAATAGATCAGTCTAGCTGGATACACACCCAGATAAAATAGATATGATTCATTTATAAAGGCTTTAGAATAAAAAGACATATTTTAGTGTTTATTAACCACAGAAGGTGTATAGTTTTATCACTAGTGTGACATAGGTCAAACTTAGTTTCACAACAATGCAGAAAGATGAAGGCACGCTAGGGTAGGAACAGGACATTGAAGTGAGAGCAGGGACAGAGTAGAGCTGGTCAAGATAGTAAAGGAGAGAACAGTGAAAGAAACAACACAGCCATGAATGATATACCCCACGTTCTGGAGTACTAATGTGCTCTGGATGGAGGAGAGAAGGGGTACAGCCCACAAACCTACCAGGCCCAGGCAAGGCCAAGAAGATCCTACCCTGGTCAGAGGAGCCTATAGTTGAGATGCCCAGCATGAGGATGCCTAAGGACTGCTCTTACACCTGACAGTCTCCTGACTGTGGTGCCCAATCCCAGGCCCTACCTGACCTTGAGATGGAGGGCAGGTAGACTGGCTTGGGTACAAAAATGGGGGGGGGGCACTCTTGACGCTCAAGGTCCCTTTCGGGCAAGTGGAGCAGCAGTACCAAGCCATTGCGGTCCTCCTTCCGAGGGTGTGATGATGATTTCAAATGTTTATCTTGGGGGATGATGCAGAGGGCCAGTATAAACATAGAAGGATAAGAAGAACTTGATGTAAGTCCCAGAAAGCAAGGCAGGAAGTTGGGGTATGAAGATTGATTAGAGGTGGGAATAAATAACACTTTCAGATGGGGAAGATGAGTACATTTGGCAGATGTCAGAGATATGTTGAATTGTAAAGTAGATACAATGTAAGAAATGGAAATATCATAAAATTGCCCTTATCAAATGTGGTATCAGGATCCTATCATACTGCCACCAAAGGCTGCTTCTGATGTCCCCCGAGGTGACTGTCTTCTGACCTCTCTTTGCCTGTCTCCTGCAGGTAACATTGCATTGATGTTAGGGTGCGGCAAAAAAGCAAGTCACAGTATTGTGCAGTAGAATGATTGAGGGCACAATCCCTTTGTTATCACACTTCCCACAACTGTTTGGAATGTGTAATTTCCCCAGAACGAACTGATTGGGTGAAATGGTTGCCATTCTTCCCATTGAGAGACCCGGGTGGGTGGGCAGGTCACCCATTCAGGGCATTCAAATGTTTTGATAAATCACTGTGACAAATTGACTTCTGTCCTGCAGGACAGCCACTCAGCCAACATGCTGCTACAAACCAAGAGCCAACACAGTCATAAAGGTAAACCAGGCACAGTCAAGATATATCCCTCCTTCGCCTTTTGTGGTAACGTGGACCGAGGGAAGGCTATACTCTTGAGAGAGGTGTTAATGTGATGCAGTAGTGACCCAAACAGAAAGGTACCACATTTCAAAATAAAGAGAATGTCCAATCCGCTTCTATAAAAAATACTTTAATTAAACACACCATCTCCAACAAAACTAAACAGAAACACTGTACAAAAACCCACCAGATCATGAGGGCCTCCAGGGTCAGTTCAATGGTCAAGTAGATGTTGAAGAGGCTGATGTCTGGATATGCAGGTTCAGAATGAGCAATTCATTGTGGTGTCTAACGGTTGGGGCTCGGAGATCCACCAGGGTCAATCTGACTGGTGATGAGGATCAGCAGCGAAGATGCTGGCAGAATGAGCATGGGTTCGGCAGTGGCAGATGCAACAATGAGCTTGTAGTTCGAGCCATGGCAACAACACACTAAGCTAGCATAGTGTGATGGCGAACAGCTTTGAATGATCAGTGAAAATTCAAAAAATGTATGACTGTCAAAGGCATCTCCAGCAGGCCTGCTTGTTCAAATTGGAGTGCATCCGGCTCAACAAATGTTCCACCGATTCGATTAGAGTAAGCAGGGGTCTCTGGCAGTTCTTGGCACTATGGATGCTTTGATTACCACTCGTGGGTCTCAGGGACAAGTTCAGTCCTTGTTCTCTGGCTCCCAGCAAGGGAGGATTGTGCACACCTTCAGGCGTCCTTCAACAAGTTAATGTCCTGGCAGCAGTGTGGCTGGGAGAGAGGCCACTCTTGTTCCAGCAACAAGTTCACCCGCAATGTGCCCTGGAGAGGGGTATGGAAAGGATCTCACCTCTCCCTTGGTCGGTCAGTATTTATTTCACTGGTGGAGGTCTCTGGAAGGTCAACTCTCCAAAAAGAGGTCCAATGAACACTTCCTCCAGGTTTGCAGTCGAAAAGATGATCTGCAGCCATGGTGGGAGATGGGTTCTTTTAAAGACAAAAGCCTGTATGTGATTGGACTGTCGGGGTCCATTTATGCACATGAAAGAAGTGGACTTTGCCCTTTTGACTTCACACCCAACGTTCTTTGCTCTAGAGGAAGGGACAGGAAGCAGAGAAAGAGGCAGAGAGAAGCAAGATAGCAGAAGTCTTCCGCCACTGAAAAGAGATCCTCTGTCCACAGTAACGTTGCCCCTCCCCTTCTCACTAGGATTAAAGGGCTTCAGAAATGAAGCACCCTGGTTTGAGGCTACTCACTTTGAATGGGTGTGATCCTTTGATGCATGGACACAGGACAGTGCTGGCTCTGGTGGGGGGAGTTAACTACCCTCACAAAGAGACCATAGAGGAGGCCAGGTCATTCAGGTTCCTATTCTGTCAGTTAAAAGAGCGAGACTGTCTGGCCAGAATGCAAATTACCTTCCACAGCTGAGCAGGCTCACAGGACCTGACACGTGTAATATTAATGTGGATGTAATATTAATGTGGATGTGGCTGCAATGATCATGAGTAGTGCCAAGCACCATGCCTTAACTAAGGCATTGCTTATATTTAGAGTTTACCCTGCCACCATCATGAGCTACTTATAATCAACACACTTTTTCTACAGATTTGCATATCTTAAATTACAGATGTCAGATCGGCAACTGTCCCCTCTGAATCTGCCATTTGCCACTGATAGAGCAGGCACTGCAGATCAGGATGCTAATGCATAAGGGCACATATACACACTATGCTTTTTGTATGGAATCTGATCAGCTGATTACCTTTTTAGAGTTGGAATTTCTGAATCATTTAATTCATCAATACAAATCAAAGATGGCTTTCATACCATTACCAGATTACTGCTCGCTATCACAGTGCTAGAATATTCCTAGGATTCCCTGAGTTTCTGCTACTTCGGTGACCAGAACCCTTCGACCATTTGCCTGGTGGCAGTACAAAGCATTTGAGGTTATTCCAGCCTAAATCATTGTCCTCCTGCTGCCTCCTCGATTCAATGAGGATAGCCGATTACTCTGAAACATGTATGGGGTTGCTGGTGATGTCATGCAGAAGGTGTGTGGCCTAATTTGTATTTGAAGTTTCCATTTATGTAATGACAAGGCACGCTGAAAAACAATGATTTGGAGGTTTGGTCAGAGGAATGACATTTGTTAGGATTTTTTTTAAAATCTTCCCTCCATCACTTTTCAAGTTTCATAAGCCATCCTAAGGGGGACAGGTATTTATGTTATGAGTTTGCTGTGCTTAGATTCCCAGATGCAGCTGATGATGCCTATTAAGTCATGAAATATGACTGGAGTTGCTTGTCGTCCCAGGCAGAAGGATGTGTCCTAGCAGTTTGGCATGGACTGACCCTATTAGGGTGTGACTTAAGCTAATTTGCACGTTGTTTTTCTCCTTCTCTGATGGTTTGGTAGGCTGTAAAATGATAGTCTGGAAGGGTAAACAGAGCAATCCTAGGGATTCTCTTTTTTTCAAAGCCTTTCATTCATCATACCTCCCTTTTGGCAATGGGAAATAAACCCGAATTCCCAAAATGTAACTCTGCAGACAGCATAGAATCAAAATTTGACTCAGGCCCAACGGATGAATCAACTGCAGTTCACGATTGATTTCAATGGCCATGTTCCAGAGGTGCTTTCAAGATTAGATGCACCTGACCCATAGCAATTATACAATCATCAATCTAGAAAATGCTAATCTCAAATTCTGAAGATATTAAAGTGACAATAAATTGAACCAATAAGTAATAATATAAAATGAACATACAGTAAATAAACTTTGCATGATGTATGATGCAACCCCTACATCCGCATTTCTAATCTTTGTGCATGAAAGGAAGGACAGTAACATGCATCAGGAAGACAGGGGGTAGAGGAGCCAATGGACAAATGATGGAGATAAACTTCAAAACAATGCAGATATAAATTATTAAAGGAAGCTCGGCAGTCCATCATATTCTGTCTCATATAAGACAATGGACCTCATTACACGGATGGCGGTAAGGATTTACCGGTACCGGTACTGGTAAAATACCGGTACCGGTAAATCCTTACTGCCTTACTACGAGGTCCCTTTGTGGGTTGGGGGATTTAACGCCTGCTTTTTGCAGGCGTTAAAAACCAACCCGCAAATGGACCCAGGGAGCTAATTACGGTACCGCAATTTGCGGTACCGTAATTAACGCCTTCCCCATTCCCATTGAGCCCTATGGGGCAAAAATGGGAATGGGGAAGGGCCAATGGTGCATGGGGAATTACTGCCCCGCCAACCTTGGAATGGGGCGGTGATTCCCCTTTCCGCCAAGGCGGTGCCGGTATTTTACCGGCATGAACCATGGCGCTAGTAGCGCCATGGTTCTCCGCCATCCGTGTAATGAGGCCCATTCTTTCGTCAGAACTATTACTAAAGCCTGCACCCTATTATCAATCGAAAAGGGATCAATCAACTGGATTGCTGAGAAATGAACGAATCCAAAATGTCTGAAAGAGAAAAGAAAAAAAAAAGTTATTTTACTGAAAATAACTTTCGGTTTTCTCTTCTCTGCACATTTTGGACTACCCCCTTACCCCCACCCGATTGCTTACCTGTGGGCCGCACACCTCCTTTTGTGTCACCGTGTTCTGCATCCCTTTGCAACGCCAGTTCCCTTCACTTGCATGGACAGCAACTGGCGCTGCAGGGTCCTCTTTTCTTTTTTTTCTTTTTTAGAACGTTATCCCAACGGGTGCGGGGGACACCCCTGCAGCCCTTTCTGATATTACTGTAAACAAGGGTGCAGGGGACACCGCTGCAACCACCGCTGCCCTTGTTCACTGTAATGCCACCGAATAGAGGACTTGGTCAACATTTTCTGGTGTACGTAATTTTCGTACGCCCGAAATTCGTATGCCCGATTCGGTCAAATCTCAGATTCATTTATATGGGCGAATTCCCACTCAACTTGCACCACGTCAAATTTATTTTTTTGAAACAATGAGAGCTCTTAACCACAATTTTCTTTTTGAAGGCGAGTGCTGCAGGATGGACGGCAAGTGCCCAAGAATACAGAATAAGGATCTTACAGAACATTTACTGAAATATTATTCCAATTCTTTGTAGTTCCTGGAACACTCACCTGCGACGGCACGTAGGTCTCATCATCCGAATCTACACCTGAGTACAGCTCGGGGGAGGTGCAGCCAGAGACACCCCTTGAGAGCACGACCTGCAGCACTTGTGGGTTCTCACCCACCACCACACCACGCTGTGGCACCCAGTAACACAAGAATGAACGTATTCGTGTCACACGCAGCCTAGAATGACCTCTGAAGGGGTAGGCTACACACGGGGCAAGCACAGATGTTAGATACGTGCGTGACTCACCGTCTGCCAGGTAAAAGAGCGTGAAAAAGGAGCGCGTTTGGTTGGCAACACCCCCGCCAAAAGAAGATTTGTACGCTGTCTGAGGAGACAGGACAACAGTAGAAGGGAACACTGTTTGAGGGAACAGGCCCAGGTAAACCAGTAAAAGAGAAAAAAGAGAAAAAGCTGTCAGAGGTAACAGGGAGTACGAACTTTCATGACTGGCACCCATTAAGCTTGAAGGCCCATTTTGTAATGCCAATGTCTGTGTTGTTTTCAAAGCTCATTCTGTTGGTTCCAACGTAAGAGATATTTCTGGTCGGTCATGTTCATTTCCTTCTGTTCTTTCTTTTCCTTTACCCCTTAGCTTGGGTCCTGATTCAGGTGCCCTTGTCCTGTTGTCTGGCTTAAATTCCAAGTACAACTTTTCCTTTTAAGTCCAGGTTTTAGCCTAGCTTTTCTCTGGAGCACAATTCGAGTCTGTTTTTCATGAGAACCATCTCCCCGATTCCCTACCAGCCTTTCCCTGCCTAATGAGACTTTTCAGTGTCCACGTCTCAGCCTGGCGTCACCTAATATCTCAATTCTAGGTATGCTTTGCATGAGAACCATCTTCTAGATTTCCTGCCACACTTGTGCTATCTCCCCAGAATCCATGGCAACTATTTGCTGCCTCATAACACTTGTCAGTTTCTCCTCACTTGTAATTCATACCTGAAACAAAGCAGGATCTTACTTTTTCCAAGGAGGCCACTGTGTCCGAGGGAACCATGGAGGACACAGAGCCCACACATGGAGACCACATTAGCTGTCTTTCCCCAAAAAGATGTTGTACAATTATGTGAGTGAAAACTGTTGCAGGTTGCAGTCATGGTGATGAAAAACATTTAGAGAATCCAAATTCACAGACCCCGCCCAATGTGATGATTTTCCACACTAACTATACATATGTATAGCTGATATAGAAACAGTGAATACAACTGGGGAAAAAAGCAACAAAACAAATAAATGGCACACTGAAAGGTAGAGGGTTAGGGGCAGCGAGAGGTGTAGGTATGAAAGATCACCATGTCACAAGGGTGGAGCAACCCTGGCTTTAATTATTTGCATTAATAATAAAATGATGCAGGTGATTCTATCTGCTTGCCAAGATGCCCCTTTCCTCAAACACCAGGCCAAAACATAATATACACCTGGGCCCTTCAGCAGCAGTCCTGTGCACTACTGCATCAGTATCCTGAACTGCAGCACCTGCTCTCCAGTGGCACAGATCATGCTCTGAGGTCACAGGTGTCCTCTTGACAGCTTGGGTGACAGCAAAGCCACTTCGACACAGTGGCTTCTCTTAAAACATGCACTTTTGTTCCAAAGCTAAATAAGCATAATGAATCACCATCCTGGTGGCAGTTTAATCTTTAACCATAAAACATACTTGAGTTTGGGGTATGGTGGCTGGTATTTCATCTTATTATTATTAAAGCCATTCCAGATCTGTATCACACTTGTGTCAATGCTGGAAGCCAGACCATTCATGCAGAGGCTGTGTGTATTCTCCCAATAGTGGCTGCATTCACTGAACCCAGCATGACCATTGCCAGATGGGGCTGCCTCTCTTTTGGTTGTTTGTGAGTTCAGGTAAAACCTCTCTCCAGCAGGACAGACCCTCAGCAGCAGCTATCCTAGGAAAAATGAATCAAAGGGCACACTCTAAACAAAAGGACTAGCCTTAAACCATTGTTTTGCATATCAATAGGCTTTTGATGCTGTGGATTTGGGAATGGGCTGCATCAATATAGACAGAGGGAGCACAGCACAGTTGCTCTCTGTGCCTCTACTTCCGTCTGTCTCCTTCACTTCCTTTAGCACATTCAGTATACTGCCAGAAGGGAAAGGCCACGTGTTACAAGGACAGGGATTGGACTAACGTAAACCTGCAATAAGGTCCAAATCCTGTCCTTGTAACAAGTGGCCTTTCCCTTCTTGCAGCATACTGAATGTCCTAAAGGAAGTGAAGGACATTTTGCCTTTAAAAGTAGAGGTCTCCCACTACTTTTTTTATTCACTTCTGGGCTATACAGGCTTTAAGGAAGAATCAACTTGGTCCTCTTTTTGGTGAGTTTGACCTCTGTCCTTGAGGTGTAAAAGGAGTACGCCATGGCAGAGGTAAGCTCTGCTCCCCACCCACTCTCAGGGCACGTTGGGGGGACCTCTTGCTGAGGACCTGCTACTCCACAGCAAACCTCCCTTGGCTGGGAGAGCAGGACCTGGAAGGACTCACCCTATCCTACAGCCACTGCCGGTTGTCTCACAGCATCTGGAGAGCTAAATCAACCTGGATCCCTGTTTTGCTGCACTGTGCCCGTCAAACTTCATTTTAAATGTGTTCATCGCTTTTGAACAAGAGGGACCCGTCAGTGCTGTTTTTGGCACTCCATGGACATTCAAACCTCCACTGTTGTGCATCCATTGAACTGACTCGCTGCTGCACATCACAGGTGATGCCTGTCACCTATTTGGCTGGAATGACCAGCTTACTGCTGCAGAAAACTCAAACCAGTGCCTCTTCAAACTTTGCATTGGATCATCAGGGTCATCGCTTTAAACAGCCGGATCTCGACTGAAACCGCTGAAGCATTGCATCACTCGCCTAACCGAGCTGGTAGTTACCAACGTCTGGACCTAAATCGACCCTCGAACTGACCCTTGTGAGCCATCTGATCTGCACGACCCGAGTGCTGCTCTTGAAACGCAACAAACTCCCACTTCCAACAAAATATTTATTGAATTTCTTTTAATTGATTGGGTATTTGTAATGCGTCTATACAGAAGTGTTTCAAGGTGCAAATAGATGCCAGCTCGCAGGTTGACCCAATACAACTCGCTGCACCAGAACATGGTTCAAGCTCCACGGCATTAAAGCTCAAACCCTGGTTCAATGACGTTGAACGGCCTGAGCCTGGAACAAGATATTTTGAACTCACCCTGTGACCCTGGTCCTCCTTTCAGGACCCTAGAGACTGTATAAGTTCCTTTTGCACCTTTTTCCACTAAGAACATATTATTTTTATATTCCTTGTTGCACTTCTTGTCTTTCCTTCTTGCCAGGTCCCTGCATCAGTATTTTTTGCAGTTCTCTGTCTTCTTTTACAGGGGTGCTTTTTTAATAGTTTTTATAGTTATTTCTACATTGCTGTGTTTAACTAAAATATATATTTGTATGTAGAAACTTGAGCGGACTGTTGCACTTTGCTGTTTGGGTTGCTACTGGATCACATCCCCACCCCTTCTCAGAGTATACCATTCCCTCTGCCCACGTTACCCCAAAAGGCAAGAGAGCTAAATCTCTTGGCTGTGCCAATTTAACCTTTATAATTGGGCTCCCAGTTGGTTTATAAAAGTGTGGGTGTTGAGTAGGCTGGGGAAAGGATGGTATATGGACTGGAACACCATTAATAAAACAACAAAAAGGGACATCAGAAATGGAAGTTCAGGCGGTTTGCACATTTTTCTGGATGTTCCAAACTCACTTCTGCCGTACAAACTGGTGTCCAGTGATAAGGTTGCCTGGGAAATGGCCGCCAGAGGGCGACATTTCCCAAAAAATGCACCCTCATGAAAATCAAACACTTTCCCCAAATATTCCCTGATCGGAGTTTATAATATACAATGATACCCCTCCTTGAATATTTAGTGAATGTACCCTCATGAAAATCAAACACTTTCCCCAAATATTACCTAATGGGACTTTATAATATACAACGATAACCCTCCTTGAATATTTAGTGAATGTATTCTAGAGGGTCAAGAAATAAAAGTCGCCAACCTGGGGACTTTTTCCAGGCGACATTATCACATGGAACCCAATTCCTGTTGCAATATGGGTTTTTCATATTTCTGCAAGTCCCACTCACAAAGCAAAAATAACATGTATTATCCAGTAGTAGTTTGCATAAAGTGATCTTTATTCCATATCCTTTCTCTTATCTGTTCTGCTGTCTGCTGTCGCTGGCCAGTGCTCCCATTGCCTGTTTTTTTTTCTTTCTCATTGTTCTCAAGTTCCTTCTTATAATGAGACCTGCATTGCAAATAAACCATATTGGGAGCCAGCGCCACTGCGCGAGGGTGCTGGCTAATCTGCGCCCAGAAATGCTGGCTGAATTGCTATGTTTGTCTTTTTTCCCCTTTGACCTTCCCAATGCAGGTGTTAGCACGCTCCCGCTGTCACATATCTCAGTCTGGCTCTTAACACACTCTAGTCTATGTGTATTGTTATGCTGTTCCTACCTACTGACTTCATGCGCCGTAAGCATTAAGCAACCTATGGTATGCGCTAAACTGCCACTGCCAAGGGGTGGGGCGGAGACCTTTCACAGAATTACATAACTTCACAATGAATAGAAGAGAAAAGAGGAACTCTGATTGCAAGAGTTGCAATATTATGTAACGTTGACCTTTCCCTCAGTTGCGTGGCTGGTTTATATTCTTCTTGTGTCTATATTTATGTAAGATTTTTCCTTAATTTTGACCTAGTGCTCCTTTCTACAAGCTCCACTTCCACCACTGCCATTTATTCTCGTCATGTTTCCTGTCGTGCACATTTCCTGTAGTGCGGTTTTGCATCTGTAAAATAAATATCATAGATGTAGACAGAGAAGAAGCGAAAAGATACAAGAAGATAACAAGAAGAAAAGTTGAAACCAGCATACTAGGTACTTAACCACAGAAACTTAATGTCCAAACAGCACAGAGAATCAGTATTCATTGAGTTAGACTTGTCTAGTTTGTAAGTTCTGGTTTAGGCTCAGGGCTTCTTCTAAAATCTTTACTGTCGCTATCGACCACTTAGTTCTGTCTCCTACAATCAGATGGCACCACCATGTGTTTTCCTCTCGTAGTGTTACATTGTAAATCAAAGGGAGCAGGTAGGCTTCTCGCAAGAACTCAGTTCTGGTGCAAGTCATGAGTAAATGTCTTAAAGTTTCCACTGTTTCTGGATCCGAACAAAATCTGCAAGATTGAGCATCGTTTTTTGTGCGTATTGCTATGATTTCCTGTGTTGGTAGTTGATTGAATCTTATTTTCATAAAGGTTTTCAGCATTTTTTTGTTGGGAAATTTTATGCAGTAGCTCATGGGTTGGTTAAGTTTATTTGTTGTTGCTGGTAAATGAGCCAGGAGCTTGTTTCCTGTTGTTTTTTCACCAGTTTGGATCCAATCGGCTTGTGCTATTTTTGCCTTGATTCTGTTGGGATTCACAATCAGGTCTTCTGCTGAGCAAGCCAGATCTGTTAATTGTTTTGTGAGTTTTTGGTCCCAATTATTTAGTGCTATGCAATGGCCTTGACTGAGCTCTATCTGAACCAGCTTGTAGAAAGGAAGGGTATCTGGAAGAATAATTTTCCGGAAGAGACGCATCTGGCTTTGATCAACTGATGCTTGCAATGATAATAAGCCCAATTCACGTCTAACCGCGGCAATTGAGGAGGATTTAGGCAGACCTAGCACGGCTTTCCATAGATGGCCTTCCAGCTTTGTCCATATGGTATTGTCAATGTTTAACCCAGCGTCCATGCCATAGATTATTGACGGAACTACCTTTTGTTTGTAGAATTGGATCGCTGGAAGAAGTGAGAATTTACCATATTTCCGATCTACTAGTTTTGTTTGGGTTGTCAGAGTTTTGATCTTAGTCCATAGTGCTGAGTAGGTCGCAC
Source organism: Ambystoma mexicanum (assembly GCF_040938575.1). Taxonomy (NCBI): domain Eukaryota; kingdom Metazoa; phylum Chordata; class Amphibia; order Caudata; family Ambystomatidae; genus Ambystoma; species Ambystoma mexicanum. The sequence continues at coordinate 656,800,645 of NC_090921.1, forward strand.
TTTCTGACCTTTTTGAATCTATCATGATTCCCAAGTATTTCATAGTAGACACGGTTTCAACTTTCATGTTGTTCAAATACCAGTGGCCTTTATCTGTCGCAGTTTGATGGCTTTTCCCCATCGTCAGTATTTTTGTCCAAATTAATAATTAAAGTAGAGTTGAACTTCTTTCCTGTTAACAAAGACGATGTGATGAGAGAGTGGGTATTTCTTAGTGTAGGTGGGGAGGAGGGAATTATTTTGTTGCAAAGTGTTAATACTGATGGCTATTTGAGAGCAATTCGTTAGAGAGAGGGCAAGCCTGAGAAACAAAAAGCAAGCATTGGCATCGCCAACAGTTTCGGCTTTTGTGTAGGCATGGGAAAGGCACTTGTGAGGCACTGCCGTAGTGGTATTAACTGGCCATTTATGATAGCATGGGCAAAATGGTGCAAGTAGCTCGGCATGTAATTGCAGCGCCTGTTAAATACTCAATCTACTCACACACACTCACAAACTGTTGGCTTTACTAATGTTCGCTTTTAACAGGACTTCAGTGTAGAACATGCATAGTGCTTATAAATCCAATGGCAGAAGGCAGACCTGGTTCAGATATTTGTATTGCACCAGTAGTGACTTTACAGCTCCAATTAAGACATGAACTCTCAGAAGACTGCTTTGAAAAAACAATGGCAGGCACTTAGGTCCTGATTCATGGGATTATTTGCGTGTAAACTGGCATTTGCATGCCATTCTTTTGTGAGTCTTCTAGAAAGATAACAGAATGGAACAAGCTGTTGAACAGGGTTGCCAGGGAAGGGATCAGGGTGTCAATATTTTATGTTATTTTTCTGGCAGTGCAGGGGAACACTTCCTCTGCTGATGTCTTCATCTTTTGCACCACATTCATGATATCTGTTGGAGACACCAGATTAAAAGAGGAGGAGGAAGCAGGCGCAGCTGAAATGTCTGGAGGTAGAAATTATGGATTTAGAATAGCAATCAATGGTGCTGTTGAACGAGTCACGATTCCCCATGAAGCAGGAAGACACGTTGTCCACAAGGGATTGGGTGGCAATAGGTGAGGCAGAGAAAGCAGCAGGGTTACTTGTCTTCCTGTAGGTGCTGAACACTTACACAGATGTTTTGGTCACCAGGCCGATGTGCAGGTGCAGGAGGCTGTTCCTCGTGCTAGATAGTAGCGTAGTAATTCATATGGCATATACAAGCCAGCTTGTTCTCCCTCGATGCAATTTGTGCCAGCAGCATTCCTCTTCTCTATTCCTTCTTTTACTGGCAGGCTCAGAGTTAATACAACTATATTATAGGTGGGCTCTTGCTGACAACAGGAGCAAGAATATCCAGACTGCTGCAAAGCACTCTATGGAGTCTAGCAAGCAGAGTTTCAGGAGCTGATCCCAGTAGGTAAGGTCCATGATAGACCACGGAGAAGCAGTAGAGACCCTCACTGTAGGTCTGCGGCAAAGGAACTTCACCTCAGCTCTGGACTACAGTGGGTTTCACCTAACTAGAAGTGAATGGTCATTCCAAGGCAAGGCTATGTTGATGATGTTGGGAAGTGACATCTGAGTTGATAATACAGTATCCAGAGTATGACAGTCCCCATTACAGATTTCAAAGGCCAGGGAATAACAGGAGTTTAGAAAAAGGAAAGTTTCTGCGTTCTTAGGGGTGTATAAACAAACAGATTTTGAATTCTCAGAGAATGAGGATCATGATAGAGACAGGTGGGTTACTTTCAGTGATGCTGGCAATTTCCTAGAGAGGGGGGTGGTGTCACCAGGGGCATTTAAATCGGTAAAGTGGCAAGGCTCTTGTTAGCATCTAGAATACATTTCCCTGCTAGGCTTACGAGCGAAGGAAAGTCAATCATTGCAATCTTGGTGGTAGTGATGGAAGCAGGAAAAATAAGGGTAGCACCTCAACCCATCTTGTTGAGTCTGTTATTTGCAATGATCTTGAAGCAGGGTCAGCTGGGCCATAAGATTGTTTCTGGCACCAATGAAATAGTCGCCCACAGCTGTAAATGGCTACTCATTCCTTGTGGCACAGTTTGAATAGTACCCAAGGGGGAGTTTTTTGATAAAATATGATGCAAATTGTGCATTTTAAAGAATATTTATTCAGCAACACTGGTCAAAACTATTAGCTGCATAGTGAAGTAATTCATCACACTGGCCCACATTGGTCAAATATAGTGGCACATTTTGACACCTCAAAAAATGAAATGTCCCCCATTTTTGGTTCGCCCATGGGCCTATTGCCCTATAGGCCAGTCCGAGCCTGTCTTGAAGTCATCATGGAGCCAGGTGTGGACAGTGACCATATATTTAGTAGAGAACCAGGTATCTGTGAGGTAAAGGAAGTCAATTTAATGTTCCTTTAGCAAGTCATTAATGCTGGAGGCATTCTGGCAGACCTGCGGTGCTCAATAAAGCTATATGCCCCGAGCGGCGGGGGCATTATTGACTCAGGTAATGCCCCAGGGCCCATAGTTATAGGCCCGAGCGAAGCGAGGGCATTAACGAAGGCCCTGGGGCATTACCAGAGTTGGTAATGCCCTGGCCACGAGGGGCATATAGCTATTAGTACCCCGGTCCACAAAAACTGCGTTCCCGGGGCACTAAAAAAAAAAAGATGACAAAGAAAATGGCCGCCGGGAAAGGGAAAACGGAATGCGTTTTCCCTTTCCATGGCTGCCATTGGGAGCGGACGCGCTGGAAACAGAAGCGTTTCCAGAGCGTCTGCTCCTGAAAAAAAAGAAGGTAAGTGCAGTTCAAAAGGGAGGGGAAGGGGAAAAAAATGAACAAAAAAAAACGTACCTGGGTCCCCGGTGGGGGGTGATGGAACCCCCCAGCCGTGTGGAGGCTCGGAGCGGGGATTGCCCCGCTCCGAGTCGCCACACAGCAGGGGGCTGCCATTGTCCCCCACCAGGTACCAAGGGATAGAAGATAATTGGGCGGGGAGGGAAGGGAAAGAAAAAAAAAAAGCTTACCTGAGTCCACAGTGGGGGGCGAAGGTAGCCTCTCAGCCGTGGAGCGGCTCGGAGCAGAGATGGCCCCGCTTCAAGCCTCCTCATTGGCTGAGGGTCTGCCACGCCCCCCGCCGAGGACAAGGTGGCTGCAATCCCGGCCGAGAATCAAAGGATTCTTGGCCGCATAAGGACCCGGCAAGAGCCAATCAGAATGGGTGTTGCATTCTGCTTGACTCTCGCCAGGTACTAAATAGAAATATAATTTAGGACTGCCCTTGTTGGTGCGCAAGTGGCAGGCAATATTGTGAAATTGGGCAGCAATGGGAACATAGCTGATGGTGGCAGTCAACCTCAAATGGGCAGTATGGGTTGCAGACCTGGAGGCTGTTCACACAGGGGAACTTCCAGCAGAGGGGTTAGATACATGAAAGGAAAGGAGGTTGAATGCAGGTGATCAAAAGTAATCAAGTTCAACTGGTTGCTCTTTGTCATGATAGTTCTGAAGATGTTAAGGCCCATATTAGTATTCAGGGAGGAACTTTGGCGAATATTCCATCTGGTGCCACAATATTTTGCACGGTTCCAAAGGAAGAAAGCTTGGTTCACATTCTCCCTAGAGGCAAGGTTTGCATTGGTTTCGGCAAAAGGCATCCCATTCCAGTGTTACCTTTAAGGGTAGCCATTTCCATTTTGTTTATTGGCCGGTTCCAGGATCTAACCAGAGGGTACATAATAGTGAAATAACTTGAGAAGATGGGTCGAGACTGAAGTAGCAACGGTGAAATTGGTGGCTATAGGGAAATTAAGATTCAGGGAACAGTAGCTCGGGATTGCCCTTTGCACACAGATAAAATAGATCACAACTGCTTTTGATGCACAGGAAAACCAGATCTTATTTGTGAATTAAACACATAGTTGAAATAGATCAAGATGCTTTAAACACAAAGGTAAATAGATCAGTCTAGCTGGATACCCACACAGATAAAATAGACCAGGATTCATTTTTAAAGGCACAGGAAAAACTAGATCTGTTTTAGTTTTTGTAAACCACAGAGCGTGTATAGTTTTACCACCAGTGTGACCTAAGCCAAACTTAGGTTCACAACAGCGCAGAAAGATGTAGGCATGCCAGGTTAGGAGCAGGAAATCGAAGATAGTAAAGGAGAGAACAGTGAAAGAAACAACGCAGCTATGAATGATATACCCACGTGCTGCAGTAATACTGTGCTCCGGGTGGAGGAGAGAAGGGGTACGGCCCACAGATCTACCAGTCCCAAGCAAGGCCAAACAGATCCTACCGTGGTCAGTGGAGCCTATAGTTGAGATGCCCAGCGTGAGGATGCCTAAGGACTGCTCTTACACCTGGCAGTCTCCTGACTGTGGTGCCCAATCCCAGGCCCTACCTGACCTTGAGATGGAGGGTAGGTAGACTGGCTTGGGTACACAAATTGAGGCACGGGCAGCAGAGGGGCACTCTTGACACTCAAGCTCCCTTTTGAGCAAGCGGAGCAGCAGTACCAAGCCATACTGGCCCTCCTTCCGGGGGTGAGATGGTGATTTCAAATGTTTATCTTGGGGGATGATGCAGGGGGCCAGTATAAACATAGAAGGATAGGAGGAACTTGATGTAAGTCCCAGAAAGCAAGGCAGGAAGTTGGGGTATGAAGATTGATTAGAGGTGGGAATAGATAACACTTTCAGATGGGGAGGACGAGTACATTTGGCAGATGTCAGAGATATGTTGTATTGTAAAGTAGATAAAATATAAGAAATGGAAATATCATAAAATTGCCTTTATCAAATCCTGTCATCCTGCCACCAGGGGCTGCTTCCGAGGTCCCTGCAGGTGACTGTCTTCAGACCCCTGTTCTCCTGTCTCTTACAGGTAACATTGCATTGATGTTAGGGTGTGTCAAAAAAGCAAGCCTGAGTACTGTGCAGCAGAACGATAGATTGAGGGCACAATCCCTTTGTTATCACACTTCCCACAACAACTGTTTGGAATGTGTTATTGCCCCAAAACTAACTGATTGGGTGAAATGGTGGCCGTTCTTCCCATTGAGAGACCCGGGTGGGCGGGCAGGTCACCCATTCAGGGCATTCAAATGTTTTGACAAATCACAGTGAGAAATTGACTTCTGTCCTGCAGGACAGCCACTCAGCCATCATACTGCTACAAACCAAGAGCCAACACAGTCATAAAGGTAAAACAGGCACAGTCAAGATATATCCCTCATTCGGCTTTTGTGGAAACGTGGACCGAGGGAAGGCTAAACTCTTAAGTGAGGTGTTAATGTGATTCAGTAGTAACCCAAACAGAAAGGTACCACAATTCAAAAGAAAGAAAATGTCCAATCAAGCGTCTATACAAAAAAAATACTTTAATTAAACACACCATATGCAAGAAAACTATAAAGAAAAACTGCACAAAAAAGAAACACCGGATCATGAGGGCCACCAGGGTCGGTTCGATGGTCAAGTAGATGTTGAAGATGCTGGTGACTGGATGTGCAGGTTCAGTTTGAGCAATTCACTGTGGCGTCTAACGGTTGGTGCTTGAAGATCCACCAGGGTCAGTTTGACCGCTCGTGAGGATCAGCAGCGAAGATGCTGGCAGAATGAGCATGGGTTCGGCAGCGGCAGATGCAACATAGGAGCTTGCATTTCGAACAAGGCAACAACACACTAAGCTAGCATAGTGTGGTGGTGAACAGGTTTGAATGATGAGTGAAAATTCAAAAAGATTTATGAGGGTCAAAGGCAGCTCCGGATGATCCTGCTTGTTCAAATTGCAGTGGATTTGGCTCAAAAAAGTTCCACCGATTTGATGCGCAGAAGTAGGGTTCTCTGGGATGTCTTGGCACTCTGGATGCTGCGATTCCCAGTAGGGGGTATCGGGGAGCAGTTCAGTCCTTGTTCTCTGGCTCCCAGCAAGGGAGGATTGTGCACACCTTCAGGGGTCCTTCATCAAGTTAAGGTCCTGACAGCAGTGTGGCTGGGAGAGAGGCCAGTCTTGTTCCAGCAGCAAGTTCACCCGCAATGTTCCCTGTGGAAGGGGATGGAACAGATCTCACCTCTGCTTTGGTCGGTCAGTATTTACCTCACTGGTGGAGGGCTCTGGAAACTCAAATCTCCAAAAAGAGGTCCAATGAAATCGTCTTCCAGAGTTGCATTTGAAAAGATGATCTGCACCCATGGTGGGAGACGGGTTCTCTTAAAGACAAAATCCTGTAGGTGATTGGACTGTAGGGGTCCATTTATGCGCATGAAATAAGTGGACTTTGCTCTTTTGACATCACACCCAAAGTTCTTTACTCTAGAGGAAGTGCAAGGAACAGGAAGCAGAGAAAGAGGTAGAGAGAAGCAAGGTGGCGGACATCTTCCTCCACTGAAAAGTGCTCCTCTGTCTACATTCACCCTGCCCCCTCCCCTTCTCACTAGGTTCACAAACCTTTACAAATGCAGCACCCTGGTGTAAGGCTCCTCGTTTGGAATTGGCATGATCATTTGATGCATGGGCCCAGTGTCCTGTTGGCTTTTTCTGGTGGGGGGAGTTACCTAAACTCACAAAGAGACCATAGAAGAGGCCTGGTCATTCCGGTTCCTATTGTGTCAGTTGAAAGAGCCAGTTTGACTGGCCAGAATACACATTACCTTCCATGGCTGAGCAGGCTCACAGGACCTGACACATGTGTGATATCAATGTGAATGTGGTAGCAATAATCATGAGTAGTGCCAAGCACCATGCCTTAACTGCCTCAGTGCACATACGTGTGACCACTCTCTCAACATGTACTGATGGTCCTACCTATGCCTATACAGCCTGACTGCTATGACCACGCCCCTAGCCTGAATCACGTGCATTGTCATCCTCCTCCCTACTCATCTACTCCCACTGCCAAATGTGTCTTGTGGGTGATATCCCTGCATGTCTTGTTATACCTGGCCTTCCCGTCCTACTGCGCCATTAAGCGCCTACTGCTCAGCAGCACTATTACACTATGTACTTTATCTAAGATGTACTACGACACTCAATGGATGCATTGCACCCAAATGTCTCTTTATTTAGCATCAACTAGCCTAGAGGTGCCCTGCGCCCTGAATTGCATTTAGTCCATTTGTAATTGCATTGACTAGCCTAGAGGTACCCTGCACCCTGAATTGCATTTAGCCCATTTGTAATTGCATTGACTAGCCTAGTGGTGCCCTGCGCCCTGAATTGCATTTAGCCCATTTGTAAAGTGCATTGACTAGCCTAGAGGTGCCCTGCACCCTGAATTGCATTTAGCCCATTTGTAAATTGCATTGACTAGCCTAGAGGTGCCCTGTGCCCTGAATTGCATTCCACACTGCCCTCTGCACACTGCAATTTGAGTTGACTGCAATTTGAGTTGATGCCCATGTTATTGCCATTGATCGCCTAACTAGTGTCCACACACACATTAGCTGAACGTACAAACTATTCTTGCTAATAATTTATGAACCTCACTGCCTCTATCTCCAGAGCCAAGTTACCCATGATGGCCTCATTTAGAGGTGCCACTCTAACTATGGCTACTCTCCTCCTTCTGTTCCAGAATATCTCACTTCAGAACTGTGCCTACACAACCACACCACTTTACCCAGACTTACTATCTCCAGCGGACTGGATAAACAGATTTGCCAGCCCTGCTACACCCTTAATACCCTGTCCCACACCTCTTAGAAATACAAGATTAGCTTCTCGCCTTGTTGTACCCTCTACCACCTTCTTGAAAGCAGCTCCACCGACCATGATTAGAAACGCTAGACTCAGCCATCGCACTAATCCTGTTGTAAAACTCACCAGAATGCTCACTAATCAGGCTAGGAATCTCACACAGCCCACCTCACTTACTGACCCTCCACCGAGTCACAAGCCTGTAACACCTCACCCACCACCACACACGAAAGTCAACCTTCCACTGACCTCCATCAAGGGAGCTCTCATCAACGCACGCTCATTGGTAGCCCACGCTACTGATGTCGCCGACATTATCTCCACCAACCACCTAGACTTTATCGCTATCACGGAGACATGGCTCCACCTAGCAGCCAGTCCCACAATAGCTCTAGCCACCCTGGATAACTACACCATCATCAGAGCTGACAGAAAAAATGGAATAGGAGGAGGAATATCAATTATTGCGAAATCCACCCTAAACATCAGAGAAGTAACTAGCACAACCCTACCTTCAGCCGAACTCCTATCCATCAAACTCCCATTATCTGACACTCAAAATATCCTTTTCCACATTATATACAGACCTCCAGGACCCCCCTCCACCTTTGAAGAAGATATCTCTCTCTTACTCACTACCAACCTGAAACCTAAATCTCAAATCATCATTATGGGCGACTTCAACTTGGGACTTAATGACCCCAATGACAATCAGGCCACCTCCATTAATAACACCATTACTCATCTAGGCCTCACCCAACACATTAATAAACCTACACATACAAAAGGAAGATCCTTGGACTGGCTTGCAGACGCCAACTGCAACCTCTCACTGACCGACATCACTGCTTGTGTTTGGACTGACCACCACCTTATTACCTTCTCTCTACCCAGATCCATACCATCTACCACACTACCCACTAGGTTACCTCAAATAATCTCCATTAATAACCGCAACATCACTATAGAGAACCTTAGACCTCTTCTCGTGCCTATCAGTAAAACTAATCTACCTATGCAAAATGACAACCCATCAGCCATTGTAGACCTATACAACAATACCCTAGAACTAGCTCTCAACCAGATAGCGACTCTTAAACAACGAAAAGCCAAACCCATTGCCCACTCCAACAAATGGTTCTCAGCAGAATTAAAGGCTCTCCGCAATATCAAAAGAACTGCAGAAACTAGCTGGAGAAAAGTCCCTTCTCTTTCCATTAAAGATAAGTTCGCCTCAGCAGACTCCACCTACAAATCCGCCATCTTAAATGCTAAAAAGAGATCTATAACATGAGAATACAAAACGCCAAATCTGGCACTAAAGAACTATTCTCTATACTAAGGGAACTCGAATCACCACTGCCTCCTTCAGAGGACTGGATTAAAGACAAGGCCTGGTGCAATAATATCCAGCTGGCCCTCGCTAATAAAATTGCCCTCCTACAAACTAAGATAGAAGCAAAAAAAGCCAACCTTGCCTCCCAACAGAATCCCATGAGCATAATAAACCACACCACCCCTAATTGCCCTTCCTTCCACTTCTCACCAGTCACAGAAGAGGACGTAATCAAGATAATCGCCAGTCTCAAACCATCCAACTGCAAAGGTGACATTTGTCCCGCCTCCGTCATCAAAGACGGGACTAATGAGTTTGCCCCTCTCATCACCTCCTGGATTAATGCTTCCTTCAAAAACTCAGTGGTCCCCAATAACCTTAAAGAAGCGTGGGTCCTACCCCTGCTCAAAAAACCCAACCTAGACCCCAACGTCCCCACAAATTACAGGCCCATCACCACAGTCCCATTTCTCCTCAAAATCTTAGACAGGGTTGCCTACCTCCAAATACAACAACATTTGGAAGACAACAACATCCTAGGCCTGTGACAATCCAGCTTTAGACCAAGGCACGGGACTGAAACTGCTCTCCTGGTCTAAAAATCCAAATGGATGATGCCAAAGATAAGGGCAAACTGGCCATTTTGCTCTTGTTGGATCTATCTGCTGCCTTCGATCTGGTTGACCACCAGATCCTCACTCAACACCTCTCCTCGGCTGCTGCATTCTCTCAGAATGCCACCAAGTGGACCCAGTCATTTTTGTCTGACAGGTCGACTAGGGTCTTCGCCCCCACTGTGGCAGCGGACCCTATCGCAATCACATGTGGAGTGCCCCAAGGCTCCTGTATTTCCCCCACACTTTACAATATCTTCACAAAGCTCCTCTTTGACCGTCTTGACGATATAGGTGTCAGCTACACTAATTATGCAGACGACACCCAGGACCTCATCACTCTTACTGGTAGCTATGAAGAGGATGTCGCAAAGCTTAATGAAACCTACTTAGAAATCCAAGCCTGGATGGCCACACACAGTCTTTGCCTCAACGACGATAAGACAGAACTGCTTATCGTAGGCTCCCAGGCTCGCCTCAACAAACTAGACCAAAGGTATCAATCCTTTACCATTGACGGCAACATTATAAAAGTCTCTAAAGAGGTCAAAACACTAGGCGTGTACCTCGACTCCACCTTGTCACTAAAAAAACAAATAAACTCCACCATCTCAGCCAACACCTACACCAATAAATTGATCAATGCCTGTAGGCCTTTTCTTTCCACCTCTAGTTGCCTCACCTTATCAAGAGCGTTGATATTGTCTAAATTAGACTATTACAACACACTCTACCTAGGCACTACCACAAAAAACTTTAACAGGCTCCAGATCCTGCAAAATAATGCACTAAGATGTGCCCTTAAACTCCCGCGCAAGGCTCAAATATCCACCGCCAGCAAAGAAGTCCTCTGGCTCCCGATCCGGGACAGAATCAAGCTAAGAACCCTGGTCATCACCCATAAGTGCCTGTCACGCAGCGCCCCTCGCTACCTCTCAGATAAATTCGCTAGACATTGCACCACTAGACCCACCAGAACCCCTTACCTGCACCAACTAAAGATCCCCAACTATAACCTAAAAACAGCAGGAGGTTCAAGCTTCCCAGTGCTCGCAGCACAATGCTGGAATACCCTCCCTCTTGCAATTAGATCGGAAGCCGCATTCTGGCCATTCAGAGCCATGGTGAAATCATGGTTACTAGCCTAAACATCCAATCTCTCAATGACACATTCGGCCAGCCGCCGTTCGCCACCATGTAGTAATGTTCACCCTGGCTTTATCCGATTCAGGACCACCCTGTAACCCGGTCCTCACTCTCCACTGTAACTATCTTGTACCCTGTTCTCTGTATACTTTATTCTTGTATGTAACTACTCAGAGCCTGGACTAATGTATGCTCTGACTGGTGTATTAAGGTGTTTGTGTAACGATATGTAACTCTGCTGTGCACATGATTATGCTCCCATCTACCTGAGGGTTCGGACGCGCTTTATAAATAAACAAACTAAACTAAACTAAACTAAACTAAACTAAACTAAACTAAGGCATAGCTTATATTTAGAATTTACCCTGCCTAATATTTAGAGTTTACCGTGCCACCATCATGTTCTACTTCTAATGATCATACTTTTTCTACAGGTTTGCATATCTAAAATACAGCCCCGGCACTACAGTGACTTGGCTCTCACTGCAGTTGTCCGATCGGCAACTGTCCCCTCTGAATCTTTCAGAGATGGAATTACCTGCATCATTTAATTCATCAATAAAAATCAAAGATGGCTTTCATACCCTTGCCAAATTGCAATTGCCCCTATCACAGTGCTGGAATGTTCCTAGAATGCCCTGAGTTTCTGCCAGTCAGGTGACCAGAACTGTTTGACCATTTGCCTGGTGCAGTACAACGCATTCTAGTTCATTCCAGCCCAAATCACCCTTCTCCTGCTACCTCCTCGATTCAATGAGGATATCCGATTAGGCCGAAACATGTATGGGGTTGCTGGTGATGTTATGCCGAAGGAGTGTGACCTTGCAGTTTTTGGGTGGGGCCGAGCCTAATTTGCATATGAAGGTTCCACTTCTGTAATGACAAGACACAAAAAAAAATGATTTGGAGGTTAGGTCAGAGCAATGACATTTGTTATGATTTTATTTTAAATCTTCTATCCATCACTTTTCAAGTTTTCATAAGCCAACCTAAGAGGGACAGATATTTATGTTATGAGTTTGCTGTGCTTAGATTCCCAGATACAGCTGATGATGCCTATTAAGTTCAGAAATAGGACTGGGGTTGCTTGTCGTCCTTGGCAGAAGGATATGTTGAGCAGTTTGGCTTTGACTGACCCTACTAGGGTGTGACTAAAGCTAATTTGCACATTGTTTTTCTCCTTCTCTGATGGTTTGGTAGGCTGCAAAATGATAGTCCGGAAGGGTAAACAGAGCAATCCTAGGGATTCTCTTTTTTGCAAAGCCTTTCATTCATCATACCTCCCTTTTGGCAATGGGAAATAAAGCAGAATTCCCAAAATTCAGCTCTACAGACAGCACAGAATTACAATGTGGCTCAGCCCCAATGGATGAATCAACTGCAGTTCACAATTTATTTCCATGGCCATGTTCCAGAGGTGCTTTCCAGATTAGATGCACCTGACCCACAGGGATTATACAATCATACATCTAGAGAATGCTAATCTCAAATTATGAAAATATTAAAGTGACAATAAATTCAACCAATAAGTAATAATAAAAAATGAACATACAGTAAATAAACGTTGTATGATGCAATCCCTACATCTGCATTTCTAATCTTTGTGTATGAAAGGAAGGACAGTAACATGCATCAGGAAGATAGTGGGTAGAGGAGCCAATGGACAGATAATGGAGATAAACTTCAAAACAATGCAGATATAAATTATTAACCCCTCGGTAGTCCATCATATTCTGTCTCATATAAGAAAATCTTTCTCTCGTCAGGTCTTTTACTAAAGCCTGCACCCTATTATCAATCTAAAAGAGATCACTCAACTGGATTACCAAGAAAAGAATGAATCCAAAATGTCTGAAGGAGAAAAAAAACAAAAGTTATTTTACCAAAAATAACTTTCGATTTTCTCTTCTCTCGACATTTTGGACTACCCCCTTACGCCTGTCAAAAGAGAAATCATATCGTGCCTACTATTGCAATAAATATATGAATATTGGCCTACGCCAAGCTGCTCGAACGTCGCTTGCAAAAGAATCCGTGTTGCAAGGTCCTGACCTTAAATCAATGTAAGCTGCCATTTTAGGTCAATCGGCCATTTTAGGATTCGCTTTGTAAAAGTCACCCTGTGAGTTAAAATGGTGGACGATGTCATTCCAAAATACAACATGGCTGTCTTGACCTCTGTACATAGCTAATATGTAACTTGCCTGCAGGCCACTTGTTGAGGTCATGAACTGAGACCTTGTCCTTCGTTGACCTGTGTGTAAAAGGATTACTCGTGCAATGAAACTAATCCATGAGCATATGTTGAAACAATGTATTCAAATACTGAACGTAGAACATCTGTTTAACTACATTGTATTAATGTTTGAGAAGGCCTGCATGGAAAATCTTAGAATACACAGTTATTGCATAGGCGTGTTGATACATGTATGCGGTTGTTCGAGACTTGGCATGAACCCTAGATCGGTGATGTATTAAATGGAATATTAACCCGAAGTGGGGCTGGACATCGTGCCCACCAAGTGTATAAAAAGCTAATGCATTCTAATGTACAACGTCTCTCACTGAACAAACTGAACCACACTGGAGTTCATTGTGTTGTACTGAGGGCCGATAGCTATCTGATTTTGCTCTGTTTTTGTAACTGGATTCAGTATAAAATAAAGTACTTTGTATGTTCCTTTGTAACCCGTGTTCGGTGTATTTCCTTTTGGGGTACTCAGCCTCAATATTTTGATTCTGTTTTCACACACCCACCCCCTTGCATATCTCTGGGCCGCACACCTCCTTTTGTGCCGCTGTGTTCTGTATCCCTTTGCAAAGCCAGTTCCCTTCACTTGCATGGACAGCAACCGGCGCTGCAGGGTCCTCTTTTCTTTTCTTTCTTCTTTAAAACTTTATCCTGACGGGTGTGGGGGGAACACCCACAACCGCTTCTGACTTTACAGTGAACAAGGGCGCAGGGGACACCCCAGCAGCCACTGCTGTCCTTGCTTGCTGTAATGCCACCCAATGGGGGACTTGGTCAACATTTTCAGCCGCACGTAATTTTCATACGCCTGAAATTCGGTCAAATCTCCCATTCTTTTTTGTTTTGTTTTTTTATGAACGGATTCCCACTCAACTTGCACCACGTCAAATTATTGTTTTTGAAATGATGAGATCTCTTAACCACAATTTTCTTTTTGAAGCAAGTGTTGCAGGACCGACGGCAAGTGCCCAAGTCTTACAGAACATTTACTGAAATATTATTCAAATTCTTTGCAGAACATCCTCTCTAAAAGATTGAACCATACGTATGCTCCTTTCAAGACTGGCACCCATTAAGCTTGAAGGCCCATTTTGTAATGCCAATGTCTGTTCGTCCTGCCTTCCTTGCTGTACCTGGCTTTCAATATGCTTGCATTATAAAAGCACCCTCATTTTTATGGCCTGTTTTCTTTTCTAAGCTCATTGTGTTGGTTCCAACATAACAAATAGTTCTGGTCTTCTGGTAGCTTCCTTCTGTTCTTTCATTTCCTTCTTGTGTTCTTTGCATTCCTTTACCCCTTTACTTGCGTCCTGATTCAGGTTCCCTTGTCCTGTTGTCTGGCTTAAATTCCAAGTACAACTTTTCCTTATAAGTCCAGGTTTTAGCCTAGCTTGTTTTTGGAGCTCAATTCGATTTTGTTTTTCATGAGAACCATCTCCTAGATTCCCTACCAGCCTTTCCCTGCCTAATGAGAATTTCAGCGTCCACGTCTCAGCCTAGCGTCACCTAATATCTCAATTTCGAGTATGCTGTTCATGACAACCATCGTCTAGATTTCCAACCAGCCTTTTGCTTCCTCCCCAGAAAACATGCCAGCTTTTTGCTGGCTTATGACATGTGTCAGTGTATCCTCACTTGTAATGCATACCTGCAACACTGCATGATCTTCCTTTTTCCAAGAAGGCCACTGTCTCCGAGGGAACCATGGAGGACAGAGAGCCCCCACATAGAGACCACCTTAGCTGTCGTTCCCCAAAAAGATGTTGCACAATTATGTGAGTGAAAACTACTGCAGGTTGCAGCCAAGGTGATGAAAAACATTTAGAGAATCGAAAATTCACCGATCCAGCCCAATTTGACGATTTTCCACATTAACGATACATATGTATAGCTGATATGGAAACAGTGAAAACAACTGGGGGAAAAGGCAACCCAATAAATAAATGGCACATGAAACAGTAGAGGGGTAGGGGCAGCAAGAGGTGCCGGTATGAAGGATCACCATGTGAAGAGGGTGTAGAAACCCTGACTTTAATTATTTTTATTAATAATAAAATGATGTGAGTAATTCTATCTGCTTGCCAGATGCGTCTTTCCACAAACGCCAGGCCAAAAGCATATACACCTGTGCCCTGCTAAATCAGTCCTGTGCCCTACTGCATCAGTATCCTGAACTGCAGTACCTGCTCTTCAGTGGCATAGAGCATGTTCAGAGGTGACAGGTGTCCTCTTGACAGCTTGGGCGACAGCAAAGCCACTTTGGCACAGTAGCTGCATTTAAAACTAAATAATTATAACGAGTGACCATCCCAGTGGCAGTTTAATCTTTAACAATAAAACATAACAGAGTTTGGGGTATGGTGGCTGGTATTTCATCTTATTATTAAAGCCATTCCTGATCTGTATCGTACTTGTGCCCACACTTGAAGCCAAACCATTCATGCAGAGGCTGTGTGTGTTCTACCGAGATTGGCTGCATCCACTGAACCCAGCAGGACCACTGCCAGATGGGGCTGCCTCTCTTTTGATCGTTTGTGAGTTCAGGTAAAACAGAAAGACAGACCTTCAGCAGGAGCTATCCTAGGAACAATGAATCAAAGGGCACACTTTACACAAAAGGACTAGCCTCACACCATAGTTTTGCATACCAATAGGCCCTTGATGCTGTGGATTTGGGATTGGGCTGGGTCAATATAGACCGAGGGAGCTCAGCATAGTTTCTCTCTGTGCCTCTCCTTCCTTCTGTCTCCTTCACTTCTTTTAGCACATTCAGTATACTGCAAGAAGGGACTTTTTTCATCTGCTTTTCACTGAGAGTGAGGTCCTGTTTCCACCCTCCTGGTCATCTGTTGTTTTGCTGCACATGTGGAGTTTGTGCCTGTCTGCTGGCCCTTCCATTAGGTAGGTGCACTTCCTGTGCATTTCTGCATCTCCAGGGGAATTATTGAACCTGAAAAATCGAAATTTGAAAAAAACTAAGAAAAAAAACAAAATTTGCATACATTTTTTGGAAAGGAGCGTTTTATTTGGCACTTTCATCGTGCTGCAATTTTTGGAGCTTTTTAATACCTGGAGCTGCCTTGCTATTTTGAAAGCACACATTTTTCCCACTATTGCCTGCTTATTTGACGGTTTTTTGGCCCTTCCAAGATGGCCACCATGGTTTTCCTTGGTTGTGTAGGCAGGCTGCGCTGAACCACCTCTCCCTGTGCAGCACTCCCATTGGTTGCTGAGTGTTTTCTTCCATCCAATCATTGACCGGCAGGCTTTAGCCGTCCCTCTCAGTGAAGGCCCACTTCTAAGGCCCCTGTCTGCTCCCTGTCCGCTTCCGGAACTCTAATTGGGGTCCTCCCTGCTCCGTACCACAATGATGCTGCCAACTCACTCCTCTAAGAAACCCAGACTTCCTTGACTTTGCCTCCTCCAGAACTATGAGTTAGTTTCCTCCTTATGGACTCACTCCTATCACCTTTGACTATCACTGTTCTTTTTGCTTGTTACTCTCCCTGTGCAGCACTCCCATTGGTTGCTGAGTGTTTTCTTCCATCCAATCATTGACCGGCAGGCTTTAGCCGTCCCTCTCAGTGAAGGCCCACTTCTAAGGCCCCTGTCTGCTCCCTGTCCGCTTCCGGAACTCTAATTGGGGTCCTCCCTGCTCCGTACCACAATGATGCTGCCAACTCACTCCTCTAAGAAACCCAGACTTCCTTGACTTTGCCTCCTCCAGAACTATGAGTTAGTTTCCTCCTTATGGACTCACTCCTATCACCTTTGACTATCACTGTTCTTTCTGCTTGTTACTCCTATGCTGTCATCCTGATGCACAGTGCTTCCTAAAACCCTTTGCTAACATCTGATTCCAAGACTGAAAAGTCAAATCTTGCTGTTTTTATTTGCTTTGTGCTAAAAAGTCAAACCTTGCTGCCCATTGTGAAATTCTCTGTATTTTGCTTGTATACTGATGCTTCTCTGTAACTTGCCAGCCCAGTGACCTCACCACTCTCTTTTGTCCCACACCTACCTGCCTTAGCCCCCCCAGTTTCTCCATCCTCTCCTCACTTCCACCCCCATGGTGCTTTCTGTTTTTCCAATCTTTTCCAACTGCTTCTCCATTGACTATCCTTCCCTTCTCACTAAGTCTGGTAGTAAGAAGTTCAAAAAGGATATCTTGGTCTCTAACCCTGGTCTTCCTATCGCCAACACCTACTCCAATATATCCTCCAGACAGACCCTCACTGACATCCTCTTTGTCATTCCTTCGCTAGATCTATGGACTCCTCATATGATCTCTGTGCTCTGCCCTATCTCCCCTTCTCCCATTAATGGTGGCACTCACTGGGAAGTTCTCATGGCTTCCTTTGACTCCACTAAAGTCATCATTAATGTCTACCTAAATGGCACCATCATGGTCCAAGGCCCTCATGCCAATCTCCTCCTCTTCTATAGGTGCTTCCCTCGCCTCATCAATTTCCTCTCATCTCCTGCTGTACCCTCCTCTCCCCGCTTGGCTACCTTGCCCTCTCTCTCCCCCTCCTCCTCTGCCCCTCCTAGGGCTCTTTCTCCTCCGCATGGTGTACCTCTGATCTGTACCTCTCCCCGGAAGGTCTTTAAGGCTGGCAACCTTCTTCCTATTTCCACTCTCAACTCTCGCTCTGCTGTCAAACACTCCTCTGACATCTGTCACCTCCTTGAAGAACTAGACCTTGATGTCCTTGGTTTTACTGAGACATGGTTCATGGCAAGCTCTGTCACAAGCTTTGACACTCTCCTCCCTGATGGCTACAAGATCCTCTCCGCACCCAGATACTCCCGGTCCGGTGGGGGGATAGCCCTGATCTTTCCTGAGTGGATTCCTGCCTCTATCATTCCCACTCAGACCTACTCCTCTTTTGAATGCCTTGTCTGTAGGCTTTCACTCTCACCTACCCATGCTCTTACTGTGGCTACCATCTACCCGCCTCCTGGTCAAATCACCTCATTTCTCTCTGAGTGGGCAGACCTCTACTCCTCCCTCCTGGCCTCTACTACTCAACTCCTCCTCCTCGGTGACCTCAATATACATTTAGACTCTCCTTGTTCCTCCTCTGTACTCTTCCATGACCTCTGTGACTCCCTCTCCCTGTCCAAACTTCCCTCTGGCCCGACTCACTCTGCAGGGCACACACTCGATGTCTTGATCTCCTCTTACCTCCACCTCTCCATCCCTCTGACCACTCCTCTCTCCTGGAGCGATCACTCCCTCCTCTCCTCTTATCTCTCCCTCTCTTCCCTCCAAGCCAAGCCTACCCCAACACTGCCACCTACCTTCTCAGACTTCCGGCCCATGAAGCGTGTGTCAGTTGAGGCTTTTGCCACCACTCTCTCCCCCCCCTCCACCTTTGGCTGTCTTACACCCTGACACAGCCCTGTCTCTGCTCTACTCTTCAATTTCTGATGCTCTTGCCCCTGTCATGAGGATCCATTTGAAGTCCAAGCCAAGTGCAATTCCTGTTATGACTCTGACCTAGCTACACTTAAACGTAAGTGTAGGGCGGCTGAAAGGAAATGGAGGGCTTCTTGTTCATCCTCTGACAAACTGGCCTGTTGCCTGCTACAAAGGCAATAACGACTCTCTGTCCTCACCAAGAAGAGAGTCCACATTCAAGCTTGTGTCTCTGCGTCATCTAACAACTCAGTCGAACCCTTTAAAATCTGCAAGGAGCTCGCCAACCGTACTGCAGTCTCTACCCCTCCTGTTGCCTTCCAGGTTCTTTGCAATGCCCTTGCCTCTCACTTCATTTAAAAACTGCAGGACATCCTGTCCACCCTCTGCACCCCCTCTCCTCCACTCCCCTCTCCTTTGTGCTTGCTGACCCTCCTTTAGCCACCCCCCACCATCCTTCTCGTCCTTTCCTCTTTTCTCCCCTGACAAGGTTGCTAGACAAGTCCGATCTATGAAAGCCTCGTCAAAACAGGTTCATCCCTGTTCCTCTAAAACCATCAAGGACCACATTGACACCCTCGCTCCAGCCCTTGTTGATTTTTTCAACCACTCCTTTGCCTCAGGATCCTTCCTCTCCCCTCTGAAGCAATCCCTTGTGCATCCTCTTCTCAAGAAACCCACAGCTGATTCTTCTTGTCAAGCTAACTATCGCCCAATTTCCATTACTCCCTTTGTGGGCAAACTCCTGGAAAAGTTAGCCATCTCTCAGCTTAACCTTCATTCCAATTCTGTTGGCTGTCTCCATGACCACCAGTCTGTCTTCAGAGCTGCCAGAAGCACGGAAACTGCTCTCCTGAACATCCGTGAAGATCTGCCCTCCAACCTTGACTCTAACATTCCCTCTGTCCTCATCCTCCTTGATCTCTCTTCTGCCTTTGACACGGTCAACCATACCATCCTGCTTAACCGTCTCTGTGAAAACCTGGGTATCACTGATCAGGCCCTGGCCTGGCTGACCTCTTTCCTCTCAGATCGACCATCCCAGGTCCAACTTGGGTCCTTCCTATCATCTATCTTCTTCTCTACCTGTGGTGTTCCCCAGGGGTCTAACCTCTCGCCCTGGCTTTTCAACCAATACCTGGCAACTCTTGCCCACTGCATTGTCATTTTCTGCTAATATTTCCAGTGCTACGCTGATGACACTCAACTCATTTTCAAGCTGCCCTCTGCCACCTCCTCTCCCTCTCTCATCTCTGATTGTCTAACTGCCATTCAAGATTGGTGTGCAGCCAATGATCTTTGTCTGAATGCCAGCAGGACAGAGATCCTCCTCATCGGCACACCTTCACCATCCTTTCCCCTCACTCTCTGGCCAGCTTCCCTTGGCCCTCCTCCTAGCCCCACCTGCGAGGCTAGCAACCTCGGGGTAATATTTGACTCCACCCTTTCCTTCTCTACCCACATCTCTGAGGTCTCTAAAAAGTCAAATTTCCTACTGCACCTCCTCAGAGGTACTCTGCCTTTCCTCTCCTACCCCCAGCAGCTCATGGTATCCCAAGCTCTAGTTCTCTCTAGGTTGGACTATTGTAACAGCCTCTTTCTAAATCTACCTGCCTCTACTCTCCGCCCTCTGCAACTAATCCATAACAGGACTGCGAGACTTGTCCTTGGCCTTAAGCCCTTGGATCGTATCTCTCCAGCTCTGAAATCTCTCCATTGGCTCCCAGTGGATGCAAGGATTAAATGCAAAACCCTCTGTATTGTCCACAAGGCTTTCTGGGGCCTGGGTCCAAATACCTGCAGCTATCCCTCTGCAAATAGCTCCCCACTCGAGCTCTTCACTCCTCTACCTCTTACTCCCTCAGGGTCAGTCGTTTTTCAAAGAAACAAGCTGGGGGTAGATCTCTGTCTTTGGCTGTGTCCTCCCTCTGGAGCAGCCTCCCTGCCATTCTAAAACTTGAGGAGAACCATCTCCGGTTCCGGAAGGACCTCAAGATCTTCCTCTTTTCTTCTGCCTTACCTCCCCCTCTTCCCTGCTGATCTGTTCTCTCTTGGCACTGTGCACCTGGGCACCCTCTGTCCTCTGGGCCCAGGTACCTGCTCACCCTGCCACCCCCCAGCACTGCCTCTGGGCCACCCCTTGCACTGGGGTCTGTATCTATACACATACAGCCCCCCCTTTTTCTTCCTGCACTTATCAGACCTACCCTGTCTGCTGCCTTAAACCTAGCCCTTGCAAATTGCTGGCTGCACTACCAGTGTTTGTTGCCTTTATTATTTGTTTATTGTTATTTTTCTGTTTCTCCTCTGCTTCACACTTTCCACTTCTCCCTCCTTCCATGCACTTTACCCCTCCTCCTCTCCCATGCACTTGCGCGTTCTCAATGTCACTGGGCCTAGTAAGATCGCTGTTTTGTTCTCCCCTGTTCCCCTCCCTTGCCTTGTTGCGCTTTGAAACATTTGTGTACGAGCGCGATAGAAATAAAATATCAATATCAAAAAGACCACTTGTTACAAGGAGAGGGATTGGACCCCTTATTGCAGGCTTACATTAGTCAATCCCCCGTGGACATTTTGCCTTTAAAGTAGAGGTCTCCCACTTCTTTGTTGATTCTCTTCCCATCAAGGACCACATTGACACCCTCGCTCCAGCCCTTGTTGATTTTTGCAACCACTCCTTTGCCTCAGGATCCACCCCCCCTCTGAAGCACTCCCTTGTGCATCCTCTTCTCAAGAAACCCACAGCTGATTCTTCTTGTCCAGCTAACTATCACCCAATTTCCATTACTCCCTTTGTGGGCAAACTCCTGGAAAAGTTGGCCATCTCTCAGCTTAACCTTCATTCCAATTCTGTTGGCTGTCTCCATGACCACCAGTCTGGTTTCAGAGCTGCCAGAAGCACAGAAACTGCTCTCCTGAACATCCGTGAAGATCTGCCCTCCAACCTTGACTCTAACATTCCCTCGGTCCTCATCCTCCTTGATCTCTCTTCTGCCTTTGACACGGTCAACCATACCATCCTGCTCAACTGTCTCTGTGAAAACCTGGGTATCACTGATCAGGCCCTGGCCTGGCTGACCTCTTTCCTCTCAGATCGACCCTCCCAGGTCCAAATTGGGTCCTTCCTATCATCTATCTTCTTCTCTACCTGTGGTGTTCTCCAGGGGTCTAACCTCTCGCCCTGGCTTTTCAACCAATACCTGGCAACTCTCGCCCACTGCATTGCCATTTTCTGCTAAAATGTCCAGTGCTACGCTGATGACACTCAACTCATTTTCAAGCTGCCCTCTGCCACCTCCTCTCCCTCTCTCATCTCTGATTGCCTAGCTGCCATTCAAGATTGGTGTGCAGCCAATGATCTTTGTCTGAATGCCAGCAAGACGGAGATCCTCTTCATCGGCACACCTTCACCATCCTTTCCCCTCACTCTCTGGCCGGCTTCCTTTGGCCCTCCTCCTAGCCCAACCTGCGAGGCTAGCAACCTCGGGGTCATCTTTGACTCTACCCTTTCCTTCTCTACCCGCATCTCTGAGGTCTCTAAATAGTCAAATTTCCTACTGCACCTCCTCAGAGGTACTCTGCCTTTCCTCTCCTACCCCTAGAAGCTCATGGTATCCCAAGCTCTGGTTCTCTCTAGGTTGGACTATTGTAACAGCCTCTTTCTAAATCTACCTGCCTCTACTCTCCGCCCTCTGCAACTAATCCATAACAGGACTGCAAGACTTGTCCTTGGCCTTAAGCCCTTGGATCGTATCTCTCCAGCTCTGAAATCTCTCCATTGTCTCCCAGTGGATGCAAGGATTAAATTCAAAACCCTCTGTATTGTCCACAAGGCTTTCTGGGGCCTGGGTCCAAAATACCTTCAGCTATCCCTCCGCAAATACCTCCCCTCTCGAGCTCTTCGCTCCTCTACCTCTAACTCTCTCAGGGTCAGTCGTTTTTCAAAGAAACCAGCTGGGGGTAGATCTCTGTCTTTGGCTGTGTCCTCCCTCTGGAGCAGCCTCCCTGCCACTCTAAAACTTGAGGAGAACCATCTCCGGTTCCGGAAGCACCTCAAGACCTTCCTCTTTTGTTTTGCCTTCGCTTCCCCTCCCCCCTGCTGATCTGTTCTCTCTTGGCACTGTGCACCTGGCCACCCTCTGTCCTCCGAGCCCAGGTACCTGCTCACCCTGCCACCCCCCAGCACTGCCTCTGGGCCACCCCTTGCACTGGGGTCTGTATCTGTACACATACAGCCCCCCCTTTTTCTTCCTGCACTTATCAGACCTACCCTGTCTGCTGCCTTAAACCTAGCACTTGCAAATTGCTGGCTGCACTACCACTGTTTGTTGCCTTTATTATTTGTTTATTGTTATTTTTCTGTTTCTCCTCTGCTTCACACTTTCCACTTCTCCCCCCTTCCATGCACTTTTCCCCTCCTCCTCTCCCATGCACTTGCGCGTTCTCAATGTCACTGGGCCTAGTAAGATCGCTGGTTTGTTCTCCCCTGTTCCCCTCCCTTGCCTTGTTGCGCTTTGAAACACGTGTGTACGAGCACGATAGAAATAAAATATCAATATCAAAAAGACCACTTGTTACAAGGAGAGGGATTGGACCCCTTATTGCAGGCTTACATTAGTCCAATCTCCCATGGACATTTTGCCTTTAAAGTAGAGGTCTCCCACTTCTTTGTTGATTCTCTTCTGGATGATATAGGCTTTAAGGAAGAATGAACTTGTTCCTCTTTTTGGTGAGTTTGACCTTTCAAAGCCCTCTGTCATTGAGGTGTAAAAGGAGTGTTCTAAGGCAGAGGTAAGCTCTGCTCCCCACCAACACGTTGGGGGCGACTCTTGCTGAGGACCTGCTATTCCACACCAAACCTCCCTAGACTGGGAGAGCAGGACCTGAAAGGACTCGCCCTGTCCTGCAGCCACTGCCGGTTGTCTCACAGAATCTGTAGAGCTAAACCAACCTGGATCCCTGTTTTGCTGCACTGTGCACTCTGCATTTTAAATGTGTTCATCGCTTCTGAACCAGAGGGACCCGTCAGTGCTGCTTTTGGCGCTCCATCGAAATTCAAACCTCTACTGTTGTGCATCCAAAGAACTGGCTTGCTGCTGCTTATCACTAGTGATTCATGTCACCTGTTTGGCTCGAATACCAGTTTAACGCTACAGAAAAACTCAAACCAGTGCTTCCTCAAACTTTGCATTGGATCATCAGGGTCATCGCTTTAAACAGCCGGATCTCGACTGAAACCGCTGAAGCCTAACCGAGCCGATAGTTACCAATGTCGGGAACTAAATCGACCCTCTAACTTATCTGCACGACCCGAGTGCTGCACTTGAAACGCAACAAACTCCCACTTCCAACTAAATATTTATCGCATTTTTCATTGATTGGTTTTTTATAATGCACCTATACTCAAGTGTTTCAAGGTGCAAATAGATGCCAGCTCGCAGGTTGACCCAATACAACTCGCTACACCAGAACATGGTTCAAGCTCCACAGCATTAGAGCTCAAACCCTGGTTCATTGACGTTGAATGGCCTGAGCCTGGAACAAGGTATTTTGAGCTCACCCTGTGACCCTGGTCCGCCTTTCAGGACTCTAGAGGCTGGATAAGTTCCTTTTGCACCTTTTTCCATTAAGAACATATTCTTTTTTGAATTCCTTGTTGCACTTCTTGCCTGTCTTTCTTTCCTGCTAAGCCCCAGAGTGCTGCATCAGTATTGTTTGCAGTTCTCTGTCTTCTTTTATAGGGGTGTTTTTTTTATTAGTTTTTTAATAGTTATTTCTACATTGCTGTGTTTAATTAAAATATATATTTTTATATAGACCCTTGAGTGGACTGTTGTACTTGTCATGACCCGGCGAAATTGCCCCTTCTGGACCTCATGGTCATTGTCACGAAGGGCTTGTACTCCTTGTTCCTCCCAACATGGCCGTACCAAGCTCCGTGCTACGCACTAGCTTTCACGTCGTAGCACGTACTATAAATTGGTCACGCCCTTGCGGGTCCGCGCGTCTCAACGCTATCTTCGATAGTGACCCGACGTGTGTTTGCTCTCTACATTTGCTTCCTTGATCCTCATACTTCCTTCCTTGCCTTTTTTCCTGTTCCTGGACTTCCCCCCTACATTGCTTGTTTATCGCTAATCCTGGACACCCTGGAACCACGAACTTTCCGGAACTCTGAACGCGCTCTGCAACCTGACGAGGCTCGAGCGAGCCTATTCAAGACCCGAACCACCCACAGCAAGAGTCCTGCGGCCGAACAAGGGAGATCCCGATCACAGGTGAGACGGGAGGAGATTTATGACAGTTTGAGACGCCAAACGATCAATACGGATTCTACCATGGAGAATGCTATTCAGGACCTGATGCGCGGAATGCAAGAACTTTCCACAGAGATGCAGAATATAAAAGCCGAGAATGCGGCGCTAAAACAGCTCGTCTTGTCACGCGACTCCGCAAACAAGGACAGCGTATTATTGGGAGGAGTGGTTGATAAATACAACGGTTCAACAAAGACCTTACGTGGATTCCTGGATTCTTGTTTGGTACATTTTACCTTCAAGCCCTACTATTTCACAACTCCTAGGGCTAAGGTTGGCTTCATAATATCTCATCTTTCCGGAAAAATTCCCTTACATGGGCCACTCCATTACTCAATTCAGGGGATGCTCTCCTGGATGATTATGAAGGGTTCATCGCGGAACTCAAGACCATGTTCGAACGCCCAGAGCTGGTTCACAGTGCTCAAGAAAAGCTACTTGACTTCCAACAAGGATCCCAAGACATGTTGACCTATGTTACCAGATTCAAACAGCTAGCCAAAGAGGCGGACTGGCCCCTGGAAGCCAGTTTTACTTTGTTTCGCAGAGGTCTAAATGAAGAGATTAAGGACGAGCTAGCCAGGGTGGCACGTCCTAGTTCATTCCAGGCCCTCCTGGACTTGTCTATGCAAATAGACTTTAGAATCCAAGAAAGAAAGGCCGAAAAGAAAAAGAATAAAGTATCAATTCAAAGATACTCCCTAGATTATACTACAAGGACAGAATCTGCCAAGAGTCCGAGCACAGATTCTGAACCCATGCCACTTGGAGCCTTTCGTGGACCAATTTCCCCGCAGGAAAGGTTAAGAAGAATACACACAGGCTTATGCATGTATTGTGCCTCGGATAAACATCTAGTTAAAGTATGTCCTCTGGCTCCTCCCCGACGCTCGGGAAACGCCAGCTCCCGATCCTAAATGGAGCAAGGTTTCGGGAGAGCGATGTTTGCTCCACATCAATTCCATCCTTGAACTCTCCTGGACAAAACAAATTGGTGATATTACAGGCCTTTTTATCGCCATCCAAGGACAAGGTCTACCCCATACTGGCCTTGGTGGATTGCAGAGCAATGGGAGTCTTCATTGATCAAGATTGGGTCAGAAGTCATAATATTCCGTATGAAGCAAGAAGTTTTTCACAGCCAGTGGAAGCGATTGACGGAAGACCACTTTCCTTAGGACCCATAAGTCTGCAAACAAGGGAGATCCATCTTTCCATAAATCATCATCAAGAAAGAATTGTTTTTGACATTATAAAATCAGCCCATTACCCCTTGGTTTTGGGCATGCCCTGGTTAAAAAGGCACAATCCATATATCAACTGGACGGCCAGATCCTTATTCCTCGGCTCGGAGTTCTGTATGAGCCATTGTTTAAACCTGAATACCTCATTCACAGCCCCTAAAAGTCCACCAAGGTGTCCAGAGACACCACTCATGGTTTCCAATATTGTACAAGTTCCAGAGATCTATCAAGGGTATGCTGATGTATTCTCTACTGCCATCGTTCAAGCCTTACCTCCACATAGACCCGAAGACTGTGCCATAGATACTGAACCCTCAGCAGTGATTCCCTTTGGCAGGATGTTTATCCTTTCAGAACCAGAAAAGAGAGCCCTCCGAGAATACCTAGACACTAATCTTGAGAATGGCACCATAAGACCTTCAAAATCACCAGCTGGTGCTTCATTGTTCTTCGTTCCTAAAAAGGATACCAAAGAGCTCAGACCTTGCCTGGACTATCGGGGCCTAAATCAACACACCCTGAAAGACAGATACCCACAACCCCTGATCTCGGATATCCTTGAAGCTGTGAGAGGTGCAGTGATATTCACGAAACTGGATCTCCGAGGTGCTTACCATTTGATCCGTATCCGGGAAGGAGACGAATGGAAAACAGCCTTTAGAACACCCTTTGGTCACTTTGAATACCTAGTCATGCCCTTTGGTCTGGCTAATGCTCCCGCAGTCTTCCAGCATTTTTGGATAGGGTGTTCTCTGACATGTTATTTCTCAATGTTATCGTCTACCTGGATGACATATTGATCTTCTCAAAGGATTCCTTGAAACATGAAGAACATGTAAAGGCAGTACTTCAACGTCTCCGTGAAAATCAACTCTTAGCCAAACCAGAAAAATGTTTGTTTCATGCTACATCAGTTCACTATCTGGGGTTTGTCCTTAGTTCAGAAGGAATTAGTATGGATCCTTCAAAGGTGAAGGCCATACTGGCTTGGCCCGCCCCAACATCTGTAAAGCAAATACAGTCCTTCCTGGGGCTTGCCAATTTCTACTGGAAATTCATTCCCACCTTTTCCGAGATTGTTCAACCCATTGTTAATCTCCTGAAGAAAGACGTTCCATTCAACTGGTCTATACCACAAGACAAGGCATTCCAACGCTTGAAAAAAGAATTCACTCAGGCCCCCATCCTGGCCCAACCTGACATAAATCGTCCTTTTCTAGTGGAAACAGATGCCTCCAATTATGCCATAGGAGCAGTTTTAAAACAAGAATCCAATGATAAGTTGGAACATCCCATTACTTACCTTTCACGGACTCTGACTACCAGTGAGACTCACACTCAGTTCTGGAGAAGGAGTTATTGGCCATTCGTCATGCCTTCACTGAATGGAGACATCTACTCCTGGGTGCTAAATATCCAGTTCAAGTCCGTACTGATCATCGAAATCTTCAGGTCCTACAATCCATGGAGTTCAGGAACAGTAGACAAGCTTGATGGGCCTACTTCTTTGCTCAATATCAATTTCAAATTTCACATGTTCCTGGACCGCAAAACATGATTGCCGATGCCCTATCTCGGCATCCCTACTACGTTTCCTTGGAGGATAAGATCTATCCTAAAATGTTTCCACCTACAATCTTTGTAGCTCAAGCGATCAATCTCCTGGAAGAAATCAGAGTACAGACTCAATCATCTGAACTCTGGAAGGACATATCCGAGAAGAATCGCTGGCGTTTGACAATCAAGGAAGGATATGTATTCAAGAACAATTCAGTGGTCATTCCGACAAAAGAACTTCAACAGAAGGTAATGAATCTATGCCATGATACTCTTCACTCCGGCCATCGAGAGGTAACCAACACCTTCTGTCTTATACAAA
Organism: Ambystoma mexicanum; assembly: GCF_040938575.1. Lineage (NCBI taxonomy): Eukaryota > Metazoa > Chordata > Amphibia > Caudata > Ambystomatidae > Ambystoma > Ambystoma mexicanum. Next base: position 656,828,527 of record NC_090921.1, read on the forward strand.
GACAGTTCTGGTGGCCAGGGATGAAGTCCAGTGTAGTTCAATACATCAAGACCTGTGCAATTTGTAGTCAGAACAGATACGATAATCAGAGGCCGGCGGGTCTGCTTCTACAACCTACGTTGCCAACCAGACCCTGGGAAGTTAATGCCACTGACTTCATTGTTGAATTACCACCTTCCTAAGGATATACAACCATCATGGTAACCATTGACTTGTTCACTCATCTAGCTCATTTTACACCATTGTATAAACTACCATCTTCCTCAGAACTTGCTGGAAATTTCCTGGAACATATTTTTCGTCTTCATGGCCTCCCTTCCAAGATTATTTCAGATCGGGGACGTCAATATATTTCACAATTCTGGAAACATCTCTGTCGTGTTCTAGGAATCCAACGTGCCCTTTCTTCAGGCTATCATCCACAAACCAATGGGGCAACGGAACGAGTAAATCAAACCCTGGAACAATATCTTCGTTGTTTTGCCACCAAGGTACAAGACGAGTGTTCTCTCCTTATACCTTTAGCTGAATTCTCCTACAATAACTCAGATCATTCAGCTCTCAAGATCAGCCATTTCTATTGCAGTCAAGGTTATCATCCGTCTGTTTTACCATCAGTTCTTCCAGAATCTACTCCGGTACCTACCCTTGACTCTTGGATTCAGACGCTGATCGACCTACAAAGAGAGGCCAAGGATCAGTTAGAACAGGCCCAGACTCGAACCAAAAGATATGCGGACTCTAAGAGAAGACCATCACCTTCCTATTCAGTTGGCGATCATGTCTGGCTAGCCTCGAAACTGTTACCGCGACATCTACGACCAAACAAATTGGCTCCTCGCTATTATGGTCCATTTTCTATAAAGGAGATCGTCAATCCTGTCTCCTTCCGACTTAAGCTCCCGGATTCCTGGAAGAAGATACATCCAGTCTTCCATACTTCCCTGTTGAAAGCCTATGTTAGTTCTACTCGAAAACCCTTCAAACCCACACCTGTTGTTGTGGACGACCAGTTGGAATATGAGGTGTCCAGGATATGTGATTCCAGGTATAGAAGGGGTCGATTACAATATCTGGTCGAGTGGAAAGGCTACCCCCCTAGCGAGAGAACATGGGAACCAGTTTCTAATTTAAAGACCCCTCGTTTGCTCAGAAGATTCCATCTTATTCACCCAGGCAAGCCTGGAGGAACCAGTCTTCGGAGGGGGCATGCTGTCATGACCCAGCGAAATTGCCCCTTCTGGACCTCATGGTCATTGTCACAAAGGGCTTGTACTCCTTGTTCCTCCCAACATGGCCGTTCCAAGCTCCGTGCTAAGCACTAGCTTTCACATAGTAGCACGTACTATGAATTGGTCACGCCCTTGCCAGTCCGCGCGTCTCAACGCTATCTTCGATAGTGACCCGACGTGTGTTTGCTCTCTACATTTGCTTCTTTGATCCTCATACTTCCTTCCTTGCCTTTTTTCCTGTTCCTGGACTTCCCCCCTACATTGCTTGTTTATCGCTAATCCTGGACACCCTGGAACCACGAACTTCCCGGAACTCTGAACGCGCTCTGCAACCTGACGAGGCTCGAGTGAGCCTATTCAAGACCCGAACCACCCACAGGAAGAGTCCTGCGGCCGAACAAGGGAGATCCCGATCACAGGTGAGACGGGGGGAGATTTATGACAGTACTTTGCTGTTTGGGTTGCTACTGGATCACATTCCCACCACTTCTCTGCCCACGGTACCCCAAAAGGCAACAGAGGTGTTTCTGTTGGCTGTGCCAATTTAACCTTTATAATTGGGATCATCCCAGTTGGTTTATAGAAGTTTGGGTGATGAGTAGGCGGGGGAAAAGGATGGTATAGGGACTGGAACACTATTAATAAAAACAACAAAAAGGGGCATCAGAAATGGAAGTTCAGGCATTTTTCTAATTTTTAAGGGATGTACATACTCCCTTCTGCCATACAATCACTGGTGTCCAGTGATAAGGTCGTCTGGGAAATGACCGCCATTTTTCTCAAGGACCTGCTTATATGAGACTCACATTGCAAATAGACCGTATTGGGACCCAGTGCCAGCAGAGGCATAGACAAGGTAGGGCCTGAGCAGGCAAGGCCCACTCAAAATCTCTAAATGCCCGCTCAGCAGCGCTGTGTGGGCATTTACAGGTGTTAACGTCACTGCGTTGTGCGTTGTGCCCAACTACACTAGCTTCAGGCCCTGCTAGTTAGACAATCCTAGCTACGCCTCTGAGCGCGAGGGTGCTGGCTAATCTGCGCCCTGAAACGCTGGGCTGAATTGCTATGTTTGTCTTTTTTCCCCTTTGACCTTCCCAATGCAGGTGTCAGCATGCGCCCGCTGTCACATATCTCAGTCTGGCTCTTAACTCACTTTAGTCTATGTGTATTGTTATGCTGTTCCTACCTACTGACGTCATGCGCTGTAAACATTAACCAACGTCTGGTACACGCTAAACTGCCACTCCTCCCAAATTCCTTTGTTAAGCTCTGCTTGGGGATCAACTTTGGGCCGGATCCAGTGGCATGTTCTGATTCCTGGCCTTTCCCTCACTCATGCATGTGGTGGCATGCCTTCATTCCTGGCCTTTCCTTCACTCAAGCATGTGGTGGCATGCCTTCATTCCTGGCCTTTCTCTCACTCATGCATGTGGCGGCATGCCTTCATTCCTGGTCTTTTCCTCACTCATTCATGTGGCGGCATGCCTTCATTCCTGGCCGTTCCCTCACTCATGCATGTGGTGGCATGCCTTCATTGCGGAACAACGTGGTGGGGCGGAGACCTTTCACAGAATTACATAGCTTCACAATGAATAGGAGATAAAAGAGGAACTCTTATTGCAAGAGTTGCAATATTATATAAAGTTGACCTTTCCCTCAGTTTCGTGGCTGGTTTATATTCTGCTTGTGTCTATATTTATGTAAGATTTGTCCTTAATTTTGACCTAGTTCTCATTTCTACAAGCCCCACTTCCACCACTGCCATTTATTCTCGTCCTGTTTCCTGTCGTTCTCATTTCCTGTAGTGTTGTTTTCCGCCGGTGCCATTTTGTCATAGCACTGTTCCTGTGCTCCTCTTTTCTTCTAGTCTTCTCGCAATGGCGCACTTTCCTCTGGTGCTGCTCTCCTACGTGGCTCCTTTCCTCCACTGCTGCACCCTAAAGAAAGAAAAAACAATGAACACCATCCAGGCAAACGTCTCAACTTTGTCAAATGAAAAGTTATTTAAACATGTGATGTTGATGCTTTGATAACATTAGAGGCACTGCTACAACCTGGCTGAACTGTCCACATACATCAGCACGTTATGTTCCTGGTATTCAAATAGTATCTTCAGCATTGATATGACTGTGTGATGTACGATGTATATAAATTAATAATTAAAGTAGGGTTGAACTTTTTTCCTGTTAACAAAGACGATGTGATGAGAGAGTGGGTATTTCTTAGTGTAGGTGGGGAGTAGGGAATTATTTTGTTGGAAAGTGCTGTCTGCTATTTCAGAGCAATTCGTTAGAGAGAGAGGGCAAAGCCTGAGAAACAAAAAGAAAGCATTGGCAATGACAACTGTTTGGGCTTTTGTGGAGGCATTGGAAAGGCACTTGTGAGGCATTGCTGTAGTGGTATTAACTGGCTATTGAGGGTCGCAGGTGCAAAATGGTGCAAGTAGCTGGGCATGTAATAGCAGTGCCTGGCAAATGCCTAATCTTAATACACATGCCAAAACTGTTGGCTTTGCCAATGCTCGTTGTAACAGGAATTCAGTGAAGGACATGCATAGTGCTTATAAATCGAGTGGAAGAAGGCAGACCTGGTTACGACATGTTTATTACACCAGTAGTGGGTTTACAGCTCAAATTAAGACATTAACTCGCATAAGACGGTTTTGAAAAAACATTGTAAGACACATAGGCCCTGATTCATGGAATTATTGGCCTGTAAAACAGGGTTTGCGTGCCATTCTGCCCCCAAATCACCATCCATCAAAAAGAGATTTGAGGGCACAATAGCATGCAAATCCCAGGTTTACACACAAATTATTCCGTGAATCAGGGCTTTAGTGTGCACAGTTTGATGGTAAGGCTTGATTAAAGTAAGCTCAAAGAGTTCCCAAATGGAGGTGTCTTGGGTGGGGAGGGGCAGGGACTTGATGGGAATGGCTACTGGGATTAGCATGGCCATGAGAAGCCAAGCGGTGGGCAACTAACCTAACAACACCTACCAGTTGTGTGTCCCTCCTCATATGCCATTTCTCCCTATCTGTACTCTAATGCAATAGTTTTGGCTTATATGTGAAGCAAGCTCCACCAAATAGCCCAAACTAAAAATAGTAAAAAGAAGGCAAGTCCATTAAGACGTGTCACAAGTGAGCTGCTTTGAGAGAGAGAGGGAATCTTTGGTTCGTTTTGGATCCTGAAGTCATTCCAAGAGAAGGGTTTGGGGACTAGTCATTTCGGTAGCGGTGAACCATGAGGTGTACTCTCCTAGTCCCTAAAGCAGTTATATTTTGTAGACTGAGAGAGGAGCATGCTTTGACAGGCCGACCTTAAGCTTCATGGTGTGTAGAAATGTTTGAATACATAAGGAAGATAACATGGGCACAGTCATGGGGTGCCATAGGAACAAGACCCTCCGATTTAAGTTCAATGTTTTGCTTAATGGGCAGGAGTACAATTATTGTGGGTTGATATGATCAGATTTTTTTCAGGCAAAGAGGGCATATGGCTGAAGAGTATTGAGCTCTCCGCACCCTCGTTGAGAGTTTCGTCTGCAAGTCCACCTTCAAATGAATTGCAGTAGTTTACATGGGAGAGGATCACTGCGAGGATCATTACAATTCAGGAGTAGGACAATGACTTTCAGCATCCTCAGACATCTTGCTATGGATCTCAGTGCTGTCAGCATATAAATGAAAGGTGATGATGAGACGGGTCAGGATGGAGACATTATGTGCAGATGGAGACATCATTTACACATTGAAGATCCGTACAGCGATCCACTCCTTCAGAGCTAGGTTTGAGCTATACAAATACCACAGGTAAATACTAAGTGAGCAGTGACGCTTGGGGTACTCCACATGTAACCTCAAAAGACTCAGAAAAGAGCGGGCAGGTTTGACTTGTTGGCTCGGTCAGTGGGGTTAAGTCGAAAGCGCGAAAACCATTGAAGATCACTGGCTCCAAAGCCCTAAATTGTGTCAAAATTCTGACAAGCACATTGTGGTCCACTGTATCAAAATACGCAGTCAGGTGCAGAGGGGTTAGCGTGCATAAACCGCCCTGGTCACTGGTAGTGAACAGTTCTTCACCTTTCTGTTTGTTAATGCAGAGAGCTGAGCAGTGATAGAGAAGACAATACCAAGTTGTTTGCTAAATTAATGGAAATTGTTCCAAAATTTGCAAGATTATTACAGTCTGAATTTGCCTTTTCTAAAGCTGTATAATTGCTGAATATATAAGGACAAGTTTGACATCACCAGGGCATGGTGGCATGTGCACACTTACAGATCTGTGGAAATTGGGTGATTTTGGTTTTAGTGAGAGCTGTTTTTTCTTAGTAAAGGAGAGAGCAACTATTTCTGTAAGTAGGTGAGAAAGTGGGTATTGCTACAGGTCAGACGGCTGTGATTTCTTAGAGTAACTAAAAGGTGATGTATTTTTCATTAGTACCCGGCGAGAGTCAAGCAGAATGCAACAGACATTCTGATTGGCTCTCGCCGGGTCCATACCCGGCCAAGAATCCTTCGATTCTCGGCCGGGATTCCAGCCGCCTTGTCCTCGGCAGGGGGGCATGGCAGCGCCTCAGCCAATGAGGAGGCTGGAAGCGGGGCCATCCCCGCTCCGAGCCTCCCCGCGGCTGAGAGGCTGCCTTCGCCCCCCTGCCAGGACTCGGGTAAGGCTTATTTTTTTTTTCTGTTCCTCCCTCCTCACCCCCAACCCCCACTTACCTTCTTCCTGCTTCCCTGGCAAGGGACGAGGGAAGCCTCCAGCCATGTGGAGACTCGGAGCGGGTCCATCCCCCCTCCATGCCTCCACACGGCTGGAGGCTTCCCTCGTCCCTCGCCAGGGGCGCAGGTACACTTTATTTTTTTTCACTTTTTTTTTATTCCTGTCCCACTCCCGTCCTCCCAACCCCACTTACCTTCTTTTTGATCCTTTTTTGGGAGTGGACGTGCTGGGAACACTTGTTTTCCCAGCGCATCCGCTCCCAATGGCCGCCATGGAAAGGGAAAACGGACTCCGTATTCCCTTTCCATGGCGGCCATTTTCTTGGTCGTTTCTTTTTTTTTCTTTCTGTCCCGACAAAAATGCTTTTAGTGCCCCGGGACATAATGTGGGCCGGGGTACTAATAGCAATATGACCCTCGCGGCAGGGGCATTACTGACTCAGGTAATGCCCCGGGGCCTTCGTAAAGGACCTAAAACTATGGGCCCCGGGGCATTACCTGAGTCAGTAATGCCCCCACCGCTCGGGTCATAGTGCTCAAGTAGTACCCGGCGAGGGACAACGAGATTGTAACATGCAATCTCATTTGCGCTCGCCGGGGCGTTACCCGACCGGGAATCCCTCTCCCCATTACGTTCATTCCTGTCCCCGGCTGGGGGTGGTGTGGCAGCCACTCAGGCAATGAGGAGGCTCAAAATGGGGTAATCCCCACTCCGAGCCACCACATGGCTGGAGTCTGCCATATTCCCCCGCCAGCGATCAAGATGTTTCCCTCCCCCAAATTTCCCAATCAAAACAATCCCCTCCCTGTCCTCCCAACCCCACTTACCTTCTTTTTGGTCTATTTCGGGAGCGGATGCGCTGGTAACACTTCTGTCCCCAGCACGTCTGCTCCCGATCCCCGACAGGCCGTCAAGGAAAGGAAGCGGGGACTACACGTAGTCCCATCTCTCCTTTCATTGGCAGCCATTTTCTTTGTTTACATTTTCCCTATTTTTTGAATGGCTGCCATGGAAAGGGAGAAGGGAATACTTGTACTCCCTTCTCCCTTTCCATGGTGGCCATTTTGTTTGATTACCTTTTTCCATTTTGAATGGCCGCTATGAAAAGGGAAAACATTTTTTTTTGCGTTTCAGATCAGAAAAAAACTGTTCTTAGTATCCTGGTTTTACGGGCCGGGATACTAACAGCAATAGGCCCCTCACAGGAGGGGCATTACCACTTCAGGTGATGTCCCCGGGCATTCGTTAAGGACCCCACTTTGCTCGAGCCTGTAACTTTGAGCCCCGGGGCATTACCTGAAGTGGTAATGACCCCCCTGCTCTAGGCCTATTGCTTAAGTATATACCAGAGGGTGTGGTTGGGAAGAAGAAAATGCCACTGCTGACAGAACAACACAGTGGTAGAACAACGCAAAGTCCTGCATTCAATGCAGTGTGGTCCGAGTTATTGACATGTTGGGTTCCTGATAACCAAACCTCATTAATCCTGTTAGAGGCAGCATCCAATGAAGTTTGAACATTCACACACAGTCTCAATGGATGCTCATGTTGAAGATGCTTAATGGTGGTGAAAGGTCTCAGAGGGGTGACAGGCACTACCTAAGGAGGGTGGGCGTTTCTTGCATTGGCATAACAGGTGTGTGGTTGTTTGTGTACAGCAGCATGTCTGGCAATGGTTGATGGTGGAGGCAGTCACTCTGTCCCTGCAATGGCTCATTGGTCAGTGCTCATCGTCACTTAAGAATATTCATATTTAGAGGTTTGAAGGTTTTGTCACGGATTAAAAGATACAGCAAACTCCAGACCAGGACTCTGTCTACTGGCCAGGGATGTGGCGCACAATAGAAATGCTTTCAAGTTTATTTATTTCAGATTCAGCTTTGAGAAGGCACCCAACCCGTCTCACACCCCCCTTGACGTACACCCCGTGTCGCAATGGACGATGAACCAGGCTGGTGTATAATAATGAAATATTTATTTATTTAAAAAATTCAAATGAAAATAACAGATTCAATATAGGGCAGCAATAACCAGTGTGGTGATAATTGTACAGTAACATGATAGGATACACTTAATTTACCTTTCTAACATCAAGAACATCAATTCATAAATTAATGAAAGCAAGATTACTTTTAGGTAATACTTTTAAAGGGCACAACTGTTAGGCATTCCCCCTTCAACACTCCCTCAAACCCCTGTTAACCAGGTTTTGTGTGGGTTGAGAGGAGTAGCAAGGTGTCAGGTATAATAGCCAAAAATCGGATTTGAAATCTGATCTACCACCCCTGAATAGGAGGCCAAAATTAGATTGAAAAACCCATGAAATTGAGCAAAATGGCACTTGGAATGACTGAATAGTTAATTTATCTGTGCTGTTGAATGGATAAAACAGAAATTAGTGTGGCTGTGCTAAAGAGGCAAGAAAACTTACAAGCTACAAGGCAAGGTGCTAAACAACATGCACACAGGTTAGAAAATTCGACCTTGGGAAGGAAAAACAGTGCAGCAAGAATCACACGTGGCAAAATTGTAATTTCTTAGTTTTCACAGGTTTAAAATAGGCAAACAACTTCAGAAATGAGCTAAACAGACAGAGTCGAAAATCGGTTTTGCTGATGAGGTACAAAAGCACATAACAGGTATGATACTAAAGTGAAAGAGTGACTCTTTAGGGTTGACAGTGTGGGATTCTTAAAAGGAAAGGAAAAATCAGATTTTTAAAAGAGAAACACTTTCACGGGCAAACTCGGTTTTGTTAGAAAAATTATTTTTAAATGGCTAGGCTATTAAAGAAAGACACGGTACGCATGGAGGTTAATTTGCAAGGTTAACCTATTCACGCGCGTTCATCTCTATGGGAAATTAATTAATTTATTCAAAATAGTACTAAGGACTTACACAACGGACTGAAATGATTCGGAAAAAATTGTGCTAACACATGGAGACTAACACAGATTTTTCTAAAGACAGGAGACACAAAGGATTCTGACAATTTATGAATTAATTAGGGTACTTATAGGATTTCTTATAGGGTTGGACAGGATGCAAGGTAACAGAATGGTGTATGCAGCTTTTTGATATGGGTGGTGATACTTACAAAATGCACTTGAATTGGGTAGTTTGGACAGCGAACCGGGTCTCTGGACAATGGGACAAGGATCGGGTCACTGCACAGCGGTGGGGCTCTCCTTTTAGGGAACAGCAGGGCAACCTGGCTCTGGCCACAGTGGAGAGTTGGGTGCATCAGCTGGGCAAGGACAAGTCTGGTCACTGGATTCTTCCAAAGGGTCAGCAGCCTTTCCCCTTTCTCCCTGAATTATTGGGATTTTTGTAGGGTTTAGCTCTGGATAGTGGTTCTGTCTGGATAGGAGGTTCTGCATGGATCTGGATCAGCTACCCCTGGCCTGGTACTGGAGTCTGGAATCTTGCTGGGTGAATGTTTAATGTCTGGATCTCGGGATTTTGAATGTTGAATTTTTGAGTGTCCTGACTCTCTATGTTTCCTCCTTTAATAAGCAGGATGACATACATCAGAGGATTATTACTATGTGGGGAGAAATAACCTGGACATACCTCTAAGAAGGGATAGGTCAGGCTGTATATGTCGCTGCCTCCCTCTAAGCGGATTGGCCCTGCAAAATTGACATCAGTTTTACTGTGGGTGTTTTTATGATTTGCTTTGTCATACCACAGTTACTTTTGACAAAATCAGTTATGAAACATAACTCTTATATTTACAATTGTTATACTCATGAAAATCAGACATGCAGATCCCAGATTTAACAAGGAATATGTCATTTCAAACCCCAAGTCTGTGCGATGGTGTTTTGTCCTTCTGGAACTCTTTTGCGATATCTATGGAAAATATCTTACCTAAAATTCCACAAATGGCCACACATAAACCTATCAATGTTGGGCATATTTCCATTAAATGTTTACATCTGTGTCATGGATGGTTTCTTCAGAAATGCCTCTTTAATGCCGTTCACGTCCCCCAAATGCTAGGGAAACCCACAGACAGCCAGTCTGACAAGGTTGCGAATTCCCACACCTTGCTCCTTTCACATTTGTAAAAGGACTTCCTTTCCCAAGGGGCTGGATATCTTAGGTGTGCCTGCCCAGGTTCTGCTACTTTCAAACATTTTTCTTTTTTTTCCTTTCTTTCACAAAGCCCATTCATTTTGTAAATAAATATATTATACATTTAAACCAAAATACTATTTCTGCGCGAGTATTTGAGATGATTTCACATTTTAGCTTTCAAAGTATCATTTCACAGCTTTTGCAAAAGGGGATTTACATATGTGCTTCTCAGCTTAGGTTTATTTACGAACACAGTTTCTTGGACATTCATTTTCTGAAAGCTCTTACAGATCAGGTAAAGTACAGAAAGATGCTGGAAATAGTTTTTTTTGTAATTGACGCATAGCCAGGGAGAAAGAACTTTCTTTTTAAGGGCTCTGCGTGTGTTTAATTTGTTTCCAAAGTAAATGTTGAATGCGGCCTGAAATATAATTCCTGCTTTTTATAGACTTAGGTACAACAATGCTGTTCAGGGAGGAGTAACCCTCATTTGATGATGTTCAGCCTGAATATAGATGAACATGGCTGGGTTTTACTGGGACCAAACTGTGTGAGGTTTAAAGATGAACATAGCACCAGTGCAAAGTCATTTTTAAACTCAGAACATTTTCTTTTGCAGTTTTACATTTTGGAGATCACAGCACAGCAGCGCTGAGCCAGGCTGCCTTTGAATTCCTCTTTTTGGGTGCACATGAAGAAATTAATTGCAGCCATTCTCAGGGTGTCTGCACTCCATTTTGCCCCATATGTGCTCAGCAGACACAGTGCAGCCATTAATTCTGTAACTGCTAAAATGCAGTTTTGTGATGCAGGGATTTCTGTTGGGCTGGTAAATGTACCCCACAGAATCCCTCTCTGCTTTCCCAGGACTTCTTGTTGAAGAAGAGTAGGGCAAAGTGGGGTTCATCTAGTGGAGTTATTCTTTCATCTGTGAGCGACACGCCAAGTTATCCTTTTCCCTCTCGGCTGGAGAGTGTGGAGCGACACCCCCTTTCCTACCTTCCCTTTCCAGGTCCCCGGGGAGGTCCTCATCATTCTAGGAGGGAATGGAATTAGCAATCTAATAGGAGATAGATAAAAAAGATTTTAGAATCTTTCACTGACAGTCTTCTAAGAAGGTTGACATAAGTGGAACAAGGAATACCTTTACATTTCTCAGGGGTATTTAAACAATGTCAGAAAACAAATTACTTAACAAGGCAAAGACATGATTGAACTTTTACACCATGGTTTTGTGATACATTTTTGCAATAACCATAAGAACAGTACTCTCTGTTACATAGATATACCTATGGACCTACCTATTCCCTTCTGCTTTTTTGGCTCCTCAATCAGCTGCAAAGTGTGTCTGGGGTGAAAACTTTTTAACGGATTAATGTGGACCCATTTCTCTTCTGACAGCTATTCTTTGGGGATGCGGACTCTGTAGGCGACAGGTGAAATTTTGTCTACAATTTCAAAGGGGCCGCACCAGGAGGGGAGACATTTCCGCTCCTTAGTATGGTTCCTCTGAAAATTGTACAAGTAGACCCTGTCTCCTGCTTGGTATTTCTTTTTGGTTGTTTTTAAATCATGAATTTTCATCCCCATGCTGAAGGTGATTTCTTTGATTCTCAGCATATTCATGTGTTGTGGAGGCATTTATCAGTATCTGCTCTTGTGTTCTATAAAGCAGATGCTGAGTTAGCACAATTTTTTGTCCAGTCATTAGCACAAATGGAGACATTTTGGTCGCAGAAGAGGGTGTAGATCTGATGGCCATCAGGGCAAGCGGCAATCAGATGTCCCAACTTGGCTCAGAATCTGCCATAAACTTTTTTAGAATGCTCACAATGGTTTTATTGTACCTCTCAACCCCCCCACTAGTGGACAGCAGTATACATTATGAAGTTTCCTTTTTACCCCAAGTATCTCCCACATCTTTGTCATCACTTTGCTGTTGAAGTGACTTCCTCAGTCTGACTCAATCCTATGGGGAAGGCCAAAATGCGAGAAGATGTGGTTGATCATCAGGACAGCTGCTGTTTCTGCCTTGCAATTTGCGGCCAGGAGACATTCCACCCATTTGGTGAACAAGCATGTTACTACTTGTTTCCCTAGAGGTGCGAATCACAAGCTGATGAAATCAACTTGTAAATCTGACCAAGGCAGTGTCATCCCCCTCTTCTGGAGGGGAGCTCAGTGTGTGAGTGAACTTGGCTGAAATTGTGCACACACAAGACACCCCTTCATATATTGGTCGAGGTCCTGCCATATGTGTGGCCAGTATGCAACCTACTGCAAGATTTCTAGAGTAGTATGAAACTCCTGATGACCGGCTGTGGCCATGTCATGGGCGTGACTTAGCATCAGGCTTTGGAATGAGGTAGGTACCACCCAGTGGTCACATCCAGAGATGGATCTCCATACCAACAAACAGTCTTGGATTTAGAACATTTTGGGACACTTCATCAACACACTGAGGTCCTCTTTCCAAATGTAATTGGTTTCCGTCAGAGTAAAGTTCACAGGGTCCTCAATGTGTTAAATTTTAAATTGTAAAATTTCCCAATCATCTGATCCCTTTTTGTGCCATGATTAAATCGGCATCTGGGGTCTCCTTACTCCACTGGGCAGTTGATAGTTCATTGTGAGTATTTGTCTGGGACCTGGTGACAGCAGTGACCTGAATTTCCCGAAACAGGGACTCAATCTCAAGGAGATCCCCCTAGATGGCTCTGGTTTTGGTCAACTGATCAGCCAGGTTGTTTCCAGTTTTGTCTGGCCTCTCTATTCTAGAATGACCCTTAATCTTTTTCCAATAGATGGTCATCCCATTAGAGGTGACCAGATCATCAATATTTTGTATGAGCTTGCCATATTTAAGTGTTTTTTTATTTGCACACAGCATGCCTCTGGTTCTCCAATTGATCAGGTGCTCCATGAACCCGTTCTGTACATAATCTGAATCAGTGATTATGACCAGTTCATGGAGTCGGTGTTGCACGGCAGTGAAGATGGCCTGGTGAACTGCCATCAACTCTGCCACCTAACTACTTCGGGGACCGATTTTGTATTAATCAGAGGGTTCTGGGCATCATTCACCCAGGCATTTCCAACGCCGGCCACCAGTTCCTTTTCCCCATTGTTGTGGCATCCCTTTGCACTTGTCTTCTTCATAGACTTTGTGTGGGGAATTTAGGAACGCCTCCATGTTGTCTTGGGTTTTAAGACTTTCGTCCTCGAGACAGTTTTCTCTGGCACAATCGTGCAAGTCAGCCAGAACTTGCGCGAGGGGACTCTTCTTGTTTTGGCCATATCTGGCCTCCACATGAAAGCCTTGCATGGACAGAATGCAGGAGGTAATTCTAGCATGACTTACATTTCCTGCCCGGATTCTGTCACTTTGGAGGTATTGCAAATGCTGGTGTGGAGTCTCCACTATGATGTGCTCCCCCTGCATGAACGGGCGGTAATTTGTCAATGACTGCACCATTGCCAGGAGTGCCTTCTCAGAATCGTTGAACTTTTCCTCCACAGAGGATAAAGACTTACTTGCACAGGAATTTACTTTATTGACCTTGTCATGCTTTTGGTATAATACTGCTGTCAAGCATGTATTTGAGAACCCCGTCTCCAAGAAGAACTCCTTGTTTTTGACAGGGTAAGCTAGGCAAGGCGATTGTGAGAGACTTCTTTTGAGTTGTTTTACTGCCTCGGCTTGTTCTGGACATCACTCCCACTTGAACCCCCTTCAACAGATGGACCAGGGGTCTCGTGACCCTTGCGTAATACTCAATGAACTTCCTACTGTAGTTCGTCAGTCCAAGGAGGCTTCTTAGCTCACACAGAGTTGTGGGGTCTTTCAGTTTTAGTATTACTTCCACTTTCTTCACCTGGGGACAGAGACCCTAAGGGGTTATTTCATGTCCCAAGAAGTTGACACGGGTCCTAGACCACTGTGCCTTCTGGAAGGACAGTTTTGCTCCGGCAACCCTCAACTTGGTTAAAACATAGCCAATTTCCGCTATGTGTTCCTCCACAGTTCAGCTTTTAATCAAGACATCATCCACATAGGCCAGGTTACCCCTCTCACCCAAGAAAGGCATGGCCCGGTTTAGGAAGAGGTTGAATTCATTGCCAGAGTTTATGTATCGGAAGGGAGTCCGAATCCATGTGTACTGCTGCCCCCCGAAGGTAAAGTCCAGCTTGTACTGGATCTCCCTACTGAAGGGCATGGTCCAGTATCCATGTGTCAGGTCAATGGCGGTGTACACCTTTGATCCCTGAATCTGGGCCAGCCCTTGGTCAATGCAGGGAAGAGGCCATCAGGACATGTGGACCCGTTTATTCAGCTCCTTTAAGTTCTGTGCAAAGTCTCCATTGACAATTTGATTTTAAAATGCCCAGCACCAAATTATTAAAGGTACTGTGGACTGGACAAATTATCCCACGGGACTCTAGGTTTTTGATCATTTCTGTGAGGGACTCCATAGACACGAGAGGCAAGCGATATTGCTTCACGAATACAGGAGTCATTCCAGGGTCCATAGGAATTGAGGTAGTCTGTATCCCGGTGTGACCACTGTTGTACGAGTCCCTGGCAAAGATATATTGAAAATCTAAGAACACCTTTTTCAACTTTTGCTTTTGTTCCTCAGTCTCACAGGCATCAGCGAGGTTGCCCAGCTGTTCAACAATCTGCCTGAAGCCTGGAAAGACTTTGGTGTTCGCGATCTCTGTGGCTTCTGCCAGCTTTGTGGAGACGTCTCTGGTTAGGGTGTTGACCTGGACAGAGGGTTTCAGGTAGGAGAAGCAGTCATTGTGGACCTGGAAGATCACCTCATCCTTCCTGATGTCACAGGTCACCTCTTCCCCCCGTAAGGGGAGGAAGAGTACACGAGGAAATTCCCCCCTTGCCGGATGAAGATCCTTTCTGGTGGTATGGCATCATCATTGTCATAGCAGTCATTGGGGATTGTTCCTATAAGTTCATTTCCTAAGTCCATGGAAAAATGCTGGTCATCAACCACCATTCCAATAATGGTGCCTGCGCCCAGAGTGATACTCCTAAGTTCCCTGTTATCCACCACTATTGGAATGGTGTTGTGTTCTATATTAACTAATGGTGTTGGGTTTAACCACAACGCCTGTTGTTGGAGGTGGGCATTGAGGTGCACATATGTGTCTGGATTTAGCAGTTTCTGTCCTCTTTTAATTTTTAAGTAAAGTGGAAATTGTCGGGTCTGTCCTTGGATGGTGACTTCCTCTCCAATTTGAACTTCAACTGCATACAGCAGCAATTGAGCTGACCGAAATGCCTTTTCAGAATCATCAAAGCCCATGGGATTGCCCCCAGTCAGACAAGGCCTTGTAATTTATAAGGTCCAAATTAATTGCAAAGAAATTGAGAATGTCACTGCCTAAATAGAATGCAGTAGGGACATCTCGCACGACTCAACAATTATGCTCTATGCTTTCATCACCTATAGAAATTTTGAGCATACACACATAGGCAGGAGATGTTTGGAATTGTGAGTTTCCTGGCCCATTTCCCAATTATCAATCAATTTAAATGTGAGAATGGTTGGATCTTTTTGGAGTTTCCTGAACATGGTTTCGCTGATGATGCTCTTTCCGTTGTTCAGGCACACTCTGGCAAGAACAGGCTCCTTCCTCTCATTTAACTGAATAGGGAGGAACAGTTGTTCTCTAATTTTCTGAATGTCAGCTAAACTTTGAGCTGGCTTTTCATCACTTCTGACTACATAATTTGTATTTTCAGATTGGGAATTGGTATATAATTTCCAAGTATTTCCTTCCAGTATGGAATGCCACTTGAAACAGGAAGGAAGGTTGATTTTCAATAATGGAAAGGAGTTCCCATCACCAGTCTGTTGTCCTACAGAAATTACTGTAGTGTCAGGTATTTGATTATTTTGGAAATTAAACTCAATTTGATCAGATTTCTGTTCATCCATGTGGCATGTGCCATTTAAAGCTAACATGGGTGACACTTTTTTAATTTTATTGGCCTGTTAATCTGAGTCCAGACTACCTTATTTACACAGTCTATCAGGGGAGACAACCTCCGCAGGAGGTCATTACCTAATAGACATGGGGTACCCCCTAGAGCCATAACTATAACCGGGTGCTTCACCTTATGTCGCCCAATTTTCAGTTCCAGATCTTCAGTCCCCCGTCGAAGTTCTGGAGTTGTCCAGGAAGAGGGGTGAGAGGGATATGGTGTCTCTCCCCCCTTCCTGAATTTAGCTGCTTAAAGGCCCTTTTGGACAGAAGAGTGGCTTGGGATCCAGTGTCCACCAGTGCTAAAAATGCACATTGCTCTTGCACTCAGACGGGGGCATAGAATCTACCTTCTTTCTCCTTAATGGGCAAAGGTAATGGGCATTTTGGGCAAGCTGGGTGATCAATTTCTTTATTTTGGACTCCGACACGGTGGAGTGTTGGACAGTTTTCTGTGTCGGAGTCTGGGAATCTGTAACAAGAATTTGGCAACCTGGAATAGATGGGATTTCGGAATCCCCTTTTTCCCTTAGCTCTGTGCTGCCCCCCTTTACCTGGTGGCAGTCACTAGAACCAGTTTGTGGGGAGGATCCC
The DNA here is from genome assembly GCF_040938575.1 of Ambystoma mexicanum. Classification (NCBI taxonomy): domain Eukaryota; kingdom Metazoa; phylum Chordata; class Amphibia; order Caudata; family Ambystomatidae; genus Ambystoma; species Ambystoma mexicanum. Next base: position 656,845,166 of record NC_090921.1, read on the forward strand.
TGCATCAATTTTTAGTTTTCTGGATGACAATCCTGGGGTTCAGGGATGGGCAATTCTGAATCAGTCCCCACTCCTGCCCAGTCTAAGTTCTGGTCTCTTGGGACCCATTTTTCTTTGGGAGGAATTCCCCCGTCCCTGAAGAAGATTTTCTTCCCAGAATCCTCCAAAGATTCTTCCCCTTCAAACTGGAGTACATTGACTTCATCTACAAAATGGGTCTTTTTGGTTTCTTTGTTTTTCCTACCCAACCTATGTTCCCTGAGTTGTGATTCTCGGGGGCAAGAGATTTTAGTTCCGGTTCCAGTTTGTCCAGGGGCTTTTCACGGGTGAGGAAGGAAGCTTCCTATAGGGCTTTGCAACCCCCCTTCCTCCCGTGCCTCCTCCTCTGGAACCGGTGGGTTGTCAGAGTTCTCTCCCCGTCATTGTTCTGGGGTGCTGTTACACTTCGCCCTCAGCCGCACCACGTTCCCCGGGTTCTTCCTCGTTCCTCCCGTGTACACAAGGACAATTGGGGCGTTCCAGGTAACCCCAGAATAAGGGACAGGAAAGTGATCGCCCTTCATAAAGGGTTACGGCGCCGGCATGCACCCTTCTTATCGCGCTGGCAGCTGCCGTGGAAAATTGCTACACAAACTACATTACCCAGAAAACCTGTCAAGGGTTGTAGTTCCCGGCGTTGATACGGGAGCCTCATTTTCAAACGGTACGCCTCCTTGTTGTTACTTATTCCACAGCGGCGTACAGAACGCTGCTTCTGTTTAAAGTTACAACCGGCTTACTTTCTGAAGTGCTTTCTCTGTACCTTGATTTTGGAAGTTCCTGTTTTCCCATGTACCGACCCTGCCTGCACACGGACTCCTTCTTCTTAAACCTTATTTTGATTTGTTTGCGGACCGCCCGTGTACCAGACCTCTTGCCTGCTTCCTGGACTCTTGGATAGTGATTTTGCTGTGTTAATTGACCGCCCGTGTACCAGAACCCTTGCCTGCCTCCTGGACTCTTGGATAGTGATTACTCTGGTAAGAACAACTCTATAATTGGAATCCCTCTTTCATCACACTGTCATCACGTCTGTGGATTTTGGCTTCATTTCTAAAGTGCATTTTGGAACGCTTTGCTGTAGTGCACCATCCCGAAACCAGTGCGACCCTCGTTCCGCTCGGGGATAGCTGCCTTACTAACCTTCCTTTTTTTTATTTTATACTTTCGTTGTTACCCAGGATTCTTTACACCAATCTTACTTCCACCAGTGGTAAAGTAAAGTTTTCTTGGTTTTCAATACTGGAGAGTTACACATTTAGCTATATACTAAAGCCTCTTTGCTTTTTAGGTTGTTCCAGTTCTTTTGGCTTAAGGGGAGTTAAAGCAGGTACTACTTAAGGGCTATAGTCTTGGGGAAACCAGATTTAGAATTTACATATAGTTAACTTGTTATCCTTTCCTTTACAGCCTGGGTTCGAGGCGGTGTGTTCTCCCCGCTCTTTTGATCGATCGGTCCCCTTGTCTGTACAGTTCAGCAGGTGGTCATATCGGTTTAAAGAGTTCTTTCCCTCACAGAGAGGAGGCTTGGGTGGAGGCTCCAACCCTTGCTCCTTCAAGCAACTCCCCAGCACTAGAGGTCCGGCATGTTTTACGTATTCCCCATTCTGGTGAGTAACAGGTGCAAGACCCTTGGTTTGAAGGGTTCTGAGCCGCCATGTTCATCTGAGGATTCTGCTGAGCCCTCAGCATGAGACTCAGATCCTGATTTAGGTTCTGGACCTGGCGCTCCAGTTGGGACACCCGTTCCGGCTGGTACGGGGGTCTTTAATCAGATCTAGGTTGTTCTTGGGAAGGGTAACTATCCCTTCTCCCAGAGAACCCTGGGCAATGGGGATTCCCTTGGTAACCCTCCACCCTTGGCCTCCCCTCTCCCGGATTGGGTGGTCTGGACTCATGAAAGCAGGGAGAGAAAGCAAGGTTGTCCTGCAGGTTGGGGTTTGGAAGGTACCAGGGGAAGAAACTTAACCCAGGGTTTGGAGGATTACTGCCCTCCTGAGGGAAGTTAGGAGGGACATTTCCTGGGACAGTACTCACCTGATTGGATCCCCCACTTGGGCTGGGGGAGTCCACATGTACCCCCAGATAGGTTTATTGCCCTTATACCTGGGACTTATATAATAAGCAGAGTTAGAGGTCACATTGATGGGGTTTCCTACCTGACTACCACCTGCTGCTGATTGATCAGAAGGCCTTCTTTGCCTCTGATTTGGCTGGTTTTGGGAAGGTGTGTTTTAAGGCCCCCCATTTCTAGCTCCAAAATGGGGGCAACCTTCACCTCTGTCACCTTAGCAGCAGCGGGGGTGTTGGTTGGTTTGGGTTTTTTTGTTTGGTTTTTGCTTTCTACTGGTTTTTGGATCTCATAGATCCGTGTAGGCTGCTCTATTACCCAGTCCAGGGTCCTGTTGTTGTGAAAACCTCTTACCAGCTGTGTCATTATATATTTTGGGAGCGCATGAAAATAGGTGGGTATAAATTCCCTACTATTCGTGCGCACCCACCTGGTAGTTCGCGCAAAGGCGCGTTTTAGCTCCTGCACAAATTCTCTTGGGGCCTGATCCTTTCCACACTGCAGATTGTAGGCCACCTTGCAGGCCTCCTGAGGGTTTATGTGTGTGGAAAAGTGCTTCAAGATGGCCGCCTTATGGGTGGACCAACTTGAATGGGTTTGATCTTCCAACCCTGCAAAGAGGCTGTAGTACTCTGGAGAGAACATCCATTTGGCATAGTCTAGGCAATTCTGGCTATTTTTGATGTTAAAAGAGTTCATCATCTGTTCATATAGCTCCAGATGCTCCCAGACATAATATTTGGCATTTTTGTAATATAGGGTCATGACATTTCTAATAGCCTTAATCTGCTTAATTGGGTCTTTCACCAGAGCACTCTTTTGTTTATTGGCCTTCTTTTGCCACTTCACCTGGGCCCATTCACCCTCAGAATCAGAGCTGCTACTGTTTGAGGTCCCTTCATTAACTTCTAGGTGCTCCCTGATTCTCTGAGTTTGTGATTTGCTCCTAGAATGTGGGGCTTAGTTTCTTCTCCCCTGTTGTACCTTGGGCTCTATGGGTCACTCCCCTTGGACTCCCTCTTTTGCACAGGATAGTGTTCTTCTGACTCCTCCCTGCTTCCAGGGTTGGTGGAGGATCCGCCCCACTGCCTTGATTGGGTGGAGGTTTTGGAATGCTCCTCTGGGGCCTCAATTCACACTCTTTTTGTTCTGCAAAGCGAACCAAATGGTCCCTTTGAAGATGATGCTTCAGCAGGTGAAACTCCCTGTGCTTCTCCTCATAGGAGTCGTCCTGATCATATATATCGGCCATAACATTTTGGAATCTGTACAGTGATGCCTGTCCATCAATCTCTGATGGGCGGTGGCCGACCTGTTCAATCAGCTGGACCTACTCGAATCTGGCTGCCTCATGACTCCCGGTTCTTGTGAACCAGTGTACATTAAGTTAGCAGTGTATACAAGGTGGTAAAGGGTTTTGAGGTCCTTAGTACAGAGGTCATCACACTGAGACCAGGGGTGGCGCTGTCCCTCTCTACTGGTTCGGGGTCCCTCAAGTTTGGATTCAGCCTACAATACTTTTTTTTTAACAGCTCCAGTTTCTCTCTCTCAGATCCTATTTCCTGAAGGTATACTAAGGCCTGAGCTTTTTGCCCTGCTATCAGGGCTTGACTTACCTCTATTACCTGTTCTTGAGCTGCCACCTGCTGGTGGAGTCCACTGTTCTCCTCACAGAGGGCCTCATTGTCTTTTTGTGCCGCCTGTATGTCCTGGGAACACTGAGACCATTTTTGTTGCAGGAGGTTCATCTCCTGATTTTGCACATTTTTAGCTTGGGTTATCTCTTCTAGAGTTCCTTCTACTTGTCTTGTGTGTCCCAATAACTTTTCATGTTCTACCTCTAGTTTGTTCATTTTCTGGAGGTCTAACTCTCTTTTCTGTAGGCCTGTTTTTAGCTTGCACACTTCCTAACATAGAGCATCTTTTTCTTGATACAGGGCGCCCTTCTGTTCAGCCAGACCATCCCGCTGTTGTGTGATAGTACATAATGTCTGGCGTTCTTGGTCAAGATCTGTTTGGAAGTAGAGTCTGTTTGGAATCTTTAATGATTCATTTATTACTATCCTCTTCCAATTTCTCAACCTGTTTTAGTAAAGTGGTTATCTGCTCTGAACAGGCTCTGTTATATTTTAGATGTTGATTCAATTTCTGTTGCCTCTCTTCCAGAGAGTCAACCTTTTCCTGACACTCCACTGTTAATGCCTCTAATTGGGCCTCTTGGTCTGAATTATTTTGTTGTTGTACAGCCAAGTCTTCTTTTAACTGTTTGATGTAGTTTTCTAATTCTGCCTCAGTATCTTGGCTCTTTTGCAATTTCTCTTGTACTAGTTTTAATTCAGTCTGGATTTGGATTAAGAGCTCAGACTGGTTTTGCGCAAAGGTTCTATTTTCTTCATATTTCTCCTCCATAACCCCCATGTGGAGACATATGTAGGCTGTTAATCTGCTCCTCTTCAATAAAAGGAGTCATATACAATTCGCTCAACGCTTGATGTAACAGGCCACCATCCCGCCACACATCTATGTTGATGGAGGTGACCTATTACATCATGCTGGACAGTCGGGCTTCCTGTTCCTGCTCCACCCACTCTCCTCTAATAAATAGTTTGTGCAGAAGGTGCTACCTAGCCATGTTTATCTCCACTGTGGTCATTATGAGGAGTGTTCTTCCTTAATTAAATTATTTATATAATGGTAAACCTGTATTCTGTTTCTTTTTGTCTAGTTCAGGATTGATTTTACTTTATTCTTACACACAGGATTGATACTCAGGGTCTAGGTTTTGGAATGGCTCTTTTACATTGTAGCACAGTTTTCTAAACCCCAGAAGTATCACTACTTTTTCAGGGTTAGCCTGCTGTTTTAAGCTGTCATGGGTGGAAACATTATCTCAATCCCAGCAAATGAGCACCCACAATGTGAAGGATTCAAAGATACGGCACACTCCATACCAGGACTCTTTCTACTAGCCAGGGATGTGGCGCACAATAAAAACGCTTTCAGATTCAGCTTTGAGAAGGCAGTGAACCCGTCTCACTCCCCCCTACACCTACACCCCGTGTCACAATGGACCATGAACCAGGCCAGTGTGTAATAATGAAAAATATATTTATTTTAAAAATTCAAATGAAAATCAAACAGATTCAATAGAGGGCAGCAATCACCAGTGTGGTGATAATTACACCGTAAAATGATATGATACACTTAATTTAACTTTCTAATATCATACACATCAATGCAAAAATGAATGAAAGCAAGATTACTTTTAGGTAATACTTTTGAAGTGCACAACTGTTCGGCATTCCCCCTGCAACCCTCCCTCAAACCCCTGTTAACCAAGTTTTGTGTGGGTGGAGAGGTGTTGCAAGGAGTCAGGTATAATAGGCAAAAATCAGATTGGAAATCCGACCTAACACCCCTGAATAGGAGGCCAGAATTGGATTGAAAAACCTTTAAAATTGAGCAAAATGGCACTCGTAATTACTGAATAGTTATTTTACATGTGCTGTTGAATGGATAAAACAGGAATCTGTGTGGCTGTACTAAAGAGGAAAGAATACTTACAAGCTACAAGGCTAGGTACTAAACAACATGATTAGAGGTTAGAACATTGATTTTGGGAAGGAAAAACAGTGCAGCAAGAATCACAAGTGGCAAAATTGCAATTTCTTAGTTTTCACAGGTTCAAAATAGGCAAACAACTTCAGAAATTAACTAAACAGACAGAATCGAAAATTGGTTTTGCTGATGAGGCACAAAGGCACATAACAGGTATGATACTAAAGTGAAAGGGTGACTCCTTAGGGTTGACAGTGTGGGATTCTTAAAAGGAAAGGAAAAATCTGATTGTTTTAAAGGGAAACACTTTGATGGGCAAACTCGGTTTTATTAGCAAAATGATTTTTAAATGGCTAGATTATTAAATAAAACACGGTATGCAAGGAGGTTAATTTGCAAGGTTAACCTATTCATGCTGCGTTCATCTCTATGGGAAATAAATTAATGTATTCAAAATAGTACTAAGGACTTACACAACGGACTGAAATGATTCAGTAAGAATTGTGCTAACACATGGAGATTAACATAGATTTTTTCTAAAGAAAGAACACACAAAAAAGAATTCTGACAATTTAAGAATTAATTAGGGTACTTATAGGATTTCTTATAGGGTTGGACAGGATGCAAGGTAACAGAATGGTGTATGCAGCTTTTTGATATGGGGGGTGATACTTATAAAATGCACATGAATTGGGAAGTTTGGACAGCAAACTGGGTCTCTGGACAACGTGACAAGGATCGGATCACGGCACAATGGTGGGGCTCTCCTTTTACAGAACAGCGGGGCAAACGGGTCCTAGTCACAGTGGACAGCAAGTACATCAACTGGGCAAGGACAGGTCTGGTCACTGGATCTTCCCAAAGGGTCAGCAGCCTTTCCCTTTTCTCCCTGAATTATTGGAATTTTTGTAGAGTTTAGTTCTGGAGAGTGGTTCTGCCTGGATAGGAGGTTCTGCATGGATCTGAGTCAGCTACCCCTGGCCTGGCACTGGAGTCTGGAATCTTGCTGGGTGAATGTTGAATGTCTAGATTTCGGGATTTTGAATGTTGGATTTTTGAATGTCATGATTCTCTCTATGCTTTCACCTTTTATAAGCAGGATGGCATCAGAGGATTTTTACTGTGTGGGTGGAAATAACCTGGAAATATCTTTAAGATTGGATAGGTCAGGCTGTGGATGTCGCTCCCTCCCTGTAAGCGGATTGGCCCTGCAAAATTGACATCAGTTTTACTGTGGGTGTTTTTATGATTTGCTTTGTCATACCACAGTTAATTATGCCAAAATCAGCTATGAAACAAAACCCTTATATTTACAATTGTACTCATGAAAATCAGATAGGCAGATCCCATATTTTACAAGGAATATGTCATTTCAAACCCCAAGTCTGTGTGATGCTGTTTTGTCCTTCTGGCACTCTTTTGTGATTTCTATGGAAAATATTTCACCTAAAATTCCACAAATGGCTACACATAAGCCTATCGATGTCGGGCATATTTTCATTACATTTTCACATCGGTATCATGTACGCTTTCTTCAGAAATGCCTCTTTAATACCGTTCACATCCCCCACATGCTACGATAACCCACATAGTCTTATTTTAATGGCACAAAATTTACATTAAAGCTGTCATCATTTCACATTAGTGCTTCTTTAAATTACTAAAATAAATGTATTAATGTAAAAAGCCTTTTAATTTCAATGAGATGGCTTTGTTCCCAAAAGTGGGCAGTCTTTCCAACCCCCAAGCCAAATGTTTTTCCCTTGGTCAGCTGAACAACAGGGCTACCATGATGCTCTTTCATCCCAGGCCTTGGAAACTGAGGAGAGGTGTCAAAGGAATTCACACCTCCTTGTGATACAGCCAGTTCCCCCTGATCCATTGTGCCTGGCTGCAAAAGTGCTGGCCAGTCTGACAGGCTCGCGAATTCCCACACCTTCATCCTTTCACATTTGTAAAGGGACTTCCTTTCCCATGGGGCTGGATATCCTAGGAGTGCCTGCCAAGGAAAAACAAGTTCTGCCTCTTTCAAAAAGCTTTCAAACGTTTTTTTTTCTTTCTTTCACAAAAGCCAGTCTTTTTGAAAATAAATATATTATACATTTAAACCAAATCCCATCCCCACACAAAAAAAAAAATCCTGTTTCTGCGCGATTATTGGGGATGATTTCACATTTTAGCTTTCAAAGTATCCTTTCACAGCTTTTGCAAAAGTGGATTTACACATGTGCTTCTCAGCTTAGGTTTATTTACAAACACAGTTTCTTGGACATTCATTTTGTGAAAGCTCTTACAGATCAGGTCAATTTCAGAGTACAGAAAGATGCTGGAAATAGTTTCTTTGTAATTGACGCATAACCAGGGAGAAAGAGCTTTCTTTTGAAGGGCTCTGCATGTTTTTAATTTGTTGCCAAAGTAAATGTTGAATGCAGCCTGAAATATAATTCCTGCTTTTCATAGACTTTATTTGGCACAACAATGCCGTTCAGGGAGAAGTAGCCCTCATTTGATGATGTTCAACCTGAATATATATATAAATATATATATTCAGTGAAAAAAACATTGTTAAAGGGACGTTATGGTTAAGTTGCGCTACTAAAAGGTAAAACCGAAAACCCCCTGAAATTCGCCACTTATGGTGAGCTAAGCAACCATAACTCGCAGCACCACTGTGCACTGCTATGAAAGGCCACACCCCAGAGCTGCTCCTTATTCTGTTTCTGGGCTTCCAGGACAGAGACTGCTCCTTGTTGCATTGTTGCATTGGATTGCTCTTGCTCCTTCCTGTGTGCAGACTGCTCACATTCTGGTGGTTCCTGACACCATTGAAGATCGCAACCATGGCTGCTGCTGCTCCTGCTGGTGCTACTTCTGCCTCAGCACCACCCCCTCCACCACCACCATCTCCCCAAGGGCCTGCAGAGGGGAACATGCGTGAGGATGCAGAGGAGAGTGATGAAGAGGATGATGAGGATGAGGTAGTGGAAATCCCTACTACTAGTTCTCACCATGAATCTTGGGTGTGGAGGTTGTTTACCACTCTTGATGGAGTACCGAAAGCTAGTGCAAACAAGGTGCTCTGCACTCAGTGCCAGTTGGTACTAAGTCGTGGCAAACCTGATTTGTACAGCTGTGGTACTACCTCAATGAAGTGACACATAAGGGCATTCCGCGGTGGGGCTATTCGTAAGGTTGTACCTTGCGATAAACGTAGTAGGTTGAGTTCCCCTGCAGCATCCTCCATTTCTGCTCCTGCCACCACAAGAGACACTCCTGTGGGACAGCGCATCCCTCCAGCTGCCTCGCAGGCCATACGTGATGCTGATGACCCTTACCTTTCGAGGGTCACAGTATTTTGCATGTACTGCGATGCAGTACTCTGCAGGGGAGAGAATCTTCAAAGTGCTTTCGAGGCTGCGGTCCAGGAGTATGAGAAGGACTGCGACCCACTTGAATAAGGCCCACCCTACATCTTCCTCTCTGCTCCTGTCTTTTATTATCCCCGTGGTTGGTGTCCCTTCCTTGCCCTCCTTTCCCTTCCTTTCCTTGTGTGTCATGTTTGAAAAAGCCCAAAAAAAATAAAACAAAAATTCCCAAAAAAGGCTCTTTTCAAAGCTGCCTTTCACAGTTTAAAAATAGAAGTGGCAAATAAATAGTGCAGGGCCCTATGTAATTTTAGAAGTCCACGGACTGTGCACTTTTCTCTGGGAGGAGGTGGTGGTTCTGAAAAGAGCCTTTTTGTGGTGTTTTTTGTGTGTTTTTTGTGTTTCGAAAACTTCAAATGGTCAACACCTACTGCAAAATGGATTGCTGTAATTCCAAAAAGGGGCGCAATGCATTTTGTATATTTCGCAGAAAAATCTGATTGCCAGCATAAGTAAGATGTACTCCATCTCTATGAAAAATGTGTGTACTACGAAACATAATATTTTCATTGTGAAAAGAGGACATCCACCAAGACCGACCGGCAATCACTGTCTAGAGGTAAGAGGATCCATGCATCCCGTCCCATCCTGTTCCTCACAGCTGATTCTAGACGCGATCGGCTACGCGCTCGCACCTTCTACGCCCCACACAGAACTGTTCCACAACCCATAAGCATACGGAATACTCGCTTACCCTCGAGACCCAATGCCACCTCCAGATCGTCTAACACAGGTATGCTCCCGCGCACCAGATCCCTTTGTACCGCTCTCCAGATGAACTCCCTCCAAGGCCCCCACCCTTCATCCAGCACAGCCATCAGATCTGTATCGAGGGCACCAGACACAAAAACAAGAGCTAAACCTCTTGCACCCCATAAGGTCAAATCTGAGGGCTACAAATCCGCGACCTTAATGCCTGTGACTCCTGAAAATGGGACCCCCACTATTGCCAATTTTTCTACCTCACCAGTTGAATGTATTCATGTACCTGCTACTGTTAGCATGCCTATGACCCCTGAAAATGGGACCCCCACTATTTCCAATTCTTCTACCTCACCAGTTGAATGTATTGATGTACCTGCCACTGTTACCATGCCTATGACCCCTGAAAATGGGACCCCCATTATTGCCAATTCTTCAACCTCACCAGTTGAATGTATTGATGTACCTGCCACTGTTACCATGCCTGTGAGCCTGGACACTTCCGCACCCCACCAGTTTCCACCCCCCCTCACTCCCCCATCTCAAATGTGCCCTGATTAAAGCCCGATCCGTCAATGCCCATGCACTGGACATCCATGACCTCATCACCACAAACAACCTAGACATCCTCTTAGTCACCGAAACATGGCTGCATGAAGCCTCAGGCCCGGCGCTCTCCCTTGCACTTCCACCTGGTTACACCGTCATTAGGCAAGACCGCCCCACCAAAGGTGGTGGAGTAGCAATCATAGCCAAAGACTCAATCAACATCAGAAAAAATGATAAAACTACGAACGACATCAGTGACTACCTCTAACTTAAACTCTCCACCTCCCACCACTGCACCATTACACTCCTCCTGGTCTACCGGCCACCCGGCCCCATAGGAGACTTCCAGTCCACTATCACTCACCTTTTGGCAGACAACCTAAAGAAATCTACCAAAGCGATCCTCCTCGGTGATGTCAACCTTGGTCTTAATGACCCCAAGGACCCTGCCTCCAAAGCACTCAACTCAGCCCTTGAAACCCTGGGCTTCTCCAACACTGTCACAGACACTACCCACTCAATGGGCAGGACACTTGACTGGATTGCTCAGCATAACTGCCCTCTAACAATCACTGGCAACTCCCCCACCCCATGGTCTGACCACCCCACCCGCCCCCATCCTCTACCACCCGCCCTCACCAGAAGCGCTCACCTCCTCACCAAAGAAAGACTTCTACCATTCCTCCAGGGTCCTGCCTTCAGACCTCCCTTCTCCAATGACCCAGAAACCCTGGCGCAAAATTACAAAAAGGCTATATCAGAAGCAATCAATTCCATTGCTCCTCTCAAACCTCGGAAGTCCAAACCCACAAGCCACACCAACACCTGGTTCACCCCAGACCTACTCAAACTCCGGACGGACAAACGCTCTGCCCTTGCAGCGCTGGCAAACCTCCCAAGATGACAAAGACAAACTTGACTTCAATACTCGAAGGAATACAAAAAAGCCATAATTCAAGCAAAAGCCAAATCATTCGAAGCCAGAATCACCGAAGCCAATTCCAACACCAAAGAAATGTTCACCATATTCAGGGAACTTGAAACCCCTACCCCTACACCCCAGAACTTCACTAAAGACAAAGCCTGGTGCGACGGCATCCAAACTGCCATGCGCAACAAACTAGACCTCCTTCAAGCCAAAATTCTGAACTCCAGACTCTCTCTCCCCACCCCCCCCCCACTCCCATCCCCTCCTCTCTCTAGAGGCCTCCCCCACCTTCTCCTTCAAAACCATCCAGGAGAAAGACATCATTACCCTAATGAAAGGCATCAAACCCTCCAACTGCAAAGGAGACCCCTGCCCCGCCACCATTATCAAGGACTGTGCTGCGTCCCTCGCCCCATTTCTCACAGCCTTTGTAAACGCATCCTTCACTACAGGCATAGTACCCTCCTCCCTCAAGGAAGCATGGGTCAGGCCTCTCATAAAGAAACCCACACTTGACCCCACCTCACCCAATAACTAAAGACCCATCACCACCGTCCCCTTCCTTCTTAAAATTCTGGACAAAGCAGCCTACCTGCAAGTCCAACACTTCATCGTAGAGAACCAACTCCTAGGCCTGAGATAATCTGGGTTCCGCCCAAAACACGGAACCGAGACCGCCTTATTGGATTTAAAAAACCAGATGGATGATGCCAGAGACCTGGGCAAACCTGTCCTGCTCCTCCTCCTCAATCTCTCTGCTGCGTTTGACCTCGTGGATCAAGACGTCTTATGCCACCACCTAACCTCTACTGCAAATTTTTCCACCCATGCTAGTGCCTGGATCACTTCTTTCCTACAGGGAAGGAACATGCAGGTCTTCTCTGATCTAGCTACGGCATCCCCAACCATTATGCTGTGTGGGGTCCCACAAGGCTCCTACCTCTCTCCCACCCTCTACAATATATTCACTCGCCCCCTCTTTCTCATCCTTGACGCCATGGGGATCTCATACACTAATTACGCGGACGACACTCAGATGCTCTTGACCCTGACAGGCGACTATGAGACTGACTCCAAGACCCTCAACACCATCTATAACGCAATCCAAACCTGGATGGCTGCCAACAGCCTCTGTCTCAACTCTGACAAAACTGAACTCCTACTTGTAGGCTCCCCCGACACCCTAAAAAAACTTGACGCGCAGTTCTCCAACTTCACCATTGACTCTATCATAATTCCAGTATCTGAGTCAGTGAAAACCCTAGGCGTCTACCTGGACTCCAATCTGTCCATGACCAGACAGGTGAACACCATTGCCTCCTCAGCTGCTTACCAGGCCAAACTCCTCAATGCAGTTAGACCCTACCTCTCCAGCGACACCTGCACAAACATAGCTAGGGCTATCACTGGATCACGGCTGGAGTACTGCAATGTTCTCTTCCTAGGGACCTCCACAAAAAATCTTGAGAAACTGCAAATTACTCAAAACAACGCCTTACGCGCAGCACAAGGCATCGTCAAAAGAGAGCATATATCTACTGCGAGAAGAGCCTCCCACTGGCTACCTATAAAAGAGAGGATCATCTTCAAAACCTTGACCCTCACCCACAAATGCATCCACTCTGCAGCACCAGCCTACCTGGCACAAAGGATCCACCCGGCCATGTCCTCAAGACCAATCAGGACCCCCTATACCAACCTACTCACTGTACCCATGGTGAAAAAAGCAAGAGCAGGGGGTACCAGCTTCCCCTACCTTGCGGCTCTACACTGGAATGCCCTCCCCACTGCCCTGCGAGCTGAACCTTCTCTGACCACCTTCCGCAAAACCTTGAAAACCACCCTGTTTGCTTGATTCTCTGCCGTTTGTCATGTACACCCGCCATATGTATATCTGACGTGTGTACGCCTCCATGCATAATATGTGTTACACCTATGTGCCCAATGCTGTAATTTATGCATAATGTAACTAAGTTTTTCTGCAAGTAACAGCGCCACAATGCCCTTGGGATGCCTGCGCGCTATACAAATGTAAAAAAATAAAATAAAATCTATCAAAAAGGCACAAGCGGCCTTGTTGACATTGCACCTCGCTTTCTCCATTTGTGGACAAATGAAGAAGAACGCAGCCACATTTGTCTCTGCGCAATACAAGAAAAAATTACTTGGGACTTTGGAAACATGTCCATGACTTTCCCAAGACCTTCTTTCATTGTAAATTGCAAAGGGATTCCAGAGACATGTCCTAAACTGTTGCCTCCACAATGAATAATGTTAATGTATGGATGTCACTGTGTCACCAAAGTAGCACAAAGAGGTACCAAATCCAGCCACTTCATTCCACGCACTCCATACCAGTGCACTTCCACATATGGGAATCCAAGATGTGCAGCCACTCCACAGTGATCTGCATGCACCTCCAACCAATTTATCCACAAATCTCCCAAAATCCAGACAATCTGCTTTCTGAAACACACAGCCATAGCTATCTGATCTCCTCTCAGGAAAAAGACTTTCTGACAAAGTCTCTCCTTACACATCACACCTAGTAAACCTTATTGACCATTCCCTTGCCCTGCTAAGTCTCATTTGCATGCCTCTCAGCCTCAAAATCCCCATATGTAATACACAGTGTCTGCGGACAAATCGTAAAATCTGAGAGTGGGGAATGAAAATTTAAATGGCGTGCCCCACTTCCCCTTTGAGTTTGGCTCTGAAAAGAGGCTTTTTTATTTTTTTAGATTTTTTCAGACTTTTTTTTAGCCTTTTTTCAGATTTTGTTTGTTACATGACTTCACAACAACTTCCTGATTGAGGTCTGCATATTACCAAGAAATATTGCATGACCAAAATCTGTGAAAGTCATTCCATTACAAGAAAAAATTGCACCATCTTCCAAAAGGTTCTTATTTTGGAATGATGACATGCCCACAGAATACATAAAACAAGATATTCCTTTATTGGCAAGGCATCTTGCTATGTCTTGTTGATGATTAAATACATGACAAGGCATCCATGCAGTCCATGGTGGTATATGTGAAAAAATGATCTTAGCAGATAGAAACAGGTGCATCAGTTCCTTTAGCAACTGCTTCAGTGCACCCTGAAAATGTGCTGCACTCAGATAGCCCAAATACATTCCTCCACAATTTTCACCAGAATATCAGGAGTGTTAAAAGAAGCCATATTTCTACAAAGTGTATAAACACCTTGTAAATTTCTCCCTGGCACATCACACAAGGTAGCCTCCACTCCCTGCATTCCAAAACTGTCTTAAATACCACTGCAGATTAGTGACACAATGATCTCCCACTATCCATACTCTAACTCTTTCCATCTCAGCAACCACAGCCATCTTCACAGCATACAACAATGAAAACAATGATTACCCTCTCTCCATATGAATGACACCCTCAGCACCTGATTGGCTAATTCCCCTAGTCCTATTTCCATGCCAGATATGCTGAGAAGCCCCGGATGTGGCACACCCTGTCCGCGAGCAGCCCCGGTGTCCGCGGAGCGCCTAACACTGAGGCAGCCCTTCTAAACTTTCCACTTCACCCTCTGCACCATTCCCTCATTGGCTACTGTTAAGCAGTAGCACAACCATCCACCAATCACATCCAAGAACTCTATATCTAACTCCATCATCACAGTTCAGCACTTTAGATGTACTGTTGATCACTCTGAGTACAATTGAGCTGTGATTGCAAAGCACCTACAGCAACTACTACAATACTCTCCAACATTTCTACTTGCAGATTCATGCACATCCACATGCATGAACACAAACAACAGGTAGGAATATTTTCTGCACAGTACATGTACAGCTCTTGTATAAATGCATATAAACAGAGTAACTGACACTTACCCTGTTTAACCTGTGAAAAAAGCTTACTGTCATTTCTCCCATCTGCTATGATCAAGTGCAGGCCTGGACAGGCCCAGCGGGACACCGGGACTTTCCCCGGTAGGCCTCGGGGACATGGGCCTATTTTGTTGGGGGAAGGATACATACAGATCAATCTCATGCATCCAGCCTGAGGTTCGCTGGCTACTGGCTGCCAGGATGCGGCAGTGGCCCGCCTTGCACCTGCGCATTGTGTTTGGCCCTGCACGTGCCATGTGTGCTTGCTGCATGCACAGGTGCTGAGGTGCAGTCTAGCGCCGCCGGCCATGCCAATGCCCTGCTGTGCGCTACTCTGTCACACGGGCGAGATAGTCAGCTGCCGCCTGCCTGCTGCATGAGCCGGACTCCATTCCATCCCACCATCATCCGTTCCAGTTGCACACAGGTGCGTGCATGTGTGCCTGTGCTGCCTTCATTTAATAATTACATATTGTCACATCCATCCGTAGCTTTAGCTCCCTACGGAGCCCTGCCGCCAGCCCAGTGTTTCATTTCTTCATGCGGGATGCTATGACACTGGTTTAAGGATCGGAGAGGTGGGTGGGTGGCTGGGTGGCAGGGCCAATGGGAGGCAACGTGCATTTCTTTTAGTAAATGCGCGACTGCTGGAGCAGATAGGTTGAATGCCAGTTTGCGCTTTGTTGAAAGTTCAATCAACGCAACTAGGTTACACTGGCAACAGTCCTTCTTTACATCCTTCCTTCCTTTACGTGCTTTCTGTATTCCTTCCTCACTCCCTTCTCTCCCTTCTTATCTCTCGTGTCCCTCTTTCCTCCTGGCGTCCTTCTGCTCTCACGTTGTTCAAGCTCTCTCTTTTTGGAATTCCATCTCCTTTCTTGTTGGTCACAGCAAAGGGCCGATCTAGTGCGACTGCTTCTCAATTTTGGCTCTTGGGTGCCAGCAGCTCCTCACAGCCTCTGTGATCTTCGGCCCTGGTGCCCTTCTCGTATTATGAAATAATGTGCTAATAAAGTGGCTACGTGTGTGCTATTTTTCATGGTAGGTCCAACATGTGACTGACTTTGTTCCAGCCCTCTCACCTGTTCACAGACATGTCAGTACATTTTCAGATGCTGCTATTGGCATCAATGGCTCAAGTTAAAAATGTCTGAAGACTTGAGTCCGAGACTCAGTGCAACAAATGGCGTGGAAATACGTTTGCCGTTACCTTCTACACACTTTGCCTGCAGCTCACCCACTGGCAAATGCACACAAACGAAGGAAACTCTATGCCCTTCTACAACTTCAACAGACAAGACAACACTGTATCTTTGGATGCAACTGTTTGCCTTAAAAAGTCTTTGCATTGCATTCAAACAGCGCTGTGCACCTCTGTTCTTTGCCTTTAAGGAAGGTGTGGTGGGCCACCCCTTTTAAGACGAGTCCCTCCCAGGGCTCGTGCCAATGTCCCATGCCGTGACTATGTGACTCACTCATTAAAAGGGATGAGCGGTTTCCTGCTCATCAGTTGATACCAACGGACTCCCTGCCTGCCGTGTCCTTCTTTTACAGTGTGATGCTGGCACTCCGTAGCAGGCAGAGGGCCTGCCCAGCAGTGCCCTCTAGCAGAAAAGTGCCAACTGCAAGGCAACGCTGTCCCTGATGCCCCCATGTCAGAAGATGCCCTGCCAGGCAACTCTGCAACTGTATGCCGGTGCCCCTGCTGGGCAACTCCGGCGCTGTGTGTCATGATGTCCTCGGTGCCCCCAGGTCATGGTCCGACCTGGTGCCCACGGTCTAGTAGGGTGTACCCTGCATCCAAGTGTCTTGGCTGGGTGACCCCCAGCCACTGCATGCCTGGACCCTGGTGCCTCCGGGATCCAGGCACAACAGAAGGTACTAATGTCCGGAAGTGACGTGCTGGCCCAAATAGTGAAAACATGCGTCAGGGTGACCACCCTGTCCCATTAAACTTATCACTTGGCTGCTGAGAATTGCCGGCTTTAACCTTTTAAACCCTGCAGCCCTACTGTGATGCAGCGTCCGAGCCAAGTGGGGAGATGTGGGGGCTGTCAGTTGTCCGTTTTAGATATTGATTAGTCTCCCCTAGTGCCCACCACATATTAAAATGGCTGGACATGTCATCCACCATGGTGACCGCTTCGCGTCATCTGGCACCAAAAAATAACAAGCAGCATAATTTCTTAGAGGAGTGAGAAGCTGTTTTGAAATTCATTAGCGTGTTGGTGCTTGGTGCTTCGTTTTGTGAATAGACTGGAGTCTTTTCACTGCCTTCATCAATATAAAAGTGCCTCTGCAGGCGCAGCCTCGGCGGAGTGAGGCCGAGTGTTCCTGTGTTCGTGTGGCGGGTGAAGGAGGGAAGCAGTGGCTGTCTTGGAAGTACGCTGCCTACACAGTCCCTAATGTGTGAGTTTTGTGCCTGGAAATTCCAGTAATTTTACTGTTCGTTTGTATACGCCCGATCACTGTGACAGCTGTGGCCAATATTGACTCTTGAGACTGTTGCGGCTAACTCCGTGGGTCTAGCCTGGAGCACAGTGGCCGGATTGTTTGGACAAGTTCATCTGTGATTAAGAATTTCATTAATAGGGCGCTGCTCTGCTTACAGATTTCGCACATATTATCGCCGGACAGTTCATGACTGTTTAAACTCACAAGCGCAGCACTCATCGTACTTTGCGCGATTGAAACAGCGCGTGTGGAATTTAACTGTGTTGGTCTGATCGCCTCACCTGGGAGACTGTGGGCACTGCCTTTGATCCCGGTGAAAGGCGTAACTTGCAACAGTGATAAGTGTTAGATTTTCTTTCCAATCAATAATCTGGCAGAATCAATCAATATTACGGCAAAAACCACCAGGAGCAAACGAACATCGATCAACTATTATTTTTTTGGGACTTTACCTTGGCCCTTGGATATATATTCTTTCACTGCTTGGTGAGGCCAACTAGCAAATTAGCGCCACTAACAGATGTCACGACAAATTGGACTCAGAGTGATTATCTCATTGAGTTGTGTTGTTGTTAGAAGACCTATAATGCTCACAGTTAAGAAGTGCTCTGCAACAAGATATAATCTTCGAAATCAGAGGGGCAGGGCCCCTATGGCTAGCACTTCTAGGGGAAAGGAAACTAAAACGCCACCTGTAGAAGAAGGTGCAATTACAGACTTCTTTCCATTACCTCGTACCCCCAGCAGACCAATCATACTACCGCCGGAGGAGACAGAGATTGCCACTCATAGTATGAATAATACCAACAATGGTTTAGGGGAAAGTGCAATTGATAACAACTCCTTACTGGAGCTCTGCTTATCTATGCAGAGATCCATGACCCCCTTACCTGGAAGTGGGGCTGGAAACCAGATTGGAGTCCATCAACAGCCCACTTTAGACTCACAACGAGAAACATATAACAGACTATCTGCCTCTCCTAATCTGGATGTACAGTTGGAGTCATCTGAACTGGACAGTAGTGGAGACCAGGGGGAAAACCGCACGACTCTGGTGGAACTGCAATCCTCTGTGGCATCGTTACAGTTTGCTCTAAATATTCTGCTAAAGATGTGTGGGTGAATATTGGAAGTCACTCTTGCCTTACCGGCAGGTAATACAGCAATCAACGCCAATAACAGCAATTTGGTGACAGTGCAGAATGAAGGAAATGACATACCCCTCGAATGTCCAGAGACAGCGGATTTGGAAACAAAAACAACAAATAATTTGGACGTTTATTTTTCACGTAAGCAACAGCGAATGGCCAGAAGAGCGGCCACAAGGAAAAAGCCACATACAGCAACCATAACGTTATCTGATACAGCAGTACCTGAGGAGGAAATTTCTAGACCCACTGAAGGGAGCACACCAAAGAAGGCCTGAGAAAAATGAAACGGAAAGCTGTGCATGCTCGCAAATGTACCTCAGGTCAAGATGGCAAACTGACCAGTTGGCTCATTCTTGATAAGGGTAATACCTCATTTCCAGTTGAAGAGGTGGAACTGGAGCCATCGCTTTGCCCAAGTGAGCATACCAAACCAACTTCACTTCCTCAGTTAGATGCTGCACCAATACCATCCACTGAGGACAAAGTTTACATCAATCGGTCCCAATGTGGACGGACATGTATTATTAAGAACTTGTATCAAAACAGCAATTGCGACTGGATCACTAGATCTGTTTTGATGACTAGACTTCATTCAATTCCACAGCTGAGAGTATTGAGATCGGAAGATTTTGAATTTGTTGAACCATTGAAAGTGACGAACTCTAACACATCGGCAATACATTGTAAATTCTTGGCAACGGCAAACATGATACGTAACTTTAAAATCAACTTGCTGGAAGCTGATATTGAAGTGGATTCCGACCCGAATATGACTGACCCTAAATGGCCACTGTTACCGTTAAGTACTCACACTGATGAAATTACGGTGCCACAGCTACCTAAAGGGAACTCTGTGCAAATGGCTGATATACAGAATGTCCTTAAGTGGCTCGCAGAGTCTCTCCCCGCTGTGTCACTAAGTCAATGAGATCATTCTTTGGTCTCATGGAATTGTCGTGGATTTAGCCATTTATTAGCTGCGGATGGCTCTATCCCCTCGTTGGCAGGGCATATCTGTATTTGTCTCCAGGAGACTTGGCTAACCTCTCGGGCCCTATTAAATGGATATACTGTCCATCAGGTATTAGCTAAAAAGGGTCAGAGGGGAAGACCATACGGGAGACTGCTAATTGGGATATTACATCCACTAAAGTCTACTCGTATCCATTCTAATATGGATGAGTTTGTGATAGCGGTTGAATTAGAACTCCCCGGTAAAGATACAGTATAATCCCCCTAGATACTCCCGTAGAGATCTTATTCAGGAAGCTTGTCACGATTTGTTGATTGATTGGATGATAGCACCAGAAAATTAACTTGTAATAATTGTGGGTGACTTTAATTGTCATTTAATGGGAAGCACGGGTAAGAGTAATAATCCTTTGCTGAAGAGCTAAGGCAAATTATGGCATTTGGGAGAAAACCCAGGGGGATTACTATGGTTCAACTTTCTTAAATCATGGGACTTTGAAATGTTAACTGGTAGAACCACTAGTGACTATCCGGGGCAGCCTACATGGTGTAATGAAAATTCTAGAAGCACACTTGATTATATCTTTGTTAGTCCTTCAATGGCCTCTCGGGTTATAGACATGATGGTCAATAAGAACAACTTGAGTGATCATGCTATGCTTGCATTGAAGTTTAACTTCTTGATACAGTATGCCCGGGCCAGACCTACTGGAGAATTGAGGACGAATCATGCCTCATCGAATGTCCGTTGGTCTGACCATAATATCAAGAAAGCAATGGAAGCTACTGTAGGAATGACAAGCATGAGTCGCTGTGAGTTTCTTGCAATGTCCAGTAGTCAGATCGAAGAATGGATATCATCCTTTTCATATAGGTACGCCACTATTAAAACAAGTATGCGAGCTCCAGAAGCCAAGCCATCTAACACCTTTGATGTAGAGATTAGAGATGCCAAAAGAGTACTAAGAACAGAGTTTAAGAAGCTTCGCAAAGATTGCACCTCATGGAATAATTACCATAATCTAACCAGGAAGTGCACGAACGCCTTTAGATCATGGCTTAGGCAGAAGCGTTATGCATCCAAGTTGCTTAAATGGCAAAAGACGGTGCAAGTATTATGCACAGGGAATTCCCAGTCTATATGGGGTTTGCTGGGTAAGGCAAGGGGTGACACTAGCAGTTCCATTACTAATCCCATTGGTGCAGGACATTGGGAGGAATTTCTGAGAAGTCGTAATAGTCACGCCTCAGTACAACATCAGGTGATTGGAAACTGGAATCAGCCCTTACCTCCATTTGAGGTGACAATAGAGTCGCTAACTGCCAGGATAAAAAAGCTCAAATCATCGAGAGCACCGGGGCCTAATGGCCTCGCAAATGTTATATTAAGATGCAACCCGGAGTATTTGGCGGAAGTTTTGAAAATACTGTTCGATAAGATACTTGCAGACGGGTGTATTCCGGAATCGTGGCAGATGGCGATACTGGTCACGATCTACAAAAAGGGGGATCGGGCAGACCCATGTAATTACCGTTTATTGTCTATGTTGGACTGCACGGGCAAATTATTTGCCACGTATCTACTGCATGAATTGCAGGCATAGGTGGACAGAGAGAAGATATTGGACCGGTTTCAATGTGGCTTAAGGGGTGGATATTCCACAGTGCATAACCTGGTGGTAATGGATATTCTTCGAAATAGGGCCAGATTAGCTGGCAACCCACCATTATATGCACTATTTATTGACTTCAAGGTGGCCTTCGACTTAGTGCCGAGAGAACTTTTGTGGTGTAAACTCGAGAACTTGGGCTGCCCCAATGGGATACTTTATTATCTCAGATTATTACTTCACAACACCTCGGTATCTTTGAAGCTAGACGCCAAGGGGAATATGACCAGTAGGATCTGGCAAACTTGTGGTGTAAAACAAGGCTGTGTTACTGCACCACTACTATATAACCTGTTTGTCTGCGACATCCCGAAAGATTATAACAGCAGAACATAATTGTCCCCCTAAGATAGGCACAGTCCACTGTCCGGTCCTAGCTTATGCTGATGACTTAGTCATCATGGACCACACAATCAGTGGACTACGTAGCTCAGCAGAGGCTCTATGGGCCTACACTCAAAGAAATGGCCTCTCGATCAACCTGGGAAAGAACCAGATAGTGGTTTTTGCCAGTAAGAAGATATGTGCAAACAAGCTCGGATCACCCGAGCAGCTCAAATTACTGCTTTGGTACATCGTTTTCTACCTCCCATTGTGGGTATACTATCTGGGCTGCACGCCAACTATATCTGCAGGTGTTAGCACCCATGATCACATACGGATTAGAATCCTTACAGCTAATGGATCTTGGGTGGCTGCAGATACTTGAGGGACAATATTGGAAGAAGATACTTGGTCTCGCGACATGTATACCCATGTCCATCCTTAGGTTGGAATTGGGCCTTATTTCGTTGAAATCTCAGGTACTTAGAAAGAGGGCGGAACTGTATTTAAAAATGACGTTGAATGCAGACAATCTCTTGCTTTCGGCTATGCATAGTGAAATTAATAAATCCTCCACATTTTCACTTATGAAAAAACATATGGACAGCTATCTGGATAATATTGGTTGGACTAATAGGATGTATGGGGACAAGCCTAGTTCTTTGCGTGCTCTAGCAAAGAAGGCCGAATTATGGGATTGGATTGAAAACTTTGCTCATTTGGAAGACTTGAACGTTATAAATGTGTCCCATACATGCATTAAACCTTTAAGCAACCATTGCAATACTTGTCACTCTGCCCTTCGCCTCGTCTGAGGCGATTTATCCTTTTAAGAGGATTGATCAGCTTCCGGTATTGGCTATTGCTGGGATTATGAACAATCTCCCTAGATCAGAACGTTTTTGCCGGCTCTGCACGAATAAATCTGAGATTGAATCGGGTAAGCATGTCCTAACCAGCTGCCCTGCCATGTTAAAAACCTACTCAACTTGCTATGGGGGGTTTGTCCATAGTGAGGACCATATAAGTAGTAACGATTTTTGGTTCAGGGCTGTTAATACAATTGGCATGAGACTTCATATTTCAATGTATGACGTATGGTTGATTGTTGAGAATCTGCTAGGTATAACTATTTAAGTGCTTCAGTACTCCGTTGAATAAAATATCATGTGTGAGAATGAGCGCCTGAATGATAAAGTATCTTTTTTTAGAAGTCTTAGAAAGTGAAATTTCCATGGAATGAAATTGATCATAGGTGAATTAAAGTAATCTGTGTGTGTTGTTTAAATATTTGTGTAGATTTGCTTTTTCCTTTTTGGTATAAGTTTGCTTTTTATTTCTTCTTCCTTATAATTCTTATTTTATTGTTTTATATGTTTAATTATGTTGTAACAATATTCTCTTTTTTGTAACGTATATTGATTAATGAAATGTGAAAAGCTTATGTTAAGCTGCAACACATTAATAAATACATTTCTTAGAAGAGGTGCAATACATGTAATTAGACATCAGACGACATTAGCATTTTTCTCGAATGCTGCAACCATTCTTTTTGGAATTATGCACGTTTCAGCCCTATCTATGCAAGACTCCACTATTCCATCGCAAGTATGACAGCCCTGCTGGGAAATACTGTTACTGTACCATTAAAGGTATTGTAGCAATGCTGAGAAAGGCCAAACTGCCCAATTAAATGTGCTGCAGCTCTGATGAGAAATGCTGGTGCTGCCCCTTTAGATACATTGCCGATCTACCCAGACTTGACAGCGGTATCTAATCACATGTATGGGAACTCTGCTGAGAAGTGCCCACACTATCCCATTAAAAGTATATTAGCTCTCGTCTGCTATGCTATGCTGAGAAGTGCTTCTACCCCATGTAATGCACTGAAGCTCTGCTGAGAAATGCTGGTGCAGCCCCATTATAAATCCTGCAGCCCCACCCAGTCAAGATTGCACTGTACAATCACAAGTATGACAGCTCTGTTGAGGAAATCTATTTCTGTACCATTAAATGTATTGCAGCAGTGGTCAAATGCAGCCTCTACCATTAACCACACTGAAGCCCTTCTGAGAAATTGCGGTGCAGCTCTGGTATTGCAGCTCTACCCAGACTTTAAAGTACGTTCACATCACATCCAAGTATGACAGCCCTGCTCGAAGTGCTAGTCCTCTCCCATTAAATTAGTGCAGCTATGCTGTGAAGTTCAATGCACTACAGCACTGCATGTTGCTGCTCCCTGATTGTATTTATTTTCTGCAGCCCTATTCCAAGGTGATGGTACTGTGCAAGTGAATGAATTGCAGCCCTTTTGAGAAGTGCAGTTACTGTCACATTAGAGCAATGTAACCTTGCACAGGGGTGCTGCTGCTGTCCCATTGAAAGTATTGCTACTCTGACAAACGCCTGTCAAGCTCAGTAGTACATTCTTCCGTAAACTCCTTTGTGCAGCCAAGTTTGCCATCAGCTCTCATCTCACAAAGGTGAGGTGGTTATTATTTAATCGTTGCATTTTGCCTAAAATATATTTGTCCATGTTTTCAATAATCTAGGCCTGCGTTGATTGTTTTCACAACTACCTAATAAGTGCTTACAGTAATTTTTGTTTAAAAGGCCATTTGGGTGCTGAGTATTCTGAAACCCTGGCCTTGGTTCGCCATGAGTAGGTAGGGGTCTTTTCAAAGTGCCAGTGTGATCTACCTCTCTACTCATGAAAAGCCACGTTTTAACATTTGCCTTGGAGTTCCAGTGGTTATTTTGCATGTTTATATCCACATTCACTGTGTAGGTTTTCCCATGTAAAATGTTTCACGGCTGCCAACTGAGAGCTAGATTTGCAGTTAACATGAGAGTTCTGAGCCGATTACTGCATTCACCTCAATCTATGTAGGGGGTACTAGCACTCAACGCCATCTTTCAGCACTGCTGCAGGGTCTGAAAGCGCACAGCTACTCCTGCACTGAGTGATGCTAGATGGATAATCATATACATTATTCGGTTTATGGAGCCTCCCCTTTTTTCCTACCCTTATTTGCCCTCCTCGTGGTCCTATATCTACTGACTGTCTTTTAATATCACTGTATCTTTTAAAAAAAGAAATAGTGACTACTTCCTCCTTGGCTGTTCTGCTCCATTCCCCATACACACAACACAGCCTTAATTGGAACTCTAAAAGCTCTACTGGTGAAATAAAAATGTCAACCACGCCAGCCTTCAGCCACTCGATTTATAACTACTGTGCCTGTCCTTCACTGAAGTCCTGTTAAGAACAAGCATTGGCAAAGCCAACAGTTTAAGCTTGTGTATCAATATTAAGCATTCACCAGGCAATGCTATTATATGCCCAGGTACTCTCACCACTTTGCAGCTGCTACCATCAATGGGCAGTTAATACCACTACGGCAGTGCCTGGCAAATGCCTTTTCCCATGCCTACACAAAAGTCAAAACTCTTGGCATTGCCAATGCTCATTTGAGAATGCCTTTTATCTGTGTGCCCTTAGCAGCACGGAAATAGGGTGAAATGGGTTAGGGATGCATGTCGTCTGGGCACCTTTAATACAGGATGAATTTGTTTTTCTCATCTTTAAAATGTGTAACATTCTGTACAGCCCCACCTGTCCCTGAATATATATAGCCCCATCATGAACTTATTTAAAACATAACTTTTTAATCGTATATGTTTAAAACATGCTTTAAATGCACTCATTTTGACTAATTGTTTTCAACATTTTCTTGGGGATACTCCCGATCCCTGCATAGAAGAGTTGCGCTAACGCGCTGTGTTGCTCGTTTGGCAAAATATGGGGCCACTTTGAAAACATCTTCCAGGGCCACTTTTGGTTCCCAGTCCGGCCCTGATCAAGTGTCACTTGCAAACCTGTCTGCTCTCCAAATTTCTATTTACCTATATTACTAACTGTAATGTGCAAACTATTATTTTGCTCATTCATTCCATCATTTCTGTAACCACTGCCACCTATTTATCGACATTTCAATCATAATAGCATTTAATGCATTATAGTGCATATGATGTACATACAATTTCCTTTCTATACATTCTGCATATTTAACATACATTATATTATTTGTACTTCCTTTAGAAATTATTATAATAGTAATCAGACACAACACACAGCTATCTAACAAAGTGTCATTTCTTGTTAAAAGATGGGACAAATAACAGTATAATTATAGGAGAAGGCTTTGTAGTGTGTTATAAAATGACACAGCCAGGATGAGTACATGCATCTTTATTCATGCAAACAGATAGCCAATATCATTTTAAAGGCTTCCAGATAAAACAACACCACTGCCTCTACAACTGTTCTTCTAATCTAGACAGCTCTCTCATTCCAGCTGGTTGCCCATTCTGTTCTAGAATTTACAACAGCATTCAACTATACACAGGTGCAGTCATGTCTATCACATCATGTACAACTATGTACAGTGTTGTAAAGCAAGACATACAACATCTCCCCCTTCCCTTCAGTCTGCAACGCAAGTACCAGATCCTTCATTGCAACCCTTACTTTATTACAGACTCTCCCAACTCCAAGCACCACAGGATCACCCAGTAGTTTGGTAATCACATGCTGAGTAATAAGCTGCTGAACCCATCAAATCCTTCTGCTTTATTTCCCACACCTTCACAAATGCATACTTTTCCCTACAATTCCTGCCATTTACTCTGTAAAATTTTGAAAAAAAAGCATACGATTATTTTTTCTATCTTCCAATATTCAATAACACTGCTTTAAGATGCCAAGTCTACTCTGTGTGCTTACTATTGTAATAATTTCTAAAGCACGTTCAACTAACAGATTCTAAGTAAAATACACAGAATGCACATAGGCAAAGGAAATTGCATGCACATGCTATGCAGAGTTATCAGAAAGCACTACTACTGCAAAAACAAAGAAATCCATGTCTACATTAATAACAGTGCTATTAACACACTAACACAAATATTTACTAACTTCTTTTTTTCACAATTGCAGTGAAGACCACTCTCCTGAAAAGCAGCAGTGTCTGATGTACGAAGCAAAACTCAGAAGAAACCTACACTTTCCATCCAAAAAATGTAAGTGCAATACTGCCATAATATTCTAACTGTTACTCAAACACTGTAGAATTCTACTATTGTAGAACAAACAATTGTATTAACTCTGCAACATTAGATTCAGTATTAGTGCTTCCCCTCACCAGCTGCATACTTCGTATTGCCATCTGAACACCAGTATAGTAACCCAAAAATACAAGAATAGCCTTCCCAACCTGAAGTAGCAGCTCATTGCACAATCACACACCTCTACATACATCTTACCGTCATACTAAGACACTCATGCACAAAGCACACATACACTGCACAAGATTTTCTCCAACAGACTGCAAAGAATGCCTACCAAAAAGCAACTCCGTAGAAGGCAACGAAAAAATAAACAAAATAAAAATAAAAGTCTCTAAAATAAGCAGAATGTGTACAAAAAGTTCAAACAAAACAGCTAATACAGTCATTAAGCAAAACAAAACAAGCTTCCAGTACAGAAACTTTGCATTCGCTTTCAAAATGTAAAATGAAACAGAAAGTGATTAACAAGACTGCAGCTACCACTAGTGCTAACACTGCACCTATAAATATTATGTAGCCACAAGTAAGCATACCAAAAAAATTATTTTACAAAAAATGTTCGGCCACACGGTCCTTCAGAACCTTATAAAAACAGGAGAGATATCACGCTCAACTCTTAAAACCTACCGTAGAAAATGTATCCTAGAAGCTCTGATAGTGCAATCCTTCTCAAAAGGAAATTATTTATTTTAAATTTAAACAGAATGAAACTACTAACAAAACTACGTACTAAACTACAAAAAAGACTTCTCAATAACAGGAATATCAACAAAAATATCTTCACAAACATCTGTGGAAGTGAATGGAGTCACACCACAAG
This sequence comes from Ambystoma mexicanum, assembly GCF_040938575.1. Taxonomy (NCBI): domain Eukaryota; kingdom Metazoa; phylum Chordata; class Amphibia; order Caudata; family Ambystomatidae; genus Ambystoma; species Ambystoma mexicanum. The sequence continues at coordinate 656,872,827 of NC_090921.1, forward strand.
CACAGAAACATACAAACAAAAGCAAATAAACCCAATTGCCATACATAGCAGTGGACGAGGGTATGATAAACTTAATGATATCATTATGGAACAAGAAACGCTGCTCACAAAAATATCCCCAGAAAACTTAGTATCAACTCTCCATTCCACTGAACCAATACATCCAGTCTACAAATGGCCGAGCACATCAATGTGTAACATAGACAAAAAATCTTTCAAGTCTTTACGCCAGTTCCTCAATCAGTATGTGAAAGGCAAAGACAAATTCAAAATGAAACTACTACAAAAATGGACTCCTGTCCAGTGCGCAAATACACAGGACTACAAGGACATTCATTAGCCTGCATTTCTGGACCTATTTGCAAAAGCACATTCCACCATGTCATAATGATATCAACACACCATTCAACTATAAGAAATCTAGTTCATAAACGGTACTATGCCAAAAGTCCTGCTTTAGCAATAGCCAATTTAAATAACAATCTTCTCCATGGTACAGCTAAAGAACTACTCAAAGAAATAGAGCACATCCAAATATATTGGAAGTGAAAGCCACTTACAAAATGCAATAGCTTTATAACAGTCTAGCAACAACTTTACAGATGGCAACCTTCTACTACACATATACAGAAAAGAAATACTAAAGTTTAAAAGTGCATCTGCTGAAGGACCAAACCATGTGTGTGTGTGCTGCCGCAAGACTTTTAATAAAAATAGCACAAAAACTGTAGAGATAACATGCAAAATAGAAGACAATGAAGACTCCAAATGGTTCCAATTAGCTCTCTATCTTATAAAAAAAACAAATACGAAATTACTGTCCCCTTCATACTTTGCAGTTACTGCACTACAAAACTTGACAGCAACCAAAGACCTTCACGTGCTATCACACATAACTTGGAATTATTCCCACTACCAAAACCCCTGAAACAACTTAACTTATATGAAAGCATTATAATTCAAACAGTGCACCCATTTCAAGCAATAATACGCCTTCACCCACAAACAGCAAAATTATCTCCCTCTGAATTAGTGAAAGGCATTTGTGGCAAAGTAGCTTATTTGCCATTAGATCTCAAAGAAAATGTACACACTCTGAGAGTGCAAAGTCCAATAGATCAACCTTTAATTATCTTAGTAAATGGAGTACCTACGAAATACAAAAAAAATTGGCAACACCTCGTACATAAAGTTAGACAAGCCCTGCAATATCTAAAATACAACAATGAATACTACAAAGAAATTGATATTGAAGAAAACTTGAGGGAAACCACTGAAATAATTCAAGACCCATCAGAAACTGGTCAATTTCAACTTCTAGATCTTGCCACAGAATCCAATATTTTAGACCGTTATACAATTCACCCATTACACTCTAAAGACACCATAGATGATGTACTGGAAACGTAACAAATGCGACAAGCCAAAGGATCTCCAATCAGCATATGGGAAAAAAGTAAAACCAGCTGGCCCTGGTGGGACCGGCTAAGGGACCTCGTAATAGGGCAGTAGGGGGTTAACGGCACCGGCATCCTTACCGGTGCCGTTAACCCCCTACCACCAGGGTCAGAATGACCCCCATAGTGACCTTCATGCACAAATTTTACAATGTCAAAGACACAAATGTGGGAAGTATTGTTGTCGAAAATATAAAAACAAAGAGAATTACTACACCAAATGCTGCTTTGGTTTCCCTAGACCAGTTTCAACAACAGGTCATGTAAACAACTTCATAACAGGAAGCCAAGAACGACTTGGACAGCCACTAATAGCAAATGAGGAAGAATTGGCCATGACAGAAGTAGAAATCACCATGTGTCAGTATGAGCAATCTACAGAAGACTTAGTTGTACTAAAATCACAACTAAATCACAACTAAACAATGAGCAGTGTAGCATTTTCAAAGAAGTAACGAAACAAATTGAACATGGTGTGCAACATGAAAGTAAAAATTGTATCTGCCAAGACTATGAACTTATACTGCTATAAGTGAGTGGTCAAGCTGGTTCAGGCAAACCGTTATTAATCAAAATAATTAGCAAGTTCCTCGAACAATTGACAGAAAACAAACTGTCAGCTGTTGTAACTGCCCCCACAGGTTTAACTGCCTACAACATAGGCGGTGTCACTTTACACCGATTACTACTCCTTCCAGTAGAAGACCAAAACAAATTAGACTATTACAAACTTTCTCCAGAAGCTGCAATGCAACTACGCAGAGGTTTCAAACAAATGAAAATGCTGCTAGCAGATGAGGTAAGCATGGTTTCCAATATAATGTTAGCCTTCATTCACCTCAGATTACAAGAGGTACTGAAAACATAATATGAAGAACACTTTGGAGGAAAACACATTATAGTTTTTGAAGATCTTCTTCAATTAAAACCATTAATAGATGAACTTATTTCTAAAATCTTAGGGCACAAACTATGCCGTAAAACTCTTAGCAGCATATGAAATTTCTACCTTTGGCAACATTTCCAATACAGAGAATTAACTGAAAATATAAGTCAGTCTGCAGACCTCACATGCGATAACATTTTAAAAAGTATTAGAGTTTGTGTACTATCTCAAGAAGCACAATCTATATAGAAAACCAGGCACATCCATGCACTCTATGGCCATAACTCATGTGCTACTGATGTCATGGAACAATTAGCACACACAAATGTCAATTGTATGTCCTTAATGCCAACACTTGCAAGCTGTTCAAAATGTAATGAAACAATGTTAAAAAAAGGAATGCAGCCAATAGTTCAAATTTGCTCCACAGACAAACTAGACGTACGTGACATGACCCTATCAATGTGTCAACAAGCCACATCAAGGAAAACCACCTTTGAAAACTCTATCTCTAACACAGCTGGTTTGGAGAACATATTTAAATTATGTTTAAACTGTAGAGTAATGCTTGAACAAAACCTTGACGTGGACCAAGGACTAGTTACTGGAGCAATTGGTACAGTTGTTGGCTTTCAAACATACCCACATGACAACAACATTCAGTTTGTCAATATTCTCTTTGATAAACTATCAGAAGTTAAAAGGATAGGACGCCCAACAGCCCGCTTCCTTCTTTTCAAAGACATGTATGTACGCAGAGAACACTTTCCTCTAACTGTGGCATACGCAGTCGTCATTCACAAATCACAAGGTCTTACCCTAGATAAAGCATTAATAGATATTGGTAGCATAGTCTTTAAAGAAGGCATGAGCTATGTAGCACTATCACGCTTACATACACTTGACAGACTATTTCTAATCAACTTTGATGCAAGTAAAGTAAATGTTGATATTCCTTGCATTCTAGAATACAATAGACTGTGTTCACTCTACACTCCCATCTAAAAACCTATCCTGTTCCGCAAAAAGCAAAACGTTGTAAAAGAAAACTACTTCAGACTCAAACTATGCAGGATCTCACAGCAATTCCACCAATGAAAGTAAAAGAAGCTAATACTTCATCAAGGACCACAATCAAAGAAAAATCTACTGCTCAAACTAAATCAACTACCTCTTCAGAGAGACAACGCGCTCTCCGAACAAATGACTTGGACACAGAACTGTCAGGTCCATTAAACTTTTCAAATACAGCTGGTGTAAATTACTACACAAATGTAGCAATCAATATTAGATTCCAATTGCCACCAATTATTAACAACATTTACTTACACAGACAGACCAATTGTGTTTGCAAATGTTAGTCCTTCACAGAAATGCAACCAACAATCCTGACAACACTTACAGTGTTTCTGAAATAAGGCAGGAATCGGACTACTGTGCTGGAATGGTCAAATTCACTATAAATGCACAAGAAGATCCACAAGAATGTCTAATGTACTTACTACAAGTACTAGAAAACAAAAACATACCTATAAATGAAATCTTCCAGATGTCATACATGCACTCTTTGCATCCATGTAGCACAGGAAGAGGTTCCTAATGAACGCTTTGTATATGTATCCATACCTAACTGTGAATCCATTCCATTTCAGCAACTTGTGCAAAATACAAACCATAGCAGATTATGTACTACCTGCAATTCGGACAATCGTTCCACCTTACAAATACAGACACATAGTAAATACGTAACAATAATGCTTTTATGTTACAATGCAGATGGTACCAAAAACAACTGCAAGCTGACTGGATTCACACATGTTCAAGTATCACTTGGTAAGAAAACCTTGACAACAATCGGTATAATCTACCTCGCAGGAGCCACAACCAATGCAGGTCACTACACTGCATATATAAAAAAGAATTATGGATGGTTCGAATGTAATGATACTACCATTACTCTAAAACAGAGATTACCAGCAAAACTTGTAAATGCTTACTTAATATTCTTACAACCAAAATGTAATAACTAATCTGTGTATGCACATAAACAAAGCTTCAACTTCAAAACTATAAACAGTTAGAGTACGCCTACAGGTATCTAACTGCCCCAAGATTCTGCCACACGCAAACAGATAAATGAATACCACTAAAATGAAACAAGAAATATACAGTTAGAATATTCCAACAAGTATCTAACTGCCCCAAATATCTGCAACAAGCAACAGATAGATGAATACCATGAAACAAGAAATAAACAGTTAGAATACATCAACAGGTATCTAACTGCCCCATAAATCTGCAAGAAGCCAACATATATATGAATAACACTGAAATGGAAAAAGAAATAAACAAATAGAATACACCAACTGCTAATTGCAACAATACTACAATCACTTCCAAATCAAAAACCATACATCTATTCAATTCCTCCTACTGAAAACAATGAAAGAAATATATTGTACCACAACATAGAAAGGTTTTTTTTTTTAATCCAGCATGCATTTGTTTCCCACAGACCCAATGATTTAATAAACAAACACACAAACTGAGGAAATTGCACAGTACATTGGTTTGAACTATAGTACTTCTAAAGTACTAACTATGTGGGTCGACAAAATACACAGATGTGTATTATGCAATGCAATAACTAATTATGATCTACCTACATTAACATATGATCTTTTCTTTTATCACAGAGATTGAAAAAGTGTATTCTCCAATTACCCATGTCATGAAAAGACTGCATATAATCACAAAAAGTCAAACAGTAAGTATATAATGATTGGACTCACAAACACCACAGCATAACACACCCATTCATGCAAACACCTGACCATAGACCACAATCAAAAATGTTTGCTTCCATGGGTATCTTATGCTGCATTGCTTGTTGCCAAACCCTAAAATCTTGACTGCATGGTCTCACCAAAACTCTACATACAGTCTCAACAAAGGAAACAGTAAGTATAGATTAATTAGACTCACAAACACTGCAACATAACACAGCCATGAAAACGAACACCTCACCAATAAATATAACCCGAGTCTTCAATATCAACATTCTGAACACAATCCAACAAACAAACTAACACATATCATCTCACTATCCTATAAACACTATTACACTACTGCCAATCAGTGCACACATACCACAGTCAAAATGTTTGGTAGCATGGGTGTGTTATGCTACGGTGGTTGTGGCCAGGGCCTAGAGTCTTGGGTGCATGGCTGAAGGCCTACAGCTCTTCGGCCATTTACCCAAGACTCTAGGTCCTGGCCACAATCACTGCAGCATAACACACCCATGGAAGCAAACACCTACCAAATGACCACAACCCAAAAACGAACACATCCACCTCAAAACCTATCCACTTCAATTAACATTCTAAAAAATAATTACAACCAACGCACAAACTCTTCAATACATACCCTCTTCACCCAATGCTCTACTAACGACCCACAACCAACATAAAATAGCCAGTAGTGCGCCCAGTGTTTAGTATGTCCGCCGACAACTGTGGTGACCGCGGATGCCATGAACACATCAATGCCTTCTCCCACCTAAACAAATACAGCATTTGACCCATCACTTTCTCCCCCACACTCTCCAAGCACTCCTCCACAACAACACACTCCACCAAATTGGATTTATGCTCACTTCCACGCCACGCTGTCTGCCAATATGGCGGGCGCATCGAGACAATGTAACGCACCTCATGCTTTACCCCAACCAATCAGCGAACACGTCACATGTCTGCGGACATGACGCAAGCCGATTAGCGGAGCGAACAGGGAAGTGTGTCCGTGGAGCGGACAAAGATATCACTGATTTTTTTAGATCCACTTTTTTGTCCTTTTTAAAAAAAGTACTGGACGGATTTTCACCAAATTTACAAAAGCATTCGGGACCAAGCCGCCGCTCCTGCTGCAAATTTGGTGAAAATCTGTCTAGCGGTTTGGGCTGTAGGCGTGACCAAACGTTTTTCTCCATTCAGTCTATGGGAAAAAAATAAATTTTGGGACCCCCTCCTATAACTTTGCCCCCCCTGGACCAAATCTCACCAAAATTTGCAAAAAGATTCAGAGTGGGCCATATACTTGTTTGGTGAGAAATTCGTCCAGGGAGTGCGAAGTTATAAGATGCCCAAAAAGTGCTCTTCCTATGGGTTTAGCAACTTAACCATAACACCATGGCTTCTACCGCAGGCCATGTAATGATTGGTTGTTTATAATGCGCTTAATACCCAGAGGTTTCTAAGCGCAGACCCGGGGATCGAACCTGCGTTACTCTGGATTGTCTTGCTTCCAAGGTGAGCACAGTCCCCCTGAGCTATCCTCCCGAGCCAATGTAGATGGACATGGCTGGGTTTTACTGAACTGTGTGATGTTTAAAGATGAACATAGCACCAGTGCAAGGTCATTTTTAAACGCAGAACATTTTCTTTTGCAGGTTTACATTTTGGAGATCACAGCAGCACTGAGCCAGGCTTCCTTTGAATTCCTCTTTTTGGGTGCACATGAAGAATATAATTGCAGCCATTCTCGGGGTGTCTGTGCTCCATCTTGCCCCATATGTGCTCAGCAGACACAGTGCAGCCATTATTTCTGTAACTGCTCAAATGCAATTTTGTGATGCAGGGATTTCTGTTGGGCTGGTAAATGTACCTCACAGAATGTTTTTTTCAGCTTCACCAACACACAGCAGCAAGACAACATCATCGGGAGTGTTGGCCAGAGTGCTAGTATGTACTTGGTACTTGAAAGAAAATATTGTACCCAAATGACAAAGTTGCTTCCTGGGGTTGTCTGGTGCCTATGACACTGGTGCCAAACTGTGCCCTTCAAGGTTTCTTGGTCAGTGCCTCAAGTAACAGGGCAAAGAATATCAGGGAGAATTGCAAAAGGTCCCCTAAAGAAGGTGTGTAAAGGGGAGCACAAGCGGGAAAATCGCAGCGCAAACGTGAAAATCGCAGCGCGCGCGTGCCAAAGCCACGCACATCGATTCATGGAATTCAGTGCACGTGTAAATCCTGGGATGTGCGCTAAAATCGTGGGTGGCGCACGCGGGAGCACACATCATTAAATCATGTGCGCTACGCGCACAGGGAAAGCGCACATAGTGCAGCGCACACAACAAAAGTGGGCGGAACACAGGGCATAACACGCACAATGTGGAACAACACGCAAAAATGTGGGCATTACGGGGAAAGTACAGGAGGTAAATGCTTGCAACGCCCACACGCGTGCCAACAACATGTATTCATGGAATCGAACAGGGAAAAGGCGTGTGCCAAAAAAGACACGCTAATCCGAAACACGTACGCCAGCAGGAAGCAGGCATAAGCGCCCCTGAGCAGCATAAAAGTGCGCGCAAACAACAAACAAGCTCAGACGCTATGATGAATATACTGTTCCTCGCAGCAGTGGTCGTGGGACACCGCAGGAGGAGGAGGATAGCAAGGCCCTGCATTTTTTTACCCAGGACCAGCCTTTTTGGGATGCCTGATGACCAGGTGTATGAGAGGTACAGGTTTCCACCACACATAATCCTAGAACTGGTCATGGAGTGGGAGGATGACCTCACATCACCCACCCTGTGCTCCCAAGCACTGAGCCCCTTGGAAAAGGTGTTCAATGAACTGCACTTCTTGGCTACTGAGTCATTTCAGCGGACAAGTGCCATAGCGGGGGGGGTGTCACAAGCCACGCAGTCACGCTGCCTACACCAGGTGTTGGCCATCATGACTGCACGCCCCTCAGTCCGCAGGCATATATACATGCCCAGAACATCTGCACAAAGGCAGGCCGTGGTGCAGGACTTTTATGGGGTGGCACACTTCCCCAAAGTGCTAGGTGCCATTAATTGATGGCTCTACGTCCTCCCAGGGCCACTGAGCACATATATTGCAACCGCAAGCACTGGCATTCAATCAACGTGCAGGTAGTATGTGATGCCAAGGGAATCATCACTTCAGTATATGCCAACTATCCAGGGTCAAGCCATGATAGTTTAATTTTCAGAATTTCACCCCTAAACCGGGACCTGGAAGTTGGGCGGCATGGCGACACATGGCTGATTGGTGAGTATAAATGCCTCTGCACATGCATGCATATCAGATACTGAGTAATGTGACAACCCCACTAATGATAGCCATCATCATCTCCCCAGGGGACAGTGCCTACCCTCTGAGCACCTACATGATGACGCCAATTCGGAACCCCACCACACCACCCGAGGTAAGATACAACACAGCCCATATTGCAACCCGGGGCATAGTAGAGCGCACATTCGGAGTGCTCAAGTCACGCTTTCGCTCCCTTGATCGCTCTGGTGGGCAGTTGATATACGCGCCCCCTCTAGTGTGCAGGATCATAGTGGCAGCATGTGTCCTGCACAACGTTGCAACACGCCGGCGCATGCCGATGGACATGGTGGTGCCCCCACGTCCTCAACCACATGCACGCCCGCTGCGCATGGGAGGTGATGCCAAGGGAATCATCACTTCAGTATATGCCAACTATCCAGGGTCAAGCCATGATAGTTTAATTTTCAGAATTTCACCCCTAAACCGGGACCTGGAAGCTGGGCGGCATGGCGACACATGGCTGATTGGTGAGTATAAATGCCTCTGCACATGCATGAATATCAGATACTGAGTAATGTGACAACCCCACTAATGATAGCCATCATCATCTCCCCAGGGGACAGTGCCTACCCTCTGAGCACCTACATGATGACGCCAATTCGGAACCCCACCACACCACCCGAGGTAAGATACAACACAGCCCATATTACAACCCGGGGCATAGTAGAGCGCACATTCGGAGTGCTCAAGTCACGCTTTCGCTCCCTTGACCGCTCTGGTGGGCAGTTGATATACGCGCCCCCTCTAGTGTGCAGGATCATAGTGGCAGCATGTGTCCTGCACAATGTTGCAACACGCCGGCGCATGCCGATGGACATGGTGGTGCCCCCACGTCCTCAACCACATGCACGCCCGCTGCGCATGGGAGGTGTAAGGGCACGTGGTGAGGCAGCCCGTACCCAGCTTGTGGCAAATTACTTCACCTAAAATCCCACCCCTGCGGAGTGCACACAGGCCTGGCACATACCAGCTGACAATCAATGATGATGACAAAAGGGACAGTCAACTGTCACAACCATACCAGCCTGAGATTGTTCACCTGGAAGTGTTACATTGTGTGCATTCCTACCTACTTAAAGACACCCAATGCTGTGTCACAAAAAGACACACATTCATGCAGCAGGAATGATTACCCCTTTGCAAAATACCACATCAAAATAGAGCCATGTCACCCAACCCCTCCCCATCTCAGCTACCCAACACACCATGGCATGACATGCAATGTGAAAGCAACTAAATCAATGCACAACACATGACACAAGTGTCACAAAGTGCACTGTCCCTAATTTAAACAGTCCACAGACAATATGCTCTCAGTAATCAATAAGAAACACCACACATGAACAAATACTTACCAGCAAAACAAAACATCAGTACAGGATGAAACTGTGGCAATATTTGACAGCAAATAATTAAAGTAGTGCAAGTCTCACAACCTGACTAAGGCAGCACATCGACCCCTTCCAACTGCAGAGTGTTGCTGTCAGGCAAATGTCTCAGTGTACTGCATACAACATGAACTGCATCTGCAAAGGAGACGGCCTTGTGAAGACATGAAGAACCTACATGTATATAAGGAGAAAGACATGGATGCACAAGCACATATCAATACACCATGCAGTGTAGAATCCAACAACAATCCCCACTAGGGATGTACACACAGTTTTGACTACAGACTGCCCACACAACTCATGGGAGCCCAATGTCACTGTGTAAGTTACTGTCACTTGGTCACACCCTTTGCAAGCAAGCCCATGGAAAGGGGAAGCAGGAGGGGTGTGTGTGTCAGGAAACCAAGCATCGAACCCAAAGACAGGACATGCCTGCATGTGCCCAGCTGGAATACACAGTGGATACACAGTGGATTCCCACGGGAGCCACACAAAGCAACACACTGTAAAAAAAAAAAAAGAAATAATCAAAAAATGCCCATGTGTGGACCGGGGGGGGATGGCCACCCAGGAGGCACGAGGTACAGGGTACAGGGTGCATCCCAGCACACACATGTGCTGGGATGCACGGCTACGCTACAGTGGGAGAACTGTCGTCGCTGTCATCACCCTCTGCTGCTATATCAGGAGGTGGCTGTGATATGGGAGGCAGCCCACGCAAAGCCCTGGCATGGTCCTCCATGGCAGCATGCATGCGGGTCTGGAAGGTTTGGTTCTGCAGGATGATGGTACGGAGATCCTCATGAAGCACCTCACGGGTAGCACGCATTTCTGCCTGCATGGCCTTGCGTGATGCCCGGATCTCCTGACGGGTTGCCTGGTGCTCAGCTGACAGTGAACGTGTGAGCTGCACCAGCTGCTGTTCTGACGTAAAATTCCGGGAAACCTCAAGTTCACCCAGAGTATCTCTGAGGGACCCGTGTTCTAACCTCAGGGCTTCCCTGTGGGCCTGTGACTCTACAGATATGGCTGCACGCAGAGTCTCCAGTGCAGCCCATCGGTCCCTGTTGGACGCCAACATGGAGTCTGTTGCCTGCTGCTGGAGCTCCATCTGCCTTTCAGGTGGGAGAATGGAAGTGGCCACCCTATCCATTGCCTGAGCCATCATTTCACACGATGCTCCCTGTTGTGCTGCTATACTGTAAATGGAGTTCTCCCACACAGTATTGCCTGGTGGCGCACGGCCTCTGCGTTTGCAGGCACCACACCTGTTTGGGGCAAGGCGATCTGCACCTTGCTGTGCTGGCACTGCCTGAGGCTGCAGGACTGCATTCCTCCTTTGATCTGCTGGCCCAGGAACAGGAGCAAATATTGTGGAGTGTGACCCTGCATCGGTAACCGCCACAGGCAGACTTTCCAACACTGAAATCCCCATAGAGGGGTCTACCCCGGTGCAGGTGGGTTGGACAGAACAGCATCCCTGCCAGAAACACTCACCTGCGATGTCACATATGTCTCACTGTCCGATTCAGCACCTGATTCAGAGAGGTCTGCGGAGGTGTACCCGGAGAGACACCTGTGGACAGTATGGTCTGCAGGAGGATTGGGTTTTCACCCACCACCACCCCACGTCCTCCACTGGTGCCCAGTTGTGGCTGAGATTCCTCCTGGGTCTGCACCATCTCCTCCTCCTCAACAGCATCAAGTGCCTCATCACCTGCAAAAACTTGAAAGACATGGAAACAGGCATGAGCACCATAGCACACACATAGGCCTGATGAGGCAGAGATATAGTACATAAATTGCTCATGTCCCACATGACTATAACACTGGCATGCATGCACTGTCAATGAGTTGGAAGGGGAGGCAAAAAGCACACACTGAGGATTCCAAGATGGAAAAGCAACATATGTGAAGCATGCTGGATAGCACTGGCAGCACACATTAGCCTGTGAGTGGCATGTCCAATACACATACATGACACATGCCATCACAAAGATGACATGTAGCATAGTCATGGTACATTTGACAAGTACAGCCATATGGTAGGAAATCAGTGCTGTCACCCATCCATGTGAGATGGACATGATGAGATGAAACATGCAAAATAGTGTGACAAAACACACATGTGCCACATGCTGCAACATATCCAGTGTTCACTGATACAGTGATGGCAGGCAGATGAATACATCAATGGTTGGTCACTTCAACATGACAGAAGACAACAGTCATGTTCAACATTCAAACAGGGCCCAAAAATGATTGTGTGCAGCCCATTACTCAATCAGTCTGAATGGTTAAATCATTTGCATAACAAGGTAATAAATATGGGCCATTGTGGGGTGTAATGAATGACAGAAGTATGTCACATTTGTGGCAGTACGTCAAAGAAATGTGTCCTAAAAATGGCAAGGATTGAAACAATCAGGCTGAATGAACAGGAAAACATTTTGAACAATGTAGTTGCAAGATGACAGTTGAAGGACAACAGTAATCTGGTGCAAATTGGCAACTGTGGTCAGAAGGGATACTGTCATACCCAAACCCAAGACCGGGGAATGGTTTGGAGGGACCACATGGGTGGGTCATACTAGTCATGACTAGACAGCCTCACCTGGCACTTCAATCAGAACACATCACCCAAGCAACATACACATGGATTGCACACACATGCATGGGCACTCACCGGACAATGCTTCAAAATCTGGTAGGTCTCCCATGCCTCGGATCTGTTCCTCTGTGATGCAGCCTCCAGCGACAGTCTCATGTTCAGTGAGTTGGTCGTCCTCTGGTGGAGACCCACCGCCAGTCACCAGAATAGAGGCATGATTGGAAGCCAGCTTGTTCTTTGCTCTGCGTTGTAGGTCATTCCACCGCTTATAGCAATCATCAGCTGTGCACCTCACAAATCCAAGGACACTAATGTGGTCCGCGATGGTCTGCCAGTGGGCCCTACGTTGAGCAGGCGTAGTCTTGCACCCTGCAGTCACCACCATTTCGCGGCTATGTGCCAACACATAGGCCACAAGTGCATCTAGTTCGGTGTCATTGATCTAGGCTTCCTTGACGTGCCGAAGTGTGTAGCCCTGTCTGGGGTCCCAGCCTGTAGTGCAAGAGCACCCTTCTTCTTCTTGGAAGGTGGTGCGGATCCTGAGTGGCTTACGCCGCTCTGGTTGGTAGGGGCAGAAACGCAGGTGGACTGGGTACTTGAAGTTTGCAAAGGCACAATGACCAAAGGTCTCACTGCAGGCGTTGGCTGCAGGATGATGTTGGCAGGACCAACCTTGGTGTGAAGGACTTGGACCGACACTGTCCCGGCTGGGAGACTCGGAGCTGGGGTGGATTGAGCTGCAGCTGCCCCTGCAGCCTCCTCACCCTGGCTACTTGGGGCAGCAGATGACATTGCTGCCCCAGATCCATGTGGCCTGGTGATTGCAACTTTCACCACCACACGTGGCTTAGACTTGGTGACACGGAAGTCAGCCTGGTAGTCATCCTGTGCCGGTACAGTTGACAATATGGGCCGGTTTAACAAGGGCTGAGCTGCGATGGTGTCAGCTACATTTCCCACAACCATTGGGGGGTGGGGGCATAGGTGGCCCCGATTGGTCCTCCACACACTGGCCTCTTGGGCCACCCTGCACATCCTGGCCATGTCCCCTACCGCGCCCACCTTTTGGAGGTCGGCCACCTTTGCCTCCCTTACTGCTTGGTCGCCTCCCAACCATGACACTGATGTTGTTGTGGGTATGGGAGTTGCAGTAAACAATTGTCCTGGGCAATTGGGGTGAAAGGGGTAGGGTACTAGATGGAATTCATAACCTAGTGCTCTAGCAAGGCTGTCTGTGACCACTGGGGGAAGATGATGGGTCATGCAAAGCACAGAACTCCGAAAACAAAATTAAATGTGCACGCAACCCCTGGTAGACCACGTGCATGGAAAAATGAACCCGCACTACGCTGTGGCACCCAGAAACACAAAAATAAGCGTACGCATGATACACACAGCCTCCAATGACCTCTGAAGGGGTACGTGACACACGGGGGCAACCACAGTTGGAAAATACGTGCGCGACTCACCGTCTGCCTGGAAAAAGAACGTTAAAAAGACGCACGTTGGCAACACCCCCGCCAAAAGAAGAATTGAACGCTGTCTGAGTAAACAGGGAGTACGAACTGGAACCATTGTGAAGTAATCACGTGTGAACCACAAGAGGTACAAGAATCACCCGCTCGCTCTCCAAAAAAAGCACGTACAAGAAAATGACATCCTACGCGTACCTTTTAAGCCAGCCCACATGTGCCACGTCACTTACGCACGTACACGCTAAGGGCCTTTCCTCCAATTACACACAGTGCCACCCGGATGTGCAGTTTTTTCACGTGTACAATGAACATGCACCCGTGTTGTGGGAAACGCCCGTGCGTGTTACGTCACAGATGCGCTTACGCGCTAAGGGCCTTTCCTCGAATTACACGCTGACATGCACTTTTTCCACGTGCCAAATCACTCCGTATCAAGCTGGCCACGCGACAACACACGGAAGACCACGCTCCTGCCCAAAAGCCCATTTTCCTGCCCCCCAGAGCCCCGAGCACGCTCCCACCTGCCATCTGCTGCTGCCTGCCTGCCTGCTGCCCAAGTGCCCTGCTATTTGGTGCCTGCACGTCAGCCATCTGCAGGGGTCCAGTTGCTGTGTCCACCCCTGCTGGAACAGAAGACTCCCGACTGGGATACCATCGCTCCACAGCCCAGGCCCAGGACCCAGTTGCCCACACACACCTGCCTCGGGCACACACCATCAGAGACCACTGGCGACCCCCAGCCAGAGAGGCAGAGGGCTACCAGCTTCAGTGACAAGGAAGTTGGTATCCTGGTGGAGCAAGTTCTGGGGCATTATGATGCCCTCTTCACAGCATCGTGCGCCGTCAAGGAAGGACGGGAGAGGATCTGGAAGGACATAGTGGTTGCCATCAACGCGGAGGGGTGGCAACCCGCGACATCAAGCACGTCCGGAAGCGCTGGGAGGACTTCAGGTCCAGGACCCTCAGCAAGGCCTGACGCCTCTTCAAGGCAGAGGATGCAGAGGGGTGCCGGGTCAGCCTGACCAACATCCAGATGAGGGTCCTGGAACGCATAAACCCAGCGCTCCACGTCCAGATCCTTCGAAGGAAGACCCGTCTGGAGTCGAGCGGTAAGTGGCCATGCATTGCTGTGTGAAACAGGGCATGTTGCAGTGTGCTGGTAGTCAGCTGCTTGCCTGTATGTGTTACATAGGCCATGTATGGATGTGTGTGTGTGCAGGGACATCACGGTAATGCATGTGAGACCAGTAATGCGTAAACCACATGGATGGTGCATGTGTTCCAATGCAACATGGGGAGCTGCATGCGGAATGCACACATGAATGCATGCCTGTCCCTGTTCTTGAACATGGATGGGGGTGGGAGATGGGCACTGCTCTCATGAACATGTATGGTGCACATGTCTGTGTGTCTGAGAAACGTGTGTGTGACTTTTAAACGCCATGGATGCATGACCCATGTCCGTGACGATGTGGTGATTCACTTATGCAGTCTAGTACCCTTGTATCCACTGTGTCTGTGGTGTACGAGCCCTGATGCATGACCCTCCGGTGATGTGTGTGCATGGGATCAGTATGAGCCATGATGCATGTGAGTTTGAAGCAAAACATTTATGTCAATGGAGGCCCTTGAACATGGATGCTGATGTTGATTGCATGCGCCGGGCCTTTTTCTGCATGTGTGTTGCCTGCATTGACCCATGTGTTGTGGAGGGACAGGATGGAAGTGACGTTTGACAGTGCCACTCATGTGTTATTGCTTCCTGTCTAGGGGACTATTGTACAGTACCCTGATGCTTGTGTTCTATGTCTCCCTCTATGCAGCGTCGAGTGAAAAAGAGGGCGGAGACGGCGCTGTGGAGCAAAGCGGCGGGGATGCCTCCACCGGGCAGCGATGCAAGACCCAGCCACCCTCCCAGGAATTGCCATCATCCCGGAGCGAGGGGACTGGTGCCGCGTCTGCCACTATGGCTGTAGCGGAAGGGCCGGGTGAGCCCCCACAGGGGCTTGCAATGGCGGAAGACGGTGCAGAGACATCCAGGTTGGTGGTCTCCGCAGAGGAGGAGGTGCCCGTTACTGAGCCGCACATGGGGCCTGGTGGGGCTTAGTACCACTGGTGCAAGTGGTGCAGTCCAGGGCTAGGGGCAGGAGGCAGCACAGGTCGCCACGGAGGGGCCTGTGCATGTCGCTGTCCCTGACCCTGTGACTGCACCACCATGCACCAGCAGGGATGCCCCATCCCAGGCCCGTCCGCAGGTAGGGGGGAAGCCCACGTCATCTGGCACACCACTACCTGCGGACGAGGAGTCCCATGACCGTATGGGCTGCTCTGTCCTGACTGGTGTCGCGTTGCGCACGAGTGACATTCGTGATGACCTGCGTGCTTCCTGGGGGGACCACGCATGCCATCGCGAAGAGCTGCGTGGCAACGTGGCACAGTTGGGAGGGGCCATGGTCGGAGGGTTCCTACATGTGTCGCGCACTCTGGCGGACCTCTCCTCCTCTGTGGAGACTATGCACCAGTCGTTCTCCCTGCCGTTTTCTGGCCCAAATTCCACCGGGGCCCCCTGTGGACCAGGCCCGACCAACACAGCCAACTTGGTGGAGATCCCATCCCTGCCACAGTCGGGAGTCGGAGGTCCAGCAGGGGTGGACACCCCACCAACTGGAGACCAGCAGATGGAGGATATGCAGGCATCATCGGACAGGACACATGCGACAGCAGCAGCAGCAGGCTCAAGGTGGGAGTGATGATGGCTCGGGGCCATCAACATCAGAGGGGCAGGCATCGGCCAGAGGGCAGGAGGACCCTGGTATGGGAGTGTCTTCCGTGTGGCTGCGGTTGAGCCAGCGGATAGATGCGGAGCAGCGGCGGGCGGAAGAGGCGCGGCTCACCATGGTCAGGGCGGAGTTCTCCATGCGCCGGGCATTGAGGCGGGCTGAGTGCCTCGAGGCAACTCGCAGAGAGTTGGAACATGCCATGACTGCATCCCTGCGAGACTTCGGGGCCAGGGCAGAGGCCCGCCTCCAGGAGATTGACATGGAGTTCAATGATGCCCTGGCCCACGACATCACAGAGTGAGCCGTAGGACTTGCCCGTCGCCATTGTATATAGTTAGTTAGTGTTAGGTTTCCTTTTTGTTTTTATTTCTTTTGGGACGCTTGGACAATGCGCCACGTTTTTGTATATAGTTCTTCATTAAGTAGTTTTTTTTTTATAGGTTTCATTTCATTCGTTGGGCTCATGGACCCTCGTTTCAATCGTTGTACATAGTTGAACTGTGGATTTCTGAAAAATAATTTATTTTAAATCACCATGGATCAATGGATTTTACAATTTATGTTTTGCTTTGGGGGACGGAGAGTTTGGACTAACTTTCTTTTGGATTACTTTGGATTGAGACTTCATTTCTTTTTTTCATTTTTGGACATGCATTCCCTTTCTTGTTTAAAATAATGTTCATGGTTTCATTCCATTAGCTTCATTTTGTGCTTAATACATTTTGATTTATTACTTCCATGTGTGGTGTTCGCTCATTAGTTTACTGCATGTCACAAAGGTGGGTTTACACAATAACTGGTACCCAGTGTGTGTGTGTGACGGACATGTGTTGATGTGCATAGTTGACTTTTGGTTTGTGTCATGAAATAGGCCTTTCAGTGTGGGGTGGATGGGAAACTTGATTGGGTCTCAAGACTGAGGTGGCGTGCAGTGGGATTTTGGTGGACATGAGGTCCATGAATGTGCATCTTTATGATGTGTTGGGGGGACATGAGTTCGGGCCTGCTGGCAGGTGCCCGTCAATGCTGGATGGGTGGGGGTGCAGGGGGACATGAGTCAGAGCCTGCTGGCAGGTGCCCGTCAATGCTGGATGGATGGGGGCGCATGGGGACATGAGTCGGGGCCTACTGGCAGGTGCCCGTCAATGCTGGATGGGCGGGGGTGCAGGGGGACATGAGTCGGGGCCTGCTGGCAGGTGCCCGTCAATGCTGGATGGGTAGGGGTGCAGGGGGACATGAGTCAGTGCTCACTAGTGCATGGTGACATGTGGGCTGGCTGGGGGGCATGCCCAGGGTGGATGGGCTGCCTACGGGACATGACCAGGGGTGCATGGTAGTCCCCTGTGGTGTGGGCTGCCTGCAGGGGCTGGGGAGGGGGTAGAGGGCACACCTGGGAGGACCCACACTGCCAATTCATGTGTGAAACTCCCTGCGCACCCCCCAAATACACATACCCCGCTCGCACAAGGCCTTTCGCGTGTGAATCTCCCTGCGCACCCTTCAGAATACACGTACACTGCTCCCCAAGCCCTATTGTGTGTGATTCTCCATGCACACCCCCAAAATACATGTACCCCGCTTGCACAAGGCCTATCGCGTGTGATTCTCCACGCGCTCCCCCCAAATGCACGTACCCTGCTCGCACAGGGCCTATCGCGTGTGTAACTTCCCGCGCACCCCAGAAATAAACGTACCCCGCTCGCACAGGACCTATCGCGTGTGAAACTTCATGCACGCCCCAGAAATACATGTACCCCGCTCGCACAAGGCCTTTCGCGTGTGATTCTCCAGGCACACGCCCGAAATACACGTACCCCGCTCGCACAGGGCCTAACACATGTGAAACTTCCCGCGCACCCCAGAAATACATGTACCCCTCTCGTACAAGGCCTTTTGTGGGTGATTCTCCCTGCGCACCCCTCAGAATACACGTACCCCGCTACTCAAGCCCTATCGCGTTTGAATCTCCATGCGCACCCCCAAAATACACGTACCACACTCGCACAAAGCCTATCGCATGTGATTCTCCATGCGCACCCCCCAAATACACATACCCCGCTCCGCAAGCCCTATCGCGTGTGATTCTCCACACGCACCCCCGAAATACACGTACCCTGCTCGTACAAGGCCTATCGCGTGTGATTCTCCATGCGCACCCCCCAAATACACGTACCCCGCTCGCACAAGGCCTATTGCGTGTGATTCTCCACGCACACCTCCGAAATACACGTACCCCGCTCGCACAAGGCCTATCGCATGTGATTCTCCATGCGCACCCCCCAAATACACATACCCCACTTCCACAAGGCCTATCACATGTGATTCTCCACGCGCACCCCTCAGAATACACGTACCCCACTCCCCAAGACCTATCGCGTGTGATTCTCCACGCGCACCCCCGAAATACACGTACCCCGCTCGCACAAGGCCTATCTCATGTGATTCTCCATGCGCGACCCCCAAATACACGTACCCCGCTCGCACGAGCCCTATCACGTGTGATTCTCCACGTGCACCTCCCAAATACACGTACCCCGCTCGCACAAGGCCTATCTCGTGTGATTCTCCATGCGCACCCCCCAAATACACGTACCCCGCTCGCACAGAGCCTATTGCGGGTGATTCTCCACGCGCACCTCCCAAATGCACGTACCCCACTCGCACAAGGCCTATTGCGTGTGATTCTCCACGTGCATCCCTCAGAATACACGTACTCCGCTCCCCAAGACCTATCGCGTTTGATTCTTCACGTGCACCCCAGAAATACACGTACCCCGCTCGCACTGGGCCTATCGCGTGTGATTCTCCACGCGCACCCCCCAAATACACATACCCCGCTAGCAAAGGCCTATCACATGTGATTCTCCATGCGCACCCCCCAAATACACGTACCCCGCTCGCACAGGGCCTATCGTGTGAGATTTTCCACACGCACCCCCCAAATGCACGTATCCCGCTCGTACAGGGCCTATCGCATGTGAAACTTCCCGCGCACCCCAGAAATACACATACCCCGCTCACACAGGGCCTTTAACATGTGATTCTCCCCGCGCACCCCTCGGAATACACGTACCCCGCTCGGCCAAGGACTATCGCATGTGACACTTCCTGCACATCCCCAGAAATACACGTACCCCGCTCGAACGAGCCCTGTCGCATGTGATAATTCCAGCGCACCACAGGAATACACGTTCCCCGCTTGCGTGATTGCAGTGTAGCGGACCTGTAAGCTGGTCCAGGGTTAGCCCGGCCCTTTGCGCTGCATTGGGGATTTCAATGGCTTTTCCTAACGCAAGGGGCATTCTTGGGGGCGTAACTGGCACTGCGGAAGTTCTCTGTGCCAGCGCTCATTATGGCTTGGGAATTCCATGAATACGCAGTGAGCCAGAATGCTGTTTAGCGCACAGGGCGGGCGCACGCTGGCGCACAATCCCTCTCTGCGCTGCTCGCTTGCGCTGCCTCTGAGCTGAAATCTATGAATTACCCTGTGAATCTTTCTACCTTTCCAGTCACTAAGTGAACCTATAAGTGATCTCTCTGCTAGAGAGCATGTGGTTCCATACTCTTTGGGAAGTTCACTAGAACTAGAGAATAACATGAAGGCATTGGCCTAAATCAATCCAACGAAAATGTCCCTGATGAAGCCAGGTGATAACCCATCAAATTTTAAATTGGAGCCATAAAATAACTTTTTGGAAACGATAGCTGGTGGTCATCCAGCGAACAGCATGAGTCAAAGCCATTGGGCTAAAGTAGGCACCTTTCTGGGAAAAAACTAGCTTTCTAATCTGTGTGCTTTTCTAGTCACTTAGTGAACCTATCAGGGATCACTCTGAAAAGGAAAGACCTCTATTTAGTTCATTAGGGGCTACTTGTCACACACACTGGGCATCTTGCCTTATTAGCTTGCTGTACTGGTGATCCTGTCAGCACTGATGGGCATGTTATCAATAACAGTGCACTTCATTACCTCCCATCATTCCCAGTGAGGTCAAAGAATGTCTTGTGCATTGGTCGATTCAACTTAAGCAACGAGACCTCTTGACAGCCACATTCTTGATGCTCCACCTGATTGAGCAAAGGGTGTCCCTCCAAAGTTAATGGAGTATTTTTCATGCCACATTGAGCTTGGTTCAGATATTATAATTCATGGATTACCACGAACTGGGTGGGAATATGCACAGCCTTCTCAAATATATTCAAGGTCCTAATTTAGAAACTGTCCAATCATAACTAACCTGCACTACCTAAAGTAGCCGCCATCAAAGCACACCTACTTCATCAAATAGGAAATTGGTACGTTCCTTGATTCTGCAGCATTGTAGCCCATTAACAAAAACACTAAATGTGATCATTAATTCACTTTGCACTTTATTGAATATGAATATTCCTCGGTTTCATGCTCCATGACTCACAAAGGTTATCCACAACAAGACCACTCATTTAAAATCCAGAAGGTTTTGAGAGCTGATGCTCCTTCTCCAGTGGCTGGAGGCTCAAACTTAATAGAAGCAAATCAGAATATTATTCTCAAACCTGCCTGGGCTACCTACATTCTATCAATAACACCTCATATATCACAGAGTCACACATGCACTACCAAACTTTTAAGACCGCACCAGAACGTCTTTAACCAATGCTTTGTAGTTTGTAGCCATTCAGAACCAGCAAACATAAAAGAAATACTATAAAAGAAACAAAACAATGGAAAGTTCTTGAATATTTTCTGCTCAATCCCAAAGCTGTTTTATCACATTTTAGATGAACGAAGACAAGTACATTGAACTATTTAAAACCAAGTGGATCAGACTCCATAATCAATGTATTCACCAGGTACCTCATGCAAAAGTCTCATTTTGCGGTCTCTCCCACGGAAAAGGTTCGGTTGTTAGTTCCAAAATGTGGAATTGAATTGTGGAATGCAGAGTTTCATGTTGCAATCATCCCTGCTTGATGGGGGGGGGCGTACAGGACCGGTAACATGCCCGTCAACCCAAGCCTACTTAGGCCTGAGCGGAGCTAGAGCCTCGCCAAGGGTTCAGGGCTGTTACCTTTAGCAGCTGTGATTGCTATTCACACCTGGGGTTCGTCCGAAGTGCAGATAGTTTTATTATTTTTTTCACAGGTGGCAGGCTCCGTGCGTATTGCACGAGCCCAATCGCCCATTAAAAAAAAGATGACTGAGCCCATTCTATTATGGCAGCGCTCATGGTCTGGAAGGAACTCTGGGCTGGCACTGGAGCACAAAGCTCTAGCCCTTCAGGCAAGTGGGGAGGCAGGGAATAGGGTGGGGGAAGGGTGTGGGATTTCTTGGGAGGGTCGGGGGCATGTGCTGACAACAGGGAGGATCTCCCCAATCAAAATAGCTACACATGAGGAAGGGCCTCGTGTGGCTCGAAAATGCGGGCAGTACAATGGGTGTTCATGCCCGCATTTCCAGCCACTGGATTGGCTGAGCACCCTTCCCCGTGTGCGAATTATATTAAAACGTCCAGTGACTGGGGATTTCATGTTAAGAATTCTTATGTCACTTGTGTTTTCTGTGAGTTTGTCTTTAGCTGTTCTGGTTGTTTTCCCTACATAAATGAGGTATTTGGCCTGTTTTATATGTAGAAATGCAGAGTGTGTAACATTGTAATGTAAACATGTTGCCAGTTCTCAATTAAGTTACTGATGGTCCTTTTATTATGCTGTAGCAGCAGCTGTGTGGGTGCTGCGGCAACATGCACATTTCTTGGGTGCTAACATGTTTTCTCAATATAGTATTAGAGTGTCTCGCAAAATGTTTTTTTTTTCTCTTAGAAACGAACAGTGGAGGTTGCTTAAATGATTTTGGCATTTACTAACCTTTTGATCAATAATCAATATTCCAAAATGATGAATTGGCAGGTTCTTCTTGTTGTGACATCATAATCGTGGGTCCTGAACTCGCCAAAGGATCTTCTCTATTTTATTTTTTTTATTTTATTTTAGCCTCCAGCACCTGGTATTCCCAGGCGGTCTCCCATCCAGGTACTAACTAGGCCCGATACTGCTTAGTTTCTGAGATCAGAGGAGATCAGGCGCATTCAGTGTGGTGTGGCAGTATTTCACTGTGTGACTAATGTTATGCTACTTGTGAAGCTTTCTGGCAGTACCCCCTTTGTTCAAGGTTTTTTTTTTAAAACAAAGCAATTGCATTTCACCTGTATTCCAAAATTCTGTGATTGGGATATAACTCTCTTGATTTGTAACACTTAAGGCTGGGTGATCTGATACGCACTGTTTCCTCCCGCGTTGTTAGATCCCACTCCCTTGTTTCTATTCTCCCTAAACCTTTCTTCCCCCATTTGATTGTAAAGCGCTCTGTTGCTTCCTGAAGCTAGATCCACGCTCCAAAAAACCCCTAATAATAATAATAATAGTAGTAATAATAATAATAATAATAATAATAATAATAATGATAATAATAATAATAATAATAACCAAGTCACACTAACTGTTCCTGGTAAACACACACAGCTTACATTCCACACATTTTACTTCTGACATCATACATACCTGTCATCACAATCAACTAGTCAATAGTCAGAACACCACAGGGTGTTACAACCAACAAAGATGTTTCCTGACTCAGTAATTCTGCAGAGTGTATCCATTCTTATGACTCCATCATACTCAACCCAGCTTATCTTTCCTCACTAGGTTTCTACTTTGCTACCACATTATCTTTCCAGTCCCAAGAGGGATGGTTGGCAGTACTCTGATAGGTTGCCTCCCTAAAGCAAGGTGGTATCACTTTACTTCTGGGTCACACCACCAATTCCCTATTGTGTCTGATGTTGCTGGCTCCTACCCCATACTCAAAAATGTCCTTTATTAGCTTTTTCCTTTCTTAACTTTATTTGAAAGACTCTCTTTGTGTTTCCTTAGTTCTGCTCTGCTGGCATTCCTTCATCTATCTGCAGAGGGTTTTGCCTAGCTCCTGCCTTGTTTTTTCTCTGCCAGTACTGGTTTTGCCTCCCGGTCTCCTTTTTTCCTGTTGTGTTTTTGTAGAGGATTTGATCGCCACTGGGTCAGCATCTCAGAGGAAATCGATCACCTTTAATTCTGTTCACGGACAGATAAGAATTGCTATTGACAGTAGGTGAGGGATTTCTAGTATCTGTGAAAGAGTTAATAGTGTTGAAAAAAGTGGTACAGTATTAATCGATCAGGGAGGGAGCTATGTTTCTGTATGAAGAGTTGAAGAGAGGGTGTCTTTTAGTCTGTGTAAGAGAGTGGGTATTTCATAGTCTGTAAAAGAGTAATTTTCTTGCTACCGGTGAGAGAGCATGTGGTATGGTGTCGTTCTTCTATGATGGAGAATGGAGCTCTGACATCAAAAGGGAAGTTGTGAGTAGAATGCAGGAATGTATGGAAGTAAAACCTGGCTACTTGCACCCATGCACCCCCTTAGTATCATATAAACTAATATATGAATATAGGTAATAGTCAAACACTCTTATTTTTTCAAAAATCATTTTTGTATTCATCTGTATTCAATTTCCAACCACAACCAACACGTGTTTCAACCACTTCATGGCCTTCCTCAGGGCTTATGAAAACCGCAATGCTATTGAATAGGTTTAACGTCTTAAGTCGGGATGGAGTTTCACATATCTTCACAATGTTAAAAACATGGTTTGCACCCTTTATATATTGATTGATAGCCAATCCTTTAGTCATGGTCTGACCTTGCTACAACATAGATTAATTTATACCCAATTTTGCTGGGGATTCAGAATCAACTTCATCATCTGGGGGTGCTCCCTCTTGGGTGATGGAAGGGTTTCGCGTGGTAAGATTAGGTCATGTCAGAGCAGACTTCTCAGATAGTCAGTTGCTGTAGGACCTTGCTGGAGGAGGATATACTTGGTGGGTATCCTGCTATATGCTGACCTGCACCTGGTGGAAGACAATAAATAAAGTAGTTGTCAACCTACTCTGGACTCAGAGCCTTCCTACGATGGACACCTTTCTTTTGTGGTTTCATCATTACGGCAAAGAATTTCCAGGCTCCTTGGGAGCCAGCATACTTCATACAACTGACACCACTGCCAGATATCTTTGGCGATTCAGTTTACTACTAGGAATGCCACGAACTCGACCCCACAGATTGGTCAACAGAGAGGACGAGGGTCAGCAGCCTAACATCACCAGGCACTGGAGAGTACACCCCAGCAATTGAAGAGAGCAGTAGTACACCATAAAGAAATAGGTCTGCTACGGCCAATGGCGGACTGGCAAGGGGGCAAAGGGGCAATAGCCCCCCAGGCTGATTAGGCTGTTGCCCCATGGGCCAGAGCTACAAAATGTTTTTTTTAAATGGAAAAAGACAAAAACCTTCAGAATCTAGCCTTCCACAAAGGAACAGAGAGCTACAAAGCCTGCTCAGATTCTGTGTAAGTGGCGCAAGGCATTTGTCTTGATTTCTGAAATGTTGTAGATGTGCCTGGATAGCCCCCACACATTGGCCTCCACAGCGAGTCAGAGGGAGAGGAGTATAGGCAGCAGGGGCATGTTCATACCACATAGTGGCAATCATGCATTTAAATAACAGATTCCGTGGCCCTGGATGATCATTTTGGTACCACTGCTCCACATACAACATTGGTCTGTTACAATCCACAGCAGGTTATCACGACCCCTACTTGCCAAGGAAGTAAGGGGCCATATTCTATTAGACTTTGTCCTTGGTTTGATTCTGTACAAATGCTCCTTCTTCGGGCTAGTGAATTTCAGTGTGTTGATACAAAAAGAGTTTAATAGCACCCTGAACACTACCCATGGATGTTACTTATATAGCAGTTATAGACATGGCTGTTGGACTGTTTGTGGTATTTACATTTGGACACAGTGGAACAACACACATAGAAAGAGGCAATATTCAGGTATTAATTATTAGAAGACTAAAAACAAAAGGGGCCATCCAGAGTTGGGTGGATTTTTTAAATACTTCTGAAGAAAGTTAGCAGCTCTCCTGGTAGAATTTCTGAAAATGCCCCCTACTCAGTTTACCACCAGCAGAGGTGATGTTTCTGGAATACCTCTAGTGCCATTTCAGAAATACCACCTTCAATGGCAGTAATGTAAAACTGTTTTTCAAAAACTTTTAAGCCATTTTCAGCATCAATGTGAAGGGAGAAATTGATTATGTACAGTAGTGGCTCATATTACTACTGTTGATTTTCTTTATGCACTAAAGTGTATGTTCTAACCCTTTTATGCATTAAATGGGTAAGGCGGTGAGAGAAGGATACCAGATGTCCACCTTTTTACCCCCTGATAATAGTCCTTTGTAACAACCTTGTTTACTCTATTGAAGGGAAACACTTAAACAATTAGGGGCCACTTTGGATTTTTCTGCAAAATGTCCACCTAATATACCAATACCACTATTAGTATTTGACCAAACTGTGAATTGGATGGACAGGAAAATCAAAAGTTTTTGCCAAATACTATTACCACCAACTCTGAATGACCCCCTAAATCTATGATAGTTGTTCATGGTCTTGTCCAGAACGCTCTTCTGAAATGTGACCAAGAAAAGACACACAAGCTAGATGCAGATATATAGATACAAAGTCACAAGAAAACATATACATCCTTTCACCTATGCTTTACACTGTCACCTATACTTTACACTATCACAAATACACTCACAACACATTACAGTCACAGAAACTGAAACACACACACCACCTTATTTGAAAGCACATACAATAAAATAGGCAGCTCTTGCTCAGTCTCCATCGCCAGGTCCAAGGTATATTCCCCTTGCAGTTCTCTCTTCTTCTGTGAGTTGAAATATGCTGCCTACTTATCAAGAAAGTACAAATTGGGAACACAAAACAATCCATGTCCCTTCGTCGTCTTTAGCTGTGCATTGTCCAAGTGTAGCCCCCATATCCATAATCAAGACCTCCACCAAAGCTTCTTGTCGTGTCTGGCAGAGGCTGATTGCCAAATCAAGGTGGTCTACTGACTAACTATAAGCCAGGGCAATAGAAGGTGTTGAGGGGTAAGGAATGGGGTTGGTGTGATGGGTCTTTAAAGGGCATGAGTGGCAAGGAATTGGTGTCTGAACAATGTGGGCAAGGGAAGGAGGTGTGTGGAAGGGAAGGGAAGGGGATTGCATTAATAGTTCAAGGATGGAGCAACAGGGCAACAAATGTCTGAAAGTTAATTGTAAAAAACAGGGGGCATTGAGAATGTGGTGTAAGGGAAGGACACCGGAGGATGATGGATAAAGAAAATAGGGTAAATAAGACAGAGGTACACATCTTTGTCCTGGGAGGATAGCTCAGAGGCAACGTGCTTGCCTTGGAAGCAAGATGACATGGAGCAACACAGGTTCGATCCCCAGGTCAGCGCTTAGAAACCTCTGGGTATTAAGTGCGTTGTAAATAACCTATCATATCTGGAAGGGTAGGTCAGCATGTTGCTGGTGATGAGATCTATGTCTAATCTACATGCCACTGCATCCAATTGTGGGACTGACTTGAACCCCTATCTTTTTTCTGACTAAGTGATGCATGCTGACTTCATGAACATATGTTTCAATGACTACTTATCTCATAATTTTTTAGGTTGCTTTATCATGTGACTTGGTGCTTTGAAAGTGGGGAAGAGGGTGTTGAGGTGCACAACCTGTGTAATGAGTGGAAAGGAATTGGTATCTGAGCCTTTTGGGCAAGGGAAGGAGGTGTGTGGAAGTTAAGGGAAGGGGATTGCATTAATAGTTCAAGGATGGAGCAACAGGGAGATCGTAATCGTAATGTTTTGTGAATATCTTACTAAATACTCTATCAATCAATGTAGATTTATGGTTCAAATGAACCTTACTATTTCAGGTGCAAGAAAGTAAGGTATCTCTAGGCCACAAGAGACTCAGAAAACTGGCCAAGGGAGGATGGCCCGTTGTTGCCAAAGGGGAAAGTTTCTTGCACTCCTCTAAGGGCTAAGCCCTATTTCTCATCAGGCTACGACAATTTCACATTTTCAACACAATTTTCAATACAAATAAAGTCAGCTTCCATATTTTGATTTATAGCATTCACATTTTCTGCAAGGGCACAAAAGTATGCTAATGCAGAGAGAATGCAAGTTACACAAAGAGTTATGAGTGTATGGCCCTCATTACAACCTTGGCGGTAAGTTTTTAACTTTACCGCCAAGGCGTAATTTACGTTAACGCCATGGTGGATGGCGGATTTACCACCCCATTGCAAGCTTGGCGGGGCGGTAAATCCCCATTCACCATGGCCCCTTCCCCATTTTTGCCCCATAGGGCATAATGGGAGTTGGGAAGGCGCTAATTACGGCACCGTAAATTATGGTGCCGTAATTAGCAGCAAGGCGGCTTAGCGCCTTGCATTTTAACGCCTGCTAAAAGCAGGCGTTAAAATGGGAATCAGGCGTTAAGGGTTAACGGCACCGACGGCGCCGTTAAACCCTTAACGCCTGGGTTGTAATGAGGGCCTGGGCCTCATTACGACCCTGGCGGAAGACCATGGTGCTATTAGCACCATGGTCCATGCCGGTAAGTTACTGGGCCTCATTACAACCCAGGCGTTAAGGGTTTAACAGCGCCGTCGGCGCCGTTAACCCTTAACGCCTGATTACCATTTTAACGCCTGCTTTTAGCAGGCAAAATGCAAGGCGCTAACCCGCCTTGGTGCTAATTACGGCAACGTAATTTACGGTGCCGTAATTAGCGCCTTCCCCACTCCCATTATGCCCTATGGGGCAAAAATGGGAATGGGGAAGGGTAAATGGGGAATGGGGATTTACCGCCCCACTCACCTTGGAATGGGGCGGTAAATCCGCCATCCACCATGGTGTAAACGGAGTTTACACCATGGTGGTAAAGTAGGGAACTTACCGCCTGTGTTGTAATGAGGCCCACTGACTCCGCCATAGAGAAAGGGGGAATTACCACCCCATTACAAGGTTGGCAGGGCGGTAATTCCCCCTTCCTCCATGGCCCTTCCCCATTCCCATTTTTGCCCCATAGGGCTCAATGGGAACGGGGAAGGCGCTAAGTACGGTGCCGCAAATTGCGGCACCGTAATTAGCACCAAGGTCCCTTTGCGGGTCCCTACTTTAACGGCTGGTCTACACCAGCCGTTAAGGTCGGGTCCCACAAAGAGACCTCATAATTAGGCGCTAATAGGTTAACGGCGCCGCAGCCTTTTACGGTGCCGTTGACCCATTAGCGCCTGCGTCGTAATGAGGCCTAATGTCTTTAAACCAAGGGTATATGAGATGAGTTGGATGGTAGTCCACATGGACAGTGTATATCGCTCTGTGCGGGTGACAAAATTGTACAGAGTATGATTACAATTATTCTAAGGTTTCAATGTAATTATAATCTTAGTCTTTATCTCAGATGCATTTGCCTCAGGATACAGACAATTAATAGGCTTCCTTCCCCCTTGTAGATACATTGGTGCATTGAAAACAAGAATCATTGAACAGCATACTAGTTTAGCCCTTGAATAACAACTTTGCAGAAAGTATTTTTTGTTTCTAATATTGAAGATGGAATAGGAGAAAATGAAGTCTCCCCTGTTTTCTGAATTAAAAGCTGTGGAACCAGCAAGACAGAGCTCAAATAACCACTTCATTCATTATGTGATCTTGTTTCATCACTGTGTCTTATTTTACTTAAGTATCTGGAGGGAACGCCTCGCTTATTTGGGTTTATACTGCATAGAGTCACTCTTTTAACTAATTATCTTTTTAACAATTTATGTTAATAATACTGGTAACGAGGTAGGATGATTAGTGAGGGTTTTATGTTCTGGGGTAGGTACACCGGGTGCAGGTATGGGATTTGTGTTGTGGGCTGTGGAGGAAGGAAGCCAGGTTTGGGTATTTTGGCATGCCAGCTCATATGTGGCTCTGAGAGCAAACCCAGACCCCCTGATTCAGCAATGGCTCTGCTCTGCCAATGAGTTCTATAGTTTTGCCACCACTTTACATTGATCTAAAACTAAAGATGGGATGGAGGAGATGTAGCCTGCTGTCAAATTAAAAAGTGTAACAGGATGAAACTGGGCTCAAATCCCAGCTTTCCCCTTTCACCAATTATATTACGCTGTTGATATAATTTTACTATGTTTGTAAATATGTTGCATATAAGGAAAGTAATGTCAATAATGTCTACTATCATACTTGAGAATGTGTGAGAGTGGGAGAGGTTGGTAAGAAGTTAACTTGTTCTAGAAGTTGGGGCTGCTGCACTGTAGGCTTTGGGCATTGCACTATGGGACAGAAAAGTAAACTTGCCCCCTAGGCCAAACGCTGAGTGCCCCCTGGCTGCAGCATTCCTGATATTTCATAAACTGTGCAAAATAATGTGGGCAGAATGGAGCAGAAACAGTGGGGGCCTCTGTGCGCTTGTGGCAGGGCATACCATGCTCACCCAGAGGAGATCCCCTCTTTCATCTAAGGTAAGCTGCTGGCTGGGTGTCTGCTCTTGTCTTGTGCCCCCTAACCACCTAACCCGCTGCAACCACATTATTCTGCCGCACCCAAGCCTTTCCCGGCACTCTTCGGGTAGGAGGCCCCCACCAAGACTAGAGCACGCACGTCCTCCGTCAAACCACAAGAGCGGCACGTGGGTCTGGGCTACAGGGGTAAAGTGCATGTCAGGCATTTTTAGAAATGGGAAGTAGCACTGAACTTTGTGTGTGGCCTGCACGTGGCATTGAATATTGGTTTGAAAGCATGGCATTCAAGCAGTTATGTGCACGCCATGCGAGCAACCACAATCAAAAAGCACAGGTGAGCAAAACAGCTCACTCTGCAAGCTTAGCATTTGAAAGGGCGCAGTTTACTTGTGTAGCAGGGAAGATATTAAGACACTCTGTACCAGAGACAGGTGTAGGTGGGTAAGGCAGGGCTTTTTTCTATCTCTGTATGTACTCCTTCCAACCCTTGGCCAAGGGTTGTGCAGCGCTGGAAAAGGGGGAAGGTGCAGCAACACAGGGTAGCAGGTGGGAGTGGTGTAAGGATTAGGGTCCCAATTCACCCTAAAAGAAGCAAACACTTTTAAAACACGAAAGCAGGGAAATATGAACAGGAGCAACACAAACAAGGTGCCTGGTGTACTGACCTGTTTAGTAGTTTATTCCTTTGTCTAGTCTCCAGCTTTGCCCTGGCTGTTAGTCGGCAAAGTGTAATCATTACCACAGCATGTTATTGTGTTGCATAAGAAGGGTCTTAACATCACACAAATGCTTAAAACAAAGTGCCCATAAAACTATCTTCCCCAATTCAAAAATGCTACTCCTATTTAATCGGCTGCAATATTAAAAAGAATATAAAATATACACAAAAGCTTAAGTGTGCACTTTGTAAAGTATAGTCTTAGGGATGACAAGTTCAAGTGTAAAACTAGTTCTCCAGCACTGCAGTCTGGCCAGGGCTGCCGGGGAGCTGTCCTTCAGCATTCCTTCTCTTCTATTTCTCAGACTTATGGCGTTGGTGGACACTTTTGGGCTGGCCCCTGACTGGCTGAGTAGAGCCAGCCAGAGAGTTTATGCAGCAAGGGTCAGGTGGGGAGACTGGCCCGAGTGAGGAACGCAGCTGGAGGGGGAGTGGGGTGGTCCACAGAGGAGCAGCAAAAAGTGTGGGCCGCTTGCGAAGGGAGAACCAGAGAAAAGAGCAGCAACATGGAGCCCCTGGTAAAACCTTAGCCTCTAGCCATGTCTGCCAGGTGTTGGCCTGATACCACTAAATGCAGGCCGAGTCAGCAAAGTCCCAGATCCAGGGCCACATGGCCGGAGTGGCCTGGGAGAGGTGGGCATGGCCGGCTAGAATTAAAGAGGTGGGCCCGGAACTGAAGTTCCCGTGTCACTCTCATGTCCTCCAAGAGCACAGGGCTGTAAGAGTTCATACCACTGTTCTGATCATGTGTGGTGCCCCTTTCACTTTGGGGCACCACATCAACAAAGTTGTCCCAGGTCGCAGCAGTGAATGGAGGGACTGCCCCGGGCAGATAAGGCACTGCATTGAACAGGGCAGGATGAACCAGGTACCTATTGATTAAACTCACCGGCCTGCAGAGCCCCACGCAGCCTCAGGTGAAGTGCTCGCAGCATGGTCCTCCAGGCAGCAGGGCTGACACCAAATGCTGCAAGGGCCTTCCATTCTGGAGAGCATAAAGCAGCTTATTATTTTCTTTTGAACTTGTCCCTTGACCCTACAAGCTCTGAAGAACAGGTTTATCTCGAGGCAGCCCAGGGCATTCACATGTGCTTAATAACATTAAAATGTCAAATTTTAAGGGGAATGGGGGTATGTTATGTTTACGCAACCAGTGCCAAGGGAAGACAGAGCCAAAAAGAAGATGGGGGCTGTGGTGTCAAGGCAAGTGCTTCCTTTATTGATAGATTGACTCCCAACATGGGAGTCGCACCATATGTCTTGCTGACGCTGGGTTAAACATTTGCCGCTGACTCCCCGGCACCACGTCACATCGGAGCATTCAAAGGATGACCCGTAATGGGGAGTCAGTGGCAACAGTGCCCACGATGCAGTGCGAGGCATCTTGTCCAGCGTGGTTCCAGCCACGCTGGTCTCACCGATTCACACCTCCCCCTTAACCAAACAAACTGCTTCATCGCGTGGCAGTCACCACCAGTCTCCTGATGAGTGCCAGTTTGTTCCTCAGGAGTTTCACATACCTCCCACGCAGGATACCTCACTGGTTCACACAAACAATCCTACACCCTTGCACTCACATCAGGCATATCCCCTTCTTCCAAACCCACACTCACAGCACAATAGCCACTCAGAGTCACATCTGAATGAACATCACCCAGCCACTCCTGAGACATCAACCCTCTTCCTGCACACTCCTTCCCTTCTGCCTCATGACACTTAACAAGTTGCTTCAAAATTCACTTCTTGCCATCCTCTAACAATACAACAGTTCCCATGAGCCTTACAATTCTTTTCAGAGAGGACAAATATGGCTCATTTCCTCCTCTCACTCATGGGTTCTTTACCCGCACCCTCTCTCCAACTTTACACGGTTCCGCACAAACACGCCTCTTACTATCAAACCACTGTTTGTACTTCTCTTGACATTTTTCTGCCTTGCTGATCAACTCCTCTCTCCTTACCTTGACCAGACCTAAAGTTCCTAGCCATTCCATGGTCAATTCAAATACTGGCTTACTGCCCTTCAACGCCACAAATGGTAATATACCTCTGGTGGAATGAGGCATCGTCGAATACACCTAGACCATATCATTAACCCAACCCTCAACATTCAAATTTGACTTGTTAGCCAATTGGAGAGTCCCCTTTACTACTCTATTGACCCATTTTAACATGCCATTCAGGCGTGGACAATATAGTGCCGTCATCTGATGGCTGCCCCCTTCAAATATTCTGACACAACACTAGACTTGAATTGGACCCAATTATCTGTTAACAAGACAGACGGAAGTTCCTCAACCCTGAAGACTCCATCTAGGAACTCCAGACTTGGTCGTGGTGTCGTCGAACCAACCCACGCAGGGCCACTCAAAATGGTAGTCCATCAACACAAACTTGCACTTCTTAACTTGGTAACACTTCAGCAGTGGCCCTATTATATCCAAGGCCAGTTTCTGCCACGGTTTGGTAGGAATTTTAAAGGGACACAAAGAAGGCTCCACTGCTACATGTGTCTTGCCGCTAGACGCACACGGCACACAATGCTTTACCAACTGCTTTAATTCATCATCCATATTTGGACACCAATATGCCTCCCTAACCCTCCTCTTGGTCATATTTCTCTGTAAATGCCCCCTCTGAGCAATATTTAAAACAAGACCTCTCATGCCCCTAGGTGGAACAATCTTTTCCCCCGTACACAGGACATCACCATCAACCCACAACCCAGTCCTGACTTGCTCACATTGTGCACTGACCCCCGTTGTACCTTTGGGCAAACCTCGTTCTAACAACAGACTAATCCTACTAATTTCAACGTCAACCATACTCTCTTCACGTCATTTAGACATGTCCAGACCCCCTTCCTGATCCACATCCGCTATCATAGACCATCTTTCCTCAAAGATGGCATTGCCTCCCTCTAGAAGTAGTCGAGATAAACAATATGCGATGACATTACATGGTCCCGTAACATAAACAACAGAAAAATGGTATACCTGCAAAGCCAAGGCCCAAGAATGAATTCTCAGAGAGCCACTTATGCTCATCACTCCTAAAGCATGGACCAATGGTTTTTGATCCATGATCCATCTTAATAACAAACGGGACCCCGCAGAGGAAACACTAATGTGATTAATTACCCAGAAACACGCCAGAGTCTATCTTTCCATGGTTGAATGATTATTTTCAGCACCCTGAAGTGCCCTGGAGTCAAAAGCTGGCACTGTTTATCTCCCCTCTTGCACTTGAGTGAGGCAGCTCCAAACCCTGCCCTACTAGTATAGGTTGTCTAAAATGTCTTGCTTCAAGGATCAAACATACTCAGAACAAGTGCTCCTAGAATCTTCCTCTTCACTTGAGCAAATGCCATCTCACACTCTTTGCTCCACACTGAACTCACATTCTTCCTTAACAACTTCCTCAATGAAACACAAATGAAGCTAAACCCCTCTATAAACTTTGATCAGTACTCAGCGAGGCTGAAAAACACCCTTAAGAAATCCTTGTTATGAGGTGTCGGTGCGTCCAGCACAGCATCCACTAAACTAGTTATTGGTCTGATACCTTGTCAATATATCGCATTCCCTAGATAAGACCTTTTGGTCATTTTAAACTTACATTTCTCTTTCTTGATCATGAGACCCACCTGGTCCAAGATCCTTAGAACATTGCACAGACACTACTCATGATGCTAAGGATCAGCCACAAAGACCAGAATGGCATCTTGAAAGCATTTCACATTAGACATCCCTTTAAACAATGTCTCCTTCACTCTATGGAAAACCGCTGAAGCAGAACCCAAGACAAACGGCATTCTCTTAAACCTACAGGCCCCAAAAGGCATCACAAACAAGGTCAAAGATCTCAAGTCTGGATGTAATATGATCTGATGATACGCACTGGACAAGTAAATTGTGAAGAAATACCTGCCACCATGCAAAAGGGAAATCATCTCTTGTACTTTGGGCAAAGGATGGTGATCCACCCAAGTATTGTTAAGGGACCTGAGGTTCACACACATACTTATATTCCCATCCCCGTTCTTCGCAATCACCACCAGAGACAACCACCCAGTAGCCTCAATCAGCTCAATTACGTGGTAATTGCGAAGTTTGTCAAATTCATCCCTGAGTTTCCCTCTTAGCATCAGTTACTGCCCTAACCTTGTGCACTGCTGGCTTGACCCCCTTTCTAGAATTACTTGTGGCTAAAACCCTTTAAACAACCTAACCGATCAGAAAACACATTCTTAAATTGTACACACAAGTCACTTTAACTAACATGACTGGCTCCACTGCATTCAGATTTAGAATGATCTGCAGACCTTTCTGAAGCGTCTAGTTCAACAGGGACACCTCCTTGTCTGCCACATACATGACTCCTTTTATTACTCTGTTCTTAAAAGCAATGTCCACTAGCCTGGATCCTAATATTTCAATCGGTGTACCCTCATACCTCTTTGGGCAAATATCTGCGGCTTTTAGATTTGCTGAGTCAAATCCTAAACTTTGAAAACGTCTGCTCCTAACACTGTAAGGCTGAGTCTACCATCATTCTTAACTCCCGTCCATCAACCTTCACGCCAAGAGGCGTCAACATTCTCAACATCATAAGTGGCAATCAATAAATCACCTGCACCCTTTTGGAACAAGCTATCTTCCTCCAAATATCTCAGTTCCCCCCCTGTTCTTGTTCTGCACACTTTTGCTACATGCACCCGCGATTACACTTCCTACATCTCACATTTCTGCAGGACAATGTGCACTGGTTGAGATATGGTCACTCTCCCCACATGCATAACATGCAAGTTTCACTTTCACTCCTTGTGCTTTGTATCCTTGAGAGGCAAACCCTCTCCCTTGGCTTCTTGACACAGCCGGAATACCCTGTGCCTTGGGGGCCTTGGGGTTCTTGGGAGTCTTGTTGGTCATGCTGTTCACTTCCACCTTGGATGAATTGAGAGTGAAGCAATAAGCTGAGGATTATTCCGCTAACTTGGGCATTGTGATGGCCTGCTCCAAGGAGTGATCCTTCATCATCAACAGTCTCTCCTGTAGGCTTTTATTCATTGTAAACTGTACAATCTGATCTTGCACTAAATTGTCAGCAAGTGTTCCAAATTCACAATGTTAATGCCAACCCCGCAGGGTGCTACATAGGTGCTCACGTTTTCTCTGGATTCTTGCCAGCAGAATAAAAATAAGTGGCATTTCATGACGACCCAGCATGGCACGCTCTGTAGCTTGATAAATGACCTCCACATCACCTTGATTTTCCACAACACGAGGCAGAGCCTCATTATGAGTATGAAGGTAATGAAAAAAGGAAGGCGGAATGGCATTACCGGCATCGTTAACGGGTCCAGGCCATACCGCCACCCCCCATACCGTGCCCCTTCTTACCAGCATGCATGCGTACACGCGCCCCTTCACGGCGCCAATACTGGTATGCCGCCAACAGGAGGACATCACAAATTACGCGGGCATGCACTTTCAAGCATCCAAAGGCGGTAATTAGGGCCTGCACGACGGTGGCAGTACAGGCATCGTGGACCACCCGCAAATAGAGACCTGCAGTGCAGGAAACTGCCACAGCTGCACACAGTCACCACAGGTGTAGCCAATGGAGCCTGTCCCAGTACAAAAGGAGTACACCCACACACCACACCCCTTCCTACACCAAAATGATCCCACTAGCTGTTGCAATCATGTGGCTGGAGGACATGCCTGTACTGCTACAACTACAGCAACAACAACAACTACAGCTACAAGAACAGGCATTACAGAGGAGACGCGGGAAGAGAAGGAGGGTGAGACAGACCCAGCAAGTTCCACCAGTGCAGCCAGTGGCACCACGTAGGCAGCCACCAATCCCTCGCATCAGATCCAGTCCATTCAATCTAACCCCTGAGCAGATCCACACCCTGTACCGGTTGGACCGGGACACCATCACCACCATAGTGGACATGATACACGTCGATATCGTCAGCCTGATAGAAATCCACACTGCCATCCCCCCTCTACTAAAGGTGGTGTCTGTACCCCACTTCCTGGCCACAGGCACCTACTGCACACGGTGGGGCAGATGCATGGCATATCACAGCCACTCTTGTCCCGCATGCTGACCCAAGTGCTTGATGCCCTCCTGAAGTATGCAAGCATCCACATTTACCTACCACGGACTGACCAGGAGCTCGCTGACACCAAAGTAGGCTTCCATGCACTGGCAGGCATGCCCAACTGCGTTGGTGCCCTCGACTGCACCCATGTAGAATTGGTGGCCCCTCATGCCAATGAGGTGGTGTACCGCAATCGCAAGCAATATCACTCCATCAATGTGCAGATGGTATGTGACTCCAGCAAGATCATCACACATTGTTGCGCCCGATATCTCAGATCTACACATGATGCCCTGGTGCTGTGTAATTCCACGCTACCCCATTACATGGAGTGGCATGCTGGATGACGTGCCTGGCTGCTCGGTAAGTTGCCTGACTGGGCCATGGCAGTGCATGGGGGGATGCAAACTCCACCTGGGTGGGATGGGGGGGATGCATACTCCACCTGGGTGGGATGGGGGGGATGCATACTCCACCTGGGTGTGATTGGGAGGTGAGTGGACTATGCACTCAGAGCTAAACACTGTTGCCCTGAACATCCCAATCTGAACATGACACATCAATGCGATACATAAAACCAATGCCATACATCAATGACAACATGCAAGATGCACAAGCAGACCACCATGGGTATGTCAAGCGATGAATGACTAAACATGATTACAACTGTGCCAATGCCACTAGTGTGATTAGGTACAGAGTAGCATACACTGCAATCATGGGTGGCAAGACATTGTTCCGCATCCACAGTACATCCGCATCAGCATGCAAGTGAACACCCTGCATCATCTGTACAACGCAATCCACACTAGCAGACCATATTGCAGTACACAATGCATCAAATGAATATGTGTGCATACATACAGGGACATGTACATGTCAACACCAAATAGCTGCGGCCATGGCAGTGAATCCTAAAGGTGGCAGCTCAGATTAATTCACACACACCTCATTGTGCTCCCATGCAGTTGATGGAGACTATCCCTTGAAGCCGTGGCTACTTACCCCTGTCGGAACCCGTGTAACAGGCACAAAGACGAGTACAATCGGGTACATACCCGTACCCGTGTCGTGATTGAGCAGACCTTTGGCTTGTTGAAGGCACGGTTGCGCTGCCTAAGCAGGTCTGATGGAGCACTCCTTTATGACCCTGAGAAAGTGGCAAAGATCAACATGGTCTGTGTCATGCTGCACAACATGTGCATCCAGAGAAATGCACCACTGCCACCTGACATTGACATGCATGCACGGGTGAAGATGATGAGGATGATGATGGTGGAGAAGCAGCACCCCTGCCAGTACGTGATGTACAAGATGGCCGTGCTGTATGCCAATCACTGATTGATGATTACTTCTGAACCACAGGGACGTTGATGGTTATTTGTCAGTGCTACACTGAGCACTGGGACCGTGTGGACATGGACACAGGGTGTGTGGGGAGTTGGGCACTGTGCGCTGTCATGAATTGAATGGACACACGCGAAATGAACAATGTCCAGGCATTAAATGATATTGAACGCAACTGGTGTATTAAGTAAAATTACAAAATAGTGCTTCCTCCCTCCACCACTCACATGCCCTCACCCCCCCAAAACACCCAAACACCCCATACCCCCAATAAACACCCCATACCCCAATAAACACCCCATACCCCAAAATAAACACCCCATACCCCCCAATAAACACCCCCTTAATCCCCTCTACACCACCAACACCACCTCCCCCCTCACCCATTGTCATCCCACACTATTTCTGGGCTTTTTATGTATCCAGTGTCAGCATTTCGGTCTGCCTTGCACTGCGCCTCGTCATCCGCACAGGGCTGGAGGGAGCGGAGCTTGCAGGTGTGGATGATGGGGTGGATGCGGATGGGAATTGCACCACCGGTGCAGGTTGTTGGCGCTGCATGTGTTGGAGCATGCTGGTTAGGACCTGTGTGATGGCCCCCAAACTGTCACGGATCTTGATTGCACTTGAATTTATGGCCACAATGGTCCCAGCATTGGCCTCACGGATCTCTCGGTGTGTTTCCTCGCCATCAGCCACATATTGATGCACTAGCTAGATCATCGAGTCCTGCCGGGCCTCTACCCTTGACAGGCATGCCTCAATATCAGTGGGGGTTGTGGAGGTAGAGGGTGCTGCGTCTGGGTGGCCCATTGCAGGGCTGGCCTCTGGGGCGGTTGTGAGTTCTGGACTGTGCAGTGGAACCGCAGAATCCAGCATGGGGCTGGACAGTGTGCCCTGAGTGGTGTGTTGGGGGGTAGAGCGGGGCTTGGGGTGCGGGGACATTCCACATGGATTGTGCCATCAAGGTCCTCATACTCCTCCGCTTCCACATCCACATCGCTGAGTGGGGCTGTGGCTGCTGCTTCACCCACTGAACTTGTGGCAGCAGACTGGGTGCCATCAGCTTCCCCTTTAGCTGTTGTTGGCAGCTCAGTAGTCGCAGTCTCGTCCGCTGCTGTGGTTTCCTCATGAGCCTGCCTGGCCTGTGCACGTGCCCTGGGTTGCACTGTGGGCCGCGGTGCTGCCCGGAGGTGGAATGGCCAGTGCCCTGTGGTCTGGCCCTGGATGTAGATGGCCGTTGGGCAGTGTCCTGACCTTCACCTTCTGCATCAGTGCCTGTGGGGGAAGAAGAGATTCAGGGCATCGGTGATGGTGTTACATGCAAGATGCATGAGTTGGTGCTGTACAGTATTTCATTTCTCATGCATTGCAATCATATAGGTGTTTACCACAGGGTAGTTTCAAGGAGGTGGGGGAATAGTGGCATAAGCCGTGGCGTCTCCATCCGGCACAGATGCGTACCAGGTGGCATGCCATTGTATTGAGGTTTGTGTGATTTATGACATGCAAATGACCCCTGTGTGTTGGGTGTCTGTTGGTAATGGGATTGGCACACAGCATGCATTTCATTGTGGCAGGGTTTGGGCCTCCATCTGGACATGGATCTGTATATGTGTGTATGATGGGCCATGCATTGGCTTGGCTTGGCTCACTTTCACATCAGTTGTACTATGTCATGGTTTGGCCTACTGGGGTTTGCAGGGTCACTCACCTCCATCTCCCGATGTCGCGGCACCCGTCACCATTTCGCCGAAGCCCTCTATGGACTCCATTCAGATGGTCGTGCTGCAGGTTTCTTCCCAGCGCATCAGTTTCACTGGTGAGTGGGCACCCCCGCCTGTGGCCATGGCCTCCCTGCGATTGCTGGACAGGATGTTCCGGACCCTGAGACGGAGGTCATCCCATCTTTTTTTACAGTCTTTGACTGTGCGCAGGGTTGTGCCAACCACTGACTCCTTGCGCGCAACCTCCTCCCGGATGTCTTTCTTGCACATCTGAACTTCC
The DNA here is from genome assembly GCF_040938575.1 of Ambystoma mexicanum. Classification (NCBI taxonomy): domain Eukaryota; kingdom Metazoa; phylum Chordata; class Amphibia; order Caudata; family Ambystomatidae; genus Ambystoma; species Ambystoma mexicanum. The sequence continues at coordinate 656,913,241 of NC_090921.1, forward strand.
CTTTTGAGGTTGTTAGCAGAAATCTCTTCTGCATGGGCTGCAAGGGCATCAGCCAGCATGTTTAGCTCCTCATCGGAGAAGCGCTTTTTGCGCAGGCGGGGGGTTGTCTTACGGGTAGCCTTCGACATGCTGGGTGGTATGGCACTGCTCTCTCCTCTGTATCACTGCTGGATTGGGAGGATGGCAATGGATTGTGTTTTTAATGATGGCTGCCGGCGCATTTCCCGTTCCGACGCAATGACGTTACTTCCAGGTCCGGTATTATGAGGCGGGTATTAGCATGATGTTATTACCGGGTCGTTAGTAAGGGGTTGTTCCTTGGCGGATTCGGTATTGGCGGGTCCCGTGATGGCGCTATCGGGGGGTTGGTGGGCCTTTAGCGGCTTGCTGGTGCAGCCATTACCGGCATGGGGGTTTGCGTGTGCTCGCGCACTCGTAATCAGCCGCTATTAGCGGCGTCAAGGGAGCATGGACCCGCTACTACCTCCATGCTGGTAATGACTCTGTTTTTAGCGGAATTCTCGTAATAAGGCCCGCAATGGCAGCGATTCAAAATCCTTCACCCCTCAACACCCAGACTGTTTAGCAAGATTGCTTGCTTCCTCTCATGGTCAAAAGTCTTGTCCCCTATGGCAATCGGGTACTTTTCAAACATCTTCTTCCATTGTGTCCATACAATAGCCAGTTCTGAGGGAGTGGCCTGAAATACAGGTGAGGGCTGAAGGGTCACTTCTGTATTTATTTATTTGTTAAGAATTCTTATAACAACACGCCACATGCCCATAGGCCTGAGGGCGCGCACACAAGACAAAACACCACTTACAGAGATTCTTTGAACAATGCGAAGAGAGAAGCAAATACTCAGAGATCAGAGTGGGAGGAACTCCTTAGACAGACAGAAGTACTAACCAAACGGCAGGTCAAAGATGAATGTTTTCAGTTTACTCTTAAACTTTGTCAGCGTCTCGTAAACTCTAAGGCCGAGAGGCAAAAGGTTCCAGTCAGTGAGGCCTTGGACGTTGAAACTGCGCCCACCAGCCTTCACCAATTTGAATCTAGGTTGAACCAGTCTGACAAGATGTTGGGATCTCACGGAACGGACCGGGGCATGAGATTGAAGACGCGCCTTAAGGTACTCAGGGGCGAGATTCATGACGCACTTATGCGTCAGGGTGAGCACTTTATGTCTAATTCTATGTTTGACTGGCAACCAGTGAAGTCCCTGCCTAGCAGCGGTAAAGTGGGTGCGTCTAGCCAGGCCCATAACTGCCCGCACTGCCCCATTCTGCGAAACCTGTAAAGCAGAGATGGTGGATTGCGAACAGCCGCTAAGCAGACTTTTGCAATAATCAAGGCGAATGTTAATGAGGACTGCGGCCAAGATGGCTAGGTTCTCTTGAGTCAGGAAAGGTTGAATACTGCACAGAAGTTTATTAATCAGGCCACAGTAAGATCTAATTGTAACGCTCACCTGATTCCCGTAGAGGCGCCGGTCTTGACTGGGCGTATACCGTATCTTCAAAGGTGATGTGTAACACACGGCTGGCTCTTTGGGCTGGACCTCTGTGCACTGTATGTCTGACTCGAAGGGTAAGATGTCTGCAGATAGAAAATATGGTATTAATGAACTGGGTCATTGAATGTCTCTCTCTTCTTCCCTTTCTCTTCTCCTGTAGAACCCCAAAGGTTAATGCTCTCACCTTAGGTAAGTGAGCGCCGTGCTCTCTATCTGCCTCGGGGCAGGGTGCTGTAACCAGTTTCTTCACTGGATAAGGGGAGCAGGCCTCTTGACTTCAGAGGACTGCTGTCCGTCGTTTACTGCACGAACAGTAAATTTCGAGTAATTCTAATGTCTTTAAAAGTCTTTAGTAATGATGTCTCTTGTTTTGCAGGGTTCCGGCGATGGCGGATGACGGGCTGAAGTGAGTTGAAGATGGAGCCCGTGTGATGAATAGAAGCGCCTGGAAGCACGTAAGTAAGCGCTTGTTGCCTGCTTCACGATGCGCTCTAACTGTCTTTTTATTTTGCAGGTACAAGTTCGGAGCGGCTGCAGGGTGCCGGAATACCCACTGGGTTAGATGTGGAAAGGAGTAATGGCACGTGAGTATTAAAGTTCCCCAATGTCTTTAAACGCACCTTGTTTTGTCTTTCAGATGCGGGATGCAGCACCGAAGGCCTCCGGAGCGTGCAAAGAGTTGGTAAGCTTTTGTCTTTCAGATGCCGGAATGCAGTGCGAAGACCTCCGGAGCGCACGAAGAGTAGGTAAGCCTATGTCTTTCAGATGCCGGAATGCAGCGCGAGGCGTTGGTGACAGCTGATGGACCAGGTAAGTGAAGCTCTGTCACTGAAGACCGTAATGCTAACCTGTTCTTTCTTGTCTTTATAGGTGTTGCTGAAGACTGGATTCAGGATGGCAAGCCTTTTTCCTTAGGCCCAGGATCAGATGCAGAAGACACGATGAGCGTTCTGCTGCAGAGGATGCAGAATAACGCAAAGCAAGATTCATCCATCGGGTGTGGTTTAAATAGCCTCCTGTAGTGCTTAAGTGTCTTCTTCCACAGCCACGCCTAGGTAAGAAAAGAGTTCCTGCTTTCCAGAAGAGTTCCAGTGTTCTGAACCTAGGGAGTGGCTCCTGCCCCACCCAACAGGAAAAGTAGTTCCAAACAGAAGAGGATCAGAGGCTCAACTGGCAGGCAAGTAAGCAGCATGGTCTGCTGCAGGTAAGTCCACCCAAGCATTATGAGCCCGGCGCTCCCAGCGCTGGGACTGGGCATATTTATGAGCCTGGTGCCACTGGCGCCAGGACTGGGTCCAAAAGGTCCCAATTGGGACTGGTTGGCACTCGGAACCTGGGTTATGGATCTGCTTCCAAGGGAGTTGGGAAAACCCTGACCTTTTGGAAGCAGAGATCATGACACTAATCTGGGCCACATGGTAGTTTCTGTGTCTGTGAAGTTTTTTTTTATGCTAGATGGAATTACAATAATGATCTCAAACCAAATAATCGGAAAGACTCAAAAACAATGGCAAAGTACTACTTTATTGTCAATTCAATAAAGTAGGAAGAGCTGACAAACATCAGACACTCACATAGCAGCTTGATTACATGGAGGTCTTATACCCCATTATGCGTCATCTATAACGTCATTCTACGTGGCAAAATACAAAACCTATCAAGTAAAGGGATTGGTTAAGGGAACATATCTACTTATAGAACATTTAAGGTTTAGTACATAATTGCATACCCCTTATCTATAGGGCACGCCTTGAACTACCTCTCAATATGTATAGTATCAATTATAGCGGACAAAACAACAGTGTATTGGTCTATGCTATATTGCATGTTAGGTTGTCCCTTAGCTCCACTGATTGGTTGGCATTCTATCCCAACCTTGGACTTTTGGCTGTTTAGCAGCACGTACGTGAAACGAAACTTAGGTGTTTGAATCCTGTCAGACTACTACCCGTTTTCCCAATTAGTTCATCATCTCTCATCGGTAGGCCATTAGCCGAAGTCTTCCGTTTGTAGTTGACCTTGTTGCCTGTTCACTGTGCTCTACACATTCAAAGGAGTGTGAGCACCCCACTATCTTAGCTTGAGGCTCTAATGAATTACCTTTGTTTTCGACTTCTGAGTCACATGTGAAGAGACCACAAATGTGTCCATTTGAGCCTTCTATTTACTGCTATTTGATTTAATTAGTCAGGGTGCTGTTGCTCCTCTTGGCCTCTAGAGACTTGCACTCTCTACATCATATGAACTTTGTATACTTTTAATTGACTAACAGTTTGTCTTTCCCAGATGTTTTCTTCTTCTTTCATCTATGAAGAATGTCCGACATTCAGAGTGTATCCATGTACTCCCTTTGTGCTCAGTGCTTATCCCTCAAAATAACACCCTTAACTCTGGGCCAACCTTGACTCATTGTCGGGTCTGCAAACAGAGCTGTTTTTCTCCATCTCCTGATGCTTCAGCCTCGGCCTGTCTCTGAGGTAGCTTGGTTAAGTCAACGTGAGTCAGTGTCCATTTTCCCATTATGGCTGTCCTTGCCACATTATATATTCCTCCAAAGCAAGCTAGTGGTGAAGTGGTGCTAAGCGGAGTCGTCCAGAGTTGATTTACTGCTGAATTCCATTGCCTTTGTGCTACGAAGAAGCTGAGCGGCTGTTTCCCTTTGACAAACTCTGTTGCAATGAAGTCCCTCCCAATTTGACTGCTCCTGAACATGAAAACCCACTTGCTCCGTGAAGCGGGGCGAAGTGGTGCTAAGTGGAGTTGTCCAGAGTTGATTTACTGCTCAATTCTATTCCCTTTGTGCTACGAAGAAGCTGTGCAGCTGTTTCCCTTCAAGAAAACTGGCAGCAGTGAAGTGCCTTCCTCCCAACTTGACTGTTCCTGAACATAAAAACCCACTTGCTCTGCGAAGAAGCTGCACAGCTGTTTCCCTTTAAGAAAATGGGTGGCAGTGAAGACCCTCCCTCCCTCCCAACTTGACTGCTCTTGAACATAAAAACCCACTTGCTCCACGAAGTGGTACTAAGTGGAGTTGTCTGGACTTTGCAGGGAGGTGTCGACAGCTCGCAGATACTCGATATCTTGGCTTCTATCATCATTAATACCCAGGGAATACTGACTGTTTGCAGCCCGCTTGGGGCTAGAACATTGCTACAGGTAAGGAGGGGAGTTATGGAGGATCACAACATTGAGGCCGAGATGCAGGACTCATCGGCAGGGAAAGGACCAGAGGGGTGGAGGGAGAGTTCTGAGTCTGAAGCCTCAGCTTGTCTATACCAGCCAGATGAGGAAGTGGTGGTGTAAGGGGAAGGGGGTGGCCTGTGGATATGCCTAGCAATCTGAATTGTGCAGATAAAACTGCAAGTGAAATCAGCCCAACAACGCAGATGAATGAATATTGTGTGGGCGTGGACAAATGTGCTTGATTACGTTCTACATTGGAGGATGGTAATCGAAAGGGAAAACCCTCCCCCTTCTGCCCACAAAGACTCCACCAGGTTTTATCCGGTGGAATGATTAATAATCGAGTTGAGGAAAAAAGGTCTGAACTTTACCAGCCGACTGACAAGCAGAGGATATTGGAAAGGAGTCAAGGCAAATACGTCCAAATTGAACAGGGTGGCCGAGACCAGGAATCCAATGAGTGAAAATCTGCATGGTGCCCTGAAAATAGCCAGAATGTGCGCTTGGCAGCCCATTTGGCAAAAAACTTTCAGAGCTGACTCTAAAAATTGCTCAACAAAAATGCCTCATTCTGACTCGATCAATGACAGACCAAGGATTCTTGACCAGTCCCTGCAACAGGCTGATATGGCCGTGGAATGGCGGGACGCAGAAATGAGACATCCATGGGCACATACATATGAAGGGAAGGGACCAGTAGAGAGGAAATCTGTCAGTCAGCAAACAGACAAGGGGGCAGAGAAAGTGGGGATGGACGAGGAGGAGATTGTGGAGCAAAAGAACAAGAAAGGCCTGATAGCGTCTTACATGGATAAAGGAGTCGATCAGCCCCAAATAAGGGTATTAAGTGGGGGTTCTGATGAGGAAAAGGGGAACGATTATGTGTTTGAGGCTTGTGACACTTCCTCTTCAACTACTTCATCGTCATCGTCAAAAGAATGCACTGAGTGTGCAGACCAAAGAAATTGAAGTTGGGAGGGCTGTTTAAGAACTGAGGAAAAGGCCCTCCTCGAACAGCTTATGATGGCATCATTGACAACTTCATTACTGCCCTTTACCAAGCTATATGAGGTGATAAACCCCAGCCTACAGGATCAATCTGCTCAAATCACAGGAATATTGAATACACTGATAGGGCTGTGTTCCCAAACCTTCCCCCACCTTGTGTCCTCCTAGGCCCGGTCCACCCTTACTCCTCCTCCCTCCTCACCTCCCCCCCTCCCTATCCCTAAACATGGAGCAACCACCAAGTTTCTCAGAAGACCAAACAAATTAGATAATTCGAGGTCCATCGCTATTTAATATGCCTGGAGCCTTACAGATGACGACCTCCACAGCCTCAGGAGACTAACTCTTGAAGCTCAAAAATAGTTTTTCCCGACAGAAGTGCATGGCCATTTCCTGAGGGAATACTTTAAGGTCAACTTGGTACCACTAGGCCTGACCATCCGTAACAAACCCGCTCTCTTCTTGGAAGACCAAGAGTATATGCTCAGATTCAGCCAAATTGCTATTAAATGTAGCCGTGACCTTATGGTTCTTACCATCACTACGGCCCAACGATTCCATCTCAAAATCAAGATGGACCTTGAAAACGAAGAAAGAAAATTCCTAAATAACACTGCATTGGACAATGCACTGGAAAAGCTAAAGGAAATAAATAATATAATGGACCAATTTATGTCAGACACACTAGAAAAGAAACACAAGAAATTGGCGTAATATACGAACATGTTCAAAATAGAAAAAGTCTACCCATATTTATCACCAGATTTCAAAGAAACCAAAGATAAAGTGAGAGCTCAGAACACAGCGGGAGCAGCAAGACAAAGAAATTGCTGGGTTACCTTTTTGGACACATCTAGCTCCGACTCAGGAGCTGAAGATCAACATTTCCATTATGGAATGAACCCACAGCAAAGGCCATTCTATCCACAACCACCACCTTTTTTAGGGCAGGGGTGTCCAAGGAACACCTTCTGGGGTCTCCCACCCATGCCAATGTTCGGTTATCCAACATGGCGACAACCGAGGGGCGATGACGCAATCAACGTCGACAATGAACACAGACACCCTAGCGGTTTTCAAACTCTCTGGCTGCAGGCTCAAGAAAAAAGAAATTTCAGTACTCACCAGGGGACTTTGATATGTCCCGACCAATCATACCAACTAGTTGGTGTAGAAAATGAACTGCAGAACTTTTTTCGTTCCATCAGGCTCAAAGCACATTTTCAAGACACTAATTACTCCCCTGGTATTGAAGACACAGGGTTCAAACCAAAATCTAATTACTGCCCCAACGACAATGAGTTAGAAACGGCTCTCATTACCTTTGAAAAGTGTGTCAGACTGGAAATTGTGAAGCTCCAAAAAATACAGAAACCAATCAGACATAACCTCACTAACAATAAACACAAGGCCCTCAAACAACTATCCCTGAATAACAACATTGCGATCAAAGCGCTGACAAGGGAGGTGACATTGTGGTCCAAAACATTACCCAAAACAAGGAAATGGTCCTGACCCTACTTAATGATGATAACAACTACAGGAAACTCAGCCAAGACCCTTCTGTGGCAATCAAACAGGAGATTTCATCATGTACCAGATATGCCTTAGAACAAGACTGGATTACGGATACAGAGGAGACCTTTCTCAATACCTCAGAGGGAAGAACACCAGCATTTTACCTACTCCCTAAACTGCATAAAGATGTTAATTGACCCCCTGGAAGACCCATAGTTTCAGGATGTGGTTCGATTCTCGAACCACTGTGCAAGTTTATTGATTTCTTCCTTAAACTCCTCTGCCAACTTACCCCTACATACTTGAAAGATACTATGTCAACTATTAACATCTATGAAAATACGCCTTTCAACAACACCACAGAAATTCTTGTGACTCTGGACATTAAAGCGTTATACACAAGCATTCCACAAACAGCAGCTTTGGAATGCATATGCAACCACCTTACCCACCATATGGAACAAACGAGAGTTCCAGTTAACTTTACTGTGGAATTGCTAGAAATAGCGTTAACCAAGAACTTCTTTTCTTTTGATGAGACATTCTATCTCCAAACAAGTGCGGTACTGCTATGGGGGCTGCATTTTCCCCCAGCCTTGCCATTATTTATGAGGCAGAATTTGAAGCTTCCTATGTACTTAGCATGCACAACCCTTATTGGAACAACATAAATTTGTGGCACAGGTACATAGACGATATCATCTTCGTCTGGAAAGGACCACTATCTGAGCTCACCAACTTCCACACCTGGCTCAACATACAGTCGACTGACCTACAATTTACGATATGCAGCAGCCAATCATCAATCAACTTCTTGGACCTGAGGATCAAGACTGAGGAGTGCAGGCTCACGTGCACCCTTTTTAGAAAGGAAATCGATAGGAATACATGACTTCATTATAGAAGTAATCATCCTCAAAGCCTGAAGACCAACTTACCCTTACCCAACAGAACCGTCATCACGCAGAACTCCTGGAATCCAAACTGACAGCACGTGGCTACCAGAGGAAATTGCTTAAAAACACCCGGAAAAGAGTTTTATGCATTCCCCGGGAAACGCTGATCCAGCTGAAGAACAGGGACACTGATAGCCACAGGATTGCCTGTGTAACCACCTTTGGACCTAATACTAATAAGGTTAAGAGTATTATCAAACAATTCTGGCCTCTGATTCACCAGATCTTACCCAACGAACCTTTACCAAGAATGTCTCTTAAACAATCAAAAAATCTCAGTGAATGGCTCACACACGCCAGACTCCCCAAAAAACCATTAAGAACAGGACTTTGGAATCTGAGAGAGCTCACAGGACATTATCCGTGTGGCACTTGTACAGCATGCCGGTTTACCAGCAAAATGAAAACCTTTCAGCTCGCGGGCAATGACTGGTCCCTTCGGCAGTTCACTAACTGTAAAACACTGAATGTAATTGATGAAATAGAATGCCCGTGTGGCCTGCGCTATGTAGGACAGACTAGCAGACCAATGCACAAGCGCATCAGAGAACATCGATCCAGAATCAGAGGCCGCTCTGCAACGGCACCACTGGTCTCACACTACCTCAAATTACAACACAATCAAGACCAACTGAAGTGGTGGGTCTTAGACAAGATACATAACACTACTAACGTTAAGAATGCCCTGAACTACAAAGAGGCCTGGTGGATCTTTAAGTTGCGTTCGATTGAAATGGGCCTCAATGAAGCAACACCGTTGGACAATCGCCACTATTAGTGGCTGTATACTGTGGGGTTTATGTACTGTCTGGCTTCATATCCCACCTTTTTCATTACCAGAGTGGGTCACACCAGGGCTATCTGGCATAGGAAATATGATGCACCAATTGGCATTTTGAAAAGTATCACAGCAGAACCCATGCCACCCATACCAGGTTTCCTGACCTTTAAGCTGCCCTGCATGCCCTGTGCATTCCTATAGAGTGGGTCTAACCACCCCTATGGTGAGTTCCCCCATATCTGGGAGTGCAGTGTCTTTATTGTATTATTGTATTTTGTATCTTGCATCTCACGTTAATGAGCCTATGTCTACCCTAGCCAAGGGTCATGCTTGTATGTTCACACCATGCTAAAGCCCCAGGTTACACTTTGAGGACTCACATACCACTTCGAGTACATAGTACTGCTTAACATATGTTTTTTTTTTTACTCAGAGGTACCCAGCCACAGTTTTGCGGCCCCTTTTGGCTTGCACACACCCTTTATTTTACATTCATAAGTAATCAGGGTTTTCAACATAGACTCCAAGCCATCGATCACGTAATCAATATTGGTGGGACTTTCGCTGTCATTAGCTTACCAACTCATTCCATTCAGCAACGCATGACATCAAGCAAATTACAAACTGCTGTTTTCGTTCCCACAGGAACATTATCCAGCCGACCCTACGTTGCCAAGGCAACGTTTCTACTGGCTTACACTGCAGATGCTGCACGCATGCTCCTGGGAACTATAATACACTCCTGAGGATGCGCGCCTTTTATTAGTAACGCTGCCCGTATACAGCTCCATTGCCAACGATCTAACCCTGGCGTCCACACACAAGAGTTCTCCATGGCTGGAAGGTAAGCCACGCAGGAACCCATCCGTCGGGTCCCGACCCGAGACTCTGATTACCAGACTATCTATACTTAGACCATAGGCTTTACCATGTTCCTCCTGGTGGTAAAACTGCTTTCTTTGCATTATTGCAGGTTATGCAGAGTGTGCTTCCTTCACAGCACTACGTTACTGGATACCCATTGTGGCACCCTGAGTAACCAGCACACAGCCAGACATAAAGGCTGTTTTTTCGCCACATCTGTGCGATTATTCCTGCCCGTACAAGTCATTCTAAAGATATCTTAGCCCTATACCAACACAAGGTAAGAGACATTTCTATATGTTAGAACCGAACAGTCTTGATCCAGGCCCCTTTCATCTCGACCATTACAAACGCATGTTATTTATTCACAGAAGGATACTGGTTGTTCATCAACCTCCAGCCTACCCTCGCTACATCGTTGATGGCATTCAGACCTCGACTGATTTCGATTGGCTCAACTAGACCAACTATCTATACTGCTCCAATTGCTTTTCCTTCCCTTTGCACGCTCCGGACCCAGGCACAAGTTTAGCCAGCACTATTTCTAGAAAGAAAAATCTTTTTTGTCAGTTATCCTTAGTTGTTTTTAATCCTCCTTGTACTGCTATACTGCGTAAAGGTGCAGCTCTCCTCAAGAGTTCCAATTTCCCTTTTTTTGTGTTCACAACTTTTTAGGGAGACACAATCCTGAGGCCCAGAAGAAGGCACCGCATCTAGGAGCCGAAAAGTCCTAGGACCAGGCTGTTCATCTGCCTGTACTGTTTTCAACCTTGGGAAGTCTTGGTCCCGACGTAGACCGAGGATTGGTCAACCAATAGATCACAGCAAAATTCACAGCATATGCTCTTATTTTAGAAAGGCAGTTGTTTTCTTTACCCCCCCATGCTTTACCTTATTGCACCATCAGTCTGTGCAATTCACATTTGTCTGCACTATGATGCTGCTTGCTTACCTGTGTCTGTATTTTTTGTAATGCAGTTGTTTTCTAACCCACAGTGTACTGTCAACTTAATGTGAAAAAAATGTCTTCATTGTTTTGTTTTGAAATTTGAGATTCCCGCTCTAATTTATTTTGCGTATCTCAGACCAACTGGAATGCATTACCTTGATTTTCATAACCAGCCAACTGAGTACCATGAAATAAAATTCATGTATAAACTTTACAAACAAGACTATGGGCCTCATTACGACCCTGGCGGTAAGTGGAAAACGATGCCGGTAAAGAATTACCGGCATCGCTTACCGCTAGGTCCCATTACGATCCGAGTAAGTGCAATTAGCGGCACCGTAGTTAACGGTGCCGCTAACAGCACCAAGGGTGCGGGCATGCGACCCCCCATGCCGGAAATAGCGGCATGGCGCAAATTGGGGAACATCACGAGTCAAGCGGACATGCCCTTAACGCCCTTGCGAAGGCCGTAAAGTACCTTACCGCCATGGTGCAAATACCGCCATCGCGGACCAACCATAAATGGCCATGTGCAGTGTTTCCAGCTGCCACAGGTGCACACAATCAGCACAGGTGGAGGCAATACAGACTCACCAAGTACAAAAAGAGCACACCCCACCCCTTCCCACACCCAGTCACATTCCACAATGATTCCAATAGGACTAGCAATGTTGGGGCTGGAGGACCTGATTGCAATGCAAGTGCTACAACAACAACAACAACAGGCAGCACAGAGGAGACGCAGGAGGAGAAGGAGGGCAAGGCAGGGCCAGCAAGCCCCACCAGCACAGCCAATGCCACCACGCAGGCAGCCCCCAATCCCACGCATCAGAGACAGTTCATTCAACCTCACCGCTGAGCAGATCCACACCTTGTACCGTTTGGACCGGGACACCATCACCACCATCGTGGACATGATACACAACGACATCGTCAGCATGATTAAAACACCCACCGCCATCCCCCCGCCCCTACTGAAGGTAGTGTCCGTGCTCCACTTCCTGGCCACAGGCACCTACCAGCACACAGTGGGACACTTGCATGGCATTTCACAACCATTATTCTCACGTACGCTGATCCAAGTGCTTGATGCCCTCCTCAAGCACACAGACGACCACATTTCCTTACCACGGTCTGCCCAGGAGATTGCAAACACCAAAGTGGGTTTCCATGCATTAGCCGGCATACCTGGTTGCATTGGTGCCATCGATTGCACCCATGTGGAATTGGTGGTCCCACATGCCATTGAGGTAGCGTACCGCAACCGTAAACTATTCCACTCAATCAACGTGCAAATGGTATGTGACTCCAACAGGATCATCACACATTGTTGTGCCCGATTCCCCGGATCAACCCATGATTCAATGGTCCTGCGTACCTCCACAATACCACGCTACATGGAGCGACATGCCGGGCCAAGATCCTGGCTACTCGGTGAGTCTCATGTCGTGGCCATGGAAATGTGAAGTGGATAGGTGATTGACGTATCAATGCATACTTTACATGGCTGAAGGGGGTGGAGATGCATACTTTACCTGGCTGAAAGGGGGAGGGGGAGAGATGCATACTTTACCTGGCTGAAAGGGGGGGGGCGCGGAGATGCATACTTTACCTGGCTGAAAGGGGGGGGAGTGATGCATGCCTTACCTGGCTGCGAGTACCAGAGGCAATGGAGCCAGCTCATACCCTAAAGCAGCCCAAACGTCAACTGACACCTGAACACATAATGCCCGATGTAAGCAGCCCTACCATGTGAATGAAGGCGTCTCCAACCATGACACAACCATCTGCAAGTGCACTGTACCGAATTGGACCACATCGACCTCAACGAAATGCACCTACATGCAATGACTTCAGCCAATACACAGCACCAAACACCATCAACTGAAAGGCCAGTCCCCCATAACTGCGCACAAAGGAGGCACATGACGGACAAAAACATCTATACACCACTACACAGACACCGAGGCCCCAAAAAATTGCCTAGCAACATTAGTAGTGCTCAGTGGGGTCATCATGAGGCTGACAGCAATGTTGCCATGATGAGAGCATTGATATCACTGGACACATGCCAGGTCAACAAAACAAAAGCCTGGACTAACACAGTGGATGGGCACTCACAAGGCACTGGACCCCTTGCATACACTGGTTGATGGCGTGCAAAACAGTCCATGAGAGGAATACACATATACCGGTCACATAGTGTGACTCCATTTGTGCATGTAAATGTGGTACAAAGTAAGAGATGAATGCATGCCATGGTGGCACGTCATGATTTGAGATTTGATGTCATGACTGACACATACATTTTGCCCACATACAGGTGATGCAGGCTATCCCCTGAAGAGGTGGCTCCTTACCCCAGTCCGGAACCCACAGACCCAGCACGAGGAGGACTTCAATCGTGCACATACACAAACTCGTGTGGTGATTGAGCAGGCATTTGGCCTATTGAAGGCACGGTTTTGCTGCCTCAGCAGGTCTGGTGGGGCACTTCTGTACCGCCATGAGAAGGTGGCAAAGATCGTCATGGCATGTGTCATGCTACACAATATGTGCATCAGACGGAATGTGCCCCTGCCCCCTGACGCTGAACTGCAACCACCTGACGATGAGGATGAGGAGGGTGGGAATGGGGCAGCACCTCAGGGAGGCAGCGATGCACAGGAGGGACGTGATATGCGTCGGACTCTGATCAACCAATGTTTCTAGCACACACGGATGGGGGGTGTCACATGGAGATGGCAATTGGGGCACTGTGTGTGTCTGGGATATGCACACTGTGGACTGTTCACCAATAAAGCACACATACGCAATGAGCAATGTCCACACATGTGATTTGTGCTCAAGCAAAAATTGTACTGTAAATGTGAATTCAATTAACACACCCACTCCCCCCTCCCCCCTCAACTCCCCAACACACCCACTCCCCCCTCCCCTCTCAACCCCCCAACTCACCCACTCCCCCCTCAACCCCCTAACACACCCACTCCCCCTCCCCCCTCAACTCCCCGCAAAAGTGTGTGGATGCCTGTGACTGTTATGAAGTGCCTAATGTGGGATTGTTCCACTGGGCAGCCTCTATTGGCAGCCCCCTCTGCCGGCCCCCGGGGCACCCCTGCCTGTACTCCGCAGGTTCCTGGCCGACCAGCGGACGGGGCTGCTTGGGGCAGAACTGGCAGCGGAGGAGGTACTCGGCTGCTCACTAGGACGCATGTCCCTCATTGTCTGTACAAGCTCCGAAAGCACGTGCCGCACCGCGGTAAGTTCGGCACAGATATCCTTGGTGGAGGATTGTATGGCTGCCTTCACAGTCTCGGCACATTTTACCATTTCCGCACTTGCACCTCCACATTCGGCCACATGCTGTGTCAGGAGTGAGGACAGTTGGTGTTGGCGTGTTAAGATTTGGTCCAGCGACTCTTGGTTTTTTTGGGCATTGGATAATGTCAGTGGTGTGTTCATTGGGCTGCTCCCCTCCTCCACACCTTCCACTGGGCATGGAGTGGCTGGCCAGGAGTCATCAGGGGATTGCCCCTGTGTGCCATCATCATGCAGGCTACATGGGGACAGGTATGGGGAATGAAGGTGGGCAGTGGGGGGACATTCTACGACATCATTATCATTCCCCACATCACTATCTGAGCAAGCTGCAATGGCAGCAGTCTCCCCAATCGTGCTGCTTCCTGCAGACACAGTCCCTTCAGTGGCCACCAGTTGTTGGATGTCTGTTGCTGGTGGTACCGTGCTGCTTGCCTTGGTGTTTATCGGTGCCCTGGCCTGTGTTGTGGCCGTCGATTTTGGCTGCTGTGGCCGTTTGTTTGGTCCAGCAGAGGTGGAGGGTTGGTGTGGTGTGACTTCGGGCCTGGCCTTCTTGGCAGGTGTGGTGCCAGTGTCTTCCTCGCCAAGGTCCGAATGGGAGCCTGTGGTGGAGCAAAGGAGGGAAAGTGTTATTGATGGGTCTGCGGACAAGCAGGCATTGTGATGACTGCCATCATTTTGATAACTAGATGGTGCACATTGGAGGAAGTGACATACAGGTTGTCTCCCTTTTGGGTGGGAGAAGCATGCAGGAATGTGGGTGCCTACAGTGAGAGTGTGCATACTGCATGTGTACAGGGTGTAGGTCAATAATGCCTGTAGGCAGTCTTCTGCTGATGTGTCGCGTTAACCCTATTAGGCAACATTGTGCTTCCCATGAAACTGGACTTCAGAGAGTATTGATACTCTCGATGCCAATGGTTGTGGCACATATCTCCTCCCACGGCTACAATTTTATCGGTGAGTCTGCTCCTCCACCAGTTGCCATGCCCAGGTTTCTGTTGGCAGACAGTATACTCCTTACACGGAGCCAGAGGTCGTCCCACCTTTTCCGGCACTGTCTTCTGGTGCGGGGTGTTGTTCCAACTGCACTGACCCGCTGTGCGACTAGGTCCCATATGGCCCTTTTCTGTGCTATTGCCGGTCTGGTCATTTCTGTTGAGAATACAACGTACGCGTTTTCCTGTAGGGTTTCCGCCAACATGGTGACTTCTTCCCTAGTGAAGCGCTCCTGCCG
Source organism: Ambystoma mexicanum (assembly GCF_040938575.1). Lineage (NCBI taxonomy): Eukaryota > Metazoa > Chordata > Amphibia > Caudata > Ambystomatidae > Ambystoma > Ambystoma mexicanum. Next base: position 656,928,574 of record NC_090921.1, read on the forward strand.
CAGCCGATCGCAACTTTTTTTAACAACTTTCGGCATTCTGACGATGGGTGGATGTGGGTGAAGGTTTGTGGCGGGTCTCGGGGTCAGATGTGCAATGGTTGTGGAGGATGGCGATGGATTGTGTTTTTAAAGATGGCTGCTGTGCTCTTTCCCGTTCCGGTGCAATGGCGCAACTTCCGGATCTGCTTCTTTATGGTCACCGCTAATAGCGGTCACCGCTATTTGTGGTGATCGCTAATATCGGTGGGTAGGGTGGCGGTAGTGCACCTTGCATGACATACAATGCCGGTAGGTGCCGTTTTTGGGATGCTACCGGCATGGCGCAGATTACATTACTGGCATGGCGCAATGCTCGTGCCCGAGAGGTCGTAATGTACCGCTTTTAACGCTTTCTGGCCAGCACGGACACGTTAGTTGCGCCATGCCGGTAATGTCCATTAATTACCGCCTGGGTCGTAGTGAGGCCCAATGAATAAGTGTACAATTGACCTACAAATGGGTCATAGGTGACTTAGATAACACCAACACAATCTTGATTTAAATAGAAACATACAGAACTTGTAGTATGTGCTAACATATATCGGTGGCTACTCCTCCTGTTATCCACTGGAATCCTTGGTGAACAAGGTTGACACGTGACTGGATAAAGAAGCAGAGACATCCGTAAACTGGCAAAACCACCTATGTGACCTTGCCAGGAGACAAACCATGGATAAGATGTTAATGATGGAGGCTCTACTACTAGACTGTGAATGGATGCGGGCTCATTTTAAGACCTCCCAAAGGGCGGAAAGACCAAGGTTGGCGGACTCATTGGTGGTAATTGAAAAATCTATGCCCTTGGATATGGTTCCATCGGTTCCAGATAAACAGAAACCGGAGACAGTGGCTAAAGAAAGTAACATCTTCTCAATGTTTAAACCACAAACAATCTTTGGGATCGACAAAGCACCTAGAAGTCATCCCAAGAATCAAACATCTCCCAAGAAGATCCTTCAAAGCAAAATAAAATAAAAAATATGACAGGGATGCCTAATAGGAAATCTAATGGGTCAAGAGCCTTCTTGAGAAATCTACTTTTGCTTCCCCAGTTGGACAATCTGCCAGTCTCTAAAAGGCAAGAAAGGAAGTAATTTTGAATAATGAGCCAGCAGATGGATTGGACTTTGAGACAGAGGTGAAATTGGGAGTGTCTGCAAAGATAGATTGGAGCGACCTAATGGAAGAAATGGAGAGGGCAGAAGAGGATGAGAGGTGCAAGGACGTGAGCACTTCGGAAGGGGTAAAAATTGAGAGTCAAATGGGCATGGCTGAAAAGCCCCAAAATAAAATTGAGCAAGGATTAAGTGGAAAATTGAAACAACAGGCGCTGAAAAAGGATTGAGTGGGTTTTATGACATTGGAAGAGAAAAGGAAGGGATGCCTCCTTGTTGAAGAAATCAAGACTCCTTTGGCAATGATGCCAGAAGTGAAAAAGAAAAAGTTAAATTGACAGATCACTTTGCAAAACCAAGGGACATTAGCCAAAAAGGTAGTATTAAGTCAAATGCACAAGAAAGCACCAAAATGTATATAGAAAGGATTGTTGATGGATCGAGTATGTCAGTTTTGAATAGGAGTATGCCAGATGTCCTCAGCAGATATCAACATTGTTGAATTTGTGCTAGAGAAAAGGACAGACTGGGTCATACTACACCTGAATTCTCAGTCCAAGAAAAATCTGGTACTGTCATTTAAAGAGACATTTTTCCATCTTGGCTATGAAATAAGCGATTATCATGTGAGAATCAAAGCAAACTGGAGAGAGGCTGTGATCCCTAAGGTAATACCAAAGAACAGGCCAACTCAGCCAACTGCTCAAATCTACAAGAAAGGAACAAGTGAAGCCAAGAAAAATAGGAACATACCTGAGGGAAAAATTCTGCCATTCACCAAAAATGATCCCATTGAAATGCACAGTCTCAAACCAGAAGAAAAGTAAAGTGAAAGAAGCAGGGCGGCATGAAGAAGCAACAAGTGAATCTACCACATGGGATAGGCTAGCGGGGGCCCTAAATAGCCCACAGGCATATTAGACTCAAAGCTCTGATAGGCCGGAGCCTCTTAAAATAGCCTACTGGAATACTAGAGGATTTCAGACACTATTTACTGAAAGTGTCCTGGATTTGTAGCAATTCGATGTACTATGTTTCCAGGAGACCTGGCTAAGGGAGTTGCTGCAATGTGAAGGCTATGGGGCTTTCCTAAATCTGGCCCATAAGGGTTTAACGGGTCACCCATGTGCCGGGCTTCTAATTTTGGTTAAAATAGAGTCTGGCTGGAACGTAGTGAAAGAGGAATGTTCAAATCCATATGTTCATGTTTTATATCTGACACGAACAGATGAACAACAAATTCTGTTACTTTTGATTAGCATTTATTGGAGAGTTAATATGTCCAGTGATATGAAATTGGTAGAGTCAGTAATAAGAGTTATTGACGAAGTTATGCGAGAATGGGATGATGCTAGGATTGTGGTTTGTGGAGACTTAAACATCAAACTCTTTAGCAAAACAGGCTATCTATTAAAATAGGGTAAATGGAAGGAAAGAGAGTGTGAATGGATGAGGAATATGAGAATGAGGGAGAAGAACATGCTTAGTTCTCAAACTGAAGGCAACATTCCAGGAAGGTGTACGTGGAAATGTGGGAAGTTGGAGTCATGTATCGACCATTGCTTTGTGTTAGAGAATCTACGAAAAAAAGTGGAGAGATTTGTGATAATGTCACAGGATGTTAGTGATCACCACCTTTTGGCTATCTTCATCTCTGGATGGGAAACGGGTAAAGGCCTGGAAAAAAGGGGGGTGGTAGAATTGGAATGGGTGTCAATCAGTTTAAGGTTAAAACAGACAGATGTGACCAAAGTGAATGATCGATACAGGGTTCTAATTCTTGAAAATCCCAGGGATGTCCAGCACCTGGGAATCCTGAAGGATTTTTGTCACCAAGGTGTTAACAAAGAAAAAGGAAATTGGGTACCAAAACATGTGTACGACCAAGAGTTGGTAAAGATGAGAAGAAAAATTAGAAGGGATATTAGAAAGATCAGGAGAGATGGACAAGACTCCAAACTAGAAAGAATTCAGAAAGTAAAGCAGAAGTACAGAAATTGGTGTAAGGGCTCGAAAATAATCAGAGGTCAAAATGATGCAGAGCTTATTCTTAAGTCAGTCTGTGCTAAAAACTCAAGGAACATCTGGGAATTAATAGCGGAGGAACTTCCCGCCCGGCCAAGTCCATTAGCATGGTATCTGAAATGGCATACTTCCCTATTTGCGGATCCTGGTGGGGGAACACGCTATGATAGAGGGCCGTCACTTTTGCCCTGGAACTTTGCTTTTGATGACCATGATGCAGAGTTGATGATAGGTAAACTAAGTTCATCGCGAGCAGCAGGGCCTGACGGTCTCTCAAACCAGGAATTGAAGAAAAAATAGTAGTGGGGAAAACTTTTAGTGGTCATGTTTGGCCAGATCATGGCAAGTAAGGAAATTCCATCTTCATGGAGGGATGCTAACATTGTCCCGATCTTTGAAAAAGGTGACTGCCCCATTGCTCTCCTGGATTCAGTGGGAAAGCTTGTTGCATCTGTCCTACTGAGAGATTTGAAGTCATAGGCAGAGAAGAGTGGTGTCCTAGACCCGAGACAAACAGGGTTTGTCAAGGGAGTAGCTACCATTCTTAATCTCTTTAATATAAATATTCTTAAAGAGAGGGCGCTGGAAGCAGGAACATGTCTTTATTTAGCCTTTAGGGACCTCGAACAGGTGTTCGGCCGATCTAGTAGAGGCCATGGAAGCTCTCTATACAAATACATCAGTTAGGACTAGGTTGTCAGGGAAAGGCCATCTATCACAAAAGATCCCTACGTATAGAGGTCTAAAGCAGAGATGTGCCTTAGCACCACTGCTATTTTGCCTCTATATTGCTGACTTATCAGACTCGCAAAGGGAGGTGATAGCTTTTCCCCCGAAAATAAATCAGATTGAAGTGCCATGGATCCTATTTACAGATGACCTTGTCTTATAATAAGTAGGAGTTGCAATGAAGGGGAGCAATATATGTAGTTACGATCTAGGCTCAACATTCTAACAAATCAGGATATGGCCTTTCACCGTAGATTTGGGAAGTACACAATGGTTCCAAATACTTCTTTCTACAAACAAAAGGTTGGCCAAATCCTAACATATGGTTCGGAGGCGACCTTACATTTGTCGTGGAAAGTGTGGGAGAACCTTCAAGGGTACTTTTGGAGGAAAGTTTTAAGACTCCCAAATACATTACCAATGAGGGCCATCAGGGTAGAGCTAAAGCTGCAATCGTTGGAATCCATGGTAGTGTGGAAAACCATAGCTCTCTATAGAAAATGTGTCTATGAGACATCAGTAACACCATTTGCTATCCTGAAGTCGGGTTGTATCGAAATGAGGGAGCTGGTTGAAAATCTGTCTAAAGTCAAAAGAAAGTTGCAAGACTTAGGGCCTCATTACACGGAAGGCGGTAAGGGTTAACGGTCACTGGTAATGGTGCCGGTGACCGTTAACCCTTACCGCCTTACTATGAGGTCCCTTTGTGGGACCCGACCTTAACGCCTGGTGTAGACCAGCCATTAAAGTTGGGACCCGCAAAGGGACCTTGGTGCTAATTACGGTACCGCAAATTGTGGTACCTTAATTAGCGCCTTCCCCATTCCCATTATGCCCTATGGGGCAAAAATGGGAATGGGGAAGGGCCATGGAGAAAGGGGGAATTACCGCCCCGCCAACCTTGGAATGGGGTGGTAATTCCCCTTTTCTCCATGGTGGTACCGGTATGGTACCGGCGGCAACCATGGTGCTAATAGCACCATGGTTTACCGCCTTCCGTGTAAAGAGGCCCTTAGACTGGATTAGTACTGTAGACAAAGGTGACCACTGAACGTTGATATAAAGGGTTGGAATTACCTTCCAAGCTATTTACAAAAATTCCCTTCTCCTATATATCAGGATTTCCTCCTTAAGTGTCGGTTAAACATTCTTGGAACTGGGGAGGTACAATGGTTTATGAAAATGCCGGCGATGGTAAACGCTCAGTATAGATTTTGTTAAGAGATCGGCTTGGTGTAAACGCTATTACATTTGGTAACTGCTTGTGAGTCGTTAAATCAAATAAGACATACAAATCATTTCAAAAAATGTGACTTGAACAAATTTATATTCATGTTTTTGAATGATATTTGGTCAAGCATAAATAACTTCCCGAATTTGACTATGTGTGTGGCAATTATTTGTTTTCTTGATACCATCTTTCCGAAATCTCATGATCCTGATTTTGGGAAATGTAATGCTTAATCAAATGTTCGACCGTGTACATATGTATGTTTTTAAAAAAGATTCTCCTTTTCTCTTTGTTAAATTTAGTATGGAAAAATTGCTAAATGTTTTATTGTGAATTGTATTTGATTACAGCATATTTTCTTTTTATATATTTGAAAGGATGATTTTACTATCCATACCAAATAAAAAATAACAAAAAAATAAGAATACATTTCTAAATGGTCACCATGGCATTGGGGGATGTTTGAGGCGCGTGGAATGGTGGAACTGGGTCCTACTGTGGGCTCAAACTAGTTTGGTGATGAAGATGATTGAATTTGTGCGAAACAGAGGAATGGAATTGGGGCAAGATAGAACAAACAACGAAGCTTTGACTAACTAGGTTGTAGAGAGGATATTGTGGTTTCTTCTTCTTATTTCTTCTCAGTTTGTTCTGCTCCTATGGTTTTCTTCTTTCTTCCCTCACCCCCTTGTGAGATGTTTAATAGTGGGATTCTGAGATGAAATATGAATTATTGTTTTAGAGGAATCAATGTAGGAGCAATGTTATGTTAAAGGTTTTTTATATGTCAGATGCTTTTGACTTTTAAACCAATAAAACATATAAATAAAAAAATAAGAAATAGCAAGCTTCTATACATTTTCTTTCTACCTTGCGTTACTGCATATTTACAGTTACTGGTCAGTAAGTTAGTTCATCTTCTTTAGATCCATGATTACTTTAGCTTTAGGCACATGTTACTCTTAGTGCTTCAATTACATTGGTACTTTTAAGTATTTTCTCATCGTTTCAGCATAATTTATTAATGACATCACTTTGTCCTCGTCAGATTTCACTTTAATGTCCATCCATAAAATTAATTGATGCATTCTAACATCTTGGCAGGCGACATCCTTCAATGTAGCATTCTTCCATGCGACATCCTTCAACACTTTCAGTGCGAGGGTACATTCTGTATGTCTGTCTGAGTGCATAATGTCTCTCATACACTTGATGCGGTATGGGAACAATGCAGTATGTCCCATTTATTGATAGTGTTTACCTCCTCCTCTACACTTCCATGTCCGCTCCAGCAAGAGGAGCAACTTGAGATGAGGAACACTTTGCCCAGGGCTCTTGAACGGTGCAGCTTCCTAAATCTCAGCCTGGGGCCGGACTACAGCACTCTGCAAGGCTGCTAAAACTCCACGGGGGTAATTCATAGAATTTAGCGCAAAAGTGGTGCACGCGGTTGGCACACAGTGTGCGCGTGCGAATCTCTGCCCCAGCCACGTGCGCTAAAATCCATTTCTGCGCACAGCGTATTCATGGATTTTAGCTACCAAAACCAGCCGTGGCACACAGTGGTGCAGCGACCGTGCAGCAGCGCCAGTTCTGCCCCCAAGAACGCCCCTTGCGCAGGGAAAAGCCATCAAAATCCCCAATCCAGCGCAAAGGGCTGCGCTAACCCTGTACCAGTATACATGGCCGCCACACAGCACACGGCAAGCGGGGAACGTGTATTACTGGGGTTCGCGGGAAGTTTCACACGCGATTGGCCCTGTGCGAGTGGGGTACGTGTATTACTGGGGTTTGCGGGAAGTTTCACACGCAATTGGCCCTGTGCGAGTGGGGTACGTGTATTACTGGGGATCGCGGGAGGTTTCACATGCGATAGGCCCTGTGCGAGTGGGGTACGTGTATTACTGGGGTTTGCGGGAAGTTTCACATGCAATTGGCCCTGTGCGAGTGAGGTACGTGTATTACTGGGGTTCGTGGGAAGTTTCACACGCGATTGGCCCTGTGCGAGTGGGGTACGTGTATTACTGGGGTTCGTGTGAGGTTTCACATGCAATAGGCCCTGTGCAAGTGGGGTACGTGTATTACTGGGGTTTGCGGGAAGTTTCACACGCGATTGGCCCTGTGCGAGTGGGGTACGTGTATTACTGGGGTTCGCAGGAAGTTTCTCATGCGATAGGCCCTGTGCGAGTGGGGTACGTGTATTACTGGGGTTCGCAGGAAGTTTTACATGCGAAAGGGCCTGTGCAAGTTGGGTACGTGTATAACTGGGGTTCGCGTGAAGTCTCACACGCGATTTGAGCAGGGTACGTGTATTTCGGGGGGGTGGGATGTTTTACACGCAATTGGCCCTGTGCGAGTGGGGTACGTGTATTACTGGGGTGCGTGGGAAGTTTCACACACGATTCGCCCTGTGCGAGCGGGGTACGTGTATAACTGGGGTTCGTGTGAAGTCTCACACGTGATTGGAGCAGGGTACGTGTATTTCTGGGGGTGCGCGGGAAGTTTCACACTCAATTGGCCCTGTGCGAGTGGGGTACGTGTATAACTGGGGTTTGCGTGAAGTCTCACACGCTATTTGAGCAGGGTATGTGTATTTCGGGGGTGCGCGGGGAGTCCTACACGTGAATTGTCAGTGTGGGTCTTCCCAGGTGTTCCCTCTACACCCTCCACAGCCCCTGCAGGCAGCCCACACCACAGGGGACTACCCTGCACCCCTGGTCATGTCCCGCAGGCAGCCCGTCCACCATGGGCATGCCCCCCAGCCAAGCCACATGTCAGCTTGCACTTCTGATCACCAACTCATGTCCCCCAGCACCCCCACTCCCCAGCAGTGCAGGGCACCTGCCAGCAGGCCCCCACTCATGTCACACTCATGTCCCCCTGCACTCCCACCCCCCAGAAGTACAGGGCACCTGCCAACAGGCCCCCACCCATGTCCCCCTGCACCCCCACCCCCCAGCAGTGCAGGGCACCTGCCAGCAGGCCCCCACTCATGTCCCCCTGCACCCCCACACCCCAGCAGTGCAGGGCACCTGCCAGCAGGCCCCCACTCATGTCCCACTCATGTCCCCCTGCATCCCCATCCTCCAGCAGTGCAGGGCACCTGCCAGCAGGCCCCCACTCATGTCCCACTCATGTCCCCCTGCCCCCACGTCATGACGATCCTCACTCAAGGCCCCTATGGCCAGCCTCCCCAGCCCAAAGACCCAACCAAGTATTGCATCCACCCACATAGAAAAGGCAATTACATGATACAACCCCAAAGGCAAGTATGTAAATCAACACATGTCCGTCACACACACACAATGGGTGCAAGTGAATGTGAAAACCCATATCATGACATGCATGAAACCAATGAGATAATACCACACATCGAAGTATGAAGAAGAAAATGTATTAAACACAACATGAATGTTATTAAAAGAAAACACACAACAATGAGAATAATTAAAGAAATGCTCCATGTCCATAAAAGAATAAAAAACAAGAAATCATAATCCAAAGAAATCCAAAAGAAATGGTGTCCAAAGTCACAGTCCAACAAAGCAAATCCAAGGTAAAAAATAAAGTGAAATCCATTGCTCCATGGTGAAAATAAAAAAAATGAAAATAATCCAATGGTGAACTATGTACAATTGAACAATCCAGGATCCATGAGCCAAACTGATGAAATGAAACCTACCAAAAATACTACCTAATAAAAAACTATATACAAAAAAATGTGGTGCATTGTCCAAGCGCAACCAAGATAAAAAAAAAAGGAAAGGAAACCTACCACTATCTAACTATATACAATGGTGGCGGGCAAGTCCTGCGGCTCACTCTGTGTTGTCCCGGGCCAGGGCATCATCGAACTCCATGTCGATGTCCCGGAGGCGTGCCTCTGCCCTGGCCCTGAGGTCTCGCAGGGAGGCAACCATGGCCTGTTCCAACTCCCTGCGAGTCGCCTGAAGGCACTCTGCTCGCCTCAACGCCTGACGCACAGAGAACTCTGCCCTGACCATGGTGAGCAGCGCCTCTTCTGCCCGCCGCCGCTCCGCACCTATACGCTGGCCCAACCGCAGCCACACTTAAGACACATTCATTCCAGGGTCCTCCTGCCCTCTGGCCAATGCCTGCCCCCCTGATGTCGATGGCCCCGAGCCATCATTGCTCCACCCTAGAGCCTGTTCCTGCTGCTGCTGCTGTCCATGTGCAATGTCCGATGATGCCTGCACATCCTCCATCAGCTGGTCTCCAGTTGTGGTGTCCACCCCTGCTGGACCGCCGACTCCCGACTGTGGCAGGGATGGGATCTCCACCAAGCTGGCTGTGTTGGTCAGGCCAGGTCCACAGGGGGCCCTGGTGGAATCTGGGCCGGAAGACTGCAGGGAGAACGACTGGTGCATAGTCTCCACAGAGGAGGAGAGGTCCGCCAGAGTGCACGTCACATGTAGGAACCCACCAACCAGGGCCCCTCCCAACAGTGCCATGTCGCAATGCTGCTCTTCGTGATGGCGTGCGTTCTCTGCCCATGAAGAATGCACGTCATCACGAATGTCACGCGTGCGCAACGCAACGCCAATCAGGATGGAGCTCATACGTTCATGGGACCCCTCGTCCGCAGGTAGTGGAGAGGCAGATGACATGGCACTCTCCCCTACCTGCGGACGGGCCTGGGACGGGGCCTCCCTGCTGGTGCATGGTGGTGCAGTCACAGGGTCAAGGACAGGGACATGCACAGGCCCCTCCGCGGTGACCTGTGCTGCCTCCTGACCCTGGCCCTGGACTGAACCACTTGCACCAGTGGTACTACCCCCACCAGGCCCCATGTGCGGCTCAGTAGCGGGCTCCTCCTCCTCTCTGGAGACCACCAACCTGGATGTCTCCGTAACGTCTTCTGCCATTGCAAGCCCCTGTGGGGGCTCACCTGGCCCTTCCGCTACAGCCGTAGTGGCAGGCGCGGCACCAGCCCCCTTGCTCCTGGATGATGGCAAGTCCTGGGAGGGAGGCTGGGCCTTGCGTCACCGCCCAGTGGCGGCATCCCCGCCGCTTGGCTCCACAGCTCCGTCTCCGCCCTCTTCTTCACTTGACGCTGCATAGAGGGAGACATAGAACACAAGCATCAGGGTACAGTACAATATTCCCCTAGACAGGAAGCAATAACACATGAGTGGCAGTGTCTAACGTCACTTCCATCCTGTCCCTCCACAACACATGGGTGAATGCACGCAACACACATGCATAAACAGGCATGGCGCCTGCAATCAACCTCAGCATCCATGTACAAGGGCCTCTATTAATCAAAATGTTGCCTTCAAACTCACGTGCATCCTGGCTCACACTGATCCCATGCACACACATCACCGGAGGGTCATGCATCATGCCTTGTACACAAACAGACACAGTGGATAGACACAGTGCATACAACGGTGACCCCACTGCATGAGTGAATCTACACATCATCACGGACATGTGTCATGAATCCATGGCGTATCAAAGTCACAGACACACTTCTCAGACACACACACATGTGCACCATACATGTACATGACAGCAGCACCCATCCCTCACACCCCCACCATGTGAAAGAACAGACACTGGCATGCTTTAATGTGTGCATTTGCCATACAGCTCCCCATGTAGCATTGGAACTAATGCACCAACCATGTGGTTCGCACATGACTGGTCTCAAATGCATGACCATGATGTCCCTGCACACACACATCCATACATGGCCCATGTCACACATACAGGCAAGTATCAGACTACCAGCACACTGCAACATGCCCTGTCTCGCACACCAATGCTTGCCCACTTACCGCTCAACTCCAGACGGGTCTTCCTCTGAAGGATCTGGGCGTGGAGCGCTGGGCATACGTGTCCCAGGACCCTCATCTGGATGTCAATCATGCTGACCCGGCCCCCCTCCGCGAGGCGCCGGGCCTTGTGGAGGGTCCTGGACCTGAAGTCCTCCCAGCGCTTCTTGACGTGCTTGATTTCGCGGGTTGCCACCCCCTCCGTGTTGATGGCAACCACTATGTCGTCCCAGATCCTCTCCCGTCCTTCCTTGTTGGCGCGTGATGTTCCGAAGAGGGCATCATAATGCCCCAGGACATGCTCCACCAGGACACCAACTTCCTTCACACTGAAGCTGGTGGCCCTCTGCCTCTCTGGCTGGGGGTCACCAGTGGTCTCAGATGGTGTTTGCCCCGACATGGCGCCCCACGAGGCAGGCTTGGGTGGGCAACTGGGTCCTGGGGCTGGGCTGTGGAGCGATGGTATCCCAGTCGGGAGTCTTCTGTTCCAGCAGGGGTGGACACAGCAACTGGAACCCTGGCTGACCTGCAGGCACCAAATAGCAGGGCACATGGTCAGCAGGCAGTCAGGCAGCAGCAGATGGCAGGTGGGAGCGTGCTCGGGACTCTGGGGGGCAGGAAAATGGCCTTCAGGGCAAGAGCGTGGTCTTCCGTGTGTGTACACGTGGCCAGCTTGATACGGAGGGAATTGGCACGTGAAAAAAGTGCACATCAGTGTGAAATCCGAGGAAAGGCCCTTAGCGTGTAAGCGCGTCTGTGACGTATCGCGCAAGGGTGTTGCCCTGGCACGGGTTGAAGATCCCACGTGGCTTTCCATTGCTCTGTATGTGCTTTTCGTGGGGTGCGGGTGTGTGTTTTCCAGCCGTTAGGGTTCACACGCTATTACTTCATAGCGGGTGGGTGTTGGCTACGCGTTCTTCTACACACAAGGCAGACGGTGAGTGGTATCCCGCTCGCCCAGGGCCAATCGCATGTGAAACTACCCGGTAACCCCAGTAATACACGTACCCCACTCGCACAGGGCCAATCGCGTGTAAAACTTCCCGCGCACCCCAGTAATACACGTACCCCACTCGCACAGGGCCAATCACGTGTAAAGCTTCCCGCGCTCACCAGTAATACACATACCCCACTCGCACAGGGCCAATCACGTGTAAAGCTTCCCGCGCTCACCAGTAATACACGTACCCCACTCGCACAGGGCCCTTTCGTGTGTAAAACCTCCCGCAAACCCCAGTAATACACGTACCCCACTGACACAGGGCCAATCGTGTGTGAAACTTCCCGCGCACCCCAGTAATACACGTACCCCACTCGCACAGGGCCCTTTCACGTGTAACACTTCCCGCGAACCCCAGTAATACACGTACACCACTCACACAGGGCCTATCACATGTGAAACTTCCCACGCACCCCCGAAATACACGCACATGCTATTTTTCACACAGCGGGTGTCCGTGTTTGTCGCGTACCCCTTTTTTTTACGGCCATACTGGCCTGCCTGTTGATCACGTACGTTTTTTGGGGCTCCTGGCTGCCACACCGTACTACGTGTCATTTTTTCACGCACGTGGGCTACTGGGGGGCACTTGTCTCTATTTCTTCTTTTTATGGGGTGCCTGTGTGTTGCGTGCACTTCATTTATCCTAGGGGGCCACAGTATGGGACATCCATCATAGCTGTATATACGTGCTTTTTATTTGCGCCACTATTGTAATGCGCAGGGACTCTACCGCCTGCCTTCGTGTTGCAGACGTGTTTAGGCCTGTGCATGTCTTTGCCCGTGCGCGGGGTGCCCTATTCGATTCCATGAATACGTGTGGTTCGCGTGCGTGTGGGCGTTCCGTGTACTTCCCAGCAGTACTTCCCCAGTTACGCCTTCTTTTTCACAAGTTGTTCCCCATTCCTCGTGTTACGCCCCGTGTCCCGCCCCCTTTTTGGAGTGTGCGCGGACGTTGTGCGCTTTCCCTGTGCGTGCAGCGCACAGCGTTTGAGCTGTTGCAATGACGTGTGCGCCCGTGTGCGCCACGCTCGCGTTTGGCGCACATCCCAAGGAAAACACACGCAGGGACTTTCATGAATCGCAGGCGTGCGCGTGCGCCTGTTTTTTCATGCTTGCGCCTGCTTGCGGCAAGATTTTCGGCGCATGTTTGTTCCATGAATCGGCCCCCACGTGTCACCAAATCTCAACAGCTACACTCTCCTGCCACCAGATGGTGCCGCCAACACACACACATCCTTTTTTAATATATATTTATTTATTTCTAACGCACAGGGACATAGCAGCATGGACAAAGCACACAACACGAAAACATCAAAGTATCTCAGTCAGACATCAGTTCCACAGACACAAAGAGAGACCCAAACAGGAGAGATTTTAGTCGCCGTTTGAAAAGCCCCAAAGTGGCGCAGGACCACAACCTCAGAGGTAAAGAATTTCACAGTTTGGGTGCTGCATGATGTTAGGAAAGATTTCATATTGTATGTAATTTTCCCTCCATGTTGCAACCCCCAAACTTTTTGCTGTTGATTTACAACCTGATCTAGACTTTGCCAGAGAAGCGCAGCCTTCCGCCGCACTCCTCCGGACTTTCGCTCAATTATTTTGTGGAAACTAACATGCCCTTGCGACAGTCAGTACTGGGAGACTTTGTTTCCATTAGTCCTTTCCTCATGTTGCAGCTTTTGTGTAACATGAAACAAGAGTGCACTGTAACTTACTTTACCGCGCACGTGGGTCCCTAGTCATTCCAAAGGCCCTAAAAACCTCTCGCTGGACTTATTATGAACTGGGCAAGTGTGTCACGGACGGGACTGGTGGCAGCTATCGTTTCTCTTGTGTTTTGAACCCTTTTTCGCCATGTTATCCGCGCTTACTGCGTTTGGCACAAACGAGTGGCCTGGCTCCAAAATGGCCATGCCACGAGGTTCTTTGTCCTGTCCGCTGACCGTCTTGCCCCTTCACCTTCCCCTAGGTCGAGCCGACCTGGGGCAGTCCTTATTTGGTCATGCACTTTCTCGCGAAACACAACGCTTTTGCGGGATTCTGCATGCCTTGTGTGTGCCTCCAGGATGTGGGCTAGGATGTCTGTTCCCAATACACATCCTGGGTGCCAGAGCGTCTAGAGTGTCCTCAATGCCTGGGACCACCGTGGACCGTGATAGGTCCACGTATGGTGTGAGTGTTTGTGAGCAGATCTCCCATTGAGTCCTCTCCGTTTTGGCGCAAAGGGAACTTTGGATAAGAGGAGGCTGGAAACACCACTACCATGTCAATCTCTTGAGTTCACACCGAACAAGGGATAAGGAGCCAAGTATTCTGCAACAAGAAGCTGAGTCGAGGAACCGCTGGTGACCCGCTGAAGGTTTGGCACCCTGACCTGCTGTCGTCCTGCGAGACCCCTCTGCATCTGATCGTCCTAGAAGGTCTGCCAAGGCGCTTTGACCCATTGGAATAGTGGGATAAACTATTCCCGGCACCTTCATCAAACCCTGCAAGTAAGCCTCTTCGGAAATGTCCCTGGGCCAACCAGTGGGCTGACCAGCTTACGCAGGACGCTTTGCTCTGTCACTGCTGCCGTTTCGGGGAAGCCCTCGAAACTTGGTTTACTGCTTGCTCTGCATCCACGGCACCCTCACACCGAATTTCGTACACTTGGCATTTCCAGGTCGAAAGTGAGACGAGTGGACTGAACCACTTGCACCAGTGGTACTACCCCCACCAGGCCCCATGTGCGGCTCAGTAGCGGGCTCCTCCTCCTCTCTGGAGACCACCAACCTGGATGTCTCCGTAACGTCTTCTGCCATTGCAAGCCCCTGTGGGGGCTCACCTGGCCCTTCCGCTACAGCCGTAGTGGCAGGCGCGGCACCAGCCCCCTTGCTCCTGGATGATGGCAAGTCCTGGGAGGGAGGCTGGGCCTTGCGTCACCGCCCAGTGGCGGCATCCCCGCCGCTTGGCTCCACAGCTCCGTCTCCGCCCTCTTCTTCACTTGACGCTGCATAGAGGGAGACATAGAACACAAGCATCAGGGTACAGTACAATATTCCCCTAGACAGGAAGCAATAACACATGAGTGGCAGTGTCTAACGTCACTTCCATCCTGTCCCTCCACAACACATGGGTGAATGCACGCAACACACATGCATAAACAGGCATGGCGCCTGCAATCAACCTCAGCATCCATGTACAAGGGCCTCTATTAATCAAAATGTTGCCTTCAAACTCACGTGCATCCTGGCTCACACTGATCCCATGCACACACATCACCGGAGGGTCATGCATCATGCCTTGTACACAAACAGACACAGTGGATAGACACAGTGCATACAACGGTGACCCCACTGCATGAGTGAATCTACACATCATCACGGACATGTGTCATGAATCCATGGCGTATCAAAGTCACAGACACACTTCTCAGACACACACACATGTGCACCATACATGTACATGACAGCAGCACCCATCCCTCACACCCCCACCATGTGAAAGAACAGACACTGGCATGCTTTAATGTGTGCATTTGCCATACAGCTCCCCATGTAGCATTGGAACTAATGCACCAACCATGTGGTTCGCACATGACTGGTCTCAAATGCATGACCATGATGTCCCTGCACACACACATCCATACATGGCCCATGTCACACATACAGGCAAGTATCAGACTACCAGCACACTGCAACATGCCCTGTCTCGCACACCAATGCTTGCCCACTTACCGCTCAACTCCAGACGGGTCTTCCTCTGAAGGATCTGGGCGTGGAGCGCTGGGCATACGTGTCCCAGGACCCTCATCTGGATGTCAATCATGCTGACCCGGCCCCCCTCCGCGAGGCGCCGGGCCTTGTGGAGGGTCCTGGACCTGAAGTCCTCCCAGCGCTTCTTGACGTGCTTGATTTCGCGGGTTGCCACCCCCTCCGTGTTGATGGCAACCACTATGTCGTCCCAGATCCTCTCCCGTCCTTCCTTGTTGGCGCGTGATGTTCCGAAGAGGGCATCATAATGCCCCAGGACATGCTCCACCAGGACACCAACTTCCTTCACACTGAAGCTGGTGGCCCTCTGCCTCTCTGGCTGGGGGTCACCAGTGGTCTCAGATGGTGTTTGCCCCGACATGGCGCCCCACGAGGCAGGCTTGGGTGGGCAACTGGGTCCTGGGGCTGGGCTGTGGAGCGATGGTATCCCAGTCGGGAGTCTTCTGTTCCAGCAGGGGTGGACACAGCAACTGGAACCCTGGCTGACCTGCAGGCACCAAATAGCAGGGCACATGGTCAGCAGGCAGTCAGGCAGCAGCAGATGGCAGGTGGGAGCGTGCTCGGGACTCTGGGGGGCAGGAAAATGGCCTTCAGGGCAAGAGCGTGGTCTTCCGTGTGTGTACACGTGGCCAGCTTGATACGGAGGGAATTGGCACGTGAAAAAAGTGCACATCAGTGTGAAATCCGAGGAAAGGCCCTTAGCGTGTAAGCGCGTCTGTGACGTATCGCGCAAGGGTGTTGCCCTGGCACGGGTTGAAGATCCCACGTGGCTTTCCATTGCTCTGTATGTGCTTTTCGTGGGGTGCGGGTGTGTGTTTTCCAGCCGTTAGGGTTCACACGCTATTACTTCATAGCGGGTGGGTGTTGGCTACGCGTTCTTCTACACACAAGGCAGACGGTGAGTGGTATCCCGCTCGCCCAGGGCCAATCGCATGTGAAACTACCCGGTAACCCCAGTAATACACGTACCCCACTCGCACAGGGCCAATCGCGTGTAAAACTTCCCGCGCACCCCAGTAATACACGTACCCCACTCGCACAGGGCCAATCACGTGTAAAGCTTCCCGCGCTCACCAGTAATACACATACCCCACTCGCACAGGGCCAATCACGTGTAAAGCTTCCCGCGCTCACCAGTAATACACGTACCCCACTCGCACAGGGCCCTTTCGTGTGTAAAACCTCCCGCAAACCCCAGTAATACACGTACCCCACTGACACAGGGCCAATCGTGTGTGAAACTTCCCGCGCACCCCAGTAATACACGTACCCCACTCGCACAGGGCCCTTTCACGTGTAACACTTCCCGCGAACCCCAGTAATACACGTACACCACTCACACAGGGCCTATCACATGTGAAACTTCCCACGCACCCCCGAAATACACGCACATGCTATTTTTCACACAGCGGGTGTCCGTGTTTGTCGCGTACCCCTTTTTTTTACGGCCATACTGGCCTGCCTGTTGATCACGTACGTTTTTTGGGGCTCCTGGCTGCCACACCGTACTACGTGTCATTTTTTCACGCACGTGGGCTACTGGGGGGCACTTGTCTCTATTTCTTCTTTTTATGGGGTGCCTGTGTGTTGCGTGCACTTCATTTATCCTAGGGGGCCACAGTATGGGACATCCATCATAGCTGTATATACGTGCTTTTTATTTGCGCCACTATTGTAATGCGCAGGGACTCTACCGCCTGCCTTCGTGTTGCAGACGTGTTTAGGCCTGTGCATGTCTTTGCCCGTGCGCGGGGTGCCCTATTCGATTCCATGAATACGTGTGGTTCGCGTGCGTGTGGGCGTTCCGTGTACTTCCCAGCAGTACTTCCCCAGTTACGCCTTCTTTTTCACAAGTTGTTCCCCATTCCTCGTGTTACGCCCCGTGTCCCGCCCCCTTTTTGGAGTGTGCGCGGACGTTGTGCGCTTTCCCTGTGCGTGCAGCGCACAGCGTTTGAGCTGTTGCAATGACGTGTGCGCCCGTGTGCGCCACGCTCGCGTTTGGCGCACATCCCAAGGAAAACACACGCAGGGACTTTCATGAATCGCAGGCGTGCGCGTGCGCCTGTTTTTTCATGCTTGCGCCTGCTTGCGGCAAGATTTTCGGCGCATGTTTGTTCCATGAATCGGCCCCCACGTGTCACCAAATCTCAACAGCTACACTCTCCTGCCACCAGATGGTGCCGCCAACACACACACATCCTTTTTTAATATATATTTATTTATTTCTAACGCACAGGGACATAGCAGCATGGACAAAGCACACAACACGAAAACATCAAAGTATCTCAGTCAGACATCAGTTCCACAGACACAAAGAGAGACCCAAACAGGAGAGATTTTAGTCGCCGTTTGAAAAGCCCCAAAGTGGCGCAGGACCACAACCTCAGAGGTAAAGAATTTCACAGTTTGGGTGCTGCATGATGTTAGGAAAGATTTCATATTGTATGTAATTTTCCCTCCATGTTGCAACCCCCAAACTTTTTGCTGTTGATTTACAACCTGATCTAGACTTTGCCAGAGAAGCGCAGCCTTCCGCCGCACTCCTCCGGACTTTCGCTCAATTATTTTGTGGAAACTAACATGCCCTTGCGACAGTCAGTACTGGGAGACTTTGTTTCCATTAGTCCTTTCCTCATGTTGCAGCTTTTGTGTAACATGAAACAAGAGTGCACTGTAACTTACTTTACCGCGCACGTGGGTCCCTAGTCATTCCAAAGGCCCTAAAAACCTCTCGCTGGACTTATTATGAACTGGGCAAGTGTGTCACGGACGGGACTGGTGGCAGCTATCGTTTCTCTTGTGTTTTGAACCCTTTTTCGCCATGTTATCCGCGCTTACTGCGTTTGGCACAAACGAGTGGCCTGGCTCCAAAATGGCCATGCCACGAGGTTCTTTGTCCTGTCCGCTGACCGTCTTGCCCCTTCACCTTCCCCTAGGTCGAGCCGACCTGGGGCAGTCCTTATTTGGTCATGCACTTTCTCGCGAAACACAACGCTTTTGCGGGATTCTGCATGCCTTGTGTGTGCCTCCAGGATGTGGGCTAGGATGTCTGTTCCCAATACACATCCTGGGTGCCAGAGCGTCTAGAGTGTCCTCAATGCCTGGGACCACCGTGGACCGTGATAGGTCCACGTATGGTGTGAGTGTTTGTGAGCAGATCTCCCATTGAGTCCTCTCCGTTTTGGCGCAAAGGGAACTTTGGATAAGAGGAGGCTGGAAACACCACTACCATGTCAATCTCTTGAGTTCACACCGAACAAGGGATAAGGAGCCAAGTATTCTGCAACAAGAAGCTGAGTCGAGGAACCGCTGGTGACCCGCTGAAGGTTTGGCACCCTGACCTGCTGTCGTCCTGCGAGACCCCTCTGCATCTGATCGTCCTAGAAGGTCTGCCAAGGCGCTTTGACCCATTGGAATAGTGGGATAAACTATTCCCGGCACCTTCATCAAACCCTGCAAGTAAGCCTCTTCGGAAATGTCCCTGGGCCAACCAGTGGGCTGACCAGCTTACGCAGGACGCTTTGCTCTGTCACTGCTGCCGTTTCGGGGAAGCCCTCGAAACTTGGTTTACTGCTTGCTCTGCATCCACGGCACCCTCACACCGAATTTCGTACACTTGGCATTTCCAGGTCGAAAGTGAGACGAGTGCACCCGGACCAGAGTAAACACGGTTGCCATGTTGCCCTGCTGTGGTAACAACCTGTGCATGTCCGCTGCATTTGGGACATCCTTGACCCTGCATCCTGCTACGCAGAATCTACACAGTGTCGAGACGTCCTGATCATCGCAACTGAACCTGCCAGCAATGTGAACTGAACTGGAGAAGTCTGGTCTGCCTGCGTCGGGGACCGGTGAGTAGTCCATACCCCAACCGGTGGCCCCTCTCGCAGGAGCCTGTTTCTTTTCTACCACTGTTGCGAAATAGCGACTCTATCCCGCACTCTCACCCTGCCTCTGCCCACAAGTGGAGGCCTTGCTTGAGTAGTGGTGACTTGTTCTGCATCGCTTCATTCACCTTCCTGAACTGCCTGATATCCTTGAAGAGGCCCTCTTTTGTCCATTGGCACCAGCGTGTGCAGGTACTTTTGAGCATAAGGCTCCTCTCTTCGTAGGGCTCGGACTTCCTCCTAGTTAGGTGTATTTCGGATGTCGAACTGGGCCTAATGATTACTTGCACTGCCTGTTTTCCTCCCCATCTAGGTGGTCTACATATTACGTGCTCCTAACTCCTTAGACCCCTCGGTCTTGTATATATATTGGGCCTCATTACACGGATGGCGGTGAACCATGGCGCTATTAGCGCCACGGTTCATGCCGGTAAAATACCGGCACTGCCTTGGTGGAAAGGGGAATTACCGCCCTATTCCAAGGTTGGCGGGGCGGTAATTCCCCCTTCCACCATTGCCCTTCCCCATTCCCATTTTTGCCCCATAGGGCTCTATGGGAATGGGGAAGGCGCTAATTACGGTATCGCAAATTGCGGTGCCGTAATTAGCTCCCTGGTCCCTTTGCGGGTTGGTTTTTTAACGCCTGCAAAAAGCAGGCGTTAAATTCCCCAACCCGCAAAGGGACCTCGTAGTAAGGCGGTAAGGATTTACCGGTACCGGTAAAATACCGGTACCGGTAAACCCTTACCGCCATCCGTGTAATGGGGCCCATTGTATTGATTGTGATGTGTTGGTTTACTTTAGTATTATTGTCATTCTTTGCTATGGTCGATGTTACTAAGGCCTAGTAATAAATGTGTCTATATTTTTAATATAACACCTGTCTGGAGTAATTTGTAAGTGTCCTTGCTTTGTGTGCTCATTGAGGTCTTTCCCTCACCTTCACCTCTCTTGAGATTTAGGGCCTCATTACACGGTAGGTGGTAAGGGTTTACCGGTACCGGTAAGGGCACCGGTACCGGTAAACCCTTACCACCTTACTACGAGGTCCCTTTGCGGGACCCGACCTTAACGGCTGGTGTAGACCAGCCGTTAATGTTGGGACCCGCAAAGGGACCTTGGTTCTAATTATGGTACCGCAATTTGCGGTACCGTAATTAGCTCCTTCCCCATTCCCATTGAGCCCTATGGGGCAAAAATGGGAATGGGGAAGGGCCATGGAGGAAGGGGGAATTACCGCCCCGCCAACCTTGGAATGGGGTGGTTATTCCCCTTTCCTCCATGGTGGTACCGGTATGGTACCGGCGGCAACCATGGTGCTAATAGCACCATGGTTTACCGCCTACCGTGTAATGAGGCCCTTAGTCTTGACCGCCGCCATCGCTACCCTGATTGGTCTGGCTTGTCCAGAGGTTACCCTGTTCCAAGAAACTAGGCTGGCCTTCTGAACCTCTGCCCCTCCAGGTCCGAGTTCAGAAATCCATCTTAACAAATTGGTGTACAGCGGTGGGATACTACTGAAGGTATCCGGTGTTGCGCACGAGTGAAGGCATTTCAAGTTCTTTCTAACAGGACACATAGTGAATTGTCGTAGTATAACTTTTTAAAGGCCATATTCCAATCTAACAGTTTGGAAACAAGTATCTTGTTAACTTTAAATGCTTCTAAATCCGAAACATTGATAAAAATGTGTGCTGAGAGAGGTGTCTCCTCTCAAGGCACCAAAATGGAAATGATCCAAAGAATCATGGCGTGGCAAGATGCTCAGCTTAGCGCTGTAGCTTCAGAGGACAGTGCAGAAGGAGGTGGGGCTGCTCTCTCTGGTAGAACTGACAGTTCTGCCGCTGCACTGATCCACAGCGACCATGAGGACAGGGAGGATGAAATGTCCAATGTTTCCTCTGCCAGTGCTGATGGGGAAGCCATTCTTGAATTCAAGAAGCAAGAGCTGCTGTTTAGGCAGAAGGAGCTTGAGTTCAATATGGCCAAACTCGAGGAAGAGCTTGAGTTCAATAGGGCCAAGCTAAAGATCGAACAGGCAGAAAAACAGAAAGACAGGGATCACCAGTTGGAACTGGCGAAGCTTCAAGTTGCCAATGGATCCAAGGGTCCTGGACATGGGTCTGGGGCCTCCTCTCATCCAAGGTTTCCAAAAGATATGCTCAGTGTGTATGATGAAAAGAATGACATTATGGACTGGCTGAATATATTTGAGTATGCATGTGAAGTTCAACAAGTTGACAATGCTGATAAAATTGCCTGGTTGCTTAGCAGACTGCCCCATTCTGGCTGCAGTGCCATTATGGAAATGTCGAAGGCTGAGAGAGCAGATTTTGCAATGTTGAAGCAGACTCTTATTTTAAAATTTGGAAAGACTTCTGCCCAATACCTAAAAGGATTCCGAGAGTATAAGAAAAAAGAAGGTGGTACTTGGATATCTTATGTAGCTGAATCCTTAAAAAACTTGATGGCTGGGTCGAAGATTATAAAGTTTCTACCTTTGAAGGTATGATAAGTCTTGTCATGCTGCAACACATTTTTGCCTCTTCTTCCCCTGAGCTTAAGCAGCATTTGGCAGATTCAAAGGAGATAGATCCTAAGAAGCTTGCCATTGCAGCAGATTTATGGGTGTCACATCGAGTGTCCCATAAGGACAAGACTCATCCTTGTAAGCAGGAGGAAGGGAAAAAGTCCAAAGATGAGGAGGGTGGGGAAACTGATAAATCTTCTTCCCAAAAGGGCCACAAAAAGAAAAATAAGGGTAAGACACAAGAGAACTCACAGGGTAGTGGAGGTCAGCCTTCAAAACAGAACTCTGGTTATAATAAGCCTCCCTATATAAACAGACCCAATGGATCTTGTTTTGCTTGTGGAGCAACTGACCATGTGAAGGGGGATCCCCGATGTAAGGTCAAAACCTTGGGGGTCCACTCTGCTAATCTGGCCTTCTCCTCCTACGAGGAAGAAGAGTTTACCGGAGCATCCTTCTCCTCCGACTCCTTCCCCAGTGGGATAGAAGCTGAGGTAGTTTTAGTTTCCCTGGGTTCCTGGGAGCCTAAAGTCGCAGAGGCTTATGCTAGGATTTATAGATAACACCAAGCACTACTTTAAAGACAGTGGGCCTCATTACGACCCTGGCGCTAATGGGTTAACAGTGCCGTAAAAGGCTGCGGCGCCGTTAACCCATTAGTGCCTGATTACGAGGTCCCTTTGCGGGACCCGACCTTAACGGCTGGTCTACACCAGCCGTTAAAGTAGGGACCCGCAAAGGGACCTTGGTGCTAAGTACGGTACCGCAATTTGCGGTACCGTACTTACCGCCTTCCCCATTCCCATTGAGCCCTATGGGGCAAAAATGGGAATGGGGAAGGGCCATGGAGGAAGGGGGAATTACCACCCTGCCAACCTTGTAATGGGGTGGTAATTCCCCCTTTCTCCATGGCGGAGTTGGTAAATTACCGGCATGGACCATGGTGCTATTAGCACCATGGTTTTGCGCCTGGGTCGTAATGAGGCCCAGTGTGCTGATCAATGGAGTAGATACTCCAGCTCTTAGGGATAGTGGGTGCAGTCGAACTGTAGTGGATTCTACCTTGGTAGACTCAGAGAAAGTTGCCAGAGCTACTCTGATGCCCACTAAGTTGGCTGATGGCCCACCTCTCATGTTCCCAGTAATACCTGTAAATCTTACTATCAATGGTACAGCAGTCAGGATTCCAGTGAGCATTCAGAGGAGTGTCCCAGGAAAGGTCTTGTTGGGCAACGATCTCAGAGCTTTAGGGCTTGTGGGAGATACTGCTGGCAGACCCTGCACAAGGTCTCAAACGAGGGCATCATTGGCCAAGACCAATGTCCTGCCCCAGCCAAAGGGGAAACCCAAGGCTAAAGGAGTCAAGAAACCAAAAAGAGGGAAAGAAAATATTCCACCTAACTCTCCTACCACTGCGGTGGAGGTAGTTGGTCAATCACCCGGACCTAACGAGGAGGTGGTGATGCCTGAAGTATTTGACCCCAATGACCATCCTGAGCTAAACGATTTGTTAGTAGAAGGTGGTCCTGACAGGGAAGAATTCAGTAAAGGCCAACGTGAGTGCCCATCTCTGGAAAGCCTAAGGAGACAGGCCAGCTCCCAGCTTGAGGGTGAACCTCCTGGGAAGCATCGGATTTATTGGGAAGGTGGACTCCTGTATAGTGAGCCCACAGAGTCTACAGAAGGAGACCATAGGAGGTTGGTGGTTCCCCTTGCTGTAAGACACTTCCTCCTGCAGCTGGCGCGTGAAGTGCCCCTTGCTGGTCACCTTGGTATTAAGAGGACCAAGCAAAGGTTATCCATGCACTTCTACTGGCCCAAGATGGGGGTGCAAGTAGAAAGTCACTGCAGGAGTTGTGCCTCCTGCCAATTATCTGTTAAGAGTGGTTCAACAATCCAAGCTCCATTGGTACCACTCCCAGTTGTGGGAGTACCATTCGAGAGGGTAGGGATCGACATTGTTGGTCCCCTTGACCCCCAAACATCCTCAGGCAATAGGTTTATCCTGGTATTGGTCTAAATACTCCAAATACGCAAACAACAAACCTTTCACCGAGATGAAATGGATTATAAATTTAAAAGAGTGTATACATTTCCAAAACAATTTAACCGTAAATCGAAAGGATTCTCCCCTCAAGGAGCGAAAAAAGATAATACTCAGAAAAGCAAAAATCCTGAATCTTCATAAACCTCTGAAAGTGAACGCAGCAGTGAAGGGGAACAACGTTTACCAGAAACATCAAGCGAATCAGGGACAGCCTCAGCCAGACCCTATTCTTTTTTAGAGGAATATCGTCAACACAAAAAAAGCAAAAAAATGCAAAATATCCATCAAACAAACTAAATGCTTCACAAAGTGGAGACCAAACAAAAGAGGGAGACGGGGCAGAGGAAGCATCAAACGAAGAAGAGCCATCCGGCAGAGTAAAAACAAGGTCAAAAGAACAGCGCAAAAGGAAAATTTGATACTTAATCTATCCGACAAAACATATTCAACACAACTCTACTCTGCCTTAAGTAGAGGTCTCTCATTCTGTCCAACTAATCAAATGGATCATTTTCAAACAAGAATAGATTTGTTTAAATTCAGTAGAAATCTCAAACTCAAAAAATACTTTGCAACCAGCACCAAAATATATAAACGGAGAATAAAAGACACAAGAGCACCTTCAGAACTTTCAATGACCCATTGCTTACAAACAGTTAATCTGTTAAATCTACCAGAAAAAGCAAATATACACACTTTGGACACTTTCACAGAAGATTTGGGAATCACAATGGATCAAATTGAACCAACCAAACTTAAACAAAAATCAACCTTTTATCCGCAATTATATAGCGAAAATGTGATTGATCTATTTGAGAAAGCAGTATCAGAAGATCTAAAAGAACTATACCGGAAATCATCAATATCTAAAAATATTCATCTCAACCTTACAAATGAGGAAAGAAAAGCGCTAGATGAACTACAAAAAGATGAATCTGTCACAACAAAATCAGCTGATATAGGAGGAAAAATTGTGCTGCTCAATACATCAGACTACCTTATAATGGCTGCAAAACATTTGGAGGATGAAGATACTTATGAAAAATTGGCTAAGAATCCATTGCCAAACCTAATTACAGAATGGTCTAATCTTAATAAGCACTACTTGGCAGAAGAATTAATCACTGAAGACGAATATCAATTCATGAACAATCCCTTTCCAACCTTAGGGACTATCTACTTCTTACCGAAAATCCATAAAAAATTTGATCGGATACCAGCAAGTAGACCCATAATAAACAGTATAGGATCCCTAACAGAGCCTATTTCAGCCTACATTGATAAGTTTTTACAACCTCTGGCAGCAAATCTCACCTCATTTATTAAAGACACAACTGATGTCATCAAGCAATTGGACTCTATAGAATGGGAAGAGGACTACAGATTGGTCACATTCGACGTGACAAGTCTCTACACAAGCATTTTACACCTTAAAGGCATGGAGACAACAAGAGAATTTCTTGAAACAAGATCCATCTCATTTAGAAATCATAATGAAATGGTATTAGAAATGCTAAACTTTACACTTATGAACAACATTTTTCTATTTAACAAACAAATTTTCAGGCAAAAAAGAGGAACTGCAATGGGGGCAAAATTTGCACCAGCATACGCCAATCTTTACATGGGAGCTTTTGAATTACACCATGCATGGAAACACAAAGAATTTACTGAATCCAGTCAGATTGTATATTGGAGTCGATTCATAGATGACATTCTTGTTATATGGAAAGGAAACAAACAATCGCTCAATTAATATCATCGGTATCTCAACAACAATTCATTTAATCTGAAATTGACAATGGAAGAAAGTGTAAATCAAATTCATTTCCTGGACCTTCAACTTTATATCTGTGACAATCATATAAAAACTACTCTTTTTACCAAACCAACAGCAGGAAATAGCACATTACATGCTGCAAGCCATCATCCACCGCACATTAAGAACAATATCCCATATGGAGAATTCTTAAGGATTAAACGAAACTGCACAGATGAAGAGGAAGTTAAAAAACACTCTCAAGAAGCAAAAACCAAATTCCTAGCCAGAGGATACAAAAAAGATCTCCTGACAAAAGCCCAAAATCAAAGTGAAGCACGCAAAATAATGGATCTATTAAGCGACAAAACAAAGAAAAAGAAGGCCACGGAGAAATCAAAATCCTTAAGATTCATCACAACTTATAACACGGAGGCTAGCAAGCTAAGACAGATCCTTAACAAACATTGGAATATTCTGACCACAGATGAAGATCTCAAACCATTTCTACCAACAACTCCATGCCTTACGTTCAGGAGAGCGCCTAATCTTAAAAACAAACTTTGCCCTTCACACTTCTCTGAACACAAGAAATAGAAAGGTTTACAACAACTATGGACTGGAGATAAGCTAAAAGGGTTCTACAAATGCGGCACATGCAAGAGGTGCAACTATGCCATCAATGGACTAAAAGAGTGCACTAAAGCCAATGGCACGCAATACAAAATTAAAGAATTTTTGAACTGCAATACAAACTTTGCGATATACGCCATTAAATGCGCATGCACTAAAACCTACATAGGTAGTACAATCAGACCTATTAAAACAAGAATTTATGAACATATAAGAACAATCAAACTACAGGATACACGTTAGCCATTGAGTAAACATTTTTTGGACAATCACAAAACAGCAGATATCGATATGATTAGATTTCATGGAATTGAACAAATCAACAGTCATGAGAGAGGAGGAAATAGAGAAAAGCAATTACGAAAACGTGAAGCATTTTGGATATTCTCCATGGACAGTATCAATGGGGGTCTCAACGCGGACCATGAATTGCACCATTTTTTGTAAAAATTGTATTGTGTCTATGTTATATGTGACTGTGTCATCTGCAATGTATCTTCTCCTATTTCTGAAACAAAATTTAATTTATTTGACCTCAGACCTTACCAAAGGTTACTTTAATTAATAACTTCATTTTTTGGAAAACAGGCATCGAAAGACGAATATCGAGCAAAAGGCTCGAGTCTAGAGAATTTAACTTCCAGACTCCATGAGTAACATTAATAACACAAGTTCCTTAAAAACTAATTTCCAGTCCAATGAAAACAATTGCTTATCTTATCAGACTGAATTGATCGCCCGCTTTAACTTAATTAATATCAAAACATGATTACATAAGCGTGATTTTTATAACAAATTTATGTGGCGGTTATGCAAATTTTTGAAATATTGGAACAATTATGTTCCCAGTAAATTCACGATTATTATCAGAATCGTCAATCTACATGAATGTGGAAACAAAAGAGGGAATTCACCTATCAAAAGAATTATTTGCATAAGTAACTATGGAGTAAACATGACTCCAAGATGGCGCCCCCACATCTATATGGCCAATAGATGAGGGGAGGAGTTACACCATCACGATGCCATAGCATTTAATCCAAACTGGCGTCTATCGCCGCAACGCATGACGTCATCACGTTGAAACGCGTGACGTCATCACGCTGAACACGCGTGACGTCATCACGCTGTTTTTCAATGTATAAAAAGCGGGCACTTTTTCACAGTCAGTAGCAGCCCGGGATCCAGACCAGAACTACATGCAAATCAAGAGCCAAAAACAAAGATGTAAGACCAGGAAGCTCTGAGTCTATGAAAGTAGATTCTTATCTTTTAACAAAAAACAGCCACTTTTTAAACTGGGTAGTTTAATTTAAGAAAGTTAGTTCCATGCAACTTTCTAACAAAATAACCTTGTCCTTATTTGTAGGGACTGCATATAAAGGAATATTAGAAATAAAGACTTCAGCACCCTTTCTGAAACAATAGAATTTCACCAAAAACAGCACAAGAAACTTATTTTTTGACAAAAAAAGAAGGATTCTAGAAACAAGTTGAACGAAAAGTAAGCTCTCTTCTTTTGCATTTAAAAATTCGTTTGAGCTAAGCATTCTGCAAATGAAACCTTTAAAAACACTTGAGATCAATGTATCTGGTATATATGAAAGGACCTTTTACAATAACTATAGATAACAAATGTATGAACATATGAGATGAATCATAATCTCCAACACATGATTTAAATGTATTTCTTTGTTTCTTTTTCTTTTATTCTTGTTCGCTCAATTGTATTTCAAATATGAAGCTTACCTCCTGATGAGCCACTGTAAAAGCAGGTGGTGAAAGACGTGTAGAGGACATAAAGCAAAGCACAAATTGAATACCATAGTGTTTTGGATTTTCTTTTGGTAAATAAATGTCAAGCTCTCGACAGCCCTGGGAGCTACAAAACACAGACCAGGCAGCACCAATTACAAGCTAGCGTCCCAAAAGTCAGAAATAAAACTTCCTACAACTCGCCTAGTCCACTCCAATCAAAGGCTGGTTTATCATAATTACCTATTGGTCGACCATGCCACCGGATATCCTGAGGCCATCCCATTGAAGACTGTGACTGCCAAGTCAGTCGCAAAAGCTTTACTCGGCATCTTTACTAGGGTTGCCTTCCCTAATGAAGTTGTGTCTGACAGAGGCAGCAACTTTATGTTGAAGTATATGCAGGCTATGTGGAAAGAATGTGGGGTCACCTACAAGTTCTCCTCTGCATACGACCTCCAGACCAATGGTCTGGTGGAACGGTTTAACAGAACGTTAAAAAGTATGATTGGGGCTCTGGAAGAACCCCAGAGAAGAAAATGGGATCTTCTTTTACCATGCTTACTGTTTGCCTACCGAGAGATACCATAGAAGGGTGTTGGCTTCAGCCCCTTCGAACTTCTGTTTGGTCGCCCTGTGCGGGGACCCATAGCCATAGTCAAGGAAGGATGGGAGATGCCCACCCCCCCTATTACTACCAACGTAGTAGACTATGGGCTTCATTACACAGATGGCGGTAAGGATTTACCGGTATCGGTAAAATACTGGTACCGGTAAATCCTTACCGCCTTACTACGAGGTCCCTTCGCGGGTTGGGGGATTTAACGCCTGCTTTTTGCAGGCGTTAAAATCCAACCCGCTAAGGGACCTTGGAGCTAATTACGGCACCGCAAAATTGCGGTGCCGTAATTAGCGCCTTCCCCATTCCCATAGAGCCCTATGGGGCAGAAATGGGAATGGGGAAGGGCAATGGCGGAAAGGGGATTTACCACCCCCCCAACCTTGGAATGGGGCGGTAAATCCCCTTTCCGCCAAGGCGGTGCCGGTATTTTACCGGCATGAGCCATGGCGCTAATAGCGCCATGGCTCACCGCCTACCGTGTAATGAGGCCATTTGTGCTAGGGCTCAGAAAAAGAATGTTACCACTGATGGGTCTGGCTAGTGACAAGTTGAAGGCAGGACAAGTCCTGGTGAAACATTGGTATGACCAGAAAGCTTCCCTCATCAACTTCACACCTGGTCAGCAAGTCCTGATCATGAATCCCATAAGGCCTAGAGCTTTACAGGATAAGTGGTCAGGCCCTTACACAGTGGTGGAGCCCCTAGGTGAGGTCAACTATTTAGTGGACCTTGGAAGGCTTGGAGAGGCTCCAAAAGTGTTCCATGTAAATAGGCTGAAGGCTTTCATCCCAAGATTTGAAATCGCAGCACTGCTATTGGCTTCAGATGTTGAGGAAGAGGAGTCTGAACCTCTCCCTGACCTGTTTCAAAGCAGTCCTTCAGATAGCTCCATTGAGGGTGTCCGAGTAGCCTCTCACCTGACTTCTGATCAGCAGGCTGAGGTGAAAGTTTTGCTTAGGCAATTTTCCCCCCTGTTTCCACAGTCCCCTGGTTTGACACCTTGGTGCAAACATAACATAGACACAGGAGACAGTTTATCTACCAAAAGTAGGGGATACAGGATGTCAGACAAAGTACGGTCTTACATTAAGACGGAGGTCAACAAAATGTTAGCTCTTGGGGTGATTGAACCCTCTAGTAGTCCTTGGTCCAGCCCTGTGGTTTGATTCCAAAAGCAGGTACTTCCGAATTGAGGTTCTGCGTGGATTACAAGGCTCTGAATGCTGTCACCAAGACAGACACCCACCACTTGCCTCGAACAGATGAGCTGGTGGATACCTTGGGTGCCTCCAAGTACCTCAGCATGTTTGACCTCACTGCAGGCTATTGGCAAATAGCCCTCACAGAACATGCCAAGGAGAAGACAGCATTCTCAACTCCGGAAGGTCTTTACCAGTTCAGGGTAATGCCTTTTGGGTTGAAGAATGCACCTGCCACTTTCAAGAGGCTTGTGAATCATGTGTTGAATGGGTTGGATGAATTCTGTCTTGCATATCTGGATGATATAGCAGTTTTCAGTGCCACCTGAGAAGACCATGTGAAACACCTTGGGATTGTGTTACAGGCTCTTCAGAAAGCCCACTTGACCATAAAGGCCAGTAAATGCCAGATTGGACAAGGCTCAGTGGTTTACCTTGGACATGAAGTAGGTGGAGGGAGGATACAGCCTCTACCCAGTAAGGTACAAGCAGTACAAGACTGGCCTACCCCCACTACACAGAACCAAGTGAGATCCTTCTTAGGACTCACGGGGTATTACAGAAATTTCATGGCAGACTATGGCACCATAGCTGCCCCTCTGACTACTCTCGCCACTCCGAAGAAACCCAAGAATGTAACTTGGATTGAAGAGTCTGGGAAGGCCTTCAATGGCTTAAAAGAGTACTTGTGCCAGCCCCCTGTCCTCAGGGCCCCTGAATACCAAAGACCTTTTATTGTGCAGATAGATGCCTCTGACACTGGGATAGGAGCTGTACTATCACAAGTAGATGAGAAGGGTAAGGAACACCCTATTGGTTTCATTAGACGCCAGCTTAAGGACAGAGAGCTCAGATGGTCCACAGTAGAGAAAGAATGTTTCTCTGTTGTGTGGGCCCTACGGAAGCTGAGGCTCTACCTCTAAGGGACCCACTTCACTGTGCAAACTGACCATAAAACCGTAAAGTGGCTGGTGAACTTGAAGGGAGAGAATCCAAAGTTGCTTAGATGGTCCATAAGTCTACAAGGCTTTGACTTCACTATTGAGCATAGGCCAGGTGTCCAACATAGCAATCCTGATGGGTTGTCCAGAATGCTTAACCGACCTGAACAAGAAACTCATCCAGGGCTGGATTAGTTCCCCCTGTCCTTAGTCTGGGAGGGGTGAGTGTTAGGAAAGATTTCATATTGTATGTAATTTTCCCTCTATGTGGCAACCCCCAAACGTTTTGCTGTTGTTTTACACCCTGATCTAGACTTTGCCAGAGAAGCGCAGCCTTCCGCTGCACTCCTCTGGACTTTCGCTCAATTCTTATGGGGAAACTGACATGCCCTTAAGACAGTCAGTACTGGGAGACTTTGTTTCCCTTAGTCCTTTCCTCATGTTGCAGCTTTTGTGTAACATGAAACAAGAGTGCACTGTAACTTACCTTACCGTGCTCTTGGATCTCTAGTCTTTCCAAAGGCCCTAGAAACCACTCGCTGGACTTATTATGAACTGTGCAAGTGTGTCACAGACGGGACTGGTGGCAGCTATCGTTTCTCTTGTGTTTTGAACCCTTTTTCACCATGTTATTCGCGCTTACCGCGTTTGGCACAAACGGGTGGCTTGGCTCCAAAATGGCCATGCCACGAGGTTCTTTGTCATGTCCGCTGACCCTCTTGCCCCTTCACCTTCCCCCAGGTCAAGCTGACCCGGGGCAGTCCTTATTTGGTCCTGCACTTTCCCGCGAAACACAATGCTTTTGCGGGCTTCTGCATGCCTCCAGGATGTGGGCCTGGATGTCTGTTCCCAATACACATCCTGGGTGCCAGATAGTCTAGAGTGTCCTGAATGCCTAGGACCACCATGGTCCATGATAGGTCCACGTATGGTGTGAGTGTTTGTGAGCAGATCTCCCATTGGGTCCTCTCCGTTTTGGCTCGAAGGGAACTTTGGATAAGAGGAGGCTGGAAACAACACTACCATGTCGATCTCCTGAGTTCACACCGAACAAGGGATAGGAGCCAAGTATCCTGCAACAAGAAGCTGAGTCGAGGAACCGCTGGTGACCCGCTGAAGGTTTGGCACCCTGAACTGCTGTCACCCTGCAAGACCCCTCTGCATCTGATCCTCCAAGAAGGTCTGCGAAGGCGCTTCGACCCATTGGAATAGTGGGATCAACTATTCCCAGCACCTTCATCAAACCCTGCAAGTAAGCCTCTTCGGAAGTGTCCCTGGGCCAACCAGTGGGCTGACCAGCTTACGCAGGACGCTTTGCTCTGTCACCGCTGCCATTTCGGGGAAGCCCTCGAAACTTGGTTTACTGCTTGTTCTGCGTCCACGGCACCCTCACACCGAATTTCGTACACTTGGCATTCCCAGGTCTGAAGTGAGACGAGTGCGCCCGGACCAGAGTAAACGCGGTTGCCGTGTTGCCCTGCTGTGGTAACAACCTGTGCATGTCCGCTGCATTTGGGACAACCTCGACCCTGCATCCTGCTACGCAGAATCTACACGGTGTTGAGATGTCCTGATAATCGCAACTGAACCTGTCAGCAATGTGAACTGAACTGGAGAAGGCTGGGTCTGCCTGCGTCAGGGACCGGTGAGTAGTCCATACCCCAACCGGTGGCCCCTCGCGTAGGAGCCCTTTCTTTTCTACCGCTGTTGCAAAATAGCAACTCTATCCCGCACTCTCACCCTGCCTCTGCCCACAAGTGGAGGCCTTGCTTGAGTAGTGGGAACTTGTTCTGCATCGCTTCATTCACCTTCCTGAATTGCCTGATATCCTTGAAGAGGCCCTCTTTTGTCCATTGGAACCAGCGCGTGCAGGTACTTTTGAGCATAAGGCTCCTCTCTTCGTAGGGCTCGGACTTCCTCCTAGTTAGGTGTATTTTGGATGTCGAACTGGGCCTAATGATTACTTGCACTGCCTGTTTCCCTCGTCATCTAGGTGGTCTACATATTACGTGCTCCTAACTCCTTAGACCCCTCTGTCGTGTATATATTGTATTGATTGTGATGTGTTGGTTTACTTTAGTATTATTGTGATTCTTTGCTATGGTCGATGTTACAAAGGCCTTGTAATAAATGTGTCTATATTTTTAATATAACACCTGTCTGGAGTAATTTGTAAGTGTCCTTGCTTTGTGTGCTCATTGAGGTCTTTCCGTCACCCTCACACCTCTTGAGACTTAAGGCCCTCATTACGATACTGGCGCTAAACCATGGCGCTATTAGAGCCAAGGTTGGTGCCGGTATCGTAACGAGTCCGCCAATGTTCAATGGGGTATTACCACCGCATTCCAAGGTTGGCGGGCGGTAATTCCCCATTGAACATTGGCCCTTCCCCTTTCCCATTTTTGCCCCATAGGGCTCAATGGGTCTGGGGAAGGCGCTAAGTACGGTACCGCAAATTGCGGTACCGTACTTAGCACCAAGGTTCCTTTGCGGGTCCCTACTTTAACGGCTGGTCTAGACCAGCCGTTCAGGTCAGGTCCCGCGAAGGGAACTCGTAGTAAGGCGCTAATGGGTTAACGGCGCCACAGCCTTTTACGGCGCCGTTAACCCATTAGCGCCAGGGTCGTAATGAGGCCCTTAGTCTTGACCGCCGCCATCGCTACCCTGATTGGTCTGGCTTGTCCAGAGGTTACCCTGTTCCAAGAAACTAGGCTGGCCTTCTGAACCTCAGAAATCCGTGTTAACACATGATAAAAGCAGCCTTTCAGAACTAAAGAAAGCTTTGCCTTAGGAACACACAAAAGCCTGGAGTCATTAGATCTCAGAGCTTGTTTTGTAGGTAACCAATTTATCGATTCGGAGAGATAGCTCAGACTCAAACCAAATAAGCATGCATGAGCAATCCACAGCATGTGTAAAAATTATTCTTTTGCCTATAGGCATCCAGTGCAATGATTTTCTGGCCAAAGCGATGTGATCTGTTTTATGCAGGCGGCTGACAATACGTACTGCATTATGCTGTACTACTTGAAGTTGATTCTGTTTGCCCTGCCCAAGTTCCTCTACAGTTGCACAGATGCTCTCACAGAGAAAGGTAAGAATTGCAGCTACAAGCCTTAGGTAGTAGGAAGAGTGAGAGACCAGTAGGTCCACATGCACTTTCATGCTCAGTTCTGGGTCCAGGATGATCCTTAGGGTCTTGACCGTGGGTAGGGAGTTCAAGACACAGTCTAAAGGAATGAAATGCTGGGTCTAACCTGCACAAGTTTTGGCTTGTGCCAAGGACCATGGTTTCAGTTTTAGAATTGTTCAGTGCCAAACTATTACTTAACATCCATTAATGAACGATGGCATAAACAGAGTTGATGATTAGGGTATCAGCTGTGTGGTTACCCAAGAGGGGGATGAGACACTGAGTGTCATCCCCATAATTTGCATATATTATTCCTTCAGAGTCTAGCATATCAAACAGGGGCATGGTAAAGATATTAATGAGAGTGGGAGAAATACATGAGCCAAGTGGCACCCTAAAAGGGATTACAAATCCCTTAGCTGAAGCTGTTTCACTGCACGCCCTGGCAACCCGCTCTGACAGAATGATGCAATCCATCCAACCGCTACCTCAGAGAAGGAGAGAGATTCCTGGAACCTGGAGACTAAGATGGTATGATCTACCAGGTAAAAGGCCGCTGTGAGATCCAGAAGGATCAGAAGGGATGCTTGACCTTTGTCCATAGACTTCAAGATATTCGATTTAAGATCTATCAGACTAGACTCTGTACTGTGGTAGCTCCTAAATCCTGACTGTTTAAGTCCCAGGATGTTATGTTGTGTCAAATGATCCTGTATTTATTGGTGTGCAACATTATCTAGAATTTTGAGCAAAAAAGTGTTTGTTATAGGGCGGTGATTCCCAGCCACTGTGGGGTCAAGAGATGTTTTCTTTAATAGCTGGGCAATACACACTTGTTTGATGGAGGCCGGGACAATGCTTTCTTTTAAAGAACAGTGAAATAGCGCAGGATTTGTTAATAAAGGTCGGACATGGGTGCTGTGTGTCCTATGACTTTCATACACTGGATGGTGTCTCAGCGGCACAGACCATCTGGCCTCACAGCCAACTCGTTGCCAAATTGTTATGTTCACGCAACCATTGCCAAGGGAAGACAGAGCCAAGAAGAAGACAGGGGATGTAGAGTCAAGGTAAGTGTTTCCTTTATTGATAGATTGACTCCCAACATGGGAGCTGCACCATCTCTCTGGCCATCATTGGGGTAACAATTTGCCTCTGCCTCCTCAGCATCGCGTCACACAGGAGCATTCAAAGGACGCCCTGAGCGACCAGGCACGGGGAGCCAGCTTCAACAGTGCCCGTGATGTAGTGCGAGACATCTTGTTCACAGAGCGTTTTCCTATGGGGTTTTATCATTATAAAAAGCTTCTGTGAATTAGACCTAGTATCTTAAGTTCAATGCTATTTTTTATTTTTTGTTTTCAAGATTTATGGTTCAATTATAGAACATTTATCTTTCTATCCTAAATCAAAAAACCATAATTATTACAACATCAATTTCCAAAACATGAAGAAGCCTGAGTGTCCATTGAATCTGTTAATGGCCAGCCCTTTCTCTGTATGCACTCATGTTATGTCAATTTTCCTTAAAAGAAAAGATAAGTAAAACATCTGCAGTTTCATTAAATAATCCCTTCATGGGAGTTATCCTTGACAAACCCCCTGCAAGATTTCATTTAAAAAAAGGAATGATTGCAATAATCCGGGTTCGAGATTCCTCCACAGTTATCCAAGTCCAGATGGTTTCCGCATCTCTCATACATCTACCATCAATAAGGTTTCCAATATGTCTCGTATGGATCTGTTAGTCCTGAACAAAATAAAACAATATGTGTTAATGTTTCTGTGTTTTCTTCCTGGTTGCAGAATCTACATTTTGAATCAGGGCCTTGTCCATATGATTTCAGAGTTTGCCTTGTCGGCATGATGTTAAACTGAAATCTCATGAATTGAGATCTATACCATTCAGAGGGAAAGTGTCTGAGATACTCGGGGAGTGAGTCATGTGCTTTGTTTCATTAATCATGTGCCATGCCCCACAACCTCCATGAAGTACATGTAGAAGCCTCCGCACCGTAGGTCAAACAGGCCACAACCTTGGATTTGTAGAAAGCCACGATCAGGAGAATGGAAAATCTACAGTATTTCTTGTATGTTAGTCGACCCTGGACCGTTAGGACTTTAACTTTTGTCTTTAGCTCCAGCTGGTGAGACATGTCTATGCAGCTAAAGTTTACCTGTATACCGAGATATTCTACCGAGGCAACCTGGGAGAGGATCTCATTCCCTAAGTACTTGCTTTCTGTTTGCCCATACGGGAAGAAAAGACTACAATGTTGGCTTTGGCAAAGCTTATCTCTAAGCCATTCGTTTGCATGTATTTTTGGAGATCTATAAGTGCTCTCTGAAGACCTATGGGCGTTTGATACACAAGGACTACATCATCCGCATATACAATGCATGGTACTTTTTGGCCGTTGATCTGTGGGGGGAAGGTATTACTCTGTTTTTTGCAGTTTTTCAGGTCTGCCAAGAAGAAATCAAAGTAGGTGCCAAAAGGCATCCCTGCTTTAGCCCTCGATGTTTATGGATTTCTTTTGTAAGGGTTCCCTGGTCGTTCAGTCTAATTTAGACTCTGGTCAAGGAGTATAAGACCTTAATAATAATAATAAAAAATAATAATAATTTAGCATTTATATAGCGCTACGAACCCTCAGGTAATAGGGCCCAATATGTCATTAGGGCAGTTTCCAGCCTCCATTTTTGCCCATAATAAAGTTCTGTCCACCATATTTCTTCAGATCTATGATGGCAAGGTATATTTTGGTTTGCGTTTTGAGGGCATTAGCCTTTAGAAGGATTATCATGAACATGTTTAGCTCCGTCCCGACTCCTGGGACAAACCCAGATTGTCACGGTCAAAGCTATTAGTGTTCTCTATCCACCTTCTCAGGGATTTTAATAGAAAGGCTGCAAAATGTTTACCCAACACATCTAGGAGGGCAATAGGTCAATAATTCGAGGGGTTCGTCCTATCTCCCTTCTTGAAGATAGGCACAATGATAGCTCTTCGCTAAGAATCAGGGAAAGTCCAAGATCTCAGAACGTGGGTGAAAAGGTCAGAAATTAGCAGAATCCAAGCCTCTCTATGGTTCTTTATCATAGAGTTTGTTAATCCGTCAGGGCCAGGTGCATTTGATGCATTTGCTTTCTTTATGGGGATCTCCAGGTCAAGTCTGTCCATCGGGATGGTCCAGGGATGGTTCAACTCGTTCTTCAGTTCCACAGAGATGCCTAATTTATCCCATAGAGATCTCTATAGAAGTTACTCCAGGCCTCCTCTGTTGCCACATTGATTAAGGCAGTTTGGTTAGCAGTAGTTGGGTTGTTTAGCCATTGCCATATCTGTCTGGCGTTCTTCTTGGCCAATGCTTTTAGCATGGCTTTTGCATCCTTTTGGATTAATATTGACTTATTCCCATGCAGCCAGTTTCTGGATCTTGTTCTTCCCCTTTTCAGGAGTGTGAAGCAGGATTTGATTTCCAGCTTCCTTATCGCTCTCAGATCTTTATTAAGCAATTTCTTCTCATGTTTCATCTTTTCATTGGTCACATAGAGCGAGTTGACATTTCCTCCCATTTTAACTGGTCTGGTGAATTCCAACAGTAAGGGAACATAGTTCAGGTTGGCTATTTCTTCCCATTATTTAAAAAAAAACTCTTGCAATGTAGTAATGTCATGAGATTGCAATCTTAAGCGTTTTTTTGTTTTTTAGCAACAACCCTCGGACGCCAATGCTCCTGTTTGCTGTTATTTATTTCTCCCATGTTAACTACATGAGGGCGTGATAGCTTCTTTGTTAATGATCTCCATCTTGTTTATGTCTCCCAGTATGTCTAGCGAGACAAATATGTACTCCAAATCGGAAGAATGGATTCCATTTGACCATGTCCCCTTTGCTGGTTG
Organism: Ambystoma mexicanum; assembly: GCF_040938575.1. NCBI lineage: Eukaryota > Metazoa > Chordata > Amphibia > Caudata > Ambystomatidae > Ambystoma > Ambystoma mexicanum. Next base: position 656,966,681 of record NC_090921.1, read on the forward strand.
GTCTCCTTTCGTTTGTCCATTCAACAAATAAACATCTTCGGAATGCATTGTCCTGAGCCATGTTGCCAGACGTGGCATACGTCCAGTCATATGTTCCTCATCTTCATGGAGTATAGTTCCTCTTTCGTTAATACATGGAATATTTAAGTCTCCTCCCAATATGATGAATCTAACATCACACATTCCTATAAAGAGGTCTAAGGCTTCAATTATCTGGTGTAACAGAGGCGCTGTTTATATCAACACAGGATGCCAATAAACATGTATTATTAAACCCCACGTGAGTCGCTTGATTGTATCATTTTTAATGCCACATACATCATTTGCAGGAAGGGGTTTGGGTTGTAAACTCTAGATACTTGAATGCAAATACCGTTATTTATTAGGGTTAGTAATCCGGAAGAGGACCTACCTTTCCTGATGCCATAGGTTGTAAAAGACACCTTTAGGAATCCCTTTTGGCTCTTCTTGATAAGGGTGTCACCAATCTTCTCCTGACCACCGTTTTCATTCTCTGATGGATTACTCGCTATAGCAATTCTTAGTGCTGGGCAGTTTGTCTGCATTTCTGTTAGATACTGATCCAAATGTTGAATTATCCATCTAACAGCCTCCTTTTCTCTTTCATTTTTGTTCTCAAACCAATCAGATAGTTCAAAACCCACTGGTATTAAAAAGTGTGCCAAGTCCAATAAGGATGCTTTTATCAACCCTAAGTGCAAGTGTAAGATTGCACAATCTTTAACAGATTCTCTGGGGAACTCCACTATTTTTATATCGTCTGATTTGATGAACCTTAGTGGCGGAATATGTTGAAAAAGGTTCATTACATTCAGGCGATTAAGAATGAGCCAATCATTGCCTGGAAAGAGACATTGCAATTGTACTGTATTGCCACCAGTGTGCTTTCTGCCTATATCTTGCTTGGTCTCTCTTGGCTGGCTTTTTTCCCCTTTGTCAAAAGCCGTTCTTTCAGATCTTCTCTTGTGACTCAGCCCAGCTGTCTTAAAGGGCTTCTCATCCATATCAATTGTATCCTTTTTGAGGTAATGAATACAAACTCTTTTCTGTTCCAAGGTTAGGAAATCCGATATAGTCTGGGTTTTTTGCTGATGCTGAGTGGGGTTTGAAACTGGACTTTCCTCCAGTGCGCAATTGGCTTCTTGTAGAGTGGTTGTTCTAGGGTTAACCCATTGAAGGCCTACCAATAGTTCTTCTATGTTTTCTCTTGTTCCCCTTTCAATTCTGCTAGAGCAGGGGCCGTACCCCGCCTCCTCGATGGTGTAGGTGGAGAGGTCCAATATATCCACTTCGTCAATGGTTTGATTGTTTGCCTCCTGTTGCCATGTACAATTCTGAGTGGTCTGTTCTTTTCTATACTCTTGGACTTCCCCACTTTTTGTGGTAGATGAGGGGGGCTGCCTTTGGCTCTTTGCCACTGGCGGCGGCAGGGTTTTGAAGTGTCTGACACCATTTTGTTGCTGCATTCGATTTTCTTTTTTTAGTAGTCGGAATATTTTTGGGGTTTTTCTGCTCCATGGAAATATGTTGTTTCTCGTTGACTGATTTGTTTTCTCTGAAAATCTGGAAGAGCTGTGCCTCCAACAAATTAGACTAACCTTGAGTCTTGTGAGCTTTTATCTCTATATGTGTGGGAGAGGGTTTCTGGAGACCCCTTCTAGAATTTTGCATTGTTGAATCAGTGTGTTTCCACTTATCGTATGCTTTTTCTTCTTTTCCCACATAGCCCATCCTTCGCTTCCGCGTCTTGTCTGTTTGTCACTGCTGTTAAAACTTTGGAGTGTGCCGTTTCTTTCTGCCTGTTCATTAATCAGGGACACAGGCTTCCGGGTCTCTTCTGATTTGTCACTGATGTTAAGTTTTTGGTATGAGTCATTTCTTTCCGCCTGATCTTTAACCAAGTTCGATGATGTATCTCGTTTGGGTTGAGGTACCTGCAAGAGAGTCATGTGAGGAGCATGCGCTAATGTTCCCGTGCATGATTTCCATCAAGGATTTTAGAATCGGGTTCTTCTCATGCCGTTCCGCTTCTAGTGTCCCCTGCATGATTCTTTGGATTTGGTTAGTCACGGCCGCCTCTTGATCAACCCTTGTCTGGAGAGAGGTAATGAAAGGCTTGATGTAGATTACTTTTGAATGGACCACAGCCAGTGATGTAGCTTTGTCGTTAAAGCTCTCCTGCATAGCTTTGTACAATTTTAGAAAAGGCACAAGGGATATTGTCAATGCTGACATTAAGCTATTTTGAGTGTTAATAATTGTAGATGTTAGCGGGCAAGGCTGGGCCTGGTGCTTTTTTGGAGAGAAGACAGAGTGGTCAAGAATTGTAGAGAAAGGAAATCATCTGATTCTTTTAGCATCTATATGATCTCTATTTGTAGGCCTGTGACTTCAATTTGTGGAAGACATTTGAGCCTTTCCTTGATGTTTTGTTACCTAGGCTTGTATATAATGTCTTTTCTTCCTCTGAGATCTTTCCTTCCTGTGAAAGACTCAGCGTCTCTTTGAGCTCCTTCAGTAAAGATGGCTGCTCTCCTCCTTCCTCTTTTACTCTGAACGGTTTCTTTCCCAGCAATCCTTTGATGTTAATTTAATCATTCGCTAGTTTATGGGCAGCGGAAGATGGATAGAGATCAGACTCTCTTCCTTGCACTGGTTGTAGGCCAGAATTATCTTTTGCTTCAAGGTGGATGGCGGAATTCTCGATAACGGGGGATCTTGCACTCTTCGTTTTATTTAGGTCTGTGGTCAAGTCACAATCAATGGATTTAGGCTGGACACTTGTATTTCAATTATTTCAGTATTTTTAATTTCTAGCATTTCTGCGTCGGTTAAGTCCAGTGTAGTCTCTCCCTTTCCTGTTTGGAGTTTTTAGGTTGTGTCGTGAATTCTTCGATCCTTCCCTTATTTGATCTAAGACATTTTTCCGGAAGCATACAAGTGCCTGATGTTAAAGGTGACTTTTTCCTTTTCAAGACATTCGCCAACCCTACACACTACATGCCCTCTGTTTTATCTTCCTTCCACCTGTGAGCATCTTGCAGGTCTTTTGTATTCATAAGACGAGAGGCATCTTGGTCTTGTGCCATCTGTTGCATACAGAACATCAGAGCAGGGTGTTTTTCGGCAGGCTTTTAGCTTCTCCAGAGCATTTAGTTTGCCTTTGAGTGCACAGGAAAGTCAGTCCTCCCTCTCCCCCACGACCTGGCATAATCTGCCGTGCCCCACAGGCCCCAGATAAAGGTCGCAAGTGCAGTCAAAAGTAAACACGTTGATGTAGTAAAGAGTTCTCCACAGAATATCTGTTTTTCAAAAGATTAGGCCCCGCCTTCCAGAGCCCCATAAAGGCGCTCGCTATAATACAGCTTCTGCAGCAGTTAGTATTTTGTTTTTAAGTAAGCTTACCATACAATCCGATGTAGAGCAGGGTGTCTCCCTTTTTCCTTGTTGTCCGCAGTTTCCACACAGAACACACAAAACACTCCATCTCACTCCACGGCGCTCGGTGCCAGAGACAGTGGGCCTCATTCCGAGAATGGAGGTAATCATACTCGCTATTTGCGCCATGACTACCTCCCATTCCGGTACCGAGTCCGACCTGGTTCAATGGGGATTTACCGGTCCATTCCGACCTTGGAGGGACTGGTAAGTCCCCATTGAAAAAACCATTCCCCATTCCCATTTCAGCCCCCACAGGGCTCAATGGGAATGGGGAAGTAGCTAGTAACGATACCGCAACTTGCGGTACCGTTATTAGCTCTAAAGTCCCTTAACGGGTCCCGTCCTTAACGGCTTGTCAGACCAGGCGTTAAGGAAGGGACCCGCTAAGGGAACTCGGAATAGGGCGCAAAGGGATTACCAGCACTGGTGTCCTTATCGGTGCCGGTAATCCCTTTGTGCCCAACTCGTAATGAGGCCCAGTGTTTTTAAAGTGTTTCTGGCAGCAAGGAAACCAACAAGAAAAGCGAAGAAAGACTGCAGCAGCTCCAGTCAAGGTCCCAAACACACTAAACACTCTGGGCCTCATTAGGAGAATGGCAATACCCCATTGGAAAAAGCTCTGTGAATCAGGTCCTAGGTCGCCAATCGTCTGAAAGACATGTGTAGTAGTTGTGTTAAGTTGCTATCTCAGTTAGGTTATTGTTTCAGTAGCAGTAGGTATGTATAGTTATTGCAAGATTATGTATGTAAAGTTATTGTACCATGGTTACTGGAAACTTGTTTGGTCACTGTGGCAGTTGGAGGTTGTCAAAGAAGGTTGTGGGGTACCACAAATAAACGTCTACCTACCTTAAATAACTGCTTTATTCACTTCACTGGAAATGAGGGAACAGAAGCACCCCATGGCACAAAAGATCCATGTGGTGCTTGTTGGGCCACCCACATTGCCAGGAGAGAGTTGGGTGATATAATAGCATCATGTGCAGAAGTGGTGATTGCAGACAGCAGTGGCTTAGCAGCAGATTGGCCAAGCTGAAGGAGGACGCACTGCGGAGCAAGGTACACATACGATGACAGCAGTGTGGACAAAAGCCTCCCTCGCAAGCCTTTAAGTGGCACTGTAAATTGAGATGAGACCCTCTGGGGGTGTAGCCTGTAAGGGGGCATGGCCTAGTGGGCAGCAGGCGACCCCTGCTAAGCATTCCTTTACACAGAGATCATCTCATCATCTCCTTCTTCCCAGGAGAGTAATGATCCCTGCATTTCTTAGCTAAAAGGAATGTCTGGCAGGGGTCGCCACCACCCCTTTTGTTCCTTAATGCTGGAAGTGAACCCTGCCAGGTATCCCTTTAACAAAGAGATGCAACAATTAAACCTCAACCACCCCCTCCACCCTCATCACTGCATCTCTTTTTATTCTTTTTTGTTGAAATTTTTATTTACAAAATTACAGTAGTAAGGAAAACAAATAATAGAAGAGCAATATATATAAAACATTAAAATGCACACCCATCTATATACAAACCCCACCCACAGAGTCACATCTTATCCAATATCAGGCCTAATATACTAAAGGAAATTAACCCCATATCTTGTTAAATAATGCACTTTTTTCTCCCTCAAGTACAAAACCCTTTCGATATCAGCCAAAATATGCATCTCAGCAATCCACATTTCAATTGTAACAGCAGTAGAAGTTTTCCAATGCCTCAAAATCAGTTTCTTTCCCACCATTTCTCCCCGATAGATCCATTTTCTCTGGGAGGTACTCAAGTCTTCCAGCACATCAGTACTGCCCAACATAATTGTCTTAAAATCCATGTGAATTCTCTCTCCGAGAACCCTCTCACAAATCAGATCAAATTCGAACCACATACCCCTCACCCTTGAACACTCTCACAGCATATGTTCAAAGGTGCCCACCTCATGTACACACGCCCAACAGTCAGAGTTATCACTCATTCCTCTTTCCAATAGTCTCTCCGGCGTCCAATACGTTCTAAACAGAATTTTGATCTGACGCGATCTTTCAACCAGACTCAGAGAACACAGTTTCACATTATCACAAATTGGAGACCAATGATCCTCCGTAATATCCTCACCAATTCTCTGGTTCCAATCCAGTCTCACAGCATCATTCATCTCAAAGTTAGACACAATTTGTTTATAAACATAGCTGACAAGGCCACAACCACTCACCCCCAGTATCCAACCAAGCAAATCCAAATTGATTCCCTTCTCCACATTTACGTCACCCAACGCTCTCTTGATCTTTCGATAATCTGCCAGACAAAAGGTAGGAATATCAAACTTCAACCTAACCTCCCTAGCAGTCATCCAAGTCATACCATTAAAAAGGTCCCCAATCCACTGAACCCCAGCAAGGAACCATTCATGCCAAAACAAAACTTTTCCTTCAAAAGTAACACTCAGATTCAGCCAAAGTGAAGCACTCGGGTCTCTCAATGCATTAAAACCCAAACATTCATTCAATGGCAATCAAGAAGTCCGTAAACTCCTAGTCAACGGATTCTCCAACCTCCGTCTGCATGGCTGACTCATCAACAGAGCCCTAGGCGACAACAGACTTGCATGGCTAGACTCTACACCAAACTAATCACCACCATCTGATTTAAGACAGGCAAATAAGGTACGGGCCATGAAAGCCAGATGATACGCCCTGAAGTCTGGCACTCCCAGCCCACCTTTAGACAAGGGCAACTTTAGTTTACTTATCCTCAGGCGCGGAGGTTTATGATCCCATAAGAAACCTTGCATGAGCCTATCCAGTTCCTGACAATACTTTTTCTCAATCTCCAACGGTACCATACTCAGAACATAGTTCACTCTAGGAGGGAAAGATGCAACAAGAACCATCTATCCAGATCCAATTTGAAAGTAGCACACACCACATTCATGTTCACTCTCACAAAATCAGCAATCGCCGCCAAAATCCAAACCCCCAAGTACATAAACTTCTCAGCACACCACTTGAAGCCCAACCCAGTAACCAAATGTTTGTCACATAATGGAACAACGGGCAGAACCTCCGATTTTGCCCAATTAATCTTGTATCCCAAACACCGATGAAAGACCTCCAGAACGTTCATAAGAACAGGCAGCAATTCCGCAAGATTCTTAAGGACCAATAGCAAGTCATCAGCATATAGCCAAGCTTTTTGTCTCAAACCCCAACAATCAATACCTTGCAGACCATTCTCAACTCTCAGCTTAACGGCCAAAGGTTCAATACTAAGCACAAATAAAAGAGGAGACAACGGGCAACCTTGTCGCGTTCCATGTTCCAATTCAAAAGGTTGAGACCTCCTTAGTTTTAACATCTGCTGTGGGTTTGGTATACAACAGTCTAATCCAGGAACAAAAATGATCACCAAAACCCATCTTTTCCAGAACACTAAACATAAATTGCCAGTTGACTCTATCGAACGCCTTCTCGGCATCCAATGAGAGAACAGCCGAGTCTTCTGACAGCTCTGATGCTCTAGCGATGGTGCACAGAAGATTCCTCATGTTGCTGGACGTCGTTCTCCCCTTCACAAAACCTGACTGATTCTGATCTATCAGCTTTGGTAGAAGATTTTCCAGCCTTAACGCCAGAACCTTGGCTAGGATCTTGTTGTCCACATTAATTAAACTAATAGGCCTGTAATTGAACGCCAACATTTCATCCTTATCCCTCTTCAGAAAGACTGAAATTGTGGCATGCCTAGTCGTGTCCGGAAGTAATCCCCGAGCCTTAGAGGTCTTATACATATCCGTTAACAACACCAATGCAGAATTAGGTAACCACCTATAAAACTCCACTGGCAGCCCATCAGGGCCTGGAGACTTGCCAACATTTAATTTAGAAATTACATTCCTGACCTCATCCACAGTTATAGCTTCTTCCAACAATGTTGATTCCATATATTACTTCATAAACACCTCATTTATCTTCACCGGATCAAAAGTAGTCAATCTATCAGAGCCCGTAATAGATGCTATTGAGCGCTCCAACTCTCTTACCCTCATTCTGTAAGCTAGCCAACGGTCAAACCTCTCACCCCGTTCAAAATATGTGCACTTTTGCTGGAAATACCTTTTCTCCACTCTATTTGAAATCAATGCGGTCAAGTCCCTTTTCAATCTGTTCAACTCCGAAAGTAAAAATAATTATGTAGGATCCACCATCATTTTCCGAGACAAATCATTTATTTTACTCTCTAATTCCAACTGCATATTGTCCCATTTCTTCTTCAAGCCTCTTGCCAAATTCATAAACATGCCTCGTACAATACATTTAAATGCTTCCCAAACTATGCCCAATTCAACTTCTCCATTACAATTTTCCTCCACAAAATAATCTATTTCGGTTGAAAGTTTGTCTATCGCATCAACATTATCCAACAACATAGGATTTAGGGCCTCATTACACGTTGTGCGGTAAAATCCGCAAATTACCGGCATGGCGCCCTTAACGTGTCTGCCCTCGTAGTAGTGCGCTAATAGCGCACCATTACGAGTATGCGGACACGAGCTTTGTGCCATGCCGGTAATGCCCTTCCAGCCTTGCCGCTAATCTCCCCCAAAAGTCACTTACCGCCTTCCACGACAGTGCAGATAGCAACTCCGCCTTGACGCATCGTGCAAATAGCGGCCACCGCTAATAGCGGTGACCGTTAAATACCGGAACCGGAAATAGCATCATCGCACAGGAACGGGAAAGAGCACGGCGGCCATCTTTAAAAACACAATCCATTGCCATCCTCTGCCCCCTGGACCTGTTCGTGTTATCTTGCTGCCTGAGACCCATTGCTACACTGTTACCATGCCCAAGGCACTAAAAAAAACAACAGACCGCCAGCGAAAGGAGAAGTTCTCCACTGAGGAGTTAGTGATGCTGACTCAGACCTTAGCGGACAATGCAGAAGTGGTCTTCGCAAATGACATGCGGCGGGAGACCCTCCTAAAGAAGAAAGCAATCTGGGCCGAAGTGGCAACAAAAGTGAGTGCTGTAGGCACCAGCACGCGCACTGTACGCGAGTGCAGAAAACGATGGGACGACCTGAGACTCCGGGTCAGGATGATCCTGGCCGAGAACCACAAGACTGCCACCGCTGGAGGATCAGGGTCACCGATCAAGCTGAAGGAGTGGGAGGAGACATGTGCAAACCTCATCGGGGTAGAACGTATTGAGGGAGTCGGGAGGATGGAGCACGGCGTGCCAGACACTTGTGATGGAGGTAAGTGCAATGATGCAAGCATGCAATGTGAATGTACAAGTCCCCACAAATGGCAGCCCTGGATCACTGCATGGATGGCCCGGCATCCACACATGCATCCCACCCTGCGCATGTCAGTGCCAGACCCAAACACACACACATGCATACATCAACAGAGCCAAGTGCCACACACAACACTGCATGGATGAGGCACTGAAATGACACCTCACCTGCTTCCTCCACAATGAAGTTCAAACGGCCCCAAATGAATTCATGATGTAGCATGCATTGAGTACATGCGACCATAACCAATGACATCCCCCTTCTTGTCCCCGACAGGGTCGCATACAGACAGTGAGGGAGCATCCCAGTCACCCCCTGTGCAAAAGAAGAAAAGGCCACAGCCCAGCGAGGACGCACCAACAACATCAGGTGGAAAAAGGCCAAGGCCCCTATTGCAGCGTCCAAAACAACTCCTGTGCGCCACTGCCAGTGCCACGCAAAACCCTACTGCCCCACCTCTGGAGGTCCACTCCCCCCCCCCAAATCACCGCCACCGAGGGTCCACCCTCAGCTGCTGCCAGTTCGGCAGGGGAGGCGGCAGCCATTGCCCCATTGTCCGACGTGGAGGAGCCCACAGAACTCGATCTGCCTATGCACACCCCAAGCCCTGCTGTAACCCCCGAGCAATCACCTCTACACACACCTTGCTCGCACGTCACTTTCACGAGTCCATGGAGGCCTTCAGTAGCCCCCCAGAGGCGGCATCTGCACACCAGCCAGCATCAGGATGCGCAGCAGACACACCACCACAGGCCACCACTGCCCTTGACCTGGCCAGCGTCATCCAGCGCCAGCAGGCTCTCACAGACCTCGTAGGTCAACATGTGGAGGAGGTTGCCCGTCTCAGGGCTGACCTCGGGGAGACATCCAGGCACTCCAGGGAGGGAATGGAGTCGTGCACAGACAGGCTGTGTGGGGAGCTGATACGCGTCCAGGAGGTGCTAACACGCATCGCAGATGCAATGGAGCGCCAATTTCCACCAGGACAGTCTGCCACCTCTTCGACCACCAGTTCGCGGCAGATAAGCCCAATCAGACGCTCTTCCGCACCACCAGGCGCACCTCCAGCCAGCCCCCAAATGCTGGCCCTGGCAATGAACAATAGGGCGTGAATGTCCATTGACCTCTGTGCATGCCTGGACACATACATTGTTGGAGACTCATGAGGGACAGTTGTGGGGGGTGGGGGGAAGGGTGTGATGGGACAGTTGTGGGGGGGGTGATGGGACAGTTGTGGGGGGGAGGGTGTGATGGGACAGTTGTGGTGGGGGGTAAGGGTGGCGGGATGGTTGGGGACTTGCACATTTTTCTGTTTTTGTTCATTAATACACTGTTGTTTGAGCAAAACACAGGCCCTGACTCCATTGTGTATGATCAATTTATTGACGCCAAGGTCCATTGTGAGCTAACAAACAGACACTAGTGCATCACCAGCCATATACAGGTGACAGTATGACTACATGTTACTCAGAATATTTGGTTGATCAAATGCTGTCTCACAGCACGTCCCTCCTGGCCATCCCCTCTTGCATGACCTGCATCCCCTTCACCTCCATCCTCATCCCCGTCATCATCCTCATCAGGTGCCTCCATTTCAACGTCAGGGGGCAGTGGCACATTCCGCCTCATACACATATTGTGCAGCATGACACATGCCATGGTGATCTTTGCAACCTTCTCATGGCCATACAGGAGGGCGCCACCAGACCTGTTAATGCACCTAAACCGTGACTTCAGAAGTGCAAAAGTCTGCTCGATGACGAGGCGGGTACGGGTATGTGCATGATTGTATTCTTCTTCGTGCCTGTTCTGTGGGTTCCCTACAGGTGTGAGGAGCCACCTCTTCAGGAAATAGCCGACATCACCTACATGGGGGGAGGAATGGGTTCCTGTTACTTTTTGACACATGTGTGGCCTGTTCATGTCACATACTTTGGCCTATCATTGTGATTCATGTACACATTCAACTGCATCAATGAATATGGTCTGTGTGACTGCTTTGTGCAAAGGTGAGCGCAAGCATGCAAGTAGACATGCCCCATTGAGGCCTCCAACAGTGACTGCCATGTCCTGGGTGAGGCCAGGTCATTGATGTCCCTGTGGGCAGGCACATTTGGTACCACACTGGTGGTGTACTGTCCTTCCGACATTGCTGTTGCCATGCTGAGAGGCAACACTTCAGTGGTGCCATGGGTTTGTGGTACATTGCCATAGCTAGGGGGTATACCTTTGCATGCATCCAAGGGCACAATGCATTGTTGATGTTGTGCTGTAGGAATGCTGCATGACTATGTTGGCGGCATGGATGACATTTGTGTATTTTGTGGCGTGGAGTGTCGTGCAATGTGGATGAGGATTGATGATTGATGTCACCAGATTTGGGTTGTCAGCTGTGTCGTGTGGCATATACTTGCATGTCCGTTCATCCCAAGTACGTTGCTGCCCTCACAGATGCCCATTAGCGTACATCTGTATGTGCATTTGGGCGACGGACTACAGGCTACACCCAGTTGGAGTATCTATCTACCCCCCCAATGCACACCCAGTTGGAGTATCTATCTCCCCCCCAATGCACACCAAGTTGGAGTATCTATCTACCCCCCCAATGCACACCCAGTTGGAGTATCTATCTACCCCCCCAATGCACACCCAGTTGAAGTATCTATCTACCCCCCAATGCACACCCAGTTGGAGTATCTATCTACCCCCCCAATGCACATCCAGTTGAAGTATCTATCTACCCCCCCAATGCACACCCAGTTGGAGTATCTATCTACCCCCCCCCAATGCACACCAAGTTGGAGTATTTATCTATCCCCCCCCAAGCACACTGCCATGTGCTTGGCATGGAACTCACCAAGAAGCCACAAACGTTGTCCCATTTGTCGCTCAATGTAGCGGGGGATAGTTGAGTTCCGCAGGACCATGGAATCATGGGTAGATCCTGGAAATCGGGCACAGCAATGTGTGATTATCTTGTTTGCGTCACATACCATTTGGACATTGATGGAGTGGAATTGCTTTCTGTTTCGGTAGACTACTTCATTGTGATGTGGGACGACCAATTCCACATGTGTACAGTCGATGGCCCCAATGCAACTTGGGATGCCTGCCAGTGAATAGAAGCCAACTTTGGTGTTTGCAATCTCCTGGGCAGTCCGTGGCATGGATATGTGTTCGGGTGCATGCTTCAGGAGGGCATCGAGTACCTGGTTCAGTATGCATGAGAATACTCGTTGGGAGATGCCATGCATCTGCCCCACTGTATGCTGGTAGGTTCCTGTGGCCAGGAAGTGGAGCACTGTCACCACCTTGAGTAGAGGGGGATGGCAGTTCAGATATCTGTGAGGCACACAATGTCGTTGTGTATCATGTCCACGATGCTAGTGATGGTGTCCCGGTCCAGACGGTACAGGGTGTGTATCTGCTCAGGTGTTAGGTTAAATGGACTGGCTCTGATCCGGCGAATTGGTGGGTGCCTCTGTGGTATGATTAGGTGGCGTGGTGGTGCTTGCTGTGCCTGTCTGGCCCTCCTCCTCCTCCTGCCTCTCCTCTGTGCAGCCTGTTGTTGTAGCAGCAGCGCTGCAATCAGGTCCTCCAGGCTATGTAATGCTGCCAGTATTGGAACCATCTTGGTGTGGGAAGGGTTGTGGGAAGGGGTGTGGTGTGCCTCTTTTGAGCAGCCGCAGTCTCCATTGCCTCCACCTGTGCTGATTTTGGCCACCTGTGGCAGGTGTTGACACTGCTTAGTTCTTTTAACGGGTGGTTCGCGATGGCGGTATTGCCGCCATGCCGGTAAGGGGTTTTGGGGTATTTACCATGGCGCTATTGCCGTGTGCACTAGCCTTGTGATGGTGTGCTATTAGCGGCATGTCGTTATTTACGGGTTGGCGGGTCGCGTGCACGCGGACTGACCGCTATTAGTGGCACTGTAATTAGCGGTGCCGCTAATGGCGGTTAGCCGGGTCGTAATCCGCAGGGGCATTTAACGTTACCGGTATTCCATTACCGGTAATGTTAAATACCTACCACCATCCGTGTAATGAGGTCCTTAGTCTCCAGCTCTCATCACTGCATCTCGTAGTAAAAGGGGTGCTTGGCGAGAGCCAATCCCTTTTTTCTGAAGCCTTTGAGCCCTCGCGCATGAGCGAGAGCTTCAAAGGATTTAGAAACACGGGTCTGGTCTTTTAGCAGCCCTGCATTTTCTTCCATAATTGTGGCACCTGCCTCGTCAAGCATGGGGGCCAGTGCCACAGTTATGGAAGAAAAAGTATGTACTTCAAAAGCTCTAAAACGTGAGTGAGAGCTTTCAGATTTGGAAAAAAAGCCCCTGGCCTCTAATGGCTGCATTGGCCTGGGCTACTGGGGACTTTAGCGAGCCCCTGCAGCACCCTTCCTCAAAGACATTTTTCAGAGACTGCCGGGCCTCTTGTCCAGCTAGCCTTGGCCCACTTAAAGCCCTAGGTGGAATCCCCAGGCCGGAGCTGGTGCTGTTCCAGTTGGGGGTCAGCAAAATCCCCCAAATCTCCCATGCACCCTCAAATCACATTGGTACATGCAAGGGGGCTGGACAGGGGAAGCCTCCCTGCACATTTCAACGCATGCTGCAGGCATCAGAGTGCACGCAAGCAAGTGAGCAGCGTAGCAGCATGCCCATGTCAAGGCACGTTGCATATATACCGAAAAGAAAATAGTGCCAGTGGAAAGGACAGACCCAAGAGTTTTCTGCAAGGCACACAAACTTTCAGGACAACACAGAGGTAATTTGTGTAAACATTTTTATTTATTTCGTTATTTATGACATTTGTTATATGCCCAAACCCAGAGGTATCACAGCGTAGGATACTTAGGAGCTTAGTTGATTACAGAAAATGTTACAACAACAGTTACTCAGCAGTTACAATTGCAAAGAAATTTGATGTTTACAGAATGAGTTGCATCCGTAGTTACAATCACAGGTAGGTAAAATGTTACATTTGAGTTAGATTAGTGGGTGGGGAGGAGGATGGGGAGGTAATTCATCAGCAAACAGCACCTAGCAAGCACAGAGACCCAACATAAAAGGGGAGTAAGCCCTGTAAGGCCGGGCATGTGAACTCTCAGTCCTAAGAGCCCTTAAAGACAAGGTAGCAGTACTCAGAGGCGGATGGGGATGCAGAAGTTACTCAAACATCATTAATATAAACGACTCAGGAAGTTTCTGTTTCAATATCAATTATCTAAAACAGGGAGTACAACGGGTTTCATCCGACGCCGCACAGCTCGATCTCGAAACATTTCATAAAAAACAGCTCTTTTGTAACAAAAACTGATCACTACTGAAGACACACTACATGGCAAACTTCAAAACCTATGAGTACCTGTGGTTGGCTTTCAGTGAATATCTAGGTATACGTTCTATATAGCCACTGATTACAATTGGGTAATAAGTCAGGTGGGACATCAGAGCCCTCCCCCAATAACTAGTCATCATTGTTGTCACTAAATACACAATGATTAATTGGTTCTTCAAACTATAATGCTCTTTATTATACGTCCCACTATGATTGGTTTGGTACCCTTGTACCCATCTAGAATATTCCACACGCTAGCAGCATGCAGGCTACCATCCAAGGTGCATGGAAGCTCGGCGTGATCATGCCGCCCCTCCAATTAACCCACCATCTATCAACACTCCTCTAGTCCATCAGTCTATCAGACAATTAAGCTTTTGAACTTGGCCTTGTAACTGTTGACTTTGTCTGGGAAATAAAGGGAGTGTAGGTTCACTCTGTCCTTTGGTTTCGGTACAGCCTGATCCAATCTATTTTGTTCTCACCCATGTGTCTTGGAGACCACTCTTTTCGATCCATTTGCAGCATTTAATCCTATTAAATGGTGAACTGTGGAAAATCTGTGGAAAGTGTTTTTTCATACTGCTTTAAACAGAAGCGTGTTCCTTTCTCACATTCCTTGTAGCCTTCTTGACAGGCATCGGTTTCACTGTGGCCTTATCTACTTGTTTCTGGGCCAGCCCCATCTACTCTGAAACTTGCCTTGCCATCAGTAATTTCCAACTGTGCCACTCATTTTAAAGTCTTTTTCTTTTTCACAAAGATCAAGAGCCTGCTAAAGTGTGTTGTGGAATCATCCAGGTTATATACATTCCTATGTATATACATTGGTGCATCGCCGCAATCTAATTTACTACGTAGCCAACCTCATGAATACTTTTCCCTACTTGCGTTTCTGCAACTGTACACGTGTAAACTGATTTACATATTCTTCAGCGTTTCTGTAGCATGAGCATCTTCATCTCGAGCCCGAAATGTTCCTCATCTATACCACCTGTTCTCCAATTCTTAAAGAATACTTTATGAACTCTTACTCCCAAGAGCCCTTTAAGACGAGGTAGCAGAAGTTACTCAAACATCAATAATCAAAAGGACTCAGGAAGTTGGCAAAGTGCGTTTCTATTTTAATATCAATTATCTAAAACAGGGAATACAACGGGCATCATCTGGTGCCGCACAGCTCGATCTTGGAACATTTCATAAAAAACAACTCTTTTTTAACAAAAATGTACCACTACTTATGTTATACCACGTAGCAAACTACAAAACCCATGAGTACCTGTGGTTGGCTCTCCGTGCACATCTACATATATGTTCTGTACAGCCACTGGTTATGATTGGGTACTTAAGGCAGGTGGGCATCAAATCCCACCCCCAATAACTGGTCATTATTATCTTCACTAAATACACGACCATTAATTGGTTCTTCAAACTATAGGGCTCTTCTTTATATGGCGCACTACGATTGGCTTGGCACCCTTGTACCCCTCTAGAATATTCCACATGCTAGCAGCACGCAGGCTACCATCCCATGTGCATGGAAGCTCGGCGTGATCATGCCTCCCCTCCAATTAACCCACTATCTATCAACACTCCTTCAGTTTATCAGACAATTAAGCTTTTGAACTTGGCCTTGTAACTGTTGAATTCACCTGGGAAATAAAGGGAGTATAGCTTCACTCCGTCCTTTAGTTTCGACACAGCCTGACCCAAGTTATTTCGATCTCACCCATGTGATTTGAAGACCACTCTTTTGGAGCCTTTTGCAGCTTTTAATCCTATTAAATGATGATCTGTAGAAACCTTTAGTATTTTTTCATGCTTCCTCAAACAGAAGTGTGTTCCTTTCTCACATTCGCTCTAGCCTTCTTGACAGGCATCAGTTTCACAGTGGTCTTATCTGCTTGGTTCTGGCCCAGCCTCATCTTCTCTGAAACTTGCACTGCCATCAGTAATTTCCAACTGTGCCACACATTTGAAAGTCTTTTTCTTGTTTACAAAGTATCAGGGGTCTGCTAAAGTGCATTGTGGAACATCCCGGTTATATACATTCCTATGCATATACATTGGCATATCGCTGCAATCTAATTCACTATGTACCCAGCCTTATGAATACTTTTCCCTACTTGCGTTTCTGCAACTGTACAAGTGTAAACTGATTTACATATTCTTCAGTGTTTCTGTAGCATGAGCATTTTCATCTCAAGCCCGAAATGTCGCTTATTTATACTATCTGTTCTTCAATTCTTAGAGAATACTGTTACGTTTCTTCTCTTCATTCAACCTCTAGATATGTCAACTCCATTTTCCTGTGATGTCATCAGGCTCCTTTCCTTGCTCAAATGCACATTTCTTCTGGTACTTCATCCAAAAGAATATTATGTCTTTGTGCATTTAGGTAGGGTTTTCTAAATGGATATATTGCCTCATAGGTTCTCTGCAGTATTGGTATACTGACTAGAACTGCACTTGTCATCATCACTGGTTCCCAACATATAGACAACATACGGGTGGAGCTTGGAGTGAGGATGTCTGACTGTACCTCTACACTCCACCCTCTCGGTGATTCATCGACCACTTCATTATCAATCTTTAGTTCAAGACATCCCCGTCTAAAAAATAGTTTCTTTGGGACCCAAATGTTCACTACTCCTTTCAGGCCTCGTGCTGATTTCACATGCTTATCAACGCTCCAGGTCATAAATGTGCAATGTCCAGTAGGGCTACAATAGACCCATCTCCCCACGTACTTCTTCCGATGTCTTGGATACAGAAACTTTGTACCTTCAGGTGCGCGTATGGTGGCTTTCACATAGTCTCTGATTTCTTCATCTGTCAATTCCTTAGTCTTCCATCCTGATTCAACATCAATCATGATCTTCATTCCTAAAGCTTTCTGTGCAGACTTCTTGCACTGAGCAATTATAATTCTGATGACACAAAATCCAAGCATGATCATTACCAAAAGGGCTCCAAGAAACTTCAACATATCTGCCATCCATTGTGGAACCCATGAGAAAACTGCTCCAAACCAACTGTTATCAGCAATGTCTTCCATTTCATCAATCATCTGGATGTGTAGGTCTGTCAACATGGATATGGCCTCTGTCAAGGTGCCATTCTCGTCGTCACGAGAAGGTATAATTGTACAACATGATTCTCTAATTTTGGCACATACACCTCCATCCATAGCTGTAATCATGTCTAGAAAATATCTGTTCTGAGGTGTCATCAGTCTTCTGGCTCTTAGCTACTCCTTGATTGTCTGGAATCCTTTTATAGTAGTGTTGATCATTTGCAGAAGCTCCCATCTGGTTATTTGCAACCATTTAGTATTTGCGTGCATCTGGATCCTGGGCATGAAGATTATTGTGAATATCGATGAGGTATTGCTGAACAGTGTTCATATGGAATAAAATCAAAAGCTTCTATTGACTTTGCTGAGAAATAGTTCTCCCTCTTCAATTGACTCAAAAGTTCTGCAGACCTCTTCTTTCTTAGATGTGCATCTGCTTTCGCCAATTCATCCCAATGTTTAGATCACTTTTCAGAATCACAAACGCTGGAACATGAACATTCACAATAGAACCTAATGTCTATATGCGCACACCTACAGGTAAGCTACAGTAACTAATAACTTAAATCAACCAAGTTAAGAGACAGATTTGGGTGCAGGGGAGGAACACAAACCCTGACACAAGGTCTGAACAACAAAATGAACAAAGATAGTGACTAACACTTAAGACACTGCCATTCCCTGCACACCGTACAAACTGTAAAGACAGTCAATCAATTTTAACAAATGATAAGATTTTACTTACATCTTCGTATGCTTCATTAAAAAAAATCATAGTATTCACATACATACATTCGAATATAATCAAAAATTAACACATTTTCACAAAACCATTTTTCTCCTATAACAAACGGAGGAGATCTTGATTGAATTTTGCGTTTCGGGGTTAAACCCCTTCTTCGGGAGCAAATAATTCTCGACAAAATGCATATAAAGAAACCATTCAGGGACCTATTGTCTTACTAATTATCATATGTACATCAGTCATTGTCAGAGGTATATTCGCCTCATTAATTTCATGATTATCCTTCCCTCCTAGTATACACAAAAAGATTAACTGAATTCTTACGTTCATATGTAGAAGAAAAACCGATACATATTCGGTTGTTGACTATTGTGGATACCAGTGTACCTCAATGTTAACCTAAATGTTAGCTCTATATTGGTGAACCAAATCGCTTTATTCTTGTGGCCACTATAGTGGCCCCAGTGGTCTTGACTGATTTTGTACTGTGTAGTCATTAGTGCCCAACAAACCGCTTCA
The DNA here is from genome assembly GCF_040938575.1 of Ambystoma mexicanum. NCBI lineage: Eukaryota > Metazoa > Chordata > Amphibia > Caudata > Ambystomatidae > Ambystoma > Ambystoma mexicanum. The sequence goes on from NC_090921.1 coordinate 656,985,101, forward strand.
TCAGTGATTCCTTCACCATAACATATATCATACCTGTATTCTAGTCCAGCAGATGCGAGATTTGCATCTTTTTTTCATATGCTGATAGCATGTCAATGCTGTAAGTTAACAAGGATAGGAAATGCTCATCCAGAGAGACTTCCAAAGATGTCTTTCCTCACGTACAGTGTGCAGGGGACGGGAGTGTCTTAAGTGTTAGACACTATCTTTGTTCACTTTGTTCATTCACTATAGAACACAGTCCTCCACAATCCTTTGGAAGCTTCATATAAGCTCTGGATCCACAAGCCCAGTAGTGACCCATTATCACAGCTGTCCCAACAATCATTCCTTGTGTGTCAAAGATTCAACCACAATTCTGATGTTCTCCCATTTTTCTGATGCCATTATTTCTAAAACAGAACTTTGCCCTTTCCAGGGGCACTATCTGCAAGGGCCTTCCTTCGTCTTCAACCCATGTCAGTAGTTTGGAAAGTTTTTGGCCATTATGATTTGCACAGCTTTTCCACATTGTCAACAGTTGGCTTATAGGGACCCATTGCTACCCAAGCTCTGCAGATTACCACACCTTCTTCGCAACCATCTGGAGAGAGTACTGAACCCCAGATCTGCATTTGGCCTCTTCTTTTCCTTCTTCGAATATCCTCTTTAGTTGTTCCTGGGCTCTACAGTCTTCTGTTTCCTTCCCATCTGATTCCAGCTCCTTTCACTCCAGGCCGTTCATACCTTATCACGTGGTTGTTAGTGTGGGTTCTTGATCTTGTCTTTATATCTTGCACATAGTTATCTTCATCAGGATCTGTCCATTTAGTTGCCCATTTTAGAAATGCCGTTCGACCCATGAACTGGCCTCTTGTTCGACAGAATTCTACGTGACATAGGCAGTGTGCTGTTTGGACATCTATTTCAATAGCTATGAAAACTTTAGATTTTCCCATACTATAAGGTAGGATTGCACATATATAGCAGTCCTCCTCAGACGTGCTCTTGCCCACCTCTTTCATGTGCTTATATCAAACATTGGGCCTCATTACGAGTTTGGAGGTAGCCGTGCCGTCATTAACGACATGGCTACCTCCAAACTCGTGCCCGGGTCCCAAAAAAAGAGAATTACCGGGCCATTCCAACTTTTGCGGGCCCTGTAATTCCCATTCTCGGGACCCGGTGCATCCCCATTCCCATTTGAGCCTCGATAGGGCTCAATGGGAATGGGGAGGATGCTAAAAATGGACCTGTTAATGACGGGTCCGTTGTTAGCATCCTGGTCTGCTCGCAGGTGCCAGTATGCACGTCTGGCCAGACCAGACATGCATAACGCCACCCGCGAGCAAACTCGTAATGTGGCGGCCTGGTATGAACGGTGCCGGTAGCTTACCAGCACCGTTCATACCTCGGCCAGCAGGGTTGTAATGCGGCCCATTGTTTCCTAAGTGTGCTGTGCAGTCTAGGTAATGATTCAATTCATAATCATCCTTTGGTGCATAGCTCTTAGGCCTCCTCCTTGCCACACCAGCTTTTATAAACATTTCATGAAGTATTTCAGCATGATTCGATCTCACTGGAGGGATCATAGGAACATTTGCCAGTACACTTGGTGTCTTTACTGCTGTAGGGTTAGTTACAAAAGTCTTCTTCTTTTGCTTTTCCCTAATGATCTGTATCTGGTGCTCAGCAAGAATTCCCAAAAGGCTCTTTCCTGAATAACGATGTCTAGTGACATTTACCACAGAGCCAAGTCCCCCACATAAGCTACAAGAGTAGGAACAATCACATAAGGCCTAGGATCTCTTGATTTTTTCTGATCCATAACATATGCAGCATGTATTACCAAGATTAAAATGACAACAACAAACATTAAGCAGGCATACATCATGCACCAATAAAATATGCCCCACCAACGTGAAGATGCTGATCATCATCGTCTCTCACCTTCTGGAATAACTAAGTGGCTTATGCACCACATGATTTGCCTGTAATTAACTTTAAGGAAAGAAAAATGCTTTGTTCAGGCAATCTCCTAACCACTGTGATAGCTGCCGTATCTTTTCCCCAAGTTTCATATGCAATTAGCTGATTGGCTCTCAACAAAGGCAAAGTGTTGTACTTTCATCAAACGAGGTAGAGATGTGCTTCAAGTAGACACTAAAGATAAACGCCAACAAGTCTTGACTGTTCTCTCCTGTGACAACACCATTCATTAGTTCATGAAGAAACGTCGTACAAACGATGAATTATGTCACATAGTAATTGATTAAGGGCAAGCTAATTGCTTGGATCTCTCAAAAATGTACAAATATTAGTTTGCCTACCAACAAGATGTGAGCGTTCTTCAATTAGGAAACGGAAAACCATTCTGCACAGTTTATGTGAGTCATTATTGGATAAGATCATCAGTTTTTTCTCAAAGATGTACAAGGTGATGAATGAGCTTGTTTGCAAAGTTCACATATCAGCCAATTTATTGCAGTTCGATTTCTCAGATACCTCAGAAATACACAAGTGCTTGTACGTCATCCAACAAGATGAGGATGATTGCAAATAAAAAGTTAAAGAATCAATCCAAGTAGTTTATGAAAATCCTGATCAAGCAGAACCATCTGTATGCTCAAAGAAACGTTCAGGCAATTGTTGGATCTGGTCTGGAATTGCTGCCAAAAGTCGTCCATTCGCTGGACCATTCCTAGGATCATCGAGGAAAGTACGAATATCACAACGATGACCAACAAGAACAGGATAATCTCTGAGTATGCAAACAAAGACAGCAAGAAGTAGTCTGTGGATGTCCACAGCAGTGAGGACCATAGAATCCTCCAAAAAGAAAATCCATTTGGAAAGAGTCCAGGAAATGCTTCCTCTTCTAGTCGTCAAATAAGAAATCCAAGTTTGGAATTTCTCTGCCTTTTACAAGCAGTCCAGAATTAAATGTCAGCACACCTCTGTGGCTCAAAAACTGAGTTTTCCAAATGCAAAGAGTGTTTTCCAAGAAAACTACAGTCCAACATTCTCTTTGTCTACCCTTGGATAGTCTCTCCATCCTTCTTCCTCATCATCGATCATGCACGTGCTGGACTGCTTCTGCTTGACTTGCTTCTGCATGCGGTGGGGATGCGGGGGTCTCTCCAGCGTACACTTTAACAACACCTTGATGAATCCACGCTCTTCTTCCTACAACTTTTACAGCTGATGGTGTATTGTTTTCCACAATGAAAGGACCACCAAATCTAGGCTCATGCCACTTTCTGGTGAGATTCAAATCAGAATCTGGTCTCCTGGAAAGGTCTTTGGTGGAAGAAGTTCTTGCACTCAAGTTGCCGGATGGTCTTCATCTGTCTTCTGAGCCCAACACCCCGTCTGCTTGACTTGGTCTGAAATGACAGAGATACTTGTGGTCATGCATGTAAAATATTCTTGCAGCTCAGTTCCTAACAATTCTGCAGTTCTCGAGGCATCACTCCTAATCCTCAATGGAGGGGTTAAAGGCATTCTCATTCATCTTCCAGTGACCAGTTCGTGGGGTGTGAGGTGGTGGTCTGAGCCAGGTTGGTGTCTAAGCGCATATAATGCAAAGGGTAGTGAATGCAACCAACCCTTCTTCAGGGTCAATTTGAGGTTGGCTTTTCTTTCTTTTAACAGGCTGTTGAGCCTCTCACATATCCCATTCCCTTGTGGGTGATAAGCTGAAGAAAATGTGTGTTTTCTATGCCAAGCAGCAAACTAATTTGCTAGAATACTTCATTACCAAAATGGGTGCCATTATCTGATCTCAGCACCTCACATACTCCCCATCTAGGAAAGACTTCTCGAACTAAAAATCTCACAGTGCAAGTGGCATCAGGATGTGTGCATGAGCCAGCCTCGACCCACCTTGAGAAAGGGAACACTACCACTATCATATACCTATAACCTTGCTTGCGCTCTTTTGCCTTCTTAAGGAGTCCTCCAGCCTCTTTTCCTTTGCAGCTGGGGAGCAGGTGTAAGTGTGTTACTACTGACCTCTGCAATTGTATTCGATCTCCCATCTTGCTTCTCCACTCTTTTTGACTGCTTACTCTCTGTTCGCTTCTCCCCTCCCCTCTCCCTTTTCCTATCTCCTCCCCTCCTCCCCTTACTTTCTTCTATGCACTTACTCTATCAGAATTGTCCCTGGACCTAGTATGATAGCAACCTCGTCTGTCTCTCTCCCATCCCCTTACTGTTGCCTCCCCCCTCCCTCCAGCACTATCTAAAACGTTGTCAGGCCTAGTACGATAGTCACTTGTTTTGTTCCTCCCCTCCCTTTCTGCACCCCTTTCCCTCACCTTTTGTTTTTCTCCAGCTCTACCAGAAATGTTGTCAGGCCTAGTACAGTAGTCGCCTGTCTGTTTCCATTTCCTTCCCACTCTCCCCCTCCCTTCCTTATCTATGTCTTGGCTCTTGCACTATCTGAAATGTCATTAGGCTGAGTACAATAGTTAATTTCACATCCTTACTGTTCATGGACTGTAAGAATGTCGTTGTATTTTCCCTTGTTCCCCCCCTTGCCTTGAAGCGCTTTGAAACACACTGTGTATAGGCGCTAAATAAATAAACTATCATATCATAACCATTATAGACTAAAAGTTTCATTCACAATCATCATCACCACCATTTTCTCTTTCACATCAAGCATATCAAAAGTCATTGGGGGTCATTACGAGTTTGGAGGCAGCCATGGCGCTATTAGCACCATGGCTGCCTCCAAACTCAGGTCTGGGTAGGCGGAATGGAGACTTACCAGGACATTCCGACCTATGCGGACCCGGTAAGTCCCCATGCTGAATACCATTCCCCATTCCCATTCGAGCCCCCATAGGGCTCAATGGGAATGGGGAAGGTGCTAATAATAGGCCCGCAAATAGCGGGCCCATTATTTGCTCCCTGGTCCCCTAACGGGACCCGCTAAGGATGTCTGGTCTGATCAGAAGTTTTCAGCGGGTCCTGCTAGGGAACCTCTTAATAGGGCGGTAAGGAGTTACCGGCACCTGCCTCCTTACTGGTGCCAGTAAGCCCTTACCGCCCACCTCCGAATGACCCCCATTATGTCTAATGAATATGCAACTCTTTTTGCCTCTTCGTCTGAAGCTTGATTTCCAGACAAGTACAAATCTGTTCTATTAGTGTGTGCTGCGCATTTATCTATTGCAATGGCTACTGGGAGTTGTAGTGCTTTAATAAGCCTTTCCAATAATGCCGCGTGTTGCACTAGAGTGCCGTCTGCTAGGAGGTAGGCCCTCATTTTCCTGTGTGCCAATCCTGCGTGCACGATCGAAGTAACGCAGGTGGAGTCACTATACACCGTCACTTCCGAGTCTGTGTGTTTCTCAAAGGTGACAATAAGCGCCATCAACTCTGCAGCCTGTGCTGAGAAATGTGATGGTAGCCTTGCACTCATTACTTCAAACTCCTCATTAGCCTTATGCTTTACTACAGCAGCACCTGTATACCTTTGTCCATCAGTTTGATCGATTCAATAAAAACAATGTATCCCTCAGCGAGAGCATTTGCTTTCACTCTTAGGATATCATCATAGAACTCTTCATGATTTTAGCAATTGTGCACTTGTTCACCATCTGCCAATGGTTCGACGATAAACATGGCAGTGTTCACCATTTTGCATCTGACTATTTTGATTGTCGTATTTGATATTACCACTTCGTAAGCAGAAGCTCTTTGAGATGTCAAGGTACCTTTAGGTTTTTCTAAGACAGCAAACAGAGCATGCTCAACAAATAACATCATAGAACACCCCATCACTATACTCGCATAATTCTCAATAGAGAATGTGGTGGCTGCCAATGACTGTTCGCATGGGAAGTGACCCCTCATAACCGGGTCTAGAATCCCACTGTAATACGCCAATGGTGTATACCCTAACGTAATTCTCTGCGTAAGCACTGCTGTCATAATTGTTCCATTCATGTGCAAAAATGAAAAGAATTCCTCTGCATAATTGGGAATTCCTAAAACTGGAGCCGTAAAAATTGCTTTTTTCAACTCATCAAATCCTTCCTCCATTTTCCCAGTTCATTCAACCTTTTTAAACTTGGCTGTGGTTTTTTTGGGGCTTGCAGCAACGGCTTTGTATATGAGCTATAATCAAATGCCCATGCTCTAACATAATTGCCCAGTCCTAAAAGCTGCTGCATCTGCCTTACTGTGTGCGGTTTTGCTGTTTTCAAAATCGCCTCAGCCCTTTCAGGTGTAACATTCTTTCCTTTGTGCGAGATGAACTGTTCTATATACAACACTTCCTTTTGACAACACTGCAGTTTCTCTTTGTTCACTTTATATCCTCTTTTTGCAAGAATAATCATCAATTGAATCAAGTCATGTCTACACTCTTCCTCAGACGTGCTGCAAACTAAACTGTAATCTACGTACTGCAACACAATACTCGGCAAATCTACATTGCTTGAGTCCATCTGCAGGGCTCTGTTTAAAATTGATGAAGACTTGCAATACCCTTGGGGCAACCTTCTGCTTTTCAGCTTCTGACAGAATGTAAACGATGTAAGATCTTATGAGTCCTTGTGCAACGGGATTGAGAAAAATGTATTTTTCAAGTCAATCATCGTGAAGTATTGTTCTTCAACCGGGATATTACATAGAATCATCGCCGGATTAGGAACTAGAGGAAACACTGCCTCTACAATCTGGTTAATCGGGCGCATGTCCTGAATTGAATGCCACAAACCCCCTTACTTGTTTTGATCGGATACACTGCAGTATGGCATGGTGACTCACCAGAATGCCTTGATCCATCATAGATATTGTAGTCTTAAAAATCCCCTTGTCTGCCTCCCTGGACATGCAGTAATTACTTACACGGGGCAGAATTGCTCCTGGTTTCAGCTTAATCTTAACCTCTCCTACCTCTTTCAGTAGTCCTACGTCATAAGGACCTGTTGTCCATAAAGAAATTGGCACTTTATCCATATCCTCATCAAAATATGTGGGTCATTGCTGCATGATCGCCATTCGCTGTGGAATCTCTCTCCTTTCTGTTCTAATTCAATATGTGATGCTTATTTCAAACACCACTTTGTCATCTGATGGGTTGTCTTTAAACATATCCTTGTCAGTGATGTCAGTCACTCTGAACCCTTCTTCAATAGCAATCACTGCTGTCCATGGCCTGCCTCGTCATCAAATCCTTCGAGCATGGCCAATTCCCCTCGTACTATGGCGGCCTGTAATTCTAGGGGGAATATCTGCCCCCCTTCCTCATTCATGGGTATCTGTGACCTGAATAAAAACTCAACAGGTATTCTTATTACTTTGCCCACTCATCCAGGTAGTCATGTTAACAAAATACGCACTCCATAATAAAAAACCTCAGGCTCCAATGGCTTCCCTCGCAGAGCTGTTTGCCCTGTGAATACCATAATAAACTTGCTTACATTTAAATAATGTATTCCTGGTGTTGAACACACTATACCCTCATCAATGAAAGAGATTGTCATGTTCAACTTCGTCATCAAATCCTGACATAGTATATTAACTGGCGTATGTTTCAAAATGCAATAATGGAACAGACATATCACATTCTCCTATTGAAACTGACAATTGTTCAGTAAAATGAACTCTACCTGTAGCTCCTGTGAAAACTTGAGCATTCATGGCATTACCTGATAACAAAAATGTTCCTTATCGTATACATGAGCAAGTTGCTCCAGTGTCTACTAAAAAAGAAAAGGATCTGCCTCCTATGTGACATCAACCATCGGCTCCTCATTGGGAATTAGGCATTACCGATAGTACTGAACACATCAAGTCTCCCAGTGAGCTGTCCTATTGTGGGTACTTAATTATCCCCGTACCTGTAAAGGTTTTCCCACTCTCGACAGTGACATCCCCTACTCTAGGAGTCAACAATGGTCCTGTGTTTGCGCTCTGTTGTATCTGCATGGGTGCATGCTGAATTTGTCATTGTGGCAGACTCAACTGTGCATGCTGTGATTACAAAGCCTGCTGTGTTTGCGGTGCTTGTGTCTGATATACTGTCTGGTCTTGGGCAGACCCATCCCTTCTTTATGGGCTATATGCTGGAGGATAAGCTGTTCCCCCACTCTTGAGAATTGCCCATTCTGTACATACCCTTGGCTCCCGCATGTTTGCACTATGTGTCATGTCATTCCGCATGTCCAACATACAGGAGGGAATCTCCTAATTTGCCCATCCTGCATACCTTGATTATTCAGAAAATATCCTTGGTTATTTTGAAAGCTTCCTCGTCCGCGGAAACCTCCTTTCCCTCTATGCATAAATCCATTTCCTCCTTGCTCTGGCTGCCATTGGGTATTCACCTATGGCAGTCTGTTGCAATCCTGTCCCATCTCCCTTTGGTGGCATATTTAGAAAATTGTTTCTGCACTAATTTGGCTTCCTCTTCCTTTCTAGTATCCTCCTTCTTCTTGTTTTTCTCTTGCAACAATCGGCAATGATGCGCAATGGTCAGCTGGATTTCTGCCCATGGCTTTGCTTTCATACCCGCCAATTTCTTGAGCTGCCTCTGTACCTGCTCTGGCAATCCGTAACATAAAATATGATAAAAGACTGGTATAGATTTCCCTCATAGCTCTTGCATTTCCAAAGACCACTGTTCTGGAAAATGTTGAATGTAAGCAAGAGGATCTTCCCCTTCCTGCATCCTTTGTGCCATTATAGCTCCCATATCTGATATATCAGGATACTACACTCTAAGCGCTTTCCAAACCGCTGCTCTAAAGTTATTAAATGGCGCGCCATTGTGTGCCGTGTTCTGCGTGGTAACTCCTGCATATCCTCCTCTAGACCAAATGTCACCTGCTCTTTCCTCAAGGATGGCTGCAAGGAGACCTTTAATGTCCCCTATAGCTAACGTGTTACCTCCGGTCATTTTGTCTAGCTTATAGATCCATTTTCCGGTACCCGACGCTAAACTGGGCAAATTGCATCTTAAGTTGTACTTATCCATCTGAGGCCATGGCATATACTGTGGTCTGACCCCTCCTTTCTTTAATAAAGGAAACTGTGAGACTTCGAAATCACAATCGGCGTCCATCGTTTGCCTATCCATAGTAGGGACGATGGTTCCTGATCGCTTTTTTCCTGGCAGCAACCTTAATCTACTTACATGTGGCAGCGATCCGGGCCGCACACTCTCAGATCGCCCTTTAGGTAACCCTGGCCGTGCCACTGGATCTGGTGTCCTCAGTTTAGGTAGGTCTAGGTCTGACCTTCTAACCACCGTATCTGTCAATAAACATGCTCCAAACCCACATGCACCAATCCCTTCTTCCTCACGGAAGGTTTCCCTTTCTTCGTCTGACATTTCCTGTCCCCAACTAGTGTGACTTCCCTCCTTCTCATCCCTATTTAGAGTCAGCCTGTCCAAAGGCAGAGCTCGGTGCTCACAACTAAATGGACTTCCATATTTTCCTTGTGATTGGGAAATCTCAAGTGGATCATCTTTCCCTTTATTTTTCAATTCACTTTTTGTCTTCATCTCATGATATGCTTTTACAATTCTATCTCTGATAGTTTCTTCTTCAAAATCCTCTTCTAGCTTTATTCTAGAGGGCCCTGCCTTCTGCTCTAGTGATGGGAAGAACTCCTCTATGTCCTCCCATGCTACTACTGGATTCGGGTACCTTAATTCTTTCTCAATGCGATCAATGTCGCATGCTCTCTGTCTCCTTTTCCGTTCTATCTCCTCATCGAATACCCTTCGATGCTTTGCTTCGTCCCTAATTCTTTCTTCCCCCTGTCTCTTCATCTATCTTCTCACATTTGCCCTACGTAGTTCACCATTTTTGGCCTTTGCATTCTCTTTTCTCTTAACTTCTCTTCCTCTTCTCTCTTTCTGTCTAGCTTATCCCGTTCTTCGATTGCTCGCTGCCTCTTATCATATTTCCTTTGCTCTTCTGCCCTTTCTTCCTTTCTCAGTTGTTCTTCTTGGTACAGCTGTTCTCATCTTTTTCTGTCCTTTCGTTTAAACTCATTCTCTTTCAATCATTTCTCTCTGTCCCGTCTTTATTATCTTGTTCGTCCTGATCTTCCTTTCGCCGTACTTCCCCAATGCTCCCTCCATTGAGTTTGAGAGATACCTGTCCTCCCATCCACTCATTTTGTATGAGCGCTACCTCGTCAGTTTTGTCTTTCACTCCTTTCCATCTCTTAATTTCCCTTTCTATGTCCAGGGTCACACCTGGTCATTCACTTCTCTTTTTGACCCGTGGGACTGTAGAGACCATGTCTTTCTCTGGAGCTTTCTCTGAACCTTCATCACTGCTATAAGCAGGCGGTTCATACGTTGGTTTACTATACCCTTCTGCTGCTTTAAGCTCTCTAAGTGGATCCAATCCATCATCTTTTGAATTATCGTCATTTACTTCAGTCATGGTGGGGGGAGCAGAAGGCTTCTCTCCCCCCTCTGTACGCTGGCTTAGTATCCAGTCTTCAGGAAATGGGTCTTCCCTTTCCTCCTGATACATCTTCCAAAGCTCTAAGCTAGCTAACCCTTTCTCCAGCTTTTTTCCTGTTTATGCTGCGTGCAAATATGTAGTCATGTGTTGCAAAACCACTTTTGACAGCGATTCCCCTTGTGGCTACGGCATGAACATTTTGTGTTTACCCATTCTGCGCTATACTGTTTGAGTTTGGGTGCGTGGTTTGGCAACTGCTTGCACATGTGTACGAGCGGAGTAATATCTTCCACTGTGACAAGGCTCGCCCGCCTGTCGATACTTACCATGCTTCACACAAACAACACTTTAAACAAACAATCACTTCAATTATGAGCGTGCACCAATCGTCGCAGCTCAAAACCTCTTATACCTTGTTTCACTTTAACTTTTCTACTTAATCAATACTCTAAACAGCAAAATAAACAATTCTCCTTCTCCTTTTAAACACAAAAATATTCTATTGTCGCTCATCGACACTTCACGTTCTTTCTGACTTTCATACATATAACATACACAACATACTTGGCCAGCCCACATATATCTTCTAGCCGATGCTCCTTGCAGCTTTCTCTTATCCTCCCTAATTTACTCCTGATGGGGAGTGTAAAATATCTTCCTTAACAGACCTGTCTGTTTGTCTCCTGTATATCTACTTAGATTTTAAGATATTTTCTTCTGTCATTCTTGAATGCCAGCTTCTGGGCTACCTTAACCTATGGATCGCTCTTCGTCCATATATCTATATTCTATACTTCTTATTACTATTCATAATATTCAACCAACCCTCCGTTATCCTTTCCCTTTGTTAGTTTTCCCTATGCATACATTTTGCCACGTTCCCCAATCTACTCACCATTCGTTTTTCGACTTCCGAATCTCGGGATTGTCTTCTCCTCAACCAGCTGCTTCAGCATTCTGTACGCTCAGCTTCCCATGGAAATCGCGAGGGGTTTTCACTTGAAAATGAGGACCCGTCCTACCTACACTTGCAAGATTTTGGTTTTTAATCTACAACCGCTATCTACAGGGTGCTTCACGTTCTTCCAGCTAAATGGCGGAGTACATCCGATATTACGGGGTCCCTAAAGCTGATGGTTTCATCAATGGGCCTTTAACCATCCTCTCTCTGCTACCAAGTGAATTCTTACTCCTAAGAGCCCTTTAAGATGAAGTAGCAAAGCTCAGAGGCGGATGAGGATGCAGAAGTTACTCAAACATCAATAATCAAAATGACTCAGGAAGTTGGGCAAAGTGCATTTCTGTTTTAATGTCAATTATCTAAAACAGGGAGTACAACGGGCATCATCTGATGCCACACAGCTTCATCTAAAAAAATGTCATAAAAAACAGCTCTTTTATAAAAACAAACTCGTCACTACTGACGTCATACTATGTGGCAAACTTCAAAACTTATGAGTAACTGTGGTTGGCTTTCAGTGAACATCTAGGTATACGTTCTATATAGCCACTGATTACAATTGGGTACCTAAGTCAGGTGGGACATCAGAGCCCACCCCCAATAACTAGTCATCATTGTGGTCACTAAATATATGACGATTAATTGGTTCTTCAAACTATAGGGCTCTTCATTATACGGCCCACTATGATTGGTTTGGCACCCTTGCACCCCTCTAGAATATTCCACACGCTAGCAGCACACAGGCTACCGTCCCAGGTGAATGGAAGCTCGGCGTGATCATGCCGCCCCTCCAATTAACCCACCATCTATCAACACTCCTTCAGTCTATCAGACAATTAAGCTTTTGAACTTGGCCTTGTAACTGTTGACTCCGTCTGGGAAATAAAGGGAGTGTAGCTTCACTCTCTCCGTTGGTTTCGGTACAGCCTGTCTGACCCAAACTATTTCAATCTCACCCATGTGACTTGGAGACCATAGAAATCTGCAGTGTTTTTTCATACTGCTTCAATCAGGAGCTAGTTCCTTTCGCACATTCGTTGTAGCCTTCTTGACAGGCATCAGTTTCACTGTGGTCTTATCTACTTGGATCTGGACCAGCCCCATCTTCTCTGAAACATGCCTTGCCATCAGTAATTCCCAACTGGGACACTAATTCTAAAGTATTTTTCTTGTTCACGAAGTGCAAGAGCCTGCTAAAGTGCGTTGTGGAATCATCCAGGTTATATACATTCCTATGTACATAGATTGGTGCATCGCCGCAATCTAATTCACTACGTAGCCAGCCTTATGAATACTTTTCCCTACTTGCGTTTCTGCAACTGTACACGTGTTAACTGATTTACATATTCTTCAGCGCTTCTGTAGCATGAGCATCTTCATCTCGAGCCAGAAATGTTGCTCATCTATACCATCTGTTCTCCAATTCTTAGAGAATACTTTACGTTTCTTCTCTTCATTCAACCTCTGGATACGTCAGCTCTATTTCCTGTGACATCATCAGGCTCATCTCCTTGTTCAAATGCACATTTCTTCCAGTACTTTGTCCAAAAGAATAGTATTTCTCCGTACATTTAGGTAGGGTTTTCTCAATGGATATCTTGTCTCAAGGGTTTTCTGCTGTATTGGTATACTGACTGGGACTGCACATGTTGTCATCTCTGGTTCCCAACATATAGGTAACATAGGGGTGGAGCTTTGAGTGTGGATGTCTGACTGTACGTCTACACATGTAATGTGAGTAAAATATTAGCAGACATCCAAGCAACCAATGCAAACCCACCACCATGTTTTCTGCCATGCCCAGGTCACCCTCCCATACCCTGGCACCCATGGGTGTATTTAAGGGCAGGGTGCAGAGAAACTTACACAGATGATGAAAAGGAGGCGATTCTACTGAACTGCATCGGTTCTGAAGGTCTGAGTATTTAGACATGATGAAATAGTAGCGCCACCTGAGTGTGGAAAAGGAGAGACCGCAGTGAGCCTGTACGAAACGGCTTTAGGAAATGTGGATAAACATATTGGCAAGAAACCAATTGTACTCATTCAACTAGTGGTGGTTGGTGAATTTTTTAATTGGAGGGGCAAACATATTTCCCCCAAAAATGGTTGATCCACTGAGCACAGCGAGAGAGCTGATTAAAATGCTGCTTTTTACAGTCCTCTCCCTCACAGTGGGGGCTGTTACAGAGGCCTGCACATGCCATTGAGTGGCTGCGATCGGCTAGCAGGCCTCATCCCAAGGACTGCTTTGGGAAGCAAACGCAACACTTTCAGAGCAATGCTGCTGCCGGCCTCATCCAATCACCGGTTGCTCTAAAATTGTTGGATGTTTGGACATACAACAATTTCAGGGGAATGTGAGATGGAATGGGGTCAGCAGCAGCATTGGTTGTTGAAATTCAATCAGGAGCACTGGCAGGTGCACAGCGGAGCAGTGTAGGAAATCCTGGTTCATTATTGGACCTAGCCAGTGGCGTTGCTAGTGGGGGGGCAAGGGGGCTATAGCCCCAGATCTTTTGGTTGTAGCCCTGGATAGTAGCTCCGGAGCTACAACCAAAAGGCTAGCTAGCCCTGAGTCCCGACAGCCTGGACATTAGCGTAGCCCAGCATCTTTTCTAGACCTTGCAACACCCCTGGGTAATGAAACAAGATCCGTAACTGCGCAGCCCGTCATGCCAATGAATGTGGGGCTTGTGCTTACTGTTTGCATCCGTTATATATGTATTATTATTCCTATTGCCAGCTGAAGATTCTTAGCCGTATGTATGCAAAGATAATGAGCAAGTGCTGGACTCCCTGTCTGTTCAATGAAGGCTACATACTTACAGGCTAATTTCCAGCCCTGCCGTGCCTTTTGGCCCATGCGTGCACTCTGTGGTCTCTGAGTGGTCTATCTAAATTAGTCTTCAAATTAAAAGATTTTAAATTGTATTCACTTAGTAACAGAAAAGTATGTGTATCCTCAGACTCAGTGTATTCAGCAGTGTTTTTCCTACCCTTTAGACGTTTGTGTTGTTTTGCCTTTTTATATATATCAGTCATTATGGGTTCAGTGTGTTCAACAATATCAAAATGGCCCCTGTCATTAGTAATGAGCTCCAACATTGCAGATCTAGAAGTAATAATTTGCATTGATTGTATCAGTTTAGGCCTCCTAGCTGTATTTCTCTATCAGATGTTTATAAATGTTTAGACGTATTACTTCTTTGGTTTTTTTGCTTAGTAGCAATATAGTTAGATTTCAGACAATTCACTTTTTTGCCTTATTTGGCAATGCATCGAATTGATTTAGAGGGCCAGATTTGTTCTCAATCGTATTATCTTCAATTCATTCTAAACATCCGGATAAGGTATTAGGGCATGAAGCTATTTCAGTTTTTCTTTTCATCAAAGGCACAGCCGGTGATATTTTATGTTATGTTAAACAATTTATAAAGCGCAAACTATCACCCCAAGGGGCATCATGGAGCCAAAGCAAAACGAATAGGGGGTCTGAATCTGACAACTTAATTATGAATTCCGATTCATTGCATGCTTCATTAGACAATACAGGTTTGATCCTCAAATGTTACACACTTATGTTCAGTGGACAAGAATGACGCAATGTCTCACTCTGAATCTGCTCACAGAGCTTGGCTAACTATGACAGCAGATTATCTAGTGCTTGCAATGGTGGGATAGATGCATGTGGTGAGCTAGACATTTTACTGCCAGGATAATTCCTGTTCCAGATATTAAACTGGAGGTCTCACACAGTTTTCATCAGTGATTACATGTGTTTCATGAGAGCTATTGCATGCTGCCTCCACCATAGATATACCTATGGAGCCACACCCCATTAGTTCCTCAGTTAATATCGAGTT
The DNA here is from genome assembly GCF_040938575.1 of Ambystoma mexicanum. Taxonomy (NCBI): domain Eukaryota; kingdom Metazoa; phylum Chordata; class Amphibia; order Caudata; family Ambystomatidae; genus Ambystoma; species Ambystoma mexicanum. The sequence goes on from NC_090921.1 coordinate 657,000,352, forward strand.
CATTAGTGACAACTGTGGAGTACACAGTAGACATGTATCTAAAAGTTCATCACTAGTGTGATGAACATCAAACGCTTCCGTCCTTAGAGTTTTGATTGGGATAGGTGGATCTGCCACAGTGATAGCAATATAGCAATGCTGTGAGGCGCGTTGGTGCTGAACTTATGAGATACTGTCATGGAATTAACATTGGATCTCACAGGCAGAACCTAAACATTTCAGACACATGCTTTAAAGAAGAGAATTTAACCCATCCGTGGGATTGCCAATTCATATCAAATGCAGTATGGAATTGTCCACATCGAACCAAGACAGGCCATAGAAGAGGTGATCTGTTATTCAATAAGTGGCTTAGGTAAAACAGCGGTAGAGGTTTCAAGGATGGGGGCTAAAAAACGAGTAGTAGTAGGGTTAGTGGACAGCGGTTTAATTGCTTGATGGACACTATCCTCAGCTGCCTTAGTTAATATTTTTGTTCTGTGAAGGCATTATGAAGTAGACACCGAAAACTGAATTAAAACGTTCTCTTAATACATTTATTAAAATAAAAAGAGGGTTGGAAAAGGACTAACTGGCCCTACACTAAGGTGTGATTTCCCTACCTAAACTAAACAAAAAATAGTCTAGTTTAGGATGTCCAAAATGAATGTCTGTTTCCAAACCTATAATTGCCCACACATCTATATATATATATACACCGTGTAGGCATGTCAACTTCAAAATCATAAGTGTTCAAATAATAGTTCCAAGCTTCTTCCAGTTCTGGGTTGGAAAGGATCTCCCTTCCCTACAATTCAAGACAATTCACAAAGTCTCCCAAAAGGGTTTTCCCTGCTCCAAGGTTTCTAAATAGTTCATAAGACACCAAGGGTGTTTCCTTTCCCAAGGCTTAAGTCCTCTGTTCCAGTTCACGCTGAGTTTCCTTCAGATTCACCCACAAGCTCTGTTGTAGGTATTTCAATTGGCTTTCCATTGAGGAGTGTAGGCCCAGTTGTTGAACCACACGGTCCAGACATTAGAGGTCACGCAACCGATACCCCTAACTGGTTTCTCCTTCACCTGTACGTTGCCACTGTTTCAGCTTCACAGTGGTATTTGGTTCAGGCTCATCTCACATCCTCTTGAAACACACAACTCTGTAATATAGTTCTGATGGCTCTGGCAAATGCTTGTTCTCTCAAGGTTCACAGTTTCTCTTGAAACACCCATGTGATATTGTTAATTTGGCTAAAGCCAATGCTTGTTTCTCTCAAAGTTCACAGTTTCTCTTTAAACATACACTTCTGTGATATTCATAAGTTTCCACATAAAACTGATTACTTTCATTCAGATTGGTATGCATAAAGCACTGTTTTAAACATAGAATGTACTTTCATTCTGATCGGTATTCAGCATGGTTCCGTATGAAATGACATTTGCATCTTTACTTTGCTTCATCTTTCCACTTTCTACAATTTCTGTACTCAAGCTGCCTCCAATATTATTTATTTATTTATTTACATTTATATAGCGCGCAAGCAGCCCAAGGGCATTGAGGCGCTGTTACTTGCAATAAACTTAGTTACATGGTACAGGCATGGTAGCGGTTGTTGACACATTGTGAATGAAGCAGGAAAACATAATGTTACAGATATTGCTTTTGGTCATATAATACTGTATACATGAAAGTATTCATGCCGGTGTGTCTGGCCTTATGAGAAGAGGGTGGTCTTCAACGTTTTGCAGAAGGTGGTGAGGGAGGCCTCGCCACGGATAGTGGGTGGTAGGGCATTCCAGTGAGAGGGCGCGAGATAAGGGAAGCTGGATCCGCCCGCTTTTGCTTTTTTTACTCGTGGCACCGAGAGCATGCTGGTATATGGTGATCTGGTTGGCCTGGTGGAGGAGACGGGGTGTATCCTTTGTGAGAGGTATGCCGGAGCAGTGAGGTGGATGCACTTGTGGGTCAGTGGAGGGCTTTGAATAAGATCCTTTCTTTTATTGGGAGCCAGTGAGCTAGTTTTCTGGCCTCAGAGATGTGTTCTCTTTTTGCAATGCCTTGGGCTGCCCGGAGCGCATTGTTCTGTATTACTTATAATCTCTCTAAGTTTTTATTGGAGGTTCCTAGAAAGACTATGTTACAGTAGTCTAGCCTAGAGCCGGTGATGGCTCTGGCTATGTTGGTGCAATTCTCTTTGGAGAGAAAGGGCCTGACTGCATTGATAAGTTTGGCATGATATGCAGCTACAGAGGCTATTGCGTTGATTTGTCTGTCCATGGATAGGCTGGAATCCAGGTAAACTCCCAGAGTTTTGACAAAGTCGGAAACTGGAATTTTTATGGAGTCAATGGTGAAGTGGCTGAATTGGGCATCTAGATTTTTTAGGGTGTCGGGAGAACCTACCAGGAGGAGTTCCGTCTTGTCGGAGTTGAGGCATAGGCCGTTGTCTGCCATCCAGGCTTGGATGGTGTTGTAGAGGTTGTTGAGGGTCAGGGAGTCAGTGGTGTAGTTACCTGTGAGAGCGAGGAGGATCTGTGTGTCATCAGCGTAATTGGTGTAGGAGATGCCCAGGGCGTCGAGGATGAGGAAGAGGGGGCGTGTAAAGATGTTGTATAGCGTGGGGGAGAGGCAGGAGCCTTGGGGCACCCCGCAGAGTATAATGATAGGTGAAGCGGTGGCTAGGTCCGAGAATACTTGCATGGTTATGTCTTGTAAGAAGGAGGTGATCCACGCTGTGGCTTCTGGGGAGAATTTGGCGGTGGTGGAGAGATGGTGGCATGGGACGCCATGATGAACGAGGTCGAATGCCGCTGAGAGGTTGAGGAGTAGGAGAAGTGCTGGTTTACCCAAGTCTCTCGCATCGTCCATCTGGTTTTTCAGGTCAAGTAGGGCTGTTTCGGTTCCGTGTCTGGGGAGTCCAAGGAGTTTGTTCTCTTCAATGAAGTGTTGGACCTGCAGGTAGGCTGCTTCGTCCAGTATTTTAAGGAGGAAGGGGACAGTGGTGATGGGTCTGTAGTTGTTGGGGGAGGTGGGATCGAGCGATGGCTTTTTTAGAAGAGGGCGGACCCACGCTTCCTTGAGGGAGGCAGGGACTTTCCTTGTGGTAAAGGAGGCATTTACAAAGGCTTTTAGGAAGGGACCTAGTGTTTCCGCGCAGTCTTTAATAATGGAGGCTGGGTATGCATCACCTTTCCAGTTAGAAGGTTTGATATTCCTCATTATGTTGATGATATCTTTTTCCTGATTGGGTTTGAAGGAGAAGGTTAGGGGGGTATCAGGGGCAGGCGGTGGGGCTGGGATGTGCTTGTTTGGAAGGGCTTGTTTAGGGCTAGTATTTTGTTTTTGAGGAGGCTTAGTTTGGATTGCATGGCCTTTTGTATTTCGTCACACCAGCCTTTATCTTTGGTGAAATTCTGGGGGGCGGGAGTGGGTGTCTCGAGCTCTCTAAAAATGGCGAATATAGCTTTAGTGCTAGATTGGGCTTCCGAGATTCTGGATTCAAAGGATTTGGCCGTGGCTTGAGTGATTGCCTTTTTGTATTTGGTGGAAAGGGCTTTAAAGACCGTCTTATCTTTTTCGGAGTGGGACTTTTGCCACTGTGTGAGTGCGGCTTTTTTTTCGTTGCGGAATGAGAGGAGGTCAGATGTGAACCAAGAGTTGGAGTGGGTAGTGGGTTTGGATTTGCGAGGTTTGGGCGGGGCAATGGCGTTGATAGCTGCTTTGATGGCAGAATCATATGTTGATACGAGTGTTTCAGGGTCTGAAGAGAAAGGTGGTCTGAAGGCTGGACCTTGGAGGAAGGGCAGAAGTCTCTCCTTAGTGAGTTGGCGGGAGCTTCTGGCGAGGCAAGGAGGGAGTGGTTGGGGTGAAGGGGTAGCTGGGGAGCTATTGGTGAGGATGCTAAAGGTGATGATGTGGTGGTCAGACCATGGGGTGGGAGATTTTCCTGTGACGATGAGTGGACAGTTGTGCTGTGCTATCCAGTCAAGCGTTCTGCCCTGGGTGTGAGTTGGGCTAAGTATGGTGTTCTTGTAACCTAGAGCCTTGAAGGCAGAGTCAAGGGATTTAGCTGCTACATCCTTACTATCCTGGAGCCCTAGGTTGACATCCCCAAGGAGAATGGCTTTAGACTGTTTTTTGAGGTTGTCAGAGAGGAGGTGGATGAGAGAAGCTTGAAAGTCTCCTGTTGGGCCTGGTGGGAGGTATACAGTGTGCACAGTAATTGTGCGGTGGGGGGAGAGGGTTATTTTGACTTGGAGGTAGTCGCTGTTGTTGTTCAGGGATTTCTCTACCTTTCTGACAGGGAGGCAGTCTCTGGCGATGATTGCTACACCTCCACCTTTGGAGAGGCGGTCTTGTCTAGTGATGGAGTAGCCAGGGGGCAGGGCGAGTGAGAGCGCAGGGCCGGAGGCCTCATGTAACCAAGTTTCTGAGATCATGAGTAGATCTAGGTCTTGGGAGGTTAGGAGGTCGTGGATGTATAGAGCGTGGGCATTGATGGATCTAGCGTTAATCATGGCACATTTCAGGTGGGGTTCAGTAGTGGCTGTGGGGGGGGTTTGTGATGGGAGAAGGTGGTGTGGAAGGACTAGGTGCATTGAGAGTGTTGGGGGAGGTGGCCATCACAGAATTTACACTGGGGGGCTCATTTTCAGGGGTGGTGGACACATTTGGCATAGCATTTGGCACAATAGAATTCAAAATGGTGGTCGAGGATTTGCACATCACCGATTTTACACTGGGGGGCTCATGTTCAGGGGTGGTGGACACGTGGCATAGCATTTGGCACAATAGAATTCAAAATGGTGGTAGAAGATTTGCACATCACAGAATTTACACTGGGGGGCTCATTTTCAGGGGTGGTGGACACATGTGGCATAGCATTTGGCACAATAGAATTCAAAATGGTGGTAGAAGATTTGCACATCACAGATTTTACACTGGGGGCTCATTTTCAGGGGTGGTGGACACGTGTGGCATAGCATTTGGCACAATAGAATTCAAAATGGTGGTAGAAGATTTGCACATCACAGATTTTACACTGGGGGGCTCATTTTCAGGGGTGGTGGACACGTGTGGCATAGCATTTGGCACAATAGAATTCAAAATGGTGGTAGAAGATTTGCACATCACAGATTTTACACTGGGGGGCTCATTTTCAGGGGTGGTGGACACGTGTGGCATAGCATTTGGCACAATAGAATTCAAAATGGTGGTAGAAGATTTGCACATCACAGATTTTACACTGGGGGCTCATTTTCAGGGGTGGTGGACACATGTGGCATAGCATGTGGCACAATAGAATTCAAAATGGTGGTAGAAGATTTGCACATCACAGATTTTACACTGGTGGTGGTGGACACATGATTCGTCACATTTGTTATGGGGGTAGGACAGTTGTGTGGCGGGTAAAGTACTTTGTTGGTTGCTGTATTGGTAATACTAGTAGTGGATACAGCCTTTGAGGTTGTGCGTGGGAGCCTGGCCTTATCAGCAAATATAAAGGGTTGTAGAGTCCGTGAGCATAGCTGTGTATTACGGGTGCTTGTGGGGGTTGGGTGTGAGCTGAAGGCGGCTTGCAAAGTACGGGAGCGCACCCTGAGAAAACTTGAAGAGGTACATGGATTGGGGAGAAGCTTGCTAGGGTAGTGCTTCTTACCTTGTAGGTGCTGCAAGGGCATTGGGCAAATGGCAGACGAGCAGCGAAGAGCTGCAAAGAGCACCGGAGGCCTTTCCTGACGGCCTTCCCTGCTCGGCTTCGCCTCTCGGCCCTCTCCCCCTCCATATGAAGCAGGAGGGGAGGGGCGGGCGGGGCGAGACAGCGAATCGGGACACGAGCCCGTGGCAGTGATTTCCTGAGCACATTTTGCTGATTGTGCTTCCATGGTGACGGGGGCCATCTTGTCTGGTGCTTCGGTGCACACGGCTTGTAGCGTGAACAAAGGGGAACACGCGGCCGCTCCGAACTGGAGGATAACAGCTGATTCAGCGCTCAGCTGGTCGAGGATGCTTCGTGCTCGCAGCGGAGCTGCAAAGAGCACCGGAGGCCTTTCCTGACGGCCCAGTGTCCCTTTCTCAATCCACTTCTCCCAGCACCTCGGATCAGAGCTCCGGTAAGCCTTGTCTGGCTTTCCCGCACCTGTGAACTCCCCAGACCTTTTCCACTGCTCTCAGTGCCCTCGCAGACTGCTGCTTTCTTGCTGCGTCTCTCATCAGTGAGCAACCTCGCTCCACCACACCATCACTCACACTTTCCTCTGCACGGCTTCCCAGGGAGACTTGGTCTAGTCGCGTCCACAGCCATAGCCGACACCGTTTTCTCTCTTCTTCCTGTATTGCGTCCAACCTCCTGCCAAGATGATTGGTTCTCTGACTACTAGACTGCACATTGTTGGTTCTATAGATTTGTGTCTCTTCTTGTTGCTTCTTCCTTGTCCCAGTACTAAAGTGGTGTGTGTATGAATGAATGTCAGTGGGAATATACAATAACCCACAAAGGTCTCGGAAATTGAGGGGGCATTCTGAGGGGGAAAAGGACAATACCATGTCTCATCTAAGGGTACCTCATCTTCTCCTCCAAGTCTCCTCCACCCAGGTTATCCTCCCTCGCATATCAACCCCCAGGACCAGGATCCGATAGCAATGCCCTTTCCCTGGCCACCTGGGGGGAGTACATATTAGGGGAAGACGTGGAGACGCTCTCAGATTCCTCACAGTTCACGTAATTTAGTAAGAGCATTGGGATCCACATTCACCTTTGTCTCCTGTGTGTCCACAAAAAGTTCCTTCTGTAATGTAGACTATTTTCCCACTAGGGATATCAGCAATATAGGTGGCAGCAATGTCCTTTGCCAAACCAGTCACCAGTTCGCCGGTAGAAGGCATGACGGTGACACGCTTCGTGCACAGAACACGCTCCGCATCAGCACAGTCTGAAGCGTATACAACAATGAAAGAGGCTGTGTCCAAACTGTTCGGCACAGCTGTAAGGGATTAACTCTGCAGTCACTGTGCTGCCTCACTGTTAGACGCTGCTTTACTCCAATTCCAAACAGAAAGTTTAACTCCCTTCTGTTTCAGTCACATTCTGGAAAGGGACTCCCCTCAATGACTTTGAAGCCTCGATTCCAGAATGGCTCTTTTCTTCTTTCTGTTAAAATCAGTTAGACTCCATATGGGAAGCTTGGTAGACTTCCAGCACCTTCTATCTTTCTGCTCTTTTTGTTTTCAGAGTATGTCCTTCGCTGCATAGAGTTTGGCATTTTAAGGGGGCTAACCCTTGCTCTTATGAGGTATTTCTGATTAAATGAGGTTCTATTTCTCGATTCCGATTTGGTGCTCATACCGTATGGCACTTCTGCAAATTACATCCCCTAAATTTGATTGGCTAAGAGTATAAGCATCCTCTGGGGATGGCAGGATTCCTTAATTGTCATCTTTTCTGGAGAAGAGATCTCATGTTCCCTTTCATCCTCTGCCAGAAAATTGGCATTACCAAGAGGACAATTGAGCTAAATAAGGATAACGTTATTAAAAAAGCTATTAAAAATAAGAGCATCTTTAAAAATAATAGCATCAAACATTTCAAAGTAATGTGCGTACTGGAATGTGTTTTAGATTCAGCCAGGATAAACACAAGCACATGTATCTAAAATGTGTTTTTACTAACATCTGCAGATATCTCTATCACACTCTCAAAATAACATATTTTATAGGCCCTTTTCCTGCAGATTGCGAACATATATGAAATGTTACGCAGTCCATTTTAAAAGTGGTTCCAAAGCGTGTCTGTTTTCTTTCTGCCTGGTCACATGTTCCAATTAATTATTTCAAACATAAGCAACACACATGTTTGTTTGAAGATAAGAGTCATGCAATCCTCAGTGATAAAACTCCTCTTTAAGTTTTCAGAATATTTATATTATTGGTTTCCTAGAGTCAGGGAAGGAAGTTTAACTTGCATCTGGTTTTCTGAGTCTGAGTCCCTCAACAAAGATAACATGTACTTCACATTGTTCATGAAGTGTGGCAGGTTGTAAAAAGTTACCTTTGAACAATGGCAATTGAGGTTGTTTCACTGGATTGACCAAGAACCTGAGTTTTCTGCTATTTATTTTAGATATTTTTGGAAGTATATCTGATTTACTGTTCTGGTTTAGGGGAGTTTCACAGCCCGTATTGTATGCCTGTTTAGCATGCTTCTCGGTAGAGCAAGACTTCCCTCTTCCAACAATTACTTTAAGGACTCCCAACCCCAAAATATCATTCGTGTTTCACAAGCTAGTTACATGCTTTTCTGAAATACCAATGTTGCAAAAAATGTTGCACTTGGAAGATCTTTTTTTGTCATTTTCAAAGAATATATACCAGGGATCCATGCAAAGTTCCTATTTTAACAGTTGGGTGTTTAGTCAAGTATCAAATAATAAAGATCTGTTTCAGACATCAATTAAAAAATGTGCAGCATAAATGGTAAAGAACATCTTTACTTTCATTGCACGCACATGAATAGAATATTGGAAAAATTATCTTACAGCAGGACTTGATTATCATCAACTCTGGTCACTTTAAAGAGCAAATTCTTGTTCGAGGATATTAACTGGTGAATTTCCGTTTTTACATCATTTTGTCTGTTAATAATAACTGATCTTTATTTCATTATAGAAGCATTCTTCTGATCTCTGTGAAGGCATCATGTAGCTAGACACAGACAACAGTTTCAAAGTTAATAAGCCAAAAGAGGTTTGGTTGCCCTATGAAGTGACCGGTAGCAGTCAGGGGCAAATATGAAAGCAATTTGCAGAAAAAAGAACTGCTACCAATGGGTGGGGTAAATATTGGCTATATTATTGAAAGCCTAATATATCCACCCTAGCCTAATTGAAGAAAAAATGATCAAATCATTAATATGAAATGCCGGAAGGATACACACAGAGAGCCAAACGGGTAATGTGCATGCAAGTTTATCTGTGAAAGTAGTTCTGCGCTTCACATAAAAAAAAAGAAAGAAAAAAGAAAAAGCAATACAAACAATAACATTCAAGGTAAACAGAACCAAATGGGTGTTGCAGGATCATCACACAGTAAAATTAATGAGAAATAAACAATCTTACAAGTACAAACAATAACCAGAAAAATTGAATCCTGCATATGATAAATAGTTCATAATTGTTCATACCAAAATCAGTTTTCATAGATCATTCCCTTGTCATGCAGTCATGTGCAAGCATGTCTCTCATGCCTGCCTGATTTAATACTACAAAGGGATTATTAAAATGGCCACAAGGCAGGGTTGAATTGAATTCCGGTAAAGGATTTATGTATATATTTTATTTTTCAAGAAGCAAAGCAATCTCAGACTACTAGTTAGATACTAATCACATCCAACACAAAAGAAGAAGTCCTTTAACAGGGTCTTAGTCCTGCCTGTCAAAGGTTTAATCCTGCCTGGAAGTATCCTTAGGCAGGAGTGGTTTGATCATCATGCTAGGATCAACAGTATTCTGTGTCCAAAGTCCTTGGGATGAAGTAGTTAGTCCTGCCAGCAAATGATTCAGGGGCAGGAGTAGTTTCCACCTCACACTCAAATTAGAGGTATCGTGACAGATTCAAAGTTCACAATAAAATGATTTATTAAATCAGAGGTCAGGATGGTGTAGAAGGCCTAACTTGCCCTATGCAAAGGTGGGATTGCACTACCTGAACGAAACTAAGGAACATTTGAGTCAAAGCGTCCAACTTAAATCTCTGCCTGTGTCCAAAACCTATGCTTCCCCTCACAAATAAAGCTAAACAACATGTAGGGATGTCACTAATCAAATAAATGGTGTTCAAGATAAAGTTCTGAGCTTTGTCCAGCTATTATCTTCCTCGCCAGCTCCCCTTCCCCAAGTTCAAGGAAGTTCCACAACAAGTCTCAGGATTTACCTTGTTCAAGTTCAAAAAGTTCCACAAACTCCTCAGGGTTCCATCCCCCAAGTTCAAAGTAACACAGTTCAAACAAAAGGGGTCTTGAGGCTCGTAGCTCCATCCTCAAGACAGTATGTGTAGGTCATCAAGTCTCCGGGTTCCCTTCCCCAAGACTCCAACATAGCAAGTAATGTGGGTTCCAATCCTTCAACGTTCAACTTAACTCTGTGTCAACCTGACCCTCCTTCTGGTTTGCGTCGCCAGCTCACTTGCAGTGCTTCTCCTTGGTTGGTTTCACAATGCGTTTATCTTTCACAATATTGGGCTCACTGGTCTAGGCGTAGTTGTTGGACCACACAGTCCACCCATCACAGGTCACGTGACCAAGTCTCCCTAGGCGCTCAGCCCACACAGGTTCTTCAACATTCGACCCTGTGTACAGATTTATCTTCACTTGACTTCTCTTTGTTGGCCTTTGGACCTTATGTGCAGTTGTATAGTGTTCTGGCTTTTCTCGGTAGCCTCTTGGCTTTTCCAAATTGTATTACACACCTCTTGTCTGTCTTTGGCCTTGTCACTTTGCATCAGTTCATAAGATTCACTTTGTGGTGGACTGGTTCATGCCTCACCTTTAGTTGCACTCTTTCACACTTGCTCTTTTCCCCATAGGTTGCTTCTATATGGGTATTTTCCTTTTGGGCTTTCATTAGTTATTTGTTTTGCCTGTAAAGTTGTATTTCAGTTCAGTATTCAACATGTATCAATTTTCGGTTCAATCAATTCGAGATTCAATTTACGTAGTTTAATGCTATTTTTAATTTCTATTCAGTTCGGGATTCAATGATTCAATATGTATAGTTGCGTGCTATTTTCAAACTTCCCTTCAATTCTGTATTGAACATGCATACTTTTGCGCTATTTAAACTTCCCATCAGTTTGGCATTCAATATGTATATTTTAGCACTATGTAATCTTCCATTCAGTTTGGTAATCAATGTATATATCTCATCGCGGTTTGAGGCTTTCATTCATAAAGCGCTTCATTATTCATGTGCAACCTGCTCGAAGCGACCCAGCATCAGAGTGGCTTTCCCAACATTAACTGGTCTTTGGCGTCTCACTCCTGCGGATCTTGCGGCTTCCTTTGACTTCCCAGACTGGTGCTCTGACCTCAGCGAGCCCCGCTTGCACGCCGCTTGGAGGTCTGCATACGCCTGCAACTTTGTTGCTTCTGGGTGGACACGGATGGCATCCTCTCTCCCTCCTGCTTGTTCGCAGCCCCAGCTGCTTAGTCTCCATCATGGAGGCTCCCCCACCTCAGGGATGTCAGTCAGAGTCCTGGATCCTCTTCAGGTCCCACCATGGCTACTCCCTAATGGGAAGGGTCCCCTGGTCTCTACTACAGGAGCCTCCCTGTTTCTCACTTCTCTGCTCCACTGGTCTCTCTTTATACACCTGCAGCCCCTTGACAGGGTGCAGGTGTGGATGCCTAAATAGACCTGCCTGACCATAGTTAAAGGGACATGCCTGACGCTCACAGTACTCTGCAGGCATCTTTCTCGTCCCAGTACAAAAGTGATGAAATGAAGGTTTAGTGTTCTTTACTCTCAGTTGCCTCTTCCTCGTTCCAGTACTCTCAGATGCCAAATATGGGGAAATGAGGGGAACTGCTTTACAGTAACCAATAAAGGTCAGGGAAGGGTTAGGCTGGGCCTCAAAAGGAAAAGGGGATACTATGTCTTGCATGTGGGCACCCCACTTCCAATCCCAAAGGACCCTCGACCCAGCTGATCCCCCCTCACTTCTCCATGCCGAATGACAGTAATCAAGAGCAATGGCCTTTCCCTGCCCACTTGAGAAGAGGATCTCGGGGAAGTCGAAGTGAGGATACCCTCAGATTTCTCACATACACTTCCCCAGTGCAGGTTGGACTGGGATACTTTATAGTGAAACCAGGATATTAAGTCTACATTACCTGACTCTCAGCTATTCTGTTGATCAACTGTGAAGCAGTAAGGCTGCCGGTCCAGAATATTCTGAATAACCCTTGGTTTGGACACTTCTCCCTGGTGTACTTGGTTTACCCTTAAGACAACCTTACTCTCTTCCTCACTGGTACTCTTTGTGGATTTGAGTGGTTCTGGATTAATTGGTCAGGGAAACCTAGCTCTAAGAGTCTTGGATTTGATTCAGGCCACCTGCAAAAATAATTGATTGAATTGGGGAAATCTCTTCCCGGAAATAACTGAGCTTGTAGATTGGAAATCACTGCTACAATAAGGTTTATTTTTCTTCCCAAGATGGTAACGGGGATCTGGGTTAATGGGTGATTCTTTGTATGGCCGTGTACACAGGTCACCCTCTCTTTCCTACTTCTGTCCATCCCTTGGGAAGATAACCTGACCTTATGGTGCTTTTCTTACTCCCTGTGTCCAATTTTGCCTACCCAGTTTTTCTTTCTTAGGCAACAGGGATTTTATATGTGGTTTTCTCTCCTGTATATAAAAAAAAGACATGGGGTGTCCTCTGGTTCTTATCATTCTTCCCCTTTTTTTCAGACTCCTTTCTCCCTTCTCCTTTGCTAACATCATATGCTGAGATTGGGTCTATAATATGTTATTGTATGATGATTCAATTCTTTCTTCCTAATTCTCTTTATTCAGACCAGGTTCTCTTAATGATGGTGTGGTGGGGAGATCGATTATGTTTAACAGAAAATATATTGTGACGTGTTGAGATCCTTTACAGGCGAGGCATCTTTGGTCTTGGGTAGGAAATAGGGGTAGGGAGGATGAAATGTTTCCATCCCTATCACAAGATTATCTGAACCTCTTCCCAAGGTCTCCAACTATCGATTACTAGGAGACATTTGACGGTCCAATGGTCAGGTTTCATTTAGGTGACTAACTTCTCCACATGAATAACAAGAGCCACCAACATTTAATGATGCTGGAGGAGAAGAGAGACGCTCACCCCCTGCCCTGCCCCAAGTTCAAGAAAGTTCCACTAAAAGTCCAAAGATTTACCTGATTCAAGTTCATATAGTTCCACAAACTCCACAGGGTTCCATCCCCCAAGTTCAAAGCAACACAGTTCAAACAAAAGGGGTCTTGAAGCCCTGTCCTCAAGACAGTATTTGTAGTACATCAAGTCTCAGGATTTCCTTCCCCAAGACTTTAATGTAGCAACTAATGTGTGTTCCAATCCTTCAAAGTTCAACTTAGCTCTGGGTCAACCTGACCCTCCTTCTGGTTTGCGTCACCAGCTCACTTGCAGCGCTTCTCCTTGTTTGGTTTCACAATGTATTTATCTTTCACAATATAGGGCTCACTGGTATAGGCTCAGTGGTTAGACCACATGGTCCACCCACCACAGGTCATGCAACCATGACACCCCCAGGCTCCTCAGCCCACACAGGTTCTTCAGCATTCGCCCCAGTGTACAACTTTAGCTTCACTCTGCTTTTCTTTGTTGGTCTTTGGACTTTATGTGCAGTGGTACTCTTCTGGCTTTTCTCGGTTAGCCTCCTGGCTTTGCCACATTGTATTAGACACCTCCTGTCAGTCTTCCGCCTTGCCACATTGCATCAGTTTATAAGATTCACTTTGTGGTGATCTGGTTCATGCCCCACCTTTAGTTACACTCCTTTACACTTGCTCTTTTCCCCATATGTTGCTTCTCCATGGGTATTTTCCTTTTGAACTTTCATTTGTTATTTGCTTTGCCTGTTAAGTTGTATTTCAGTTCAGTATTCAACATGTTTTAATTTCAGGTTTTCAATCAATTCGGCATTCAATATGTGTATATTTTTAGCACTGTTTAGAACTTTTATTCAGTTCGGGATTCAGTATATGTCATTTAGTGCTATTTTAAACAACTACCATTCATTTCAGGATTCAATGGGCCTGATTCACAGAAGCGTTTTATAATGGCAATACCCCTTCGGAAAACGCTCTGTAAATAAGAGCCAATATGTAAAGTTTAGTGCTATTTTGAACTCCCTTCAGTTGGGTATTCAATATGTATAGTTTAGCCGCTATTTAAACTTCCCTTCAGTTTGGAATTCAATAGGTATAGTTTAGCGGTATGTAAACTTCCATTCAGTTCAGTAACAATGTATTTATATATCTCATCTCGGTTTGAGGATTTCATTCAGACGGTACTTTATTATTCACGTGCAGCCCACTCAGAGCGCCCTGACATCGGAGTGGCTTTCCCAACACTCACTGGTATCTGGCTCTGGCAGCTCTTGCTACTTCCTTTGAATTCCCAGACTGGTGCTCCGACCTCAGCAAGCCCTGCTCGCGTGCCGCTTGGAAGTCTGCATATGCCGGCAACTTTGTTGCTTCTGGGTGGAGGGGGATGGCGTCCTCTCTCCCTCTTGCTTATTCACAGCCACAGCTGTTCAATCTCTGTCACAGACGCTCCCCCAGGGACGTCGGACGGTGTCCTGGCTCCTCTTCATGTCCCCCCATGGCTGCCTCCTAACGAGAAGGGTCCTCTGGTTTCTCCTACACAGGCCTCCCTGTTTCTCACTTCTCTGCTCCACTGGTCTCTCTTAATACACCTGAAGCCCCCTGAAAGGCTGCACGTGTGGATGCCTAATTAGACTTGCCTGGCCATAGGTAAAGGGACATGCTTGACCCTCACAGTACTCTGCAGGCATCTTCCTTGTCCCAGTACTAAAGAGATGAAATGAAGGTGTACTGTTCATTAATCCTAGTCGCCTCTTCCTCGTCCCAGTACTCTCAGATGTGAAATATGGGGAAATGAGGGGAATTGCTTTATAGTAACACAAAAAGGCCGGAGGAGGGTTAGGTTGATCCTCAATAGGAAAGGAAACGTGGGATACCATGTCTCACCTCTGGGCACCCCACTCCCCAGCTCCCAATCCACCCAGGTGATCCGTTCTTGCTTCTCCACCCCCAGTGTCAGAATCCAAGAGTGATGGCTTTTATGTGGTCACCTGAGAATAAGATCCTGGGGGAGTAGAAGGGAGAATACCCTCAGGTTTCTCACATCTTTTATCATTTAATAGAAGGCGTTACATGCAATGAGATAATGCAATATATTACTCATACCCCGTATGTCCCCACCAAGTACCCAGGTTTATGGAGGGAAGACTTCAGGGATATGGGGTTCTCTGAGATTGCTGTTTTTTTTATCTAAGAATTGTAAAATAATGTAACAGGAAGTCTCATCTCAATATTTGGTTGCTTCCACAGCCACGATCAATGTGGATGTCTTCTTCCAGTTCAATAACTTTTTCTTGGTCTTTGCCTCATTTCCCTGTGGCAAATGGTGATTTTGATAGATTGAAGTGAAAAACTTGAGGTTTTATTAATGGCACGTAGGCAAGTATTATGCAACATAATCTCTTTATTTTCCAATAGCATCAAAAAGTAATCTTGAAAAAAACAAAACATTTTCATAAGAAATTCTGCAAGTCCCATAATTTCTGTTTCATCCCATCTTCAAAGAAACTTCATCTTATCTTTTAGCAGCGGTGCAACCGATCAGCTGAAATACACATTGCTCCACTCTGAGAGAGGTAACAGATCACTGATTGTGAAAGAAGCTGCAAAGCAACTAACACAGCATGAGGGGGCAGAAATGCATCATAGGTTCAATCCCCAAGGTGGGATGATATTCACCTCTGTATCCTTAATAAAATATCAACTTTTTGGACGTAAACTAGCAAAATCAACATTTAATGGCAGGACTCAGAGGCTTTCCATTATGCAAGTTTAAAGAGTCCACAATACAGTAGAAGAAACATGTTCAATTGGATTACAGTTAAAAACACTAAAGGCTGATTCAATGGACAAATCAGCTGGAATCAATATATCCTCAGTCTGAAAACAGGCCCAGTAGGACTTTGAAGACATGGGCTCTCTGGTAAAATGATCCCCAAATGTACCAATGTCCATTCCTATCAGAGACGTAACCCATCTCAACCAGCTGCCCGAAGTGGGGGCTAACACCGGGTGATGGCATTTCCTGTAGGAGATACATTTAAGTGGAATCCTGCAAACTCTGCGTTCTATGCGCATAGTGTTTAAGACAACGTAACAAACACAGATCAGATAATAATGAAACATGGGATAGGTTACTGACCTGCAACCCATCTTTGTCAATCGTGATATAGAGAAACACACCCCTGAAGGATTGAAAGTACATACAGCCAAATTCAAGGCCAAGACATCTGACACCCTCTTAAAAGAGATCTGAATGAGATGATTGACCAGTTAAGCTGACAGAGCTTGTAATAAGAGATCCTCTATACTCCTTCACTGTCCTATAAGAGATAGACTGGGCTAGCTCACTAAGGAAGCTCACCACCTCAACAGCCAATGCAAAAAGGGATCCAGGTGTCTAGATAGACACCAATTCACCCATGCCCGGCGATCAGAATCATTTGGTTTTCTATTGCCTAGGGCCCAAGCCTCTTTGAGGAAATCACGAACCACTGCCAAAACCCTGTGGGGAAATTTGAATGGCCCAAACTCCTCCATGCTAGCAACCATAGTGACTCGTCTATTACTAATGAGAGAACCCATTAGGATTTACCATCTCTTAGTCCAGGGCTGGGATAATAAAAAGAAGAAGGATCGGGAACCATGCCTTGTCAGACCGGAATGGTGTTATCAGCACCATGTTGGTTACCTGTTGTTGATTCTGCAGCAGAACTCTTGGAATTAGTGCCTCCTTTCCCCCAAAACCTGAAAAAAAGTATCTATCGTGAACACCACCGTGCCACCAAGTTGTGAATAATTATGAGGAACTCTGCCCAAACCATTATATGTTGGGGAAGGCAAGGCTCCCCAAAAAACCTTGCCAGATCAGTCAGACTTTTGGACTGAGTACCGACAATGCAGTTTATGTAAATGACTGCTGAGACATTGTCTACATTGACGAACCCCATTCCCTGAAGGAGATGCTGGCTAGTCTCCAGATGTGTCTGGAACCTTTCCTTGGAGGAGCCCAAAATCAGAATGTCATTTTGATAGATTGACATCATGACCCCATGGCGCCATAGTACTGGAGCAACTAGTTTCAGCAGTTTCGTGAAGCACCATAGTGGTGATGATAGGCCTAATGGTAGGCAAGTAAACCAAAGTGTCCTCTTTCCACAGGTAAACTGACGGAAACAGTGATGCGTAGGATACATCCAGAATGACAGATAAGCATCCTTTAGGTCCAGATGCAATATACAATCTGCGGTGTTCAATACCTCTTGTAGAAGATATATCGTCTTGCAATACCTGTCCAATAGGACCTTGTTTAGCTCCTTCTAGTTTATTACCAGTCAAACACCTTTTTTCTGAACTAGAAATATATTGCTTTAAAAGCTTGAAGATGAAATGTGTTCTTTCTATTGTCCTTTTTGGAAGTAGGTACCTAATCTCCAGGGATATGACCCAAGCTTCTAACTGTGAGAACTGAAATCGTCTGGTAAATTGGGTCTAGATGGGTGTAGTGCTGAAAGCTATAAGCCCTGTACTGTATGCAAGACGCATGAGTCCCTTGTAAAGAAAGAGTTAGTGAAGAAATAACGTATATCCACCCTCTGAATTTTATGTGACAAGGAAGAAATATACATACATTTAATGCTTCCAGCATAGGATATCCACCTAGGACAAGTCTCTCTGTACCGTTGCCCCATTCTGGGGCAAAAGGAAAAGGGGTGCTCTGTGATCACCACTTGTCCTCTTCCCCAGAATATCCCTAAATAAATAGCTCTCTGTGCCAAGTTACTTAAAATGCCGGCATCCTGCCGGTGTCCCCATTTTTGGCAACCTTGGCCATATCAAGAATCTTACCAGGTGGTTTGCAAGATGGCCACTGATGAGTAGAGTCACGGCTTAGTGAGCTCTGACACCAAAGAAACCCAACTCGACAGCAGTAGAACTCCGCCCTGAGCAGGGTTAAAGAAATTAGTTGGAGCTCCTATGAGGACCAACCTGAGGGCTCCGCACACAATCTAATCGATCAGAACTGGTCAGGGGGTGGGTGAGAAGCCCTCCATGCAACACAATGTGCGAGCTTGGAGACCAACCCGACAGCTTGGCGGGGGTTTGGCCGGAATACCTGCGTCCCCAGACCGGCGCTGGCGGAGGGGGGCCACACTCACCTCCCCTTGCACCAGCAGGCGCTGGCCTGTACCCACGGGCCGGCGCTGGCGGCAGTTGGACTGTGCCCCCCTTTGCCCCAGTGGCAGCCATGGAATGGGCATCGGCTCGGGTGGCATTCATCTCAAGTACGACGCAACGGAGGCCCCAGCCCCCGTCTCCACATCCCCAAGATTATATCCTGAAACTCATATTGGGTACAGCTGATTCTGTGGGGATCTGGGTCCGCACTCCCCCTCTTAACAGAGTCCTCACAGGACAAGGCCGCATGTTTTGGGGATCCAACACGGTGAGTACAGCCACCAAAGACCCCAGGCTGCATGAACACATGTTGAGCAGCGGGGGAGCTTTGGATACGCCATGCCAATCCCCATCATAATTACACCCGCACAGGAACACGGAAGAGAGGAAAAGAACTCCTTGTTCATGTGTCAGAGCCCCAACCCCACAAGATCTGCCATGTGAGGAGAGGCAGGCCCCTAAGAGGCAGTAGGAAAGGGAAAGCAACGTGAATCACCCTGGCCCTCCCAACTCATAAGGGGACAGTCTGCAAGAAGAAGCTTTACGATAGCGACGGGCTTATCTGGTGCTGGTGGGCTATACGACGGGGGCAGCGGTGAACCACCGGCACAGATTGTGGCCAATGCCAGGAGGGAAAGGCAGAAAAACAGCACGAAAGCCTTCACAACAGCCAGTCCCCAAGGTAAACCTGCCACGAGAGTGCTGGACAAGATCTGAGGGGGCTCATATAATTTCAGACAGTATTCAGGACTCAGCTGGAGAGAAGTCGGATACACCAGATAATAACACGGCCGCCTCAAAGAAGATATGGAGCGATGCTTTTGGGAATTCCAGGATAGCCTCTCCTCCTCCCTGCAAGAAGAATTCAACACCTTGACCAGCAAATTTAAGTCGGAGCAAGCCGAAATTAGGAAGGACATCCCCTCTCTTGAGGAAAGAGTGGACACCAGTGAAAAAGCATTACAGGGCCTGGCCCTCCACAAAATCGGATGAACTGTTATAGCACTTAGCCAGGACAACACACAATATCGAGCTGCACTGTGAAAATTTAGAGAACAGACTGCGGAGGTCCAACATTCGCATCAGAAACCTGCCGGAATCAGTGTGTGGTGCAAGCTTGAAAGTTGAAGTGTTGAGTATCTTCAAAGACTTCTTGAATGCAGAGGGGGAGGTGGACAGTCCTATCAACAGGATTCATAGAGTTGGCCCAATACATAAAGACACAGGTGCCTGACACAGAGACACACTTGCCATGCCAGCATGCTACCCACAAAAAGAACAGATCCTGAGGGCGGCAAGAAGGGCAGCTTCAATCTGCTTTAATGGCAACGAAATCCAACTATTTAAAGATTTTTCGGAACTGACAATGCAGAAAAGAAAGGTGATGCATAACCTGCTGGAACACCTGCAAGCTAAAAAAGATACCGTACAGGTGGACTTTCCTTTTTGGCCTACTCTTCAACTGGGATGGCAAGCAGCACCGTGTGACAGCAAAAAAGGAGGGAGCCCAGATTATGCAAATAGAACTGGATGAACAACCTGATCCAGCTGCCTCCCGCACCTACACCCCCAGGGGACCTCGTCTCTGGGAATGGACAACTAAGGAATGGAGCCGCAAGGAAAACCCATTAAGGCCCTCTGGTTCACACAGATTCGAATACCCTGACCGTCAAAGGCACCCCAGCAAAAGGACAAGTCGGCTGATAACGGTAACATTCGCCGTGTTAAATATGCTTGCTGAATGAAGCCGGGGTTCAGTTAGAGCTTGCCTTGGAATCCACCAAAAGTAAGGAAGGGGTTTTAGGAAACTCTGCACTTTCTTGTTTCCTGGTTCTATTAGTAGGTTGTGTCTGAAGGCCCGCACCAGGGAGGGATGGGGGTGGGGGGTTTATATTCTAGTAGGTGGGCATTGGGTAGGAGATTGGAAAAAGTTGAGGTTATGGCGCAGTACATGGGGAACAACTCAAAAGGAATTACACTCGTACCAATCGTCAGGCTAATCCTAAGCATGATCAACACACAACGCTATTACATTCTGTTGCCTGACACTTAACATAAGGGGTGGGGGCGTGGCCTGGTGTGCCATCAATGTGGCTGCTCCCTTGAGGCCACCCGTGAGAAGCCCGTCGTAATCGCAAAAATATGTGGCTTCCCGACCTTCAGCCGGGGCCCTGCTAACACCCAGGGCAGTCAGAACGGCTATGGCACCCGCAGCCCGAATTTGAGAGCTTAACGCTCTCACTGGACCCAGCAATCACATCGAAGCGGCATGGCACAGAACGGCTCCGAAAATCCAAGCAATCCGGCTCCGAAAATCCGATGGGCGGCTGGACTCCGGTCCCTGGACTGAGGGGGTGGTGCTCCAATATCACCCCCACGTAACACGGCTTCTCAAAGGCGACCGTCAAGGCAGCACGTTGCGCAGCCTGTGCAGCCCTTCAGGGCTAGGAGAAACTCTTGCTGCTTTCCCCGCACCGGCTCGCGGCCAACACAGGACTCGGCTCGCTCCCAGCGGGAGAATCAGCACCAGCATCTGCAGCGGAGGCGGCGCGGGTGGCGTACGCTCAGGTAGGGCCCGCTGGGGGGGGCTTGAAGTGGGGGCCGGATCACACCAGGCCTGGCCCCCCCACCAGGGGAGACCGCAGTGCAAGAAAACTGTCGCCCTCCATCCTCCCCCCTCTCTGGCGGCCCTGGAGGTTTCTCCGGACCTTCTCCTCACCGGCCCGCACCAGAAAGCGCAGGCGGATCACACGGCCTGCTCTCCTGGCTCCTGGGGCACCCTGGCCCACACCGCCAGCCAGCCAGCTAGCCACCTCCAGCTAGCGCCTCTCCGCCAAACGAAGAAGCAGAGGAACTGCCTCTTCCCCCTCCTCAGCAGAACTGTGGGACCCACGCTCTACTTACCAGAGCCATGGGGAGCTCCCTCGAACGAACAGCGAGGGCCCTACCCTGACCTCCACCTCCATCGTAGCAGGACTCTGCAGTCACCCCACATTAACTGCACTTGGGCCACCGGACAACCGTTCTGGACTACAGACCCACGATCCTCGATCCAGGCTTGCCAAGCCTTGCACCAAGGCTGGCAGCTACACCGTGGGCCCCTGCCCCCACCCCCTCCAGGGAGGGGGCCCCAGGCCCACACCTTTCCTAAAAAGCAGCACTCCCCCAGCTTCCTACTTCCTGGGGTGCCCCGGCCCACCTCTCCACTCAGATTCCGCCTCCTACTCCCGGGAGACCCACGCCAGCCGTCTCCAGAACCATCTTGCTTGAGCTCCAAACGGCACCTACGAGGTGGAACACAAAGCGGCCCCCCTGTCTCACCTGCTGCCTACAGCCCCGGACAAGAGGAAAAAACCTGACCTTTCCAGGCCCGCCGCGCAGGTCCACCAGGAGGGAGGCGATCCCCCGGCCACCAGAGGGGACCTACTAGCATTCATGGCAGAAATGAAGGCTGAATTCAGGTCCTGCATGACAGAACTCTCCAACAAACTGGAACAAACTGGCCACAGAATAACTGAGGCGGAGCAAAGGCTGGGGGAGTTCAAGGACTGCTCCCAGGATCAGGCAACCACGCTGGGTGAGATCCAACAAGCAGTGAGGGCCCTTCAAGACAAGTGCGAAATCCTGGAGTTCAAGCAAGAAGATTTGGAAAATAGGGCCCGCTGCAACAACCTTCGTATCCGGGGTATCCCATCTTCAGTCCCGGACAAAAAACTAGCAGAATATGTGGGGGACTTCTTCCAAGCCCTGCTCCCAGACCTGGACAAATCTCTATTACTACTTGACCGCACCCACAGGCTGTGTCCGCGCCAGGGGGGGTTGACTCGGACCTCCCTCCAGATGTCATCACAGGGGTCCGTTTCTTTTTCACGAAAGAGGCCATCTCAGCCGCCAGTTGCTCCCAAGATGAAATCTCATTTCAGGGCTTGCCTCTCAGATCTACCAAGATCTTTCGCCTCTAACTCTCCAGAGGAGAAAAGCACTCCGACCCCTAGCCATCTTCCTTCAAGAGCGTCAGGTCCGATATAGGTGGCTCTTTCCAACAGCTCTGCAATTTTCATATAACGGGACCCTGCAGAGAATTAGCCACCAGGAAGATGACAGCAAGATCATGCACTCATCTCCCCCCAAAGTGGCCACCTCAGCGAGCTCAGAGGCGGCCGGGAACCCGGAGCCCGCCCCTTCTACGCGGCCTGGGCGGTCCTCATGGTCGAGAGCTTCCCGAAACAACAAGAGGAGATAAACTTTAACTAGGTCACATCACATGAAACATGGCCACATCCTCGGACTGGGCACCCAGCTTGCCTCTGCACCGATTTGCTTTTCCCGACTTAACCAATGTTTATTTCTACCCAACACAGTGGGCTTCACCCATGGCCCATGCCCACTCCAAGGTTCGCTCCACCTCTATGTCCTTGGAAACCCAAGTCATCCCAATGTCTCAATCGGCCCAGTTGGCCAGGGGTCTGGCCGCACCCACAATGCCGACCACCCCACCAGTTAAAAAGTTGGCCCCCTGTTGGGGGCCCCTGTTAAAACCCCAAGAGCAGGTCAACATGCACTTTACATTCACCTATGACGGCGATTAAATGTGTATCCTCCATCCCCCTCCCACCGGTACATGTCACAGAGGGGTCACGGGCCCTCGAGCATCAAACATTACAATGCCTCTCGCTAAATGTTAATGGGCTGAACTCCCCCTCTAAACGCAAGTTGATCCTACAGAAATTGCAAGACGAAGATGCCGGAGTGGCGATGCTCCAAGAAACGCACCTCCTCCCAGCAGACTTTGGGCATCCTCGTTCCCGCCTATTCCCACATCAATTCTTCGCCTCGGGAGGATCCAAGAAGGGGGGCATGGCGATTCTTTTCAGGAAAGACCTAAATCCCCAGATCTTGGACTCAATATCGTGCCCTGAGGGCCGCTTCGTGGCAGTTAAATGCCTCTTACTGGGTGATCTCTTCACCTTCATCTCAGTTTACGCTCCCAACTCGGCACAAGCAAACTTGTATGACTCTCGGGGCACCTCCCTCTTGGGCTTCAGGGAAGGCCTGACAGTAATGGGGGGGGGACTTCAACGGAGTGCCAGACGCCACCAAAGATAAATCCCACCCCCCACCTCGGGAGACTTCACACAAGCCCTCAGCCTCCTACGCCTATTCAGAACCCTGGATGTGGTGGACTCATGGCGGGTGCTCCATCCTACCGAGAGAGACTTCTCCTTCTTCTCCCATGTCCATCGAACTTTCTCGAGGATCGACCTCCTCCTAACTTTGCCCCAGCCCCTCGCATTCGTCAACAAGGTCTCCATAGGCCTAAGAATCTTATCAGACCACGCACCAATAATCATGGAACTCCAAACCCAAGACCCCAGAGCCAATTCCGCATGCAGATGGTCACTCTACGACCCGATCCTCAATGACATGCTGATTAGGGACAGGATCGCAACCACTATCAAAAACTTCCTTGAGGAAAACCCGGTTACAGACACTTCCCCCGCAAACAATTGGGACGCCATGAAAGCAGTGATCAGGGGAGGCATTCCTCCGAAATCGCCGACAAACCTGGCAAGCCCTCGAGGAAGAACTGCAATTAGCAGAGGAGGCCCAAAAGAAGAAGGGGTGGTCCCCCAGGACTCAACGTGCCATCCACCCAGCCAGAAAGAAACTTGAGGCCCACTACGCGGAACATACTGCGCAACTAATGGCCAAAACTAGGCAATTCTATTACGCTAAGAATAACAAAGCTAACAAGTTACTCGTAGCCAAACTGGCCAAAACAAGGCAAATTAATACTATCACAGGGCTCCGCGACCCACAAGGGAGGATGCACTATTCTGAGCGGGAGAAACAACAGCTGGCAACGGACCACCTCACCCAAGTAATGACCGCACCCCCACGGGACCGGTCCGAACAGAGGGAATACCTGCGGGGGGCAGCCCTGCCACATCTGCCCGCCTCAACAAGAGAGAGCCTAGAGGCTCCGATCATGGATGAGGAGGTCGGCGAAGCCATCAAGTCCCTTAAAACACGGGCCCTGGGGCCAGACGGATTCTCCTCGAGATTCTACAAAATATTCAAATCTCAACTAATCCCCACTATGGTGACACTCTTCAATTCCTTTAAACAGACAGGCTCGGTGACCCCCTCAATGCAGGAATCCACTCCTACCCAAGCCAAGGAAAGACCCAAGAGACCCAGCCCCGTACAGGCCAATTGCCCTGATGAACATAGACGCTAACCTCTACTCCAAGATCCTGGCCAATCGGCTGTCACACATTCTCCCGACCATAATTCACCCCAATCAAACAGGCTTCATCCTGAACAGAGCGGCGGGGGACAATGTCAGGAGAACCCTGAACCTGGTCGACATCGACGCTCCTAAGGCCTTGCACTGATGGCCCTAGATGTTACAAAAGCATTCGACAGGGTAGACTGGTCATTCATGGAGCTCACTCTATAGGCCTTTGTCTTTGGTCCAACTTTCCAATCTATGATAATGGCCAACTATAAATCCCCCAAAACCCTCCTGAGGATCAATGGTTCCTTATCAACCCCGATTCCTATGACCTGTGGGACAAGGCAGGGCTGCCAGCTATCACCCCTTCTCTTCGTGCTAACAATGGAACCCTTTGCCCAAAGAATCAGATGGAATAGGCTCATCAAGGGCCCCCAAGTAGAGCCATCCCAACACAAAATTGCGTTATACGCCAACGACGTCCTACTGACGCTCTCAGAACCCAACATCTCAACAGAGCACGCCGTGGCGGAAATATCGAACTTCGGGAAGGTCACCGGTTTTGCTGTCAACTTCTCTAAATCGGTGGGCCTAGGCATCGGCCTCCAACAGCAAGAGCAAGAGGCACTGTCCAGGCTGTACCCGATCTGATGGAAGAAACAATCTATCCCCTATCTGGTAGTTCACATCACAGCACACCCACGAGACACATACCAGGGAAACTTCCCCAGATTATTCCGGGAATTGGTAGGGGATCTAAAGCGCTGGGCCACCCAGGAAATCTTGCTAATGGGACGGATTAGTGCTGCCAAAATGAACCTGCTTCCAAGATTCCTCTACGCGTGCCCCTCCCTCGCAGTAGCCATCCCAAATTCTGCTCTCCAGGATCTGCAGAAGAAAATGTTGAAGTTCATATGGAGAGGCAAGAAGGCCAGAATCCCCCACAAAACTCTCACTGGCAGCTCCAGACCGGTGGGATTCGGGGTCCCCGACCTTTGGGCTTACAGGGTGGCAGCACAGCTAGCACACATCCGTGCCTGGCAGATAATCACAGACCGCCCTAGATGGGTAGAACTGGAGCAAGCGCAACTATTGCCCCCCCTGCGATTCCTCCCACACATCCAGCCCTCCCTGAGAGAACAATGGAACAACCTCTTACTAACAACCAAACACACACTAACCTCCTGGGACTGGGCTCTGAAACAAAAGGGAATCCCGAGAGGACAAAGCCCCTTCTCCCCAATCTTTCACAATCCAAACTTCTGTCCGGAGACGTAAAACACGTAATTTCCAGACCTGGATTGACGGTGGCCTCGAGACCCTGGATCACCTTTACGATGGGAACACTTCCCGCACCTTCGAACAATGCAAGGCAGTGTTCCAACTCCAGGAAAATGACAGATTTACTTACTGTCAGCTCCGGCACTGGTGCTCGCATCCCCAGACCCTCCAGGCTGCCACTCGCCCTCTTACTCCCCTTAAATTGATGCTTAAGGATTTACCAGCCCGGGGAAGGACCTTGTCCCTATAAAGACGCTTCCTGGGGGACTTTCTAACCGCTAAAACGCAATGCATGGCCCAATGGGCGGCCGGCCTGGGTCACCCGATTGACGACCAGACTTGGGTGGACATCTGGACACGTACCCACTCCTCATCGACCTGCATTACCAATAGAGAATGCGCATGCAAGCTTATGTTGCAATGGTACTTTTCCCCCCTTAGACTACACCACATGAAACCACGGGTGAACTACTCCTGCTGGAGGGGATGCTCACAGCCTGGCTCCTTCTTCCACATGTGGTGGGCCTGCCCAAAGATCCGTCAATTCTAGGAACAATGCCTGGCGACGATCGGACAAATTACTGGGATGACACTCCCCCTGGAACCTGAAACTGTCCTTCTGGGGTCCCGACCCCCAGGGTTTACCCCCGATCCGGAAACAGAGTGAAACTGGTAACGCAATGCCTCCTGGCAGGTAAAACTGTGCTAGCCCGCTTCTGGAAGTCCCCGGACGGCCCTTGCATGGCCCACTGGTGGGGAAAACTATGGGACATCCTGATCGCAGAAAAAGTGACTGCAGCAAGGGCTGGATTCCTGCACCGCTTCCAGAATGTCTGGGCACCAATGCTGGACTACGACCAGCGATTCCCCACCTTAACATTTAAACCGCTCAACACTCGATGGGCCCTGAAGGATAGGGAGCCCACCTGAGTAACAAGGGCAGCGGACGAGCCCACTGGGCAAGGGAACTGGGGGAAAGTGGCTGGAGACCAGAGGGGAGAGAGAGAGGGGGGGGGTGAGGTGTATAAACTAAAGTGAACTGTCAAGAGTGAAATCCTTATGCAATGTTGTTTGTAATTTGTCCTGCCTTGGTTTAAAATAAACATATTTAAAAAAAAAACATAATGGGTTTAAATACCCCCGTTAAAAGACGGAAACTGGAACGTCTTCTCTACACACACCAAACCGACCTGGTCACACTGCAAGAAACGCACAGAAGGCTCAAGGATCGACACAGGTGAAAGATACGAAAATAGCCTATGATCATACAAGCCAACGCTAAAGGGAAAACAGCAGGGGTACTCCTGGAGCTCAGGGCAGGCATCCAGGCAGTGATTCTTAAAGACAAATTCTGATAAAGAGGACCGATATATCTTTATGCTTTTCCAACTAGGTGCATTAACTCTAACAGTAGCTTCTATCTAGACCCCGAACTCTGCCCAAGAGGGCTTCTTAAAAATGGTTCTCATGAAACTGGAACGATTCGGTGAAGGCGAGACGATCCTGCTGGGTGACTTAAACCTTGCGTGGGACCTCACTCGGGACAGAAGCTCCAAAACCAAATACATTCAACCTCCGGCATCACAAGCCCTTAATATAATATTCAAACAACTTGCACTTAGGGATGTATAGACAGCCCTACAGGACGACAAAATTGCATACACTCATTACTCATATGTACATAAATCCTTTTCTACAATCGATTACATTTGGTTCTCTACCACGCTGATAGGTAGAATATCAAACATGCATCCCCATACTATAACTATCTCAGATTACTCCCCGATAACCATTGAGCTTACTCTCTCTCAATCACGACCCAAATTATGGAGCTGGAAACTCCCAAGTGGGCTATTTGCAGACCAAGGGCCTCATTACACGGAAGGCGGTGATCCAGGGTGCTATTAGCACCCTGGACCATGCCGGTAAATTACCGGCACCGCCTTGGCGGAAAGGGGATTTACCGCCCCATTCCAAGGTTGGTGGGGCGGTAAATCCCCCTTCCGCCATTGCCCTTCCCCATTCCCATTTCTGCCCCATAGGGCTCTATGGGAATGGGGAAGGCGCTAATTACGGCACCGCAATTTTGCGGTGCCGTAATTAGCTCCGAGGTCCCTTAGCGGGTTGGTTTTTAACGCCTGCAAAAAGCAGGCGTTAAAGCACCAACCCGCTAAGGGACCTCGTAGTAAGGCGGTAATGGTTAACGGTCACCGTTACCATTAACGGTGGTCGTTAACCATTACCGCCTTCCGTGTAATGAGGCCCCAAGTCTTTTGCGATGAAGTAGAATGTAAAATAATAGAATATTTCTCCACTAACACCTGTGCGGAAATAAGGACAAACATGCTTTGGGATGCTTTTAAAGCAACGCTAAGGGGGGAGATCATAGCTACTGAGGCACATAGAAGGAAGCTCAAGTGGAAAATAGAATGTGACCTCGAAACCGAAGTCAGAAACATTATGAAACAGATGGAGTTGGACCCTACCCCACGACTCCACAGGTCATACAGGAATGCAAAGGGCAAATTAGATCCCTTTTATGCAAAACAAGCTGAGAGAAGCCTGATCCTCTTAAGGCAAAAATACTATATGAAGGCTAATAAAGCTGATAGATCATTGGCAAGATAACTAAAACAGAAAAACATGGCTCAAATAATTCTAGGCGTGGAAGATTCAACGGGTACAAAGGTGACGACAACAGAACACATTGTCGCTCGGTTTCAGGCATTTTATACATCCCTCTACTAGTCAGACCATCCCGACCATCAGCCCGATTAAATAGTATCCCCTTCCCGGATTGGGAAAGGCTAGAAGCAGATATTACCTGCAAGGAGGTTCTATACGTTAGAGCGAACTTACCAACAAACAAATCTCTGGGCCCGGATGGGCACCCCTCCTCCTTCTATAAAATATTTTGCACAACTCTAGCCCCCAAACTTACTGACCATTTTAATTCATTTGCCGCTTTTGGAAAAATTAGGCCACTATGGAGGAAGCCAAAATAATTATCTTCCACAAACCAGGGAAGGACCCAGCTAAATGTAGGTCATATCGCCCGATTTCGCCCATGAACATTGGCCCAAAGATCTACACAAACATTTTGGCTAACTGTTTGGAACATCTAATCCCCGCTCTAATTCACCCTGATCAGACAGGATTCATAAAAATTCATCAGACCCATGACAAGCTCAGGAGAGTTTGCCATTTACTGGACACCTTACGAGTAATGGTTTTCGGTCCTAAATGTATTACTATAGTTTGAGCAAATTATGCCAATCCAACTGGCTGATTGTTGATAAATGGCCACTTATCCTTCCCGGTGCCTCTTCAGAGGGGTACGAAACAGGGCTGCCCTCTTTCCCCCCTCCTATACGTGTTCCATTTGGAACCCCTTCTGTCACAAATGCGCCAATCGAGGGAAATCAATGGAATAATGTTCAGCGGAGATGCGCATAAGCAGATGACATGCTCCTCACGGTCACGGATCCAGTTAACTCACTCCCCGCAGCTTTGCAAGAATTGGAAAGGTACGGCCAGGTTGCAGACCTAAAAATTAACACTGCAAAATCAGAATTGTTTTTATTTATCGGTCAAACAAAACAAGGTAATGAGAGCAAAAGAAGTGACACAGGTTCAATGTGTCCCCAAAAGCATTCGAATATTAAGGGTGACTATTACACACACAAAGAGGAAGCCGTGCCCAGCAAACTTGCAACCCTTATTAATGCATATCCAGAAACAATTGAAGGTGTGGACCCCGCTCGCAGACTCATGGCTGGAAATGTTCAACACTATTAAAATGGTCATCCTGCCCTGGGTTCCCTACTTATTCCACGCCCTCCTGGTCCCGATACTAACCGCTTCCTTCTGTACCCTACATAAGATTGTGTCCAATTTCACATGGAAAAACCAGCCCCCCAGATTGCGCTGAAAAAATGAATGCCCCCTCCAATTAGAGGGGGCCTGGGCCCCCCAAACCTCCAAGAATATAATTAGGCGCTGCAACTATGGGCATAAAAAGATGGTTTGGGGGGGCACTGACACAATACGGGGGCCAATTTAAAAAGCAGTAGTAGGCCTGCGAATGGGAGAAAACCTATGGCTACTGTGAGAAACCAGAAGGTGTCTCACCCGCTAGTCCCCAGGAATCTGTCATCCAGGTGGCCAAGACACACCCATCGCTTTTGCATCCAGTTCCTGGGGGTGGACCAGTGTGGGAGGATCACCTGGATGAGGGGTCTTTGGGGAGTGGGAGTAGGACACTGAGTTGGTGAGATGCAGTTTCACCTTCTGTGTAATACCTTTTCTCCACCATCCTACCAGGTAGGATACTTAGGAACAAACCCCTCTCCTCCCCTTTCCTGAAATGAACACTTTCTCATGGACAGCTCACCGTGAGTGAAAACGGACTAACACCAGATCGTATGCCTGACATGTCCCAATACAATGGTCAGGCAAGGTTGGGGAATTACTGATCATTAGCAGGAAGGTAAGTAAGTGGGCACCACTTGTTTAAATTCACTTTCAAACAGATCAAAAAAGGTTGAGGTTATAAATCATCTTTCAAAAAATTCACAGGAGCTGGCTACGATGAGTCTGGAGACACCCTGACTCGTGGAACACAAAAATATGCAGAAGACCAGGTAACAAACCTGGCCACACAGCCGCTCTCTGTATAAGCCCTACCAAGGGCAGTGCAATTTGCAAAATTAGAGTCAACTAGTAAATGTTCACTGTATTTACAGAATGTAACTCATCCAAATAAATCTCTTAGTCGGATCCAAAAGTAATATGCGTTTATCAAAAAGAAAATTCCAAGTTGGTCACTAATAAAATCTTAGTGAGGCCGCGGCTAACTCATCCCATAATTGTTATAAACATAAAGTGCCAATGCATTTCAGAGCATACAGCTCCTTCATCAGGGCAGGTCTAATTTACACAAACTGTGGAACATTTATACCAAAAGCATCAAGTTTTGAAAAACATAAACAAAATCGTGATTGTGTTACAAAATATAACCATGCGTGAAAACAATATAAAAATAACATACCAATTTTCGATGAGTTGCAAGGTAAATGGAAAAGGTGAATGAAGCCACACAGTAGGGAAAAGAAAAGATGCCAAAATAAATAATGTGTAAATGAAATAACACAGTTAATTTGAACATGATCAGAAAACCAAGGAAAGTTACCTCAAGGGATCGAGGTAGCCCGTGGAAAAAATGTGCAGGGAGTTGACAACAACTTCACGCAAGATCAAAGGTCTGGAAACCAGACCAAATCAATTCTTCAATCTGTAGGTGCCACGACATATGTTTTAGTGGGTTGTCTCAGAATTTGTCATAGACACTAGTTGTAGAGGTCTGCAGGCTTACCTGTACTCGTAAAGCTACGAGTGTACTGAGGCTGGGATTGCAGTCAAGCAGGGGACGCCATTCCGCATAGCCAGGGAACAGCGTTCCCAAGGTTACTCATACTAATATAAACACGTGACCCAAATGTGTCCATTGATCGACACGATGCCGATAGGCAGTTGCACTCTATGCAATCAGGCAATCAAGGCTAAGAATCATGGAAATAAAGAATTTGCAGTAGAGCTGATGATAATTACGGAATTATAGAAGGAAAAAAATCGAAAATTAAATATGAGAAAAACGGCTGATAGACATAGAAAACATACTGCCGATTACACTCTATGCAATCAGACAATTCAGGCCAAGAATTCAAATAAAAAAGAATTTGCAGTAGAGCTGATGATAATTACGGAATTATAGAAGGAAAAAAACAAAAATTAAATATGAGAAAAAAGGCTGATAGACATAGAAAACATACTGACGATTGCTCTCCATGCAATCAGGCAATTCAAGCCAGGAATCCAGATTAAAAATAATTTACAGTAAAGCTACTGATAAATGTAGAATTGTAGAAGGAAAAGAACAGAAAATTGAATATGAGAAAAAAAGGCTACTAGACATAGAAAACATACTGACAATTGTGTATAAATGAGTGAAAATGTCATAGATAAAATAAACAAACATTATGATAATAATAATAATGATAATAATAAGCATATTAGACACACTGCGATATATGGAATAAATCATGCAAGGGTAGCATGTGTATCTAAACCATTACATAAACAACTAATGGGTGTAATCGTGGATATATCATGTACATTTATCATAAATACACCAGTCGCATGCGGTAGCCCCCGGAAGGCGCTACCTTGGGTCCCAAACCTAAGTTCGGGAAGGGCGACAATGGTGTGTAAACGTTGGTGATTGGATCCTAATGTGATAACAATTCATATTGAATCCTAAAATAAAAGACATGAATGACCCCCTTAAAGAGAGAGGTCATCCAAAGTGTCACGGTATAAATGTACATTGGTAGAGGAAGGGAATCATGTACTAGTCACTCATGTATCAACATAATCCTCTTAAGTCAAGCATGGAAAACAATGATTCAAATGTAACAGTGATAGTTAATCTCTTCATTTAGGCCATTTGGGTAGAGGCTCCCAAGTTTGTCTATCCAAAAGGTTTCTCTTTGGTTGAGTCGCAGGCCCAAATCCTCATGGGGATTCGATTTCTTTAACACTTCAAGAATGACGAATCTAATTTGAGTCAGGTTGTGGTTCTCATCACGCCAGTGGCGTGCCACCGCCGAGTTGGTGTTACATGTACGTATGCACGAACGGTGCTCGTTCCAACGTGCCTTTGCTGATCTCGTGGACTGTCCTACATAATACTTACCACAGGGGCATTTTATACCATATATAATGTTCACACTATCACACGTACCAAATGTCTTCAGGAAAATCTTGTTGCCTGTTCTGGGATGGTATATCGTGTCACCCTTGATCACCAAATTACAATTGATGCAATGTAAGCACGGATATGTTCCTGTGCGTGAAGTAATGGGTTCTTTCATCGGTGGCCTCGTGTGGACCAGTTCATCTCGTAGGTTTTTGCTCCTTTGATAAGCAAAGACTGGAAGTTGTTCAAATAGATTCTGGACCCTTACATCATTCTTAAAAATGCTCCAATGTTTCTTAATGGAATTCTTTATTTTGTTACTCTGAATGGAAAATTTAGAAACATATACTGGAGTTTTGAGTTCTTTCTTGGGTTTAGTAGTACTTTTCAATAGGCTGTCACGATCAAGGGAATTAACCCTCTGGACTGCCAAATCCAATTCATCCTTTCTGTAGCCACCTGCTTCAAATTTCTCTCTCATGTTCAATTGCTGTGCTAAGTAGTCTTCAGGATCGCTCACGATCTTTTTAACTCTCAACAATTGACTGTAAGGAAGATTTTTGAGTAAACTGGACTGATGGAAACTCAGGCGGTGAAGTAAGTTATTGCGATCTGTGATCTTTCGAAATAATGTAGTAGAATAGTTGGCGTCTTTTTTCTCAATCTGAACATCAAGAAATGTGATTCTGTCTCTGGAGGTCTCTTTGGTGAACTGGATGCGCTGGTCGATGTTGTTAAGATATGTGAAAAAGTCACTGAAGCTCTCATCCGTGCCTGTCCATATTCCAAAAATATCATCGATGAACCGTAACCAGAGGTGTATATTTTTATTCCATTCCTGGTTATTCAGTATATGGTCCATTTCATACTTATGCATAAAACAGTTCGCATAGGATGGTGCCATAGTGGCCCCCATTGATGTACCAGACACTTGAAGGAAGAATTTGTCTTGAAATTGAAAATATGAGTTCTCTGAAATAAAGTGAAGGAGAGATAGTATAAATTCCTTCTGTGCTCGAATTTCTGGTGCTTTTAACAGCAGCCATTCAACTGATTCTATCCCAAGGTCATGAGGTATAGATGTGTATAGACTCTTCACATCAATGGTAAACATCAGGTGATCACAATCAAACATAACAGAGTGTAGTTGCTGTAAGAAGTGTGTGGCATCTCTAACGTATGTGGAAGTTTGTTGTATTAAAGGTTGCAGAAAAAAGTCAATATACACTCCCAATGGTTGATTGATGCTACTCATTCCAGCAACAATAGGTCTCCCCGGTGGTTTAACAAGATCCTTATGAATTTTGGGCAACGTATAGAAATTGGGAACCCTTGGGTGTGGGTTGTTGAGGAATTTATAGGTGTGTTCATTTATCCAGTCTAATTCCATGGATAAAGCCATGAGTAGCATCAATCAAGTTATTGAAAACCAGAGGAGTGACTGAACTTTGGAGGCCAAGAAAAATACCGTAGACAGAGAGGTCCAGCGCTACGTGGGTGTTCATTCGAAAGTCTCTGTTAGGTATCCAACTGGTTGGTAACTGTGAAAAGGGAATTTTGAGATCTAAGTGGTCCTGCAACAGGTCAAGCT
The DNA here is from genome assembly GCF_040938575.1 of Ambystoma mexicanum. Classification (NCBI taxonomy): domain Eukaryota; kingdom Metazoa; phylum Chordata; class Amphibia; order Caudata; family Ambystomatidae; genus Ambystoma; species Ambystoma mexicanum. The sequence continues at coordinate 657,034,258 of NC_090921.1, forward strand.
AAACCCTGTGCACATTCGAAAGTCTTCGATAGTTGAATTGAGCTGAAATTGGTCCGAGCACGGCTGAGGGAGACTAATTGTGTAAGAGGAATTATATGAACCTGACTGAGGGGGATCTGGGGTGAACCACGAGTCAAACGAGAAAGAATATTCTCTGAACATTGTAAAAGGGGGGATCTGAGCCCGGAAGAGGGGGATCCACACTAATCACCATGATACAAAAGGGAACTGAGCCCGGCTGAGGGTGATCCAGGGTGAATCACCTGAATTGAGTACTTATAATAGGAAAGGAACTTTTGTGTTTTGTTTTGGTACATCAGGCCCTCTGAATCAAGAGACTTTGAAGTAAAGAGACTTGGGCACAGAAGGAACTGATGCTGTTAATGGAACTATGCCCTCATGTTGAAGAAGGCTGAGTGTGTGCTTTGCTTGAGTGAACAGCCTTGTCCGTGCTGAAAACATGAGGAAGGGAAGCCAACAGCCTGAACATCCTGACATATCATTTGATGAACATTTCATTCTTTTTTCATGAGCACTACACCACACTATTTGTATTTAGCTGTAAGGATCGGCAATAGGTTTTTTAGTATAGGCCCTTTTATTTTGATGAGTCTCCACTAGGACTGCGTTATTATTATTTGATGGTCATAGCTTGCTCCCATCTGTAGTTTTAGGATTAGATAGGCGTTTAAAAAGCTTGCAAAAAGCAAGCGTTAAAGCACCAACCCGCTAAGGGACCTCGTAGTAAGGCGGTAATGGTTAACGGTCACCGTTACCATTAACGGTGACCGTTAACCATTACCGCCATCCGTGTAATGAGGCCCAATGAAACAATGAATTGCATGATAATGTGCGCTTGCATTCTTACTGTATACTGTTGTTTTATCTAAGTAAATTACTTTCTGCTGATTTGGTTTGAAAAAATAACTGGGGGGATGTAAATATATATATATTCAATGAAAAAACGTTGTTAAAGGGATGTTATGGTTAAGTTGCGCTACTAAAAACCTATCAAATTCAGTGAAAAAACCTTGTTAAAGGGACGTTATGGTTACAAGTAAAACTGAAAAACCCCTGAAATTGGCCAGTTATGGTAAGCTAAGCAACCATAACTCGCGCCACCACTGTGCACTGCTAAGAATAACACCCATGACATCACAGATGACATCACAAACATGATTGATGACATCACGGATGACATTTATAAGTTATAAGGCATATTACACACAGCAGACAAAGTTACAAGGCTCTCCACAAGAACATTTTCCACTGTGTTGCTTTGTATTAGAAGCTCTTCAACATAAGTCACGCTTTCCTCTTTAACCTTGGCCAGGTATGGCGTTATGCATGATGATATTACACTTATTGGATTTCTGTGACTATTTCTAAAATATAATTTCGAAGCCCAAAATACCACATTTTTATCAACCCGTAGATTAACGCATATATATGTGGGGGCGATCTCCACAGCCCCCCCCCCCCACGGATTCCACCTTTATCGCTGTAGCGGCCGTGTAGTTATGGTTAAGTGCTAAACTCATAGGAAGACCACTTTTTCGGTGGCTTATAACTTCGCTCCCTCTGGAGGAATCCTCACCAAACCTTGCAAAAAAGTATGTGGCTGGCTGTGAATGTTTTCGCCAAGTTGGGTGAGATTTCATGCAGGGGGTCAAAAGTATAGGGGGAGTCCAAATTCCTTTTTTTCCCCTTAGACTGAATGGGGAAAAACCTTGCGCATGGGTACAGGCTGAACGGCTGGAGGGATTTTCACCAAATTTGCAGGAGGAGTGGGGGCTTGTATGAGAAAGCGTGCTTTTGTGTGTTTGGTGGAAATCCGACCAGTACTTTTGTTGCAAAGAACTGAAATGTACGTCACAAAAAATTAGTGATAGCTGGGTCCGCTCTGCAGACCCATTTCCCTGTTTGCTCCGCGGACCAAAGTCTCATTGGCCTGCAGTATGCCGTGATGTCGGAGAACATTGGACGCGGCTGGTGGTTGGCTGGAGGGAAGCATGCATGGGTCAAAGGTTTTGGGAAACGCTGCCATGGTGTATCGGAGGATAGTGTTGTGGTGTGTGTGGCAAGGCTGTAAGCCATTGTGCGCATGGCTGGGCCTCTTGTACGTAGCAGTGCGCACACTAAAATTAGTCATATCTGGCTCCGCTCAGGTGTCCCATTTCCCTGTTTGCTAGATGGTAAAAATGTTGATTGCACTGAAGTGTGCGGTGACGGGATGTGTGTCAAAAGTGTTCCATGACGGCGGTATGCTGTATCGGGGGACAATGCAGCGGCGAAAGGGCCTGAAAAACACAGTGTACAGCATCTTGTGGTGGGAAGAAGGGATGCAAAGGGTTCAAGAGTTAGACGTGCTTCATGTGATATGTCTCATTAGAAGAAGACAGTGGTGTGCCAACGCTATACGTGAATGCTCTGCCAATGCGCAGATACCTCAACAGGCAACAATCTCGTGTGGTCATTGCAGGCAGCCTTCATTATGGCATGCGAGCTGCAGCAGCGATGTCTTTCTGTGATGAGTGGTGGCAGGGACATATGTAGAAGGGCAGTGCATTCCACGAGACATGAGGATTTAAATATAGCGTGTACTATGGTGTGCTGTGTGAAGTAAGTCCGTAGCCCCTTCGATGCATGGCTGCAGCCCTAGCACAGAAAAGTATGTCCACTGGTTGAAAAGGTTTGTCCACTGGTTGAAAGTAGGTGCCACATTGTTGCTTATTGTGTGTGATTTGGCTGCAGTGCACTCAAAGCCTGTTGCATGGGTGTGGTGATTGTTAGAACAACCTACAGTTTTCGGAATAGTGTACACATGGAAGAGGTCACGGTGCAACTGGTTCTTATATGTGTAGTGCGCAGATTTGTAAGTGTTGCAGTGCACTACGCACCATTGGTTCTATGCACGTACTAGAGTGTTGGGAGCAGGCCCAATTTTGTATTGTTTGTTGTAATGTTTATTTATTTATATAGCGCTCCAGGCCCTCAGGCAACTGGGCACTTACAAAGGTTTAGTTACAGGTACATAAGAGGGGGAAACAACATATAATGTCATGCAGGGTGCAGGTATACTTGCAGTGTGAATAAGCAGATAAAAATATACATCCAGTAGATATATTTACAATATTTACATGGTATGCAAGATGTTAATGGCCAATAGCGTGTAGCCATGTTTTAACGTTAGCCTTGAAGTAGGGGAGAGGGGGTAATCCTCTTAAGGTGTCTGGTAATGAGTTCCAGAGATGTGCTTCTAGAATTGGGAAGCTAGATCCTCCTGTTTCTTTAGTTTAAAGTCGGGGATTCTAATACTTTTAGAATATGCCTTTCTGATAGGTCGTTCTGAGGTGTGTTTAGTGAATCTCTTCATCAGGTAGATGGGTGCCTTGTTGCTGAGGCAGTTGTGAGTCAGATTAAGTGTTTAAAGCTTGATTCGGTATTTGATGGCTAGCCAATTGGTGGATCGTCTTAAGTCAGAGATATGGTGATCTTTAGGGAAGCCTAGGGCAGTTCTTAGGGCATTGTTTTGGAGGGTTTTGAGTTTGTTAATATTGTGATTATTGGTTCCCAAGTAGAGTGCATTGCAGTAATCCAAGTTAGAAAGTATTACTGCTTGAGCAGTAGTAATGCAACTATCAGTGGTCAGAAATGGTTTGCATACGTAGATCATGTGTAGCTAGTTGCCGAAGCTTTAGCATTTACTTGCTTATTGAGGTTGAGTGCATAGTCTAGCTAAAAACCTAGGGTTTTTGCTTCTTTGGCGACTTTCATCGATAGCAATGGAGTTATATTGGAGAGGGAGTTTGCACAGTCTGTTGGGGGACCCTATGATTAGGAGTTCAGTCTTTTCGTCATTGAGACATAGACCATGGGTTGCCATCCAGGTTTGTATGATTTGGTAGATTTTGTTGATATGCCCTTCATCTTTGTCGTAGTCTCCTTGATTAGGGATGAGAATCTGGGTGTCGTCGGCATAATTAGTGTATGAGACACCCAGATTGTCAAGTATATCAAAGAGAGGCTTTGTAAAAATATTATACAAAGTATGGGAGACGCAGAACCCCTGCGGTACGCCGCAAGTGGTGGGAACTGGATCCACAGAAGAGGTGGACGAGAAGACTCTTATAATTCTATTGTCTAAGAAGGAGTTTATCCAAGAAGATGCCTCTTTGGAGAAATTGGCGGCAGATTTGAGGTGGTTGCATAAGACTTTATGGTCCACCAGATCGAATACAGCGGAGAGGTTTAGGAGTAGGAGAATGGAGATTTCTCCCTTGTCTTTTCTATAGATCAGTTGTTTTTTAAGATCGAGGAGGGCCGTCTCGGTTCCGTGTCTTGGTCGGAAGTCGGATTGTCGGGTACCTAATAAGTTATTGATCTCTAGGTAGGCTTGAATCTGGAGATAGGCAGCTCTGTCTAGAATTTTGAGGAGGAATGGAACTGACGTTATTGGCCAGTAGTTGGTCGGGATGCTAGGGTCCAGATTATTTTTTTTTTAGGAGGGGTAGTACCCAGGCTTCCTTAATAATAGTAGCTGGGCAGGTATCACCAAGACATCGGGAAGGCTTGAGTGATCCAATGATGGTTTCAGCCTCACTAGTTGAGATTGACTTGAATTTAAATTGAATGGATGATTTGGTTTGGTTGTCAGCAAGTTCTTGCAGGATGACTTCTTGGGTTGTGAGGGCAATCTTATGAAGAGTCGTTTTTTAGCTAGTATTTTATCTTGGAGCATGGCGATTTTGTTGCATAGGGCGTTTTGTATGTTGGTGCACCAAATTTTGTTTTTAATGTACGAGTCATTGGGGCAATTGGAGATTCTAATTCTCTGAGTATAGAGAAGATTTCTCTAGTACTTGAAGTAGCCTTTTTGATTCTTTCATTGAAGGTTTCTTTTTGTGTTTGTATTTCTTTTTTGTATCTGGCTGCGAGGGAGGTGAGAGTAATTTTGTTCTATATCGATGAATTCTTTTTCCAGGTGGTTTCTGCCTGTCTTCTTTCTTTACGAAGGGCTTTTAAACTAGGGGTAAACCAAGTATTAAGATGAGCAATAGGTTTTTCTTTACTCAGTTTTAGTGGAGCTGTAGTGTCTATGGCAACGTTAATTGTGTTATTACATAGATCAACCAATTCTGTAGGATCAATGGGGCGGTGGGGAGGGTTGGTGGTGGGTTGAATCAGAGGAAGAAGGTTAGCAATAGTTATATTTTTTTCATCTGCTGAGGGCTGGTGGTGCCAAGGGCTTGGCTGCATTAGTTTGAGGACTATCTTGGATAGTAAATGAAATCAGGAAGTAGTCTGTCCAGACACACGGTTCTGTGGCAGTGATACATGAGGTGCAGTTGATATCTGCAACCCAATCCAGGATGCGACCTTTAGAGTGAGTGGGTTCTGTATTCCTAATAGTAAGGCCAGCTTCAGCAATGGTATTTGCTAGGGTAGTAGCGTTATGGTCATTGAAGCCCAAATTAAATTCACCAAGTATGAGGATTTGGGATCTAGATTTGGTGTTAGTGTTCAGAAGCGTCATTATGTCTTCATTGAATGAAGCTAGTGGTCCTGGAGGTCTGTAGATATCATGCATGGTGATGGTGCGTGAGGGGGATAACCCTAGCTTAATTGAGAGTAACTCTGCCGACGGAAGTGACATGATTTCTGTCTCTTTAATAGCTAGGTCCAATTTGCAGATGATGGCTAGGCCACCCCCTTTGGACGCTTCTCTATCCTTCCTGATGATGGTAAAGTTAGCTGGGATGGCTAGAGAAAGGGCAGGTCTGGCTGCTTTGTGGAGCCATGTCTCAGTGACGACTAGGAAGTCTAGTTGGTTGCATGTGATGATGTTTGCTATTTTGAAGGCATGGGCCACAAGGGATCGAGCGTTGATCAAGGCTCCTTTGAATTTATAATTTTCCTCAGTTAAGGACTTGGTACAGTCTTTGCTGATAATCCCACAGGTACTAGAAGTATTAGTAGAGCATATCGAATTGACACTGGATTTATTTGAGTTGTAGATGAATCTCTTGCAGGGTGAGTGGGGGTGTCTCGTTATATGAGTAGAGGTGGGCTTGGTAAGTCTAGAGCCTAATCTATGGTTTCTCCATTTGGTGTCGCTACGTAGGTTAGATGTAGGTCTGTTGGCCGAGTGTAAGGTCAAAAGTGAATTAGATGATTGTAGCATGTAGTCGCTCCTGATAACAGTTGTCATTTGACTAGCGGTAATTAGGTGATGTGTAGGATAGGGGGTGTTAGGGTTGTTAGGTTTAAGGCCAATTGCAGTTCTATACAACAGAGGTAAGAAAGTGGTAGGTGGGAAATTCCAGGCAGGGGGTAATTTGGTAGTCATGGATAGGTTTACTCGGTTTAAAGGTGCTGCCATGGTGGTGACAAGGAATGTGATTAAGCTAAGCAGTAAACATTTGAAGGTAATCAGAAGTATGGTCATGGCTCGATTCAGGTGACTAGGCATCATGCAATGCACTGTATAGTAGTATAGTGTACAGTGGTTGTAGTACAGTGGGTGATACTGTTAGCAAGTAGGACTAGACGGAGCAAGGTAGTGACATGTTGGGGAGGATGGAAGTGAAGATTGTCTTGTTTGGTTGGCATGCTTATAATGCTTTGCGATTGGAATTGGGTAGCGGTGCCAAACACAGCGATATTTTTCTGCATTACGGTAAGTGGAACATGTGTCCTTACCTCCCTGCTTTATGGTGCGGCGGTTGGGTGGAAGTGCTGGTGCGTATGCTGATTTATTGTGATTTCTGGCACATGCCTACATGGTCGCCTGCATGGCTCTGTTATGTTGTGGTGAGTGTGGCCAAGGCCTGGACTGTTGGGTGCATGGCTGTAGGCCGTAGGCCATGCACCCAACAGTTTAGGCCTTCATCACAGCAACCACAACATAATGCAGCGATGCAGTTGTCACTCTGCATGCATTTGAAGTTGGTGAGTAGCACACAATGTTTGCTGAGGACATTGTGCACGTGGTAGAACAGCAGAAGTGAGCTGCTATGCTTACATTAGTATATGGTTTTCATCTTTGCCCCTGTTGCACAATAGGGAGCCACATGTCACCATTTGTATTTGCTATGGTTAGGCCCTTATAAGACCCTTGCTTGAGAAAGTATTTGAACACATTGCGCCATGAAAGGAAGCCATCAGCATCAGAATGTTGCAATATGGACATTGTACACAGCCACTTACATACCGTTTAGCACAGGCAACACAATGTCATGGAGCCATGCATGTAAAGATGTGACCAGGGAGAAAGTTGGCAGGCACAATTGCAGATGGAGAGTGCATTACACATGAAATGAGGAGTAAAACATGGGCTGTAATAAGGTGTGCTGTGTGTGATGAGGCCCTAGTGGTCAGTGATGGTAGAGCAATGGCAGAAGGGGAGTACAATGAAGACCACATGAAACTTGAAATGTACAGTGCAGTACGGTGTGTTGTGTGTGCTAAGCCCGTAGCCCCTTCGATGAATGGCTGGCCACCTTGCACCGCCATATATGTGCCCTGGGGTGAAGTAGGTTTCACATTGTTGCCTTCGGTGTGCGGTTTGTGATCATTGCATAAAATGTTGCTTTTGTGGTTGTGGGGCTTGGTTGCAATTCTTACACTGTGTAGTACATGCTTAGACCTGATGGAGTGATGAGTCTTCTAGTGTGTCCTATGGATGCAGTTGTGAAGTAGTGGATGCTTAGAAGTGGCTAGGGGTGACCTGCATGTACTTGGCCACTTGTTCATTCGCATGACTCTGTTATGTTGTGCTGGGTGTGGCCAAGGCCTACACTGTTGGGTGTATGGCAAAAGGCCATAGGCCGTAGGCCTGGCACAGAAGAGCCTAGGCCTGCACATAGCACGCCACCATAACGCAGACATGCAGTTTTAAGTATGCATGTCTCCGATGGTGGTGACCTTCAATAAATGGTTCTGCAGGACCTTGTAGACGTGGTAGAACAGCAGAAGGGACCTGATATGCATCCACTACCACATGGTGTACATTATGCCATCACCTTGGACATTAGGGAGGCACATGGCGCTGTTTGTGTTTGGCATGAGTTGCCCTTTGCACCACCCATCCTATGTTACATTTGTGGATTGTGGTATGTGGCAAATGTTCCCCTTCATGTCGTGCTGGGTGTGGGTAAGGCCTAAACTATTGGGTACATGGCCAAAGCCTGTAGGCCGTTGGCCATGTACCGAAGAGCCTATCTCTTGACAACAGCCAGCACACCATACTGCAGCCATGCAATGTTGCCTCTGCATCTCTCCGAGTATGGTGACCTTTGAATAATGGGTGCAGAGAGCATTTTCCACTTTGTGGAACAGCCAAAGTGAGGTGCTATGCGTTCATGAGCACATGGTGTAGGTCATTGCATGTGTTGCACATTAGGGAGCCATATGTTAGCATTTCTGTTTGCTATGGGATGGCCTTTACAAGACCGTTGCCTGAGGAAGTCTTTTAACATATTGTGCCATGAAAGGAAGTCATCAGCATCAGAAAGTTACAATATGGACAATGTACAGAGCCACTCACATACCGTCCAACACAGCCAACGCAACGTCATGGAGCCATGCATGCAAAAATGTGTCCAGGGTGAAAGGTGGCAGGCGCAATTGCAGATGGGGAATGCATTACACATGACATAAGCACTACGGTGTGTGGTGAGGGCCTGGCGTCTTGGGTGCATGGCTGGAAGCCTTACACAAACATCTATGTGGGTTGCTTGCAACTACTCCTGAGATTGTTGCGTTTCTTTTGTGGATTGTGAGTTGTGCATGCATTGTTGATTCCATGGGTATGCTCATTGTTCACACATGGTACATTTTCCAGTGCGTGGCAGGAGTTTATGGAGTGAACAGTTCTGCAGTGTGTCCACTGAGTGCTGTGGTGAGAAAGTGTGTGTGTAGCAGTTCATAGGGTTCAACTGCATATTGCATGTGCTTGAGTAGTTTGCATTGCACAGATTACTAACTACTGTACTGCACTTTGAAGTATTTAATCGTTGGAGTTGGTGGAGTGCTGGGAGGAAAAAAAACTATGGCTACCTGCAGTTTGTGGTGCTGGGTGCTGCTCTAGGTGAATGTGGACGCTGAGAGCATGCATCGATTTGGAGAGCTGTTACCTGGAGTTGCTTTCACATGACACAAAACCTGTACTGTGAGTGTGTAAAGGCACATCTGCAGCACAGTGCAGACATGATAGTGTTTGATGCAGAGGTCTTGGATGTGAATCCTACATGTGTATGTGACTATTGAATACTACCTAATGTGGGAGTATTAAATATGCAATAGTGGAAATGGAATAAGGAGTGCCTGTGCTTTACTGGGGTGTGGCCCTCACTGTAGCTGGGAAGGTGCACATGCTACAATCTGTCCTTCTGAGTATGGTGCCCTTGCAAATGGAACTGTGGGGATTATCGAATCAGTTGTCGAGGGCGTGGTTCACAGGAAGGGGCGGTGATATATTTCCCCAACCTCGATGCAGTCAGGCTGACAGAGATGGACAGACACAGAGTGCTCATCGTGGGTGATACCGTTGTGCAAGATCTGCACAGGTATGCCATGGAAAGAGGCTTTGATACTAACTTTCAGTTGAAAGGAGTGGAGGCTCTTTGGGGCACAGTGTATGAGTGAGGTTTCGGTGCCATGGTTCTCCTGTACATGTGTGGCCTCTGTCGGTACTGTCTATGTTGTGGTCGTGCATTATGGAGCACTACATTTGGGGTACATGTTGGGCTCACTTTTGCTCCGTCACCTCAAGAAGTTGATGACAGCAGTGATGCAGATTTTTCCCACTGCCAGGGTAATTTTCTCCTCCATACCACCAAGAGGTGCATGGGACCATGCCGTTGTAATTTGCCCACAGCCAGAGGTTGGGAGATGTTTCATAAACAGAAGCATGTGTGACTTCATGTGCAGTGCTGGGATGTTCTGCATCGGCCCTGACAGCCTTAACGAGCAAGATTTGCAGTGGTTCCAGGGAAATGGCATTTTTTTTACCTCCATTGGCAATGCTGTTTTGTTTGCCTCTCTGCAAGCAGAATTGCAGACAATTCTGTAGAACTGTAAGAGAAGCGATGTCAGGAGGAAAAGCAAACAGAATCTCATCGAAAGAGATTAAAAAAAAATGGATGCAAGCACGTACATAACAAAAATAGGACAAATAAAATACATTTTGTTTTCTGAGACAATACTACAGACACAAACCCCTATGCCTGTTTTACACTTACTCCTCAAACCCCCCCAACTTCCCTCCCTAGCACGAAAACTCAGCAGATTACGCTGTACTTTCATGCTTCAACGTGCCACATCCAGCCATTTTCTGGATGGTAGCCATGGAAAGGAAACTGTGGAGCGAAAGACACTGCTCTGTAAGGTTGATGGGTCTGGTGTGTATGCAAACACTGTGCCAGAAGGCCTCTTTGCACAAAGAAGAGCAGAAGGCTATGGTGGAAGTGTGCAAGGTAAGGGACAGGCATCCTGGGTGTATGCATGAACTGTATGTATTCGTTTGCAGTTAGTAACATGCAAGCTGTGATGCGTGCGTGTCATATTTTTTGAAAAGTGTGCAGTCAGTGGGGTACTGCGGAAAACAAAAAACAACTTTGCAGTGCACACAGTAAGTGGCAGGCATCCTACTGTTGTGCATGCATTGTGTGTATGATATCATATGATGTGCAATTGTATGCTATGGCATTCGTAATGCGCCTAGACACACGTCTAGCAAAGCACAAGGAAGGGAGGGGTAATAGTGGGGAGACAGAGACAATAACCCTACTAGGCCAGGTGTGACTTAGATCGCCCAAGTGCATGTGTGGAGAGAGGGGAAGGTAGAGTACATGGGAAGAAGAACAAATGAATAAAGAAAAATACGGGGCAATTGTGCCAAGTGCACGAACAAAGTGCACACAACAGGTGGTGGATGCAGTGTTAGGCATAGAGAAAACAGTCCTCAAGTGCAGGGTTTGCTAGAAAGCCAGTGCAGGGGTTCGTCTGGTGGGGGGAAGTGACATGGGCTCAACATCACAGAGTCACCAGGTAAGCAGTGCAAAATCAGTTCACGTGAGGCAGCTAGCCAGGGAGAGGAGCAGAAACAGCAGACGCTAAGAGAAAGGCTTTGAGGTGCTTCCGGAACCAGTGATGGTTCCCCTCAAGTGGCAGGGAGGCTGGGAGGCTTTTGCAGAGGGAGGCCCCATCTGAAAAAGCACATTTACCACCAACAGTTTTTTTTGCAGAAGCGCCTGATCCTGAGGGATTTGGAGGTGGATGAGGGAAGAACTCGCGCACAAAGTTATTTAGCGAGTTACAGTAGATGGTATTGATGTCCCAGGGCCCAGAAGGCCTTCTGCATAATGCAGAGTCTTCTCACTTTATTCCTTGCAGCTATTGGCGACATTTCAGTGCAGGAGAAATACCATCCCAAATTGTGCACTCCTCTTCTGGATGCGTTCCAGAGGGCGGAGAGTAGGAGGGGGCAGATTTAAAAAGAGCCTGTTGCAATAGTGCAGCCTAGACAGAAGTAAAGGTGTGCAGACAGTGATCTTTTGGAAAGTTGCATTCACTTGGTACGATACATTCAAAGCTATTAGTGGCATTTTTTACGATTCATGTAGGAGGTGGGTTAGTGGTGAAAACATTTCATAGCATTGTCGGAAGGAAAGGAGAGAGTTCCTGTTTCGATATTACACTGTATGATATGGGTAAATGAGAATGTTGCAAGCACATATCATTGAAGTGCCACTTCATGGTAGGGAATGGGAAAAAAAACAGCATGCTTTTAAAGAACACAAGGGCTGCCCAGTGGCAGATACCGTGCACAGTGGCACTTATAACGCAGTCATACACATAGTGCAGAATAAGTTTCACTACCTCCATTTTGTGTTGATGGGTGTGCAATTCGATGAATGTGAATGCACAAATCTTGCAATCTTTTACTGAACTTTCTACTGGACGTGCTGTCCAGTGACAGCACACTAGCAGGCTGAATTTGTAACGGTACCTACGAAGTGTTGTGCAGAACTGACAGTGTTAGATGGCAACGTCTTGGATGGCATTGGTGGAATTGTGTGTGCCCATTTACCCATACCCAATGAGGTTGCAGCTGGACAAAAGGTAGTGGAAAGGGAAGAAGGCTGCTCCTGCTTTCCTGGTGTGCGGCCCTCGCGGTACTTTGGGCACTGCACGTGCCACAATCTGTGCTTCTTAGCTTGCTGGCCAATGGACATGGGACTTTCGGGATTATCCAATGAGGTACTGTGGGTGTGGTTCACAGGAAGGGGCGGTCAAACTGCTGTACAATATACTCTGCTTAGTGAGGCTGGCTGACATGGTGAAATGCATTGTGTTGCCTATAGGTGATGCCTTTCTACTGGATTTGCAATAGTATGCCCTGGAAAGAAACTTTGATGGCAATTTCGGGTTGGAAGGAGTGGACGCATTGTGGAACGGTGTCTACGGGCATAATTTTGCCGACATGTATGCACTTTGCAAAGACCTGGCCACTTTTGCTAGAGCTGATGTTATAGTCATCCACTATGGCGGCATGCATATGGGTTACGTGTCTTGTTTAAACTGGGTCCATTAACTGAAGAGGTTGCTAAATCTAGTGAAGAGGCTATTTCCCACTGCCAAGGTGCTTTTCTCATCCATAACACCACGAAGAGTATGCGACATTGCTCCTGGAAGTTGTTCCGAGCCAGAGGCAGGAAGGTGTCTCATCAACAGAAGCATGTATACTTTTTTTGTTCTTCTGCAAGAATTACCTCATTAGTTGTGGAAATGCTGAATTTTTCCAAGCAAATGTCATTTCTTTGTCGCCCATTGGTAAGGCTGTTTTGTTTGCCCGTCTACAAGATGCAGTGAAGAGTTTATTGTAACAATGTCTGCACAAGAAAACACAAAATCAAATAAAAAGTTGAAAAAAGGTGTTTCTCTAGAAGCATCTAAAAAAAAAAGAAAAAATGCTCTTTTCAGCTGCCCCTTACAACGAACTTCCCCTACACTGGTTGCAAGTTATTCCCCCACGCTTGCACGCAGCACGAAAGCCACATCTGGGGATTTTCAGGATGGCTGCCATTGAAATGAGACTGTGGAGCCACAGGGATTGCGCAACAACGTGTCTGGGCATGGTGTGTACGCAGAGGACTGTTGTACAGAACTGATAATGTTACATGGAGAGTTCTTCAATGTCATTGGTGGAAGCGTGTGGAACTTTTTAACAGTACGCAATGACGGCGTGCTTCAAAGAAGAAACTGGAAAGTTGTATTTTATTTATTTATTTATTCATTTCTATTGCGCTGGTAACTAGCAAGTCTCAGGCGCAGATAAATGGACACGTGAGAAAAACATGGATAAACGAGACAATAACTCGGTGCTAAGTGCATGAGTCTGGGTGAACCTATATGCTTGTTTTGATTGAAGAGATGAGTCTTCACCAGTTTGCAGAAGCATAAGTAGTTTGCTTCTTTTTTTATGTTAATAGGCAGATTATTCCAAAGGCCTGCTGTGATGATCGGAAAGGATTTGCCCAATCCAATCTTGCGTTTGTGCATGGCTACCGCAGTCCTGTTTTGTTCCACTGATCTTAATCTGTGGATGGATGCGTATCTGTGCATTTTAGATTTCAGGTAGCCTAATGCTTTCCCATGAATGCATCTGTGGGCTAGGGTAAGGGCCTCGAATTGTGTTCTACTTTCAAATCTAAGCCAGTGCAGCTCCTTCCTGGACTTTCTTGTATGGTCGGATTTGGATTTGTACTTGATAATCCTGACCGCATTATTCTGAATGATCTGATAGACTTGGAGGCATTTTTAATTTGCTCCTACCATCAGCGCATTACCATAGTCGAGGCGGGATAGAATGGATGCCCTGGCCACAGTGGCACAGTTGCCCTCCAACAGATATGTTCTCATGAATTTTAGAAGTCTTAGGTAGTAGTTACATGTTATTTTTGTATATTGTGTCTGTGCTTCGGCCCCTAATGATGTTTCCGTCATTATGCCTAATGTTTTGACTTTATCCAGAACCTTAATCTGTGTATTTTCAATCTGGAATGAGCAATAGTCTTGAGGGAGGGAGTTTCTAGCCTGATGGGATCCGAAGACCATCAACTCTTTTGCTGCCATTGAGGCACATCCAGTTTATGTCCATCCACTGTTCTATGATGGCGTATATCCTGAGTAAGTTGTCATTACCTTTTTTGTGATCCCCACTGAGTTCCAGCACTAGCTGCGCATCATCAGCATAGTTTGTGAAAAAGATGTTTCCATGATCTAATACGTGGCATAGGAATCTAATGTACAGGTTGAACAGTAAAGGTGACATGCGGGCGCCCTGTGGTACCCCGCAAAGAATTTCTCTTTTAGTGGAGAATTTGTCTCCTCAGTGGACCCGAGATGTCCTGTTCTTTAGAAATGACATTATCAATTTTTTAGCTGCTGATGAACAATTGGCTGTTTTACTGTGTTTCATTGGGACATGGCCCTCGCCATCCTTGAGAAAACGCATGTGCGCATACTCCCGTTTTCCGCTAGCTACCCATGAGATTGGGACAATGGGGACTATCGCTGCTGTGGGTGTGGGTCACAGTAAGGTCCGTTCATAATTTTCTCCATTACTGTGCGTACTCAGCCGGACTGACATGGTTGCTATTAGTTGCAGATGCACTGTAGCACAGCACATTTGGTGCACCATTACTTACAGGGCAAACCTATGTGGCCTGCTACTCTGTTCTGAAAGGCTGCAAAAAGATTGCACAGCACCTCTGGGGTGTGCCCTTTTGTAGTGTTGCTGTGGACAGCTTTCACCTGGAAAGCAGGCCTACATTGTTCCAAAACATACATACATGTGCAACAGCACATTGTGGTGTGTTTGTAAGCGTGTACTTTTAGAAAAACACTCTGTACATTGCTCAACCCTGCACTTTGCTGCTGTTTGAGGGTCCGGCTCCTGTCCCCGAAATAAGGGCCCATGAGCAACGTGGGTGTGGTCTCATGATGATGTCACCACTGTTCTCCTTTGGGACAGCTGTCCGCTGGATGTGTTTTGGGTGGAATACGTTGTGTGCATGTGCATGCATGTCCTATGCACACCGTTGCCTCTTCTTTACTGACTAAAAGGGTGCCACACGTCTGGCAACTATTTTTTGGAGACGCTGGCTATTTATAGGGTACAACAGGTGGGATGTTTATCTGTATTGCTACCTGTAGGACGTGGGTGGACACCCCGACCTAATTAACGTTCCTTCGCATATGCTGCACAGTGGCGAACCTATCAGGACACAGAGGAACAGATACACATGCTTGTACTTGCACTACGCACAAACGTCTGCTCACACACACATTGATAGGTGGTGGACAACATGCAGACATGCAGAGCCTGCAGGCTGCATACGGATGCCTCCATTGTCATTGTGGATAGGCCGGACAGTTGCAGTATCCATAGTTCACTTATCTTTTTCTTAATTGCGGTCATTGCGATGAGGACTGTGTGCCGCTGAGTCAGAACACCATCTCAGGTAAAAAAGAATACCACACAAACACTCAGCAACATTCTTACTATTACCGTTTACTCGTACACATGCATACACCCCATTTGGAAAGGGAAGGGGTAGCAGAAGTGGATACAATTGTGGGGAAATGGGTTTTGCATAACTTGATTGTGGGGGGAGGAAGAGATTGATGTATTTTCTCTGTCTTACCGTAACATCTCCCATGAAACGGATTTTGAGGGAATGGCGGGCTCTGACATGGGGAAGGAGTACACGTGCAGGTGTGCTAGTGCTGTTTAATTTTGTCCAAACTACATCATTGTAAGCAACCTTTAAAGTGGCACAATTGTTCACCAGTTTTTCCACTTTGACTTCCACGCTGTCCATTTCCTTATGCAGAGTTTCTTTCCTTTCCTATCCACCTATGCTGTTGTGGAAGGGTTGCCACTTGTACTGTCTTGCTTTCCTTTCCAATATGTTCTCTTACCGAAAAGAGAATGTGTTTGGTGTACATGCAGCAATATATATTACATAATTTACGGTTCACAGCACTGTGCGTACCAATAGGGTTACTATAGAAAGTCATTGGGCCTCATTAGGAGTATGGTGGTAAGAAAACAACGGCGCCAGTATCGCTGCCGGCACTGTTGCTACCGTACCACCATGCTAGGACTTCTGCTCGCAGGTGCCCTAGCAGCCACCTGGTCTGACCAGGTGGCCGTACTGCCACCCGCGAGCAGAACATGATGGTAGCAATGGTACTGTTATGAACGATACATCTGTTACCATCCTCCCCATTCCCGTTGAGCCCTATGGGGGCTCAAATGGGAATGGGGATGTACCGGCACCGGCACCCACCCCTGAGGAATTACCGGGTCCGCCGAGGTCGGAATGGCCCGGTGATTCCCCTTTTGCGGGTGCTGCAGCCGTGTTTGGGGGTAGCCATGCCGGTAAAACCGGCAAGGCTACCTCCAACCTCGTAATGAGGCCCATTGCGTCATAAGGGAAATTTTCTTTCTGCCACTCTAAGGTGCTTACCATTGCTTCGTTACAAAAAGACACATTATTTTTCTGTACTATTGCATACTGCAGCAGCTGTGCAATTATTAGACAAAGTTTAGGCTCCTTACTATATTGTAGTGACCTTCAGGTCTTGGCACTTTCCAGTTGTTACTCTGGCCATTCGTTCTTTGTTCCTCTTTACAGTAGCAGTGCAGTAGGATTGGTGAAGGCACACACCCCTTCTGTTGTTGATGCATTCTGTTATGGTGTACTCCCTATGTCTTTGCCCTTTTTTGCTTCATAAGTACACAATTTGCAAACCTACTCTATTTTCCCTGGCAATTCTTGCACATAGTGCTGTTTGTCTATCTTCTTTGCGGTTGGTGATTGGTACCACTATGTAAAAGAGCACCTGTCTTACTCAGCAGGTTGGATGCCACACGATCTCCGCCAACAGATGCATAGTCCGCGACTGCTGTCCGCATTAACATGGTTCCAGCAGTTGCACTATGTTGCACAGTTCTTCTTTACAAACTAAGAGTATCCTGTTAAAAACCAATGAAATTCACTGACAAAAAAACGTTGTTAAAGGGACGTTATGGTTAAGTTGCACTAGCAAAAACCTATGCAATTTAAGGGACACACTTTGTTACAGGGACGTTATGGTTACAGGTAAAACTGAAAAATCCCAGATATTCGCCAGTTATGGTAAGCTAAGCAACCATAACTCATGCTTCCCCGTGTGCACTGCAAGGACTAACACCCATGACATCAAAGATGACATCACAAATGTCATTCATGACATGACTGATGACATCACGTGTATACTGTTTTCATAAACAGCCTCCACAAGGGATTGTCATTGTAATGTTGGCAGAAATCTATCACATATCATTGGAAGAACTATCATGCGATACATAGTTCTTTAAGGAATGCATTGCTATAAAAACCATTGCATTACAGAGTTCTTTCCAGTACATGCGCCCAGTCATGTAGAAACATAACAATTGTCTACAGCATGCATCATACAGGTGCAATAATCAAAATCTTCGGATGCTGGATCGTACAATGATGAATGCTTTCGTTTAATAGCTTTCTGCCGTGTGACACATGCAATAAGTAGCTACGAATGCCTCCCTTACTACATTACTGTACTACTATACACAACACATAAAGAGACCACAAGGTATACAAATATGAGCATGCATAGACAAAGTAAAGTAACCAAAAACGTAGGAGTACCACCAGAAAGTGTTCATACCCTCACCGCCTATGTTCATGCACAGAACCGATTGCTGTGTTTCAGGCTTGCTTCTTCCTCTATGTATATGTATCTTATGATGTGACTCAAGCCTAAGGAAAGTAGTGTCAGAACATATGAGTAGGGTAAGGTCAACAAATATAGCACCTTTCCCACTTTTAGATCCTGACTCCCAGTGAAGAAAAGCACCCGGTGTACATATGTCACTGAACAAAAAAAGAGGGAGCCACACAAGTGATGTCATCAGTCATGTCATGAATGACATTTGTGATGTCATCTATGATTTAATGGGTGTTAGTCCTTGCAGTGCACAGTGGTAGTGCATGTTTGTTATGGTTGCTTATCTTCACATAACTGGTACATTTCTGGGGGGGTTCGGTTTTGCCTGCAACCATAACGTCCCTGTAACAACGTTTGTCCATTGAATTACATAGGTTTTTACTAGTGCAACTTAGTAACGTCCCTTTAACAACATTTTTTGTCAGTGAATATATATATATATATATATAATAGTAAAAAGGGCCGCTCAAAATGCAGTATTTTGGGCTTCTCTGTAATGGGCTCTGATATTTTGGTGTGATACCTACTTATTCCCACTGTGGATGAACCCAAAGAGGATACAAGCACATCTGTATTGTTGCCCCCAAAGGTACAGGCAAGCTTTGATTGATGGTAACAGATCACAGACACTGTCAAATATTGCTTTGACAGATCCAGGGCTGAATACACTTTTGACCCTTGGATCTGTGCTAGTCTTTGATTTGAATACGTGGAGGACACCTCTAAACATGGACCCTCTTGGTGAATTTTCTGAGCTCAGCGTAGAGTCTCCATTGTCCATTTGGTTTTAATATCCCAGTACTGTATTAATGGACTATAATGACTATTGTGACTATTGTGAACAATCCCCAGAGATTCCACATTTTTGATAACCCCCATGATTGATTCCATGGATGCGAGAGGCAACCTGTACAGTCTAACCAATACCGTAGACATACTGGGGTCGGTGTATACTGTGCTAAAATGAGGGTATGTATGTATATAGTCATAGGACTCAACAGAGAAGTAGCTCTGGAAATCCAAATACGCCTGTGTCAGTTGCTGTTAGAGCTGGGTGAGCCTGGTGAGCTCTGGGCCGGCACGGGCTCCAATGGGGGTCAAGCCTGACCCTCCTTTCGGGCCGGTACCTCCGGATACCATGGGCCTGCCACAGACCCCACCATGGCTGCCCAGTGCACAGCGCAAACAAAAAAAGGCATTTCTTTCCGCTTTGCCTGCGTCGCGTGGGCAAAATGGAAAGAAATGCCATTTATGAAAAAAAATAAACGCAACCCTGATGGCGGCTCGGGTTCCGAGAGGGCACCAGCGCTGCATTTATGATTTTCATATTTGACCATTTCTTCAAATTTTTCCTGCGCCGCACAGGCTAAATGGAAAGAAATGCCAATTTTCTTTCTTCACATTTGACCATTTATTTCCATTTTGCCTGCACCGCGTGGGCAAAATGGAAAGAAATGCCCATGTATTTGTTTTCATATTTGATCATTTCTTAAAATTTTCCCTTCGCTGTGCCCATACATGAAAAATAAACGCGTCCCTGATGGTGGCCCGTCATGGCCCCATTTATTTCTTTTCTCCTTTTTCTGGCAGAGCCAAGGATTTCATGGGCTCGGCCCGTGGTAGGCTCCTAGAGCCAGGCCTGACCCTCACGCATGGCACTGGCTTGGCCCTCCCCATGAAATCCCTGGCTCCCCCAGCTCCTGTTGCTGTCTGTGCTCATTGTTCTCTGAGGCATCAGCTAGACCTCTCAGTTCTTCAACCATTTAAAGGAAGCCTGGAAAAACCTCTTGTTGGGTGGAAAGATCTCTGTTAATGGTGTCTACCCAATCGATGAAACTCTGGTATTGGGACAGCTATTTGAAACTCTGAATACCATTTCATTTTCCAAAGTGTCACATGTAATATCCTCTACCCCATAAGAATGCATGGAGTACCCCGGAAATTCACCCCATGTCGAGTGTAGACATTTTCAGGTCAGATACCATTAATATTGCCACAAAAATCTGCAAGAATTGGAACAATAATAGTACTTGGTAGATCCCTGGTAACAGCTTGCGAGTGAATATCCATTCCAACACAGGGGTCATCAAACAAAGTGATACTTTGAGGATCAATATTATCAAACAACATTGGAATGGGATCAACATGGAGGTCTGCAAGAGGTGTCAGGTGTAGCAAAAGTCTTTTTTGCTGAAGAATATTATTGAAAGCAATGACAACTTCTCCGTTATACAAGGTTTCTCCCCTCTTCATTTTTAAAGGTAATGTAAACGTTCTGTTATTTCTAGGGACAGAAAACTCTTCTTTGACATGGATTTCAACAGAATAAGACAGCTGTGATTAATCAAGGGATTTAGTCAGTCCTCCTCAGGGGGAAGATTTTCCTTGTGAGGCTAGGGAGGCGAGCCAGTCATGTGATATTCCCTATAGGGGTCTTGACCAGCGGGACCTCACAGGGAGAAGCACCTCATTTGGGTAAAAGGAGTCCCGTTACGATAAGCAACTCCGTTTTTACCTTACCAATGAATCCCCTAAAACCATACCATCTGACAGACAAGACTCTGCTTACATATGCTGCTGTGATGTTCCTTCTGCAAATAATCATCTGTCTGGTACTGAGAAGAGGAAGATCCCAAGAACAATAAAGAAAAACTACCAACCAAATGCTGGGAAGAAGAGTGATTGATGCATATCGCTCACTCCACCACCAAGTACTGTGTAGAAGAGGAGCAATGGAGTACTAGGCAGTACTCAACAGAAAGAGAAAAGGGACTTCCAAAGTCAAGCCACTGTGTGTTACTCTCATGCAGAATCCAAGTTTCCTCTTGAAAAACAACCCTTCATGAATACTATGAAGAAGAGTGCAGGGAGAGTATTGATGATTACTCCCAGTACTGTAACAAAAAAATATTGAACTGAGGATGCAGAACATCCATCAGATAGAGAGGAGGAACTACAACCCTCTGCTGGGGAGGAAGGACTCCTGTTAGAGTCTGACAGGAAACGAGCCAGGGATCTTGAAAATAGCCAAGTCATGGCTGAGCTGTAGGAATGACCAAACCTCTGTAGCAAGGAAGGAAGAATGTGCAGCTGGCCAGAGACCGCAAAGGAGACTTTGGTTATCAAGCATAGGGAAGGAACCCCCAATAAGCAGGCGAACCTTTTGTCCACCTGCAGGGGTGGACGAAAGGGTCTGCCAACTGCGCTGTTGAAGCCTGGACACTGCGGAGCCATGGGGAGAAGCAAGACGCTAACGGAACAAGAAAGCACATTGTTTGAAAGTCGTGGGAAGTCCTGCTCCTGAGAAGAGGCCTAGCAATGCCAAACCCTGTGAAAGAAGGTAACAGGGACGACGGAAGACCCAGCAGGGATCATGGCAGTAGAGAGGGTGGCCTCACTAAACATTGCAGTACTTTGTCAGAAGTTAAGAAGTGTAAAGAATACTCTGGGACTCGGCCTACTCATCTCAGTAGTTGAGCAGAAGTTAAGAAGATGAGAGAATGCTCTAGGACCCAGCCTACTCCCTCCCAGTAGTCAAATAGAAGTTAACAAGAGTAACAAATACTCTGGGACTATGCCTACTCCTCCCAGTAGTAGAACAGACGTTAAGAAGACTAATGAATGCTCAGTGACTCAGCCTACTCATCCCAGTATTCAAACCGAAGTTAAGTGCAACAAGTGCCTTGGGACTTAGCCTACTTGTCCCAGTAAGTGGATAGAGAGAAAGAAAGCCCATATAGAAGGCAGTGTGCCAGAAGAAGGAGAATATGACACTCATTGTCTAACACACCAAGAAATGAAGTGAAGAAACAGAATAACATTAAGAATAAGAAGACTACGAAGAGGGAGTTATTCTGCCTACTAGAAGAAGGAAGAGAAGGACTTGCAGGGACACTAAAGAGAGACTTTTGCCCAGGACTCCTAACGCTCACATGAGGAGAGGCCTAACAAGAAAGCAAATAGGGGAAAGAGAGACTGGGAAAAGTCCCATAGAGGAACTACATCAGTTACTTAAAGATATGGCTCAGCAATATCTGAGACCTGTATATTAAAACCCAGGAAGAACATCTAGGTGAAGGGAGTCATTCTCCTACGCTCTGTTGTGCAGAAGCTGAAGAAGCCTTTCCAGGAGAAGGGAGTCATTCTCCTACTTTGCTGTTGTTTTGCATTGTAGAAGGGACAGAATAGCTTAGAGTTGGATGGGAGACAGACTATTTTAGACTTCACTACAGACAATGAGCACTGTAGTTAGTTTGGTAAGGTAGGAAACGTCATAGATTAGGGATGGCAAGGCATTTCTTTCTTAATATTTAAGTAAAGAAGGGTACAATGACTACAATTGGTCTGCCTCCTCATTCTGACTTTTCACACAGCGCTTCGGGAGATCAAAATGCATTGTGTGACCTCTTATTCTGTACCAGACTGTTTTTAATAAAATCCATATTTATAGTGAGCCAGTGGAGTATATCATGGCCATTCCAAAAATCAGAAATCACATTTCTCACAAACCATCAATTATGATGTGTGGGTTTGGTTCCCATAGTAAGTGTGAACATGCACCTGTTAAGAACTACATATTCAGAATCTCTGGCAGCAAGATCAAATTTGTTGTAAAGTGACTTCCAGGCTTCTTGGGATTACTTATATGTTTATTACAAGTACTTAAGTCACAGTTACATGAAGTTATATACATAAGTGGAGAGGACATAACACTGGCTCCCATCACCCAGGCTGGGGAGCTCTAACTGGCTGGGTGTGGAATCCTTGGGTAAACATTCCGACATTCACAAGGCAACACTCCAACATGACATCACCAGCTTTCACATGCAAAGACAAGCACATCACAACACATCTCCTTCCTTTACTGATAAACATTACAAACACACTCAGGCACGATATAACAAAATTCTTACTGGTTTAGAGAATTAAATGAGGGTCTGTCCTTTTTGCAATGTTCCTAACACTTTTTGCTAATTAAGCTCTTTTCAGTAGTTAGACAGACTTTGTAGGTTACATGTTCTTCACCTCCATTGATTTTAATGGGGAAAAATACCTTTTCTCCCTTCTTTTAAATATCAATTAAACTACTAATCTTGTCTTATGATTTATCCAATTATCTACCTTAAACCTGGTCAGAGATCTCCTGTGACTATAACGTCACTATTTTCGATACAGAGTGGAGAACCATTTGGTGGGTCGATGACGAGAGAGAAGCAAGAGGAGAGGAGCTTGAAGGAAAGCTTTGTGTCATCAGCATAACACTGAAAATTAGGAGAGAAGGTGGAGGTAATGTAGTCAAGGGGGGAGATTATTAGCAGCACAGCATGCCTGAATAGCAAGCAAAGGTATATGTTGAGAAGCCACTGCAAAAGGATAGAGCCCTGAAGAACGACACAGTTTGAGAGTGACAGAGATGAAAGAAAGGGGTCCAGTTGAACTTGTGAGGGCCTATTCAAGAGGAAGGAAGTTAACCAATCCAGTGCCCGTTTATGAGGATGGAGTGATTGACTGTGTCAAAGGCAGAGGACATATTGAGGAGAATAAGAGCAGAGGCAGAGTTGGCATCAAGATTTAAGAGCAGAGCAACTTGTCACAGTTGTACAGAAGAGCAGTTTCCGTGCCTCTGGCTGCTCTGAAGCCAGACTGGTGGTCATGGAGGCAGCCAACAGATTCAGTGTGATGAGTTAGTTGGAGAATGACCAACTTCTCTAGGGGTTTGCCCAGGAATGGGGTAGTGGAGATAGGGCGGTAGTTAATCAGACAGGAAGGGTCAGCAGATGGCTTTTTTAGGAGTGGGTGCCCAAGGGAGTGCTTACCTCTGTTCCTCCACATGTGTGAAACTGTCTCTTTTAGGTGAGTAGTTAGGGTTCTTTTGGTAGTTGCTATTGTAAACGGTATTCTGCACTCACTGTGGTACTGGAATCAATTGTCCTGGATCATAGGACAAGTAGGTGAATTGCTTCAGTATTTGTTTCTAGGAAGAGGTCTGTTCCTTTTTTGGGAGAAATGTGTACGTGTATTTCCCTGGACCCTAACCTTCGTTTCAAATTATCCCTCCCCAGTTGGAAAGTAAATCTGTAACGCACAAGTTGCCTAGAGCCGAGAAATTGAGGACAAATATCAGTCTGTGTCTGTCCAGGGGCTATCGTCTTTAGGCATAGGTGAAGGACTATTCTGCTGGCTTTGAAGAGAGGGTCTCCTTTGTCTGCAAGTATCGTTAACAGCAGATGGTAAGATCTTTGACTCACCCTGCCTCCAAATCCAACTGAAGCATCCTCTTCACCTCAGCTTCCTAGTTCCAGTGTCTGTTATGTATTACTTTCTGTATTTTTGGGCACAGCATGATTGTTCAGTTCATAGAATTTTGGGTCCTTTTTTATGGATCTAGCTACATAACCACATATTTCTTAAGGGCATGAAATAATGTGTTCCCTAGAGTACTAGCTGTTGGTATAGAGCACCAAGGCACCACTACAGAGGTGATAGTGCGTGGTTTAAATATCCTATAACATTAAAATTAACATAAAGATGTGTGGAAATCTGTGTGAATGCATGCTTGAGATCCTGGGTGAAATCTCTTGCTGGCTGATCTTCCATGCACATCAGATTGTATGCTGCCTTTTGGGCTTCTTGGGGGTTTCTATGTATTGAACAATATGTTAAAACAGTGGCTTTGTAAGTGGACCATTTTCTACAGTGCTGGTCTTACAATCCAACATAGAAATTGGAAGATTCCTGACATAAGTTACATTTATGTATTCAATCATATTTTCACAACATTTCAGTCCGAATGATGCCACCATCTGTTCGTACAAATCTAAATGTTCCCAAACAGAATATTTTCCATTTCTGTGGTGTGGAGTCAGAACATTTTTTATGGCTTTGATTTGTTTGATTGGGACATTATCAAAATGAAGTTGGAATTTATTTTTCTATTTTCTGCTAACTTTGGTCTAACTTCCCAGCTAACATATCTGCTCTCCCTGTGGTGTTCCCTGCAGGAAGTCTTATGTGCATGGTATAAAGAGTCCTCTCTGTTCTTTTCTCTTGTGCTCTTCTGGGTGGTTATTCCAGACTCCTTTCTGTGGGGATGGATAATATGGCATTTTCCATGTTGTTGTTCAAATTGTATACTTCCATGTTTCCCTTGTGCTCTTGAATTTCCCTCCTGGTCTCTCAGATAGGAACATTATTCAAAATGCCTTCCTTGACTGCATAACTCATCGATCAGGGTTATCACAGTATGTTAAATCACGTCTTTGTTAAATTATGTGTTGTAACTCTTACTCCCTTAATTGGTTGGCATACATATTTTAGTTCCTCTCCTGTACATTGTATATACAAGCTAAGCAGGCAACATTGTTGCTCCTCTCACCTGAATAACCAGGTATTCTTCTCCTTCTGACAGAGAAACCACCTCATCCCTTCTGTCAAGGTATGTATGGGGAGGATAACTAGTTTCCCTCCCGTCATCTGAATCTTGACTGGGATGAAGTAAAGTGGATCACTTGCATTATTCAAGAAATATTTGAGCTTTATGGAAGTGATTACAGATACAGAGAAATATATTTACCCTTCTGTGATACCTGCCACTCTCCGTTTTTTAGCCAACTGTTTTGAAATTAACCAGCCTTTTCTAATTTTGTCACAATTTAGTATTCTGGCCCATTTCAATTATCATTTGTTGTTTACACTGACTCAGTCACTGTCTCAATTCATGCAGACTGTTCATATATTCTATTCTTCGATGCCAATAATTTTATTTTGTTTTGGAGTTCCTTCAGTAGGGATTATTTCAGTCTGACAGACATGTATCACATATATTGTTTCTCAATTTTCAGTCTACCGGCAAGTTACCTTTTGGCTTAGTTGCCCTCTTTGTCAGATTGTCTGTGTAAGGTAAGCAAACCAATTTTCTAGTTTCTCTCTGAAACTCTTGTTAATAATTGTACATCCACCCTGCGTTGACCTCTTTGTGTATGCGCTTGTGCCGATTGTAAATTAAGCTTATGTTTTTCTTGAGTGACAGTATCACTTTCTTTGGGTTCTTTGAGTTTGACTTTTAAATCATGTTCCAACTGATGAAACTCAACCAGTGAGTCAATTTCTTTAACAATTAGTTTTGCATTTGTTTCTTGGCTATGAGTTTATTGTAGTTTCAGAGTGACAATATTATCAAGTAAGGCATTAGGATAGCTGGCATGGTCATAAAGTTTCCTTTGTGTGCAACCATCATAATTATCCTCGACACTCACGCACTAAAGACCTCTATGTCGCTCCTGAATTCCCCTAAGGAATCATTGTAGGCTCTGTCCCCTCTAGTAGTTTTATCAAGATTTACTCTCATCTGTGTGTGTTTTGATTTAAATTTACATACGTTCTATGATGTCTTCATTTTGCTAAAGGATCAGTTTCTGTTGCAGACCTTTTTATTGTTGTAAACTCTGATAATAATGTCCTGCTTTTTTATGAATCCTATGGATCGCTTTAGGTCAAAATGTCAATAAGTTTTAATGTGTCACCATTCTGGCTATTCTGTTTTCTAGCAACTTAAGGTGGGAAAAAAAATGTACATAAACTTTAACAAGATTTTCATTTTATCTGTGTTTTTTGTTTCAGTGGTCAAATATGATTTCTGTAGTGATTGATCGAATAGTCCTTTTTCTACCCAAATGCATATCTCTACATTTATTTATTTATTGAGCATATGTTAGGCACCTAAACAACAAGATAGTGTTTGCAGGCACCACAAAACACAAGGGGGAGGGAACAAGGGGAGTAAAAAGTATTGCAAGACCAGTCAATATGCAATTATGTTCCTACTAGGGCTTGTGACATTCAGACATGCAAGTGCAATGAGGACAAGTGTAGGAGATAGGAGAGGCAGGGGGCGGGAGTAATGCTGGTGGGAGCCTGGGAGGGAAGTGCCAAGGGGTGTCAGGGAGGAGGCTGCTGGCTGCTGGCTAAAGGCTAGGGTGAAGGTGGGGGGCCCAATAGCAGTGCTAAGGAGGGGGTGGGGGGGGTGGTTGTCAACCGGGCAGGGGCCCGGAGCTTGTAAGGCACATGAAGGTCCAGTCCACCAGTCTCAGCAGCAGAGGGGTGATTAGCAGGGGAAGGAAGAAGGGAAAGATATACAGAAAAGCAGGGTTTTGAGAAGTTTCCAGAACTTAAGGGGGTCAAGCTCAAGTCTGAAAGGGGCAGGGAGACAGTTCCAGAGGGAGGCACCATCCGAAGAAAGATGTCTGCCCCCTACTCTCTGCCTGGAGAAGCGATTGACAAGCAGAGGGTTGGAGTTATATGTGGGTGGACTCTAGAAGGGTGGTATTTAGGGAAGGAAAGTTGGAGATAGCACAGTGCCAGGCCCTAGAAAGCCTTGTGGATGATGAAGAGGGTCTTGAATTTGATCCTTGCAGCCACCAGGAGCCAGTGGAGAGATCTTAGGGCTGGAGAGATACAGTCCCTGTGCTTGAGGCCAAGGATAAGCCTTGCAGCCCTATTCTGGATTCGCCGAAGGGGGCGAAGGGAGGAAAGGGGGAGATTGAGGAAGGGGCTTTTGCAATAGTCCAACCTGGAAAGGACCAGGGCTCCGGAAAAATTGAGCTTCTGGGAGAAGGTGAGGAAAGGGAGAATGCCTCTAAGGAGGTGGAGGTGAAGCTGGAAGTGGGCCTTCTTGGTATGATCCAAGATGTGCGGGGTGAAGGAGGGAAAGGAGTCGAAGATGACCCCAAGGTTTTTGGCCTCACGGATGGTGTGGATAGAGGACCCAAGGAAGGCAGCTAGAGAGTAGGAGGGAAACAGGGCACAGGTGTCTGAGAAGAAGGATCTCTGTTTTGCTGGCATTGATAGAGAGGTCATTAGCCGCACAACATACCGGGATAGCGGTCAGACAATCATGGATGATAGAGGAGGAGGATGAACTAGTAGAGGGAAGTTTGAAGGAAAGCTGTGTGTCATCAGCATAAAACTGGAAATGAGAGAAGGAGTAGATCAAGTGTGCAAGAGGAGCGAGGTAGATATTGAAGAGCCAAGGCGATGGGATAGGACTCTGGGGGAGGCTGCAGGTAGAGAGGGAGGTGGTAGAAGAGAAAGGGCCCAACTGCAGCTCGGAAGGGTGGTTAGTGAGAAAAGAGGCCAGCCAGTGCAGTGCCGGTCCGTGATGCCAAGGGTATCACAGAGCCGTTTTATGAGGATAGAATGGTTGACCATGTCAAAGGCAGAAGAGAGGAGAATGAGAACAGCGGGAGAGTTAGAATCAAGATTTGCGAGCATGTCTTCATCAGTGTTCAGGAGACCAG
Source organism: Ambystoma mexicanum (assembly GCF_040938575.1). Lineage (NCBI taxonomy): Eukaryota > Metazoa > Chordata > Amphibia > Caudata > Ambystomatidae > Ambystoma > Ambystoma mexicanum. The sequence goes on from NC_090921.1 coordinate 657,062,379, forward strand.
TTTCTGTGCCTCTTGATGCTCGGAATACAGATTGATGGTCATGGAGGCAACCAACGAGGTCAGTATGAAGGATCAGTTGGGGTAGGACCAACTTCTCAAAGAGTTTACCGAGAAAGGTGGTGGTAGAGGTAGGGTGATAGTTAGCCAGGCAAGAGGGGTCAGCAGACAGCTTTTTTAGGAGAGGGTGCACAAGGGAGTGCTTGAGAGATAGAGGGAAAGAGCCACTGATGAAGGAGTAGTTACAGAAAATGGCGAGAGCCGGGTGAGAGCAGACATGGTGTCCTTAATAGTTCTGGAAGAGCAGGGAGTGGGGGTGGTGGAGAGTGTAGACAGGATGTCCTGAGTTTTAGATGTGAACTGGGAGGCCAAAGATAGTAGGCTGCAATGAAATTGGAGTTCCTTACAGATTTTGAAATGGTATTATTTGTTCCTGAGATGTAGGCTTGGTTGTGGCCCTTCTTGGAGCGCATAGAAACACGATGTTGCCTTTGGAGCAGGGACAGGCCAGTTTATCAGGGAATTAACATGAGGTCTGCCACTTCAGTTCAGCAATACTGCACTTATGATTCAGAGAAGCTAGATCGGAGCCTTACCAGCTTTTGCCCTTGGAGGCAGGCTTCAGCTGGATCCTCATGACAGGGGCAAGTCAGAAGCTGGGAGGAGGGATGAAAGTGGAAGCAAAGGCAGCGACTGACACTGGCTTCATTGGTTGAATGATAGCAAAGGAGAGTGGCAGTGTGGGGGCTGCTCAGACAGAAGGCTGAGGGGCCACAGTGGGAGGAGAGGAGAGAGTGGTCGGACCAAGAGAAGGGGGTGGTGACTGGGTTAGAAATAGGGATGTCTCCAGAGATGAAGGCATCAAGAGTCTGAACGGCTCAGTGGATTGGGCAAGAGGGAAGAATAGTGAGAAAGGGAGTCACAGAGGTCATGGAATGGTGTGTTGGCTGAGTCGAAGCAGACATTGAAGTCACTGAGGAGGAGGAGTTTGGAGGAAGAGGTCAAAAGGGAGGAGGTGAGTTTGGCTCATTCAGAGAGGAAGGGAAGAGATAGGGCCGTGGGCCTGCAGATGGTAGCGAAGGTGAGTGAGAGAGTAGCAGAGATCCCAAGCCTGCAGACAAGACATTCAAAAGAGGAGTAGGGTTGAATAGGTATGGTAGAGGTAGGGACCAACTCGGGTGAAAATCAGGGCCACTCCACCTCTTGGCCGGTCGGGCCTGAGTTTGAAATGGAGTTTGTAGCCCTTAGGAAGGAAAGTGTCTAGAGCAGTGACAGAGCTGGCATTGAACCACGTCTCGGTAAGGGCATTTGAGTAGGAGAGAGATGTCAGAGGAGAGTTTGACAGCAGAACGGGCATTCAGAGTAGCTAGGTGAAGCTGGTTTCAACCTTTGAAAGTTTTCCGAGGAGGGGTACAGGGGCATGGTACTCCTGTCAGTGGTGGTGTTCAGGGGTGGGTTATAGAAGAGGAGGGAGAAGGAGTGGAAGGGGAAGGGAGGAAGCTAATAAGAGAGGGCAGGCACCGATCAAGAAGGAAATTAGCAGGATGAGAGGCTTGGGCCATGATAGTGCCATTGTGATAAGACATTTGCAACTATGTTATTCATTTGGTTTCTCCAGAGCCTGGGAATACTGGGGACTCAACATTCCACATGTTTTACCAGCCTACCTCACACACTCATGACATCACAGACCAGATCCCCACATATGACATTTTAAAAGTACTTGCAAACATATCTCAGAGTTTAATTCCTGTCTATTCACGTCTCGAAATGTCAATGCATAATTCCAATGAGAAGCCACACACCGGTTTGTTTGAAGATACGATTCATGAATTTCTTGCAATATAACTCTATTTTAAACCCTAAGATTCTTTTCAATGTAAGTTAATGCTTGGGATTGAAGTGTAGATAAATAACATATTTTTTGTGTTTCTCTAAAAGGGGTCATATGCACTTTGCATTACTGGTGAAGTCCAGAAGATTATAAACATTGTCACATTTGAACAATGGCATCCTTAACAAAAACAAATTTGAGATCCTTGCCACTGAGGGATCAGAGACTTGAGTTTGCAGTCTATTTTAATTTACATATTTATGAGGATGTCTGGTTTCTTTGCTGGTTTCAAACAAGTTTTGCAGCCAGAATTTGACACCCAGAGAGAGCATGTGCACAACAAATCATCCCTGGGACGATAATTCCGATTTCTGTCCATGGCTTCAGGGACCCACAATGTTTTTGAGGGTTTTCACACTAGCTATGTGCCAGACTAAAGTAACAAGATGTGCTATTTTCCGTGGCAAAAATTCATTGTTTGGAAGGCATGCTTTGTAATTTGCAAAAAATATACACCAATGCTTCATTTAAAGTTCCCTTTTAAGAAATCGTGTTTCTCGGTCAAATGTAAAATAATGCAGATCTGTTTCTGACATCAATTAATATATATATATATATATATATATATATATATATGTATTACATGGACGCATTAGCGTCCATGTAGTTATGGTTAAGTTGGTGTTTCCATAGGAAGAGCATTTTTTGGGTGGCTTATAACTTCGCTCCCTCTGGACGAATCCTCACCAAAATTTGCAAAAAAAGTATATGGCCCACTCAGAAAAGTTTGGAGAGGTTTGGTCCAGGGGGGCAAAGTTATAGGGGGGTCCCAAAACTTTAGTTTTTTCCCATAGACATAATGGGAAAAAACTTTGCGCATGCCTACAGGCCAAACCGCTGGAAGGATTTACACCAGATTTGTGGCAGGAGCGGGGGCTTGGTCCCGAAAGCGTGCTTTTACAAATTTGGTGTAAATCCGTCCAGTAGTTTTTTTAAAATGACCAAAATGTAAAGCAAAAAAATTAGTGATATCTCCGTTCGCTCCGCGGACGGACTTCCCTGTTCGCTCCGTGGACAGCGCCCCGATTGGCCAAGCAGCTTGCATGATGTCCGCGGACATGCGACGTGTTCGCTGATTGGACGGCGTGGTGCGTGAAGCGTGTCAGATTTTTTGTGGCGCCCGCCTTCTTGCATTCGGCGATGACTGCGGACAGCGCGGTGAAACTTGGATTAAAAATTTTATTTAGTGGAGTGTGTTGGTGTGTAAGAGTGTTTGGGGAGGGTGGGGGAGTATGAGATAGGTTCAATGTTCTGTTTTTTTCATGTGCTTTTGTTGTGTTCGATTTGTCTGCGGACAACACAGCTGTTCTGAAATTTTCTATATAAACTAAATGGTGGGGTGTTCTGAGGACGGAGAATGTGTCTGTATTGTTTGCAAGCAAGCTAAAATTGAGCTAAGAACACTTGCAGTGTCCTTAAATGTTCATACATAAACAAAATGGGGGTGTCCTGAGGACGCTGTCCATATTGTACTCTGGCAAGTTGAATGTGTTCTAAGAACACTCGCGGTGTCCTGAAATGGTTGCAATTAAACAAAATGGGGGTGTTCTGAGAACGCTGTTCGTATTGTTCGTTGTCAGGTTGAAAGTGTTCTAAGAACCCTCCTTATGTCCGCTGACATTACAATTTCCTATGGGCCTTACCCGACTTTTTGTGCACTAAACAAACGATAAATCAGGCTGCTGTGCGCCAACATTATGTGATAATCCTATCACTTGCCCCATCGACCTGGCTGACCTGCTTTTACGACACTAAATCATATCTCCCGCCCCTAAGCCTGACATTATCAAAGCATTCATATTCCCCGTCTCTCTCCGTGACCTTACAGGGTGCGTAGCAAATGCGCCCAGTCGTCTCCAGTCCTACGCGACTTTACACAGAACCCAGAAAACAACACACATCATCTCACAACACAGCGCGCCACAATTCGGAATATGAAACTGTGATTTAAAAGCAAACAGCAACATTGTACATTTCGTAAAGTATATTTATTTGATATCAAATGTTTAGAGAATATTCAGCGATTTGCATTTGTCTTTGCTGTCGATCCGCAAAAGTTCATCTTGAGTCCCGCGCTGTTCCTTTGCGCTACACAGAGTGTTGGTTTATGATAAAAGAAGCACTATGGTCGCACTGATAATCAGATGGCTGTTCCAACAACGAGGCATTATGGATTATAAAATACTAGCATATTAAAAATTGCAGTACACGTTTAAGAAGCGACAACAGAACAACCTAATCATTGTGGGGTTTATTTAAATACTACTGCATTTGCATGTGACATTGTGATGTCATCTTTGATGTCCTGGGTGTTAGTCTTAGCAGTGCACGGTGGTGGCGCGAGTTATGATTGCTTAGCTTACCATAACTGGCGAATTTCAGGGGGTTTTCGGTTTTACTTGGAACCATAACGTCCCTTTAACAAAGTTCTTTCACTGATATATATATATATACACAAACACACACACACACACACACACACAAAATAAATGAGAAAATAAATATTTACTTTGCATGCATGTACAGAAATGGAATATTGGAATAATTATCTTACAGCAGGACTTGCTGATCATCAGCTGTGGTCATCTTAAACAGCATATTATTGTTAAAGAAAAGTGAATGGTGAAGTTCGATTTTACTTTGTTTTTTCGGTTACTAATAGCTGCTTGCTATTTCAGTGTAGCATCACTCTTACCTTCTATGATTTAATATGGTACAACCCATCTTGGGCCAATGTCTTATAGAGCATTGTAACTGTGCCAGCAACAGACAAAGCAATCAGTGTTCCCTTAATGCAAGCAAGATACCAATTAATATCAGCAATCAATGGAGTTTTTCCATGAAAAACAAAGTGGGTTAAAATAATTTGTAAACAGAAGAAGGAGAGTACCCTGCTCGCTATTTGGATTGAGTAAATATTGTTTGTGCACAGCATTCTGCTATTAATAGGCCTACAGAAATTATTCAGAAAGCTGTATCAAATGCTTTTGTTGAAGGACTACAACCCCAAACCAACAGCTAAAGGTTAGCGGAGTTGGTTGGCAAACTAACCTGCTAGTGGAACTGGTAACTGTACAAATCACAGTGTTGATTTCTGAGTTTAAAAGAAAGAGAACCCTGAAGCAAAACTCATGGCATTATATGCTTTCCAAGATCAAAGGAAAACTCTGAAATACAAGTAATGGCATTACAGATCCAAAGCTTTCCACTCAGGGGGAGAGGTGTGGGGTGAGTTACTAAAGGAGGTGGACTTTGTTGAGGGAGCTGGCAGGGGTCATTTTGGGTGAACAACTGCCAGGGCATAGTTTCAGCATTTCATTATTGCAAACAAGAAGGCTATTGGAAAAATAAAAGTGTCCTGACCCTTTTCACCACCACTCTATTCCCACGCCCCAATACCCATGCTTTCCTTTAAATCTGCATTTGTACAATACGTTAGTGATTTTTTGCTACCTTCACCTTCATGTGAGCCTACAAACATGACACTTTAGTGTTTCTAACAACTTTTGCAATGAAAGGTCGAAAGCACCTAAAGAGAAAGTGCCGAGCAAGAGTACATCCAGTGGAGCACCTTCAACAACCGCCAACTCGCTTTTATCCAGCTACTAGGTTGTGGAGAATTTGAATATGTTCTAGTCCTGCTAGACACTTTCGGGATGTATGAGCCATATCCCTTCCAAGAAGCTGAGCGTAAAGGTACTGCTTAGAGGCAATGCACCAAAATTTAGGGTGCTAGTCCATAGAAACAGTGACTGAAGCATACATAATGATGTACTGCTTAATTACTGCAACGCTCTGATAATGTGTGTTAGGTCTGTCCACTCAAAGGTGAAGGAAGCACATCCAAAGGTCCCGGATCAAGTGTGCCAGGCACTGAAAGCACAAATTGGATCTTTGTCGCTGTTCATCAGAATTAGACATAAATAGCTCCTAGTTGGAATGGAAAGTGTCTTTCAGTTTTCACCACAGTGATGGAATGCCAAGGATTGTCCACCTAGATTCATGTTACCTAGTGCAAGGAAACAGCATTTCTGGAAGATGGTCCATCCTCATGAGGCTATGAATTAACAGGTTGAAACTATAACTACAATTTTACAAGCTTATTTTAAATGACATCGGGACATAAACATCTCCAATATAGTAACATCGGCTAAAGTGGACAGTTGGCCATGGTGAAAGAAGTGGCAGGTTGCCTGGCAGGGCAGGAACTGTGGGTTTAGTGGAACATGTTTTTGTAGGCTACACTATGTGTATTGGAATTCATGCTTACTGGAGGAGATAGTACAGACGGACATATTCCCACAGGATGTGATGCACTTCCTAATTCAGCAGTAGCAAATTGAAGGTACATGAAGATGATATCTACAACTACTACTGGTATGCCCGATTGTACCCATGATGAAACAAACCACCACTACATCCCACATGGTTGTAAGAGATGAATACATGCAGTGGCCCAAGTCCTCCCATGTAAGTGAACTAATGTCATATTGTGTTAGATATTCTTTTTTGTATGTGCTGGAAGGAACATTTGCATGAATGGTTCCGTAGAATGCACAGAAGAATATAAAGACATGTGCAGGCCATAACTTCTAATCAACCGTTCCTCGAAAAGCCTATCCCTCTTACCCATTCACCAGGGGTGGGGTAGACTGGGTGGACCTTCCTGGTTATTCTGAGGCCCTTCATGGGAAAGGTCCAAACTGTTTCTTGGTGACTTCTTAATTACATAATGAAACCTCAACGGGGAGTGTATGTTCCCATAAACAGAGGATTTTATGCAATATAATTCCTCCATTTACCAATGAGGATTGCACACTATTTCAGTATTCACCTTCTTATATCTTGAGTGTGAATCCTTTCAGGGACTCACTACTATAGCACTGCAACAGCTTTGATACACTGCATTGATCAAAGGGAAGATAATGGGTCATAGTTGGACTGTATTCACAGGCGTATCAGGGGCCCCTGCAGCACCCCCATGCTGGGGGACCCGCTGCTGCATGTCCTGGGAGGGGGCCCTCGGACTTCAAAAATAAATTGTTTCTTTTTGAAGTTCCTCTGCTTCATAAAGACATTATTTCTGTGCGGAAATATTTTCTTATGAAGCAGAGTGACTTAATAAAGAAACTATTTCTTTTTGAAGTCATAATCCTCCGCCCCACTCCATGCTTCCATGTCATGGAGTGGGGGTCGGGGGGACTCGGACTTAAAAAAGATGTATTTTTGAAGTGCGAGGGTCCTCTCTCTGTGCCAGGAAGACCTTGCTGGAGAGGAGCAAATAACTGAAGAGGGCAGGTCTTTCCAGTTATGCTTCCTCTCAGCCTCTGTAAAACCCCACGCAAACCAACACTGGAGGTTACTCGAAGGCAAGGGTGGGTTGTTCTGTTTGTCTTCTCTTAAGAGTTGTGCTAGGCGCTTGCCAGTGGGGTTTCCTTGGGTGTTAACGTTTCCATCAGTACTCTGCCAGCCTTACCTAGAAACCAATAAGGTGGCAGGCCTTTCAGACAGGGAGGCTATGTACTATATGCCTTATATTTACATGTTCATATTTAACACACATAAAACATGCCTTTGTGACACATTGAAACACAAACAAGTAAACTTTTTACACATTGTCTTTAAGTCTTGAAAGTACATTTTCAAAATCCACAGTCCATTGTTTGCCTTCTGCTGAATTGCATTCTGGTATTGTAGTCTTGCATTCAACGTGGGGGTGAAAGTGGAAAGGAAGAGGGGGCAAGTGAGTCATGAAAATGTTCCCAGGATGTGACGGAAGAGGTTACAGTGTTGGAGACTGGAGGGTTTATTTTCTTTGGTTCTGGCCCTTTGCTGATTTTCACAGTACAAATCGAGTATACATGTGTGTGTGGACAGCGTCCACCCACCTTTTTAAGAGAGCAGGCACAAACCCTGTTGTATGGTTGCTCAAGTGTTCGGCTACTAAGATTTTACCCAGGTTGCAATGTCCCCACTGCAGATGCTTACCTACAAGGCCGCATAAAATTGGAAATAAGGAACACATCTCCACTTTGGAGTTTGTATGTTTGTATTCCTTGGGATACATCATAATAATGTGTTGGGCTTAAAAGGTGGGCTCCTTTTATTTATTTTTTTTTTTTTTTATTGGTTTAGTTGATAAATCAACTTTTCAATATATATTTACATTTATAAATTTACAGAAAAAGAAAATTTCAAAGTTGTATAACAATTAGGAGTTCATTCATTACATAAATTGGGCCGCAAAAAATAATCAACACAAATCGACATGCCCTCATGGTAGGTCATCAAAGTATAACACAACTAAAATTTCGCTTCCTTTGTATAACAACCACTAAATTAAGTCTAGAATGTTTAAAATTAAGATTAAAACATATAAAAAACAGATAAAACAGAACGATATATTAGGTTGTACGGAATTCATACAATAGTCTGCCACATTATTGGCAACATTTCCCTTAGGTTTAAAGCTATGAGAAAATTCACAACCGCTAATCTTATCGTGGTTATCTGTGTGTTATAAATTCTGTGCCAAAAGTCTTCAACTGTAAGAAATGTGCATGTCTCAAAGTGTTTTTTGAAATAATCAATTCTCATGGATAATAATGCCTGGCATTCTGCTATCAGATGATACATAGTCTCTGCATTGCCAGGTTTCTTGCAAAATCTGCAATAGCTTTCAGATTTGTCAATGGCATTCCACTTGGCTAAATTACTCCTGGTGTACCACCAGTTCATTCTAAATCTCAAAAATGCATTTCTTGCCTCGGCACCAGGGAATTTTAGCAGATAGCTTTCACTAGTTCGAATTTTTTTTGGAATAATTCTATGGAGGACAGCATGCTTGGTCTTTTGACAATCCTCATATGTCTTTATCCAATCCCATATGATGATTTTTTCCTTCGCTCGGTCAGGGTTCGTAACTAGCAAGTCTACTGAAACCTCAGTTTTCAGCAAAAAAAATTCAACCTGTTGCCGCCATTCACTCATTGCTTTGTGGTTGCTAGTTTTTATGTAGCTAGACAGGATCTGCATTAAAGAATTATCTTGTTTTGCCATGATGCATTTTCTATACAAGCTACATAATTTCCACATATACATACTGTTCAATGATGAAATACCCAATTCATATCTCAATAGACACATCTGAGCAGCCATGGGTGTATGTAGAACCTTTTTCCAAAAATGGCCTTCCAATTTTTGCCAAAACATCTCATCTCTCCAGATTTTAGTTTCTGCACCATAAAGTACAATTGCGGCTACTCTTTGACAATAAAATGTAATTATCGGTTTTAGAGAAAAGGTGCAAAATCTGTGATTTATAATAGAAGCCTGTGAAACAGACGTGCCAATTTTAATTTTCAGCTCATCAATATACGGAGCATCTGCTCTGGAGTCATTTATATTTAATCCCAAGTACTTATATTGTGTGACATTTCCCAATTTATTCATGCCTATAGATAGTGATCGACAAGGTACCCTGGTTTTCTTATTGGGCACAATCTTGAGAATTTTTGTTTTTGAAACATTAATAATCAGTTCATTTTCATATACAAATTTTTCTAATTGGTCCAATAGATTTTACAGCTTATTTGTAGTTTTAGCTAGAAGGACTAAATCGTCTGCATAGAACATCCATGGTATGGGACACATTCCAAGGCGTGGAGCATCAGACTGAATTGTACGAAATGTCTTTGCTACATCTGAAATGAAATAGTTAAATAGGGTTGATGCCAGTAGACAACCTTGCTTCAGACCCCTATATGTTTCAATTGGTCTAGATAATGTACCATCCATTGACAGACGGATTTGGATAGAGGTCCCCGTGTGAAACTGCATGATCCAATGTAATAAATGCTTTGGGCATGCATTTTTTTTTAGTTTGTTATTCAAAAGGGTTCTTGATACAGAGTCAAAGGCAGTTTCAAAATCTACAAAAGCCATATAAAGAGGTTGATTTGCTTGTAGTTCGTGCTGTTTTATGGCTTCGAGCGTACACAAGTTTACAGATGTCCCTACACCCACAATAAAACCTGTTTGGTAGGGATCATTAAGATCCGCATCTCTAGTCCATTTATTGAAATCTCGCAACACCAGACGAGCAAACATTTTCCCTGGCGCATCTAAGAGCGCAATAGGTCTGTAGTTTTTTGGGTTCAATCTATCTCCTTTTTTATGAATGGGGACAATAATGGATTTACGCCATGATGGGGGTATTCTTTTGCTAGCTATTACTTGTTTGAATATCACTCCTAGGATCATGGCCCATGTCTCCGGATTAGATTTTAGCATCGCGTTCGATAGGCCATCTGGACCAGGCGCTTTAGATTTGCTTAATTTTTTAATATAGATTTCTATGTCCAGATTGTCATATACAATGTCTTGTATTTCACCATAGATCTGCTCATTTACTGTATCGGGGTAGTGGGTTTCAGCATACAGAGAGTTATAGTATTGGACCCAAATTTCTTCCGATACTGCATTTACTTGTCTTATGGATTGTTTAGAGGTGTACACAGTTTTAATTAGGCCCCAAATTAAAGCAGAGTTCTTAGAGGTAATGGAATGAAGCATGGTTTGAGCATCTTTTAGCATCATTGCAGCTCTTCGTTGCTTTATCCAGTTCCTATAGCGATTCTTATATTTGGAAATGATGAGGATTTTATCACTGTTGTTTGATAGGGTAGTGTGTCGAATATCCCTCCTTAGTTCAGATTTCCTTAAACTAATTTCTTCATCATAAGAATGACAATGCTGTTTCTGAGGCTTGCTACACACGCCATATGGTTTTTTAAATAGCTGAAGGGTGCTAACATAATCTCCATTCATAAATTGTAAATTAGGTTTCAGAATGTCATTTGGATATGATATTGTCACGAGTAGTTTGTTCAAATTTTCAGGAGTCCATTTGAACTTGTGACCTTGGGTGGAGACTTCTAAGTTGGTTATATGGTTTGGTCTGGATCTCGTGGCCAAATCGCTCACTCTAGGCCATGTCATACAGAGAAGACTATGATCACTTTTTATTTGTTTAGATATCTCAAAAGAAGATATGGTAGAGAAGAATTCGCTATTGGTGTACACATAATCAATGGTGGAGGTTAAGGAACCCTGTTGCCAAGTAATTCTAGCTGGAATGTCACCCTGGACCGCACCATTTACCATAACAAAACCTCGCTCATGCATCAAATGAGTCCACTTTTCTTTAATTTCTCTCTTCTTTCCTCCCCTGTCATTCATACAGTCCATATTCAGGTCACCTGCAATGACTGTAGAATTGATCAAGGGGTCTTTATCAATTTTATCTAAACACTGTATCAAATCCTTAAAAAATCTTTTTTCTGTGATGTCTAAGTGATTCCAGTAGATGTTTATACATGCTATGACATAGCTTTCAGCTGAAATACGAACCAGTTGCATATAGCTATTTAAGGAGGCCCATGGTTCAGCAAAAAGTCCATTGGTTGACTTAACAGCAGTAAGAAGTCCAGCCTTGGGGCGGCCTCTGGCCGACTTAATAGCAGGTTCAAAGATAATGTAATAATTTTCCCATACAGGGGGGAGGGTAAGCCAAGTCTCTTGTAACAGGACTATGTCATAAGCAGCCAATACAGATTCTGAGGAATTTGCAAGGTGCAGGTGGCCCCTAGTATTCCAGGATGCCAGCTTAAAAGTTGTTTCATTTCTCAATGTTGGAAGCTAGCATTTATTATACATTTTGTTCTGAGGGTAAGTTGTGATAGTTTTCATCTCATTTGCACCTATTGTAGAAAATTGAATCGTCATAGGTTCAATGAGGGTTCCAGCAGGATATACCTTGGGTTTTATGATGTTAGTATTGGCGCTATTGTGGAGTGAGGGATAGATATTAGCAACATTGGAAGGTAAAGTACTATTCATTTTATTTTCTGCCATAGGATTATCAAGCAAGAAGCCTAGATGATATACTTCACTACGTGCTTGCCAAATAGTATGCTTTACAATAGCAGATGTCATCCAGATTTTTACTACAGATCTGTCGTGATCATCGACGAATTCAATCTGTTCAAGATCTTTGGACTTTACTTCCTGAAGAGCCTGAACACTACGCAAGATGTTTAATACGGAGGATCGATTTAGGTCATATAGGCCAAAATCACCACCACGACATTTCAGGATGAGACTTACATGGGTCGTGTCATTGCATTTCTTATAACTATTCCTGAAGGGTGTTCTATTTTCTTGCTGTTTCTTCAACGGCAATTGTTTTAACTGTTCAGATACTTCATAGTTTCTTGTCCTGTCTTCTCCCATCAAATTGTTATCATTTTCCTTCTTTTTTAAGTACCTGTCATCAGCATTATGAATCTCTCTTGAGGCAAATATGCCCATAGATTTCATGATTTCGTCTCGCCTTTCTTCTAGTGTTCTAAATGTGATTTTTTGGCAATTTTCTTCATTTTCACTGATTTGCTTATTTACTTTTAGTATTTGAGAGGGAGGAAAAGTCTTTAGTGCATTTTCTAGACACTCTTGTTTGGAAACCTCATTTACCAGCTCATCAAGCGGCTCGTAGCTCACATCATTGGCCACTATGTTTTTAGTTACTTTTGGAGCCAGTTGTATAGGCGGTAAAGTGGTTTTGCTTTTACTAATAGCAATGTATTTCCTCACAATTTCTGCCCTTTTCCCTTGTGTTCTTTTATCAGGAGTACTTAGGGCTTTAATAAATTGTTGCGTATTCGTATTCCTCTGCGTTTTAGTCAATTTCTGATTTTTTGATTTTTTTGACTCAGATTGCATGTTAGACAGTTGCTTTTTCCCTTTTTTTGTCACACTGAATATGTTATATGTTCCATTCTCCACAGGCGACTCAATAGAAGATGTTTTGGATGTCGCAACCTTTTCAACTCCTGTAACAGTTGAAACAGTGTCTTTTTTATTTTGGTGCTCAAGAGTTTCTATTATGGTCACATCATGATTAACACATCCGGTGTTATTCTTTTTTTCACTCATCACCATGGAGTTATCATTGGTTTCATGTTGGTTTAGGTCACTGTTTGGTATGTTATTGATCATGTCACTACTATTAGTTCTACAATTGTCCTTTTCCATATCCTCAGCTGAAGTGGTTACAGTTACTCTATGATGTGCTTTTTTACTATCATTCATATTAAAAAACATCTGTTCTACTATGCCAGACAACATAGAGTGCATTTTATATGGGTCCGGGCTTTTCAGTATTACACTTTCAGTATGCTTGCATTTGTCACTTTTCTTCTCCAAAATTTCTCTAAGTAAAAGGTTTTGGTCCAGTAATCTGGCATCCAATGTTTCATAAAGTTTAGCTAGGGAAAACAAAGCAGTGTTCATAGCTTGTAGAGTTAGTTCTGTTGGTGCCAAAGTAATAGCTGCTTGTGGTGGTTGTGGTGCAGCTTTGTTACGTCCACATCGTTTGGGAGATTGTTGGGTAAAGGAAATTGACGAAATAGAGGAATCATTAGTACATTCCGGAAAAAGAACAGGGGATTGGGACAAGTGATCTACATTTTCATCATCGCCAGATAGATTCTCTGGTGGCTCAGTGTTAGCAGATTCTAATTCAACTTGCGTTATTTGTGCATTTTTTCCATTGACATCAATGGCAATCGTGTCTTTAATAGCCATATTGTTACATGGTTGATCTATCTCAGCATGAAATTGGATTTCGGTCACTACTTTATTGTTTATAGGGAGGGCTAAGTCGCCTAACAGGCTTCGTTCGAAGAAAGCTGCTAGCAATGAGTCAGATGGAGTACATAAATCTATTGATATAGGAAGGTCCTGCATTGTTTTACTTTTGCAGATTTCTGGATCTGTCAGAATAACGGGCACTACTACATCATTATCATTACCTGTGCATAATTTTGCAGCTGTGGGAGTTGCGTGTATCATCGTGTCTTTGCATAGATCTGTAGTTATAGGATTGACATGTGGTATTGTTTTTGGACTCACCCTTTTTTCAAGTATACCTTCCGTTGAGTTGACATCGGTCGCTGTCCTCTCTTTATTACTAACATCAGCCTGACCTGATGTACTATCAATATAAAATTTCCTTATATCACTCGTATATGACATAGATCGACTCTTTGTTGATCCACGACTTGGCGGCCCAAAAGAATTCCGCTTAGGAGTGGTATGAAAATCATAGATTTGTTCAGCAAGAGGTTCAATATTCGGCATATTAGTCCGAAGTGAATACAGTTTGACCATTTTGGTTTGTTGCATAGTGACAAGCTCTCACAAAAAGCCTCTTTGTATGGTTATAGTTTTGGACACAAAAACTGCTCAAGCACAGTTCACTGCGAACAGTGAACAGTAAACAGTTTACTTGCGGTTACTTCCGGGTGCGCGCGCGGTGTGCTGTTCACTCGGGTTAAGTAACAGAAGGGGGGTGGGACCAAAGGGGAGTCTCCTCTAGAAGCTCCAATCACAATGGAGCTGCAAAATTCAAAAAAACAGAAAAGCGGGACGTTAGAATGTTTCAGTAAATGGACGCTTCTTATTGAAGCAACGGACAATTTACATAAACTTTTTCATCAAAGTTTTTGAAGCATTACTTGTAGGTCAGGCAGATTGAGTGCAGCCTGAAAAGACTTCCTCCTGCTGGAGCGCCGTGTAGATTCGCTCGCACACGGGATGGTCTCTGTCTCTTTGTTTTCCAAATCCAAGTCCAAAATCCATGCAAGTCGAAGCGGGTCCGGCCAGTAAACAGTTTACTTGCGGTTACTTCCGGGTGCGCGCGCCGTGCGCTGTTCACTCGGGTTTAGTAACAGAAGGGGGGTGGGACCAAAGGGGAGTCTCCTCTAGAAGCTCCAATCACAATGGAGTTGTAGGTCAGGCAGATTGAGTGCAGCCTGAAAAGACTTCCTCCTGCTGGAGCGCCGTGTAGATTCGCTCGCACACGGGATGGTCTCTGTCTCTTTGTTTTCCAAATCCAAGTCCAAAATCCATGCAAGTCGAAGCGGGTCCGGCCAGTAAACAGTTTACTTGCGGTTACTTCCGGGTGCGCGCGCGGTGCGCTGTTCACTCGGGTTAAGTAACAGAAGGGGGGTGGGACCAAAGGGGAGTCTCCTCTAGAAGCTCCAATCACAATGGAGTTGTAGGTCAGGCAGATTGAGTGCAGCCTGAAAAGACTTCCTCCTGCTGGAGCGCCGTGTAGATTCGCTCGCACACGGGATGGTCTCTGTCTCTTTGTTTTCCAAATCCAAGTCCAAAATCCATGCAAGTCGAAGCGGGTCCGGCCAGTAAACAGTTTACTTGCGGTTACTTCCGGGTGGCTCCTTTTATACTTTGTCAGCATATTTATTGCAAATTCTCATGTCTGGATTAGTTTTCCAGGTTGATTACTTAATGGAAATCTTCATTACTCGTATCCCTACTCTTCATCATCCCAATACTTGTGTATGAGGCATGTTGCCTCATACAAAAGTACTGGCATGATGTAGAGGGATATTGATGTGTTAGGATATATATGGGGTTCTATGAAATGTTTAAATATTAATTTTATTAAGATGCTATTATTTCATTCGTGATTCATCTAATAACAATGGAAAAAGAGAGATGTACATTTTAAAAGGTCTCCTCCAATTATGGGTTTGTTAGCCAGAATTGTTTGAAAAGGGATGGCATATGTAAGGATATATATATGGGGTTTTATTGCCAGCATACAACATGCAGCATGGAAATGAATGGGGTTTTATTGCCAGCATACAACATGCAGCATGGAAACGCAGCCAGACCCAGTTTTTCAAATTGTAGACATTATTTCAGTAACAGCCAGCAGGCAAAGTTGTAAGAACACGAAAAAAAACTTTTAGCATGGTGTGCTGCCATTTCAAAATAAAGAGGTACACAGTTTTATAAATTGGATGTTTTCAGGTGCAAACTGCATTAGAAATACATAACTG
The DNA here is from genome assembly GCF_040938575.1 of Ambystoma mexicanum. Classification (NCBI taxonomy): domain Eukaryota; kingdom Metazoa; phylum Chordata; class Amphibia; order Caudata; family Ambystomatidae; genus Ambystoma; species Ambystoma mexicanum. Next base: position 657,078,198 of record NC_090921.1, read on the forward strand.
ATTAACCCTGTACTAACTCCATTGCTAATATACTAATTTCAACTCATAACATTATAAAGCAGTTTTCTGTGCATAATGAAATGCATTCTGTGTTCTACGTGCACAGTTTGAAATTCATTCCATGAAGAGATGCACACTCAGTTTATGTGAGCATTTTTTTTCCTCTTGTGGAGAGCAGAAATATGCACCACCAGGAAGAAAAAAAAAGAAACAGTAGCTTTACAGCTGAAATCTTCATTGTCTTGAAAAACTAAGGCTGCTACAGGGCACATTCTTGTTGTTCTGATTGGTAGGGGTTGTAGGTGGATAAGCCATGTCAACAGAGGGCTGACTTAGAGTTTTCCTAAGGAATGAAAAGGAGGGAGGATTCGGTTTGTGCTGGGGCAGAGAGACAGACAGTGCCACATCTGAAAAACTCCAGGTGGGTGCGAGTGCTTGCTACGGACCTAAGCAGCTGATAGCTCCCAACACATACGAAGGAGTTTGGCACTGAGTCTGCAAAAACAGCAAGGTCGTACAAGGACTTCAGATTTCACCGACCTTGGTGAGTTAGTGCCAAGTGAGGAAAAAATAGAATGATGAATGTGTGTTGATACAATTTATTGGCAGTGCATGGAGTTAAAAGAAGAAAATACTGCATGTTTATTTCTCTATATAAAGTGATAAAAACTAAATTTGTTTTTGCCCTATGCCTGTTTGTTTCTGTTCTCTTTTATATTTTGCAGGTGATGTGGTAATACTCATGTGGTAAAATGTATTGCTGTTTATAATTGTCATTTAATACAGAGTGTACCAAAAACAAAGACTGGGATTTTGGTGTCATTCATACATCTGTGAATCATTTCTATATAGGGGAATAACACAGGTGATGTTTATACCAGAGTGGTAGCGCATTTGCCAATTTACCACTGTATGTAAAATAGCAAGCAAGAGAAAGTGAATAAATATCTGCAAGGTAGGAAGGTATGTAAGTGTTATGAGTGCCTTCTTTACATGCTGAAAAGAAGGAGTGTCAGATTAGACACATAGATTACTGGATGTACATAAGCCAGTAATATCAGCCACAAACCATATGTGGCGTTCTGAATAAACTCATTGGGTTCTCTGAAGTGTCATAAGTCTGGGGGCTCTCTACAGGTGACTAAAAGACATTCCAATAGAAAGGAAAGGTTTGTTTTATGATGGGGTTGTAGTATAAAAAAACATGCTCACCACTACACCACAAACATAAGGTCATTCTGAAAATACCACAAAGTAAGATACCACTCAAATTACCACCAACCCAAGCTAATAATAAATAATAACCAAAATAGAGTAATACCAAACATACCAAACTATCTCTAAATGTAAGGCCAGTTTACCATCAATTTACCACCAAAACATTACAGTAATAAAGATACCGCCAAATCCTGAATTTACCCCAGTAAAACAAAACCTCTTACAGAGGTAATGTCTGGCTTAGTTACCTGTAATCTTTATTACTTCTAGACCCACTCTTCCTTCTCCCAGTACTTACTTATGAGGCAAGGTGCCTCATCTGTACGCACTGGGACAAGGAATAGGGATGTTGAGGTAATTCTGAGATGAGGAGCTGATTTTGGAAGTTGGGGTAAGGAGTGGAAGGGAGAGGGAATGTGTGGGGCAATGGGTTGTGATGGGGGTTGTGCACTAAATTCTAATGGTCATCCATGTCCAGGCTAAGCAGGCATGATATGTGTTATTAGTGGCTAATCATTTCTTACTTTGGCTTGATTTATTTTTGTTGTACAGTGCCTTCTTGTAGAATGTGGAACATCAAGGTGGAATCTGGATTCTTGCCAAGTCAGGGTAGAATTTTTGTCGAGGTGGGGGGCCCCACTTCCCCTCTTTTTTCGGCAGGGGGGGCCCCACATTTTGTGCTATGCCACTGACTTTAATGGGTGCTTCCTTAGGAACAATTAAGTATTCTCTACCTTTATCAGGATTCCAAATAACCTCCCATTCCTCAAATTGCTTGAAAGGAGCCGGCATTCGCTTACAGAATGGGCCTCATTCTGAGGTGGGCGCAAAGGGGTACCGGGCACCGGTAATGACACCGGTGCCGGTAATCCCTTTGCGCTCTATTCCGAGGTCCCTTAGCGGGTCCCTCCCTTAATGCCTGGTTTTACCAGGCGTTATGGACGGGACCCGTTAAGGGATACCGGGGTCAATAACAGTACCGCAATTTGTGGTACCGTTATTGACGCCTTCCCATTGGGCCCTCTCAAATGGGAATGGGGAATGGCTTTTATAATGGGGACTTACCGGTCCCGCCAAAGTCGAACTGGACCGGTAAGTCCCCATTGAACGAGGGCGGACATTGGCTATCCCCATTGAATAGCGCCATGACTAGCACCAACCTTGTAATGAGGCCCAATGTGCTGTTTTTTAACAGAAGGAAGAGATATCTTGTGGGGGCCAGAATGGGAAGATGCTAATTCGATTACTGCGGCGTGGAACATTCACAAGAGCCAGTTACATGACAAAAAGCTAGGACAATTGGAAACAGTAATGGTGTATAATTGACCAATGTGGGAAATAACATCAGCGAGTTGCATATTCTCTCTGAGTGGCATGACTGAAACCCTGCTAATGAATGTCATTTTGAATACCACATCTGCAGGGGAAGGGAGCCATTGAGTTGGGGCATTTGAAGAAGTGAAAGACTTTTTGAACAAAGTTATGGATCATCTGGGAGGACATTGAGCACCATGACTTTGGAATACCCCCTGCTCTATTGCTTTGGTGCACCCAGTGGGGCAATATGGGGTGAGGCTTATGGTCGGGTACAGGGCTAGTAGTCTCACTTACAGTCTACTAACAGGACATGTTGCCTATGGGACACCGTTATTCACTGATATATTTGGCATTTCATGAGACCTAAAGAACACAGTCATGTAATCATAACTACCATAGGAATAACACCCAATGTCTATAGGAATTGGGAACATTTGGTGAGTCTGGCCCTTGACACCTCCACACAACTGCAATGTATCTACATATTGCTCCAAGGTAGTAACTCTAAATTATAAGCTATGTTGGGAAGGTGCAGGATATGATTTTCCTTGGATGGTAAGGAACTTTCTTAATGCAAATGATAGGTGTACCTCGGTAAACGGCACCATCACACACAACATGTAATTCACTCTGAATACCCGAAATAGCCAGCATTTTATTTTTTAGCCTGCTGACAAAGACAGGTAAGAATGACCTACATAATCCCATTTAATTGAATATCCCTATTGCGCCAACGATTCCTGCATTTGTTTGAACTCTTGCTACAAACAGACTATTTCTGATTTAAAGCTCCATATACATATGCAACAAACCACATAGGATGCAGAAAACCATAACTTTCAGACAGCATATAGGACTGCCGCTGCGTGTACCTCAAGTGATAGATTGTGTTATGCAGAAAATGCAGTGGCTCAGCACCCAAATTCCCTGTGGGCACTACTGCTGGTAGAAATAGTTTTTAACATTTTTTTTTAAATTTTACTTGCATTCAAATTGAAACAATTTTTTGCAATAAAACAAATTCCAATGGTAATACATCTAAAAGAATACAAATACAAAAAGTTCCTCCCCGAAAGATTTAAGGCAAGACATATTCCATAGTTGTCTTACAGTATTTCAGATAAAAATTTTACTACTGCAATTAGATATGTGGTTTTGAGTCCTTCCATCAACGACCTCCACCAGACCTCTCAGTCTATGTTCCGACACTCCGACAGAAAGGATCCAAAATAAATTGTTCGTGCCTCCCAGAAAGCCAGGCAGAGGATTATGAGATGTTTCAAATTTTCCACCTCAGAATCATGTGTTTGAGACTCTGGGGGGCAGGAGGGCAACAGATTGATAACTGCCAGCTGCCTCCAGGGTTGTAATCCAGTCCTGCTTTTTGAGTTTTTTCTTGACCCATGTTGGGTTAGTCACCAATAACTCAAATGAGCCTCCGATCTCTGCCAGTTGGTTCAATGTTTTCAATCTCCAAGTATTCAATATTGGATTCGGAGCAGGCATAAAATCTTTGTGCAACATTTCCAAAATGAGGGGTCGTGAAGGCAAGACCCATTTCCTAAACAAGGCTAGTCTGTTCCATTCTACAGTCATTTTCAAAGACGAGAGCCCACTTCTCTCTGGATCATTTGAATAGGTGTGTATAGAGGGACACCCAACACCTTCTTCCAGAATATGCCTTTTAGACGTGACCATATGGACTCCGGAATATTAAACATAACCTCTGTTCCATATCTCACCGCTGGGACCACTTTTGATTTATAGAATAGTAGTACCGGCATTAATCGAGAAGCGGCCAAACTTGCAGTTTAGGGCACATGCTTGACTTGCGTAGCTTTTAACTTTTGCTTGTAGATATACTACCATCTGGACTTCTGATCTTGAGTCTCTTAACCATACACCAAGGTATTTGAAAGAGTTTACTTGGTCAATCCCCTCTCCGTCTAGATACCAAGAAAAATGATTTTTCCCTTTGTTTGAGTAACCAAATCTCAAGATTTTGGTTTTCTTCTTATGATTTAATGTTACTTTGAAGTGAGTACAGTTACCTTTGTAGACCTACAGGGGTCTGGTTGATTAGGACAACATCATCCACGTACAATAAACATGGTAACTGGACTCCCCCGACCTTTGGTGGAAAAGATCTTGTTGACACATAGGCCTCTTTCATGTCTTTCAAGAAGAAATTAAAGGGAGCCGGGGCCATTGGGCACCCCTGTTTGACGCCGCTCAAGGTGATGATCTCTTTGGATAAAAGGCTGGATTTATTCAACCGCACTCTTAATGTAGTGTTGATATGCATTGCCTTTATGGGTTCTAATAAGGCTGTGGGGAAGTTCTTCGCTTCAAGTTTAGTCCTTAATTTTCATTTGGATTTGGTTGAATACCTGGACCAGATCCACAAAAGCCATGAAGGTACTTGGCTTACTGTTGCCTGGGTTGCCCTTTAGTAGATGGAGTAGTAGTATGTTAACTGAAGTCCCCAGTGCTTTAACAAAACCCGTTTGAAATGGGTCAGTGAAACTTGCTTGCAAACACCAACTATGGAAATGGTCCAGGATTATCCTGCAGTAAAGTTTCACAATTACGTCCAGAAGGGTGATAGGGCGGTAACTTTTAGGGTTCTCCCGGTCTCCTTTTTTGTGCATTGGTACCGCTATCACCCTCCTCCATGAACTAGGGATTTGATGGGAAATGATAACTTGATTCAGTAAGGTATATTATATAAAGCTGGCCCATTTTTCAAGATTCTCTTTCAACATATTTATGATCATTTTTTTTTTTTGTTTACATTTGTATAGCGCAAAAACAGCCCTTAGGCATCGACGTGCATATGGTTGATCAGCCCGTCCAGCCCAGGCGCTCTCAAGCTTTCAACTTTCGGATTCGTTTTTCAATGTCGCTGGTGTCGTTAGAGAAGACCCAAGGCTTCGTCCACTGAGCAGGAAGGTAATAGAAATGTTATTTGGTTCCACATCATAAAGTTTTCTGAAGTGGTTGGTCCAGCTCTCTTTGCTTATTGAGTTAATCTTTTCATCATTGGGCACCGTCCCCTCAGATTTTTTCAATGTCCAAAAAGCCCTCAGGTCTCTGCCTGTTAATGACCTGGGCATTTTCTCTGAATCATTCTGGTGTAAAACAGCTAGTTTGTGTACCTTCTCTTTTCTGTAACTGCAGTTTCTAAATCCCTAGATGAGGCAGAGATTCTTACCACCCTAACCAGCCACCTGACCTCTTTTTTTCGAGCCACAACTTCTGTATTAAAGGCATGCTGATGATTTGCAGAAGTGTTTGTTTTTCTTATACTTTTAATGGAATATTGTTCCAAGAGTGGGACATATTCAACTGTCAGGCATGCTGTTGCAAAGTCCACGGTTAATTTCCTTATCCCGTTGTTAGATAGTTTCGAGCGCGAACACATCGACTGCTGTGGACATCCTTTCCCTGTTAACAGATCTGGAAGCCATCCATTCTAAAAGAAGCAGGTGGGGGTCGCTGTTGGTTGTTTTGATCACTTGAAACTTATTCACCAAAGTAAAAGATTGCTGGAAATGAAGATGTAATCAATCACAGATGAACGTCGGTTCTAGGTCATTAAGTCGAAAATAAATGGTCGACAGGACAATTGGTCGACACCAAAAGGTCGACAGGTCAATTGGTCGAATTTTTTTTTGTGTTTTTTCACAATTTTGTTTTTTGTTTCTGGGGGGGTCCCACCCAGGGGGGTCCCACCCAACCCCATTTTCTTTGCTAAAACCCCCTTTTTTTCCCTAAACAAAAACCAAAAAATATATATATAAATAAAAAAAAATTCGACCATTTGACCTGTCGACCAAATGGTGTCGACCAATTGTCCTGTCGACCATTTGTCTGTCGACCATTTGACCGGACACCATGAAGGTCCCATACTTTCCCAGATCGGTTGTGGGGGTATGTCACCTCTGAAGTTGCCATTAAGCATATGCATGTCTTTGGAGTCCAACAGCGAACTCCACATTACGCCTCTAATGTGCTGGGAGTCCTCAGGGTCCCTGTTTCGAACGTGCATGTTGCCTATCTATTCTGGAATATTTAGATCTCTGCAAATTACGACATAGTTGGTCTGTGGTTTATTTAAGCGCTGTCTATCCGGTCGGCAATTTGAGGTCAGCACAGGATTCCAGTAGATGTTGATTATTACTAATTTAGTTGAGTTTCTTGCACTCAGAAGTTGGTCCAGGGTCTCCCAGCCGATCAAGAGTTCTTGGAACAGGGGGCTCAATGAAACTGTCTCCAACAGATTTTACTGCTGTTAAGAGACCGACCGGCAGGTGCCCTTTTCTTCCTTTAATGGCTGAGCTCGTTGAGATTCCAAAGCCGTCGAGGATGGGGGTCTTTCGGGTCCAAGTTTCTTGTAAAGAAAGCAGGTCGTAATCACCCTGGTTTGTTCCACTACGTTTGGTCAGATGAATGAAGCATCGCGTATTCCGAATGGCCAGCTTTAAATAGGTGATCTTCTGTTTTTTTTTCACTTAATATGGTGGCCGAAGCGTCGAGGCTGGAGAACGGCTGGATGGCTAGAGATTGTCTAGGAGTAGTAATGCTCTCAGCAATCATGACCGGTCCGATGTTTTATATCTCATTGGTTGTAGAGTTGGCAGTGTTTTAGTACACCCTACTTGGCGAAAGGATACCTCCTCTTGGAATGTGACCTTGACCTCAAGCCAGCCGGAACCCTGCCTATTGCTAATGGGTCAAGATAGCCTCCGGCTGGTGTTACCCTCTGAACGTCATCACCAAGTTCACGGTTTCTTGTAATGTCAGCAGTTGAAATGTTCTTCTGTAGAGCTGGTTGTGGAAGCTGGACAGGCTCGGGTTCTACAGCGCCTGCGTAGTCAGATCGAAGCCCAACATCAGGAGGCTTTCCGTTGCTTCGATCAGCATGTTTTTCACAACTGGGGATTTAATGTGAAGATAGATTGTGTCCGTCCAGCGCTTCTCGCCAAATTCAATGATCTTCAAGTACACAGATGTCAGTTGCCTCAGGTTTGTGACAAAATGTAATAGCTCAAGTACTGTTTTGCAGTTGAGAATAAGGTTGTCGTCTTGATCCGGAACTCTCTCCAGTTTGAGCGAATGAGAGTGCAGCTTTTTGATTCCCTCCCTCCTGGAGTCGTGACTGATTTTTGACCTGCCCTCCACTTATCTCTTTGAGTTCTTTCCTGCTCTTGCTCTCTTGCAGGAACGGCGATGGTCATAGCGGGCGGACTGGTTAGGTACTTGCTCAGGTGCTTTCAAGTCCTTTAGGTTCGCCAGTAAGGATGGAACCTAGCCCCCGTAAGCACCCAAAAACACCTTCTTTCGCTGTGCCAAGTTTCCTTCCGGAGACCTGATTGATGTCAATTTCCCCTTTGTGTTTCTGGTTAACATCCAACCTCCTCCTTTTCTCTAGAATAGAGGTGTAACAAAGGTCTGGTGGGTAAACCTGGGGGCTGAGGCGCCCCTGCCAACCTTGTGATAGGACCCACTGCCACCATCTCTGCTGGATGACTACCAACGAAGTCATCCAGTGAGTAAGTGGAAAAAGATCCAATAAAATTTGGAGAGAGTGTCTCGTTAACTTTGTGGTAGGACCGTGTGCAAGCGGCTCTTCCAAGACGGCGGTGGGTGACCCACCAATATCAACATTCTGAGAGCTGCTGTTTTTAGGTCGAACTTTTCTTGGGGCCGGTTTAGGCACTCCCCTCGTGATGTTCAGATGTTGTGAGGGGGTCAACTTGATTCTTGACTGGTGGATGTTCATACAGGCTTTTTTTCCTGTCACATCGTTCCTGTTGCACCCGATAGTCCTCTTATGGCCATAAATTGCAAAATCCGGATTTTCAGTGACTCCATCACTTTCCTCCACCATGAAATACCCTGTAATGCTTGGTCCAGACAGATGCAAGGCCCACTTTTGGTCCCCGAAAAATTCAGTTGGCACTAGCCCCAGCAATGGTTTAAAGCTGTTACCAATTTGGCCTCTTGGTTCACCTGTTAAATCCACTGGCTGAGAGGCACTCGACGTCTTTGTAGATTTAGAGCAGCAGGCTCGTTGGCCACACTCTTTGTTGCTTCTTACTTGCAGTATCTGGGAGGGGCTGCTCTCTTGCAATTCGATTTTTCTTCGCCATAGATTACCCTTCCAAAAAGATAAGTTTAGAGTGTGTCATTGCCAATAGACTTACAGGCTATTATACAAGTCTATGCAAAAAGGACGAGCACACTCGTCCTTGGCACTTAAGGGGTTGTGCCATTCAGTTGTTCATAGAGTTTGGTAAATGGTGCTAAGGCAATGGTGACAGTTGACATTATAGGAATAGGTCTAATTTTTTTCAGTTAGTTGAAGCGTTCATTTGCTGTTGGCAGGAATGCTATTCATCTGTGGTTCCGTTGAGAATGGTCGTACTTAATTCAGCGGTAGAGAACCTTCGCTGGACCTGGACCGGCTGTTAATAGCCTGAGGGGATAGTTCGAGGGCCAACTCAATGGGCCCAACTCCCATCCTGTTACATGCTGACTGCACTAAATCCGAAGTTCACGGCAAACACCTTGGGCCTCATTACGATTTTGGAGGCAGCCATGGTGCTATTAGCACCATGGCTGCCTCCAAACCGGGCTCCATTACTGGGTTCCTGCAATGGGGAATTACTGGGTCATTCTGACATAGGAGGACCCGGTAAATCCTCCTTGCAGGAAGCATTCCTCATTCCCATTTAGCCCCCATAGGTCTCAATGGGAATGGGGAGGGAGGTAACAACGGGCACATTACAAGTGTCCCGTTGTAACCTCCCTCTTACCCTCGCAGGACCCGGAAAAGATGTCTGGTTTTACCAGACGTCTGATCCGGGTCCTGCAATGAGAACCTAGTAATCAGCCCTGACGGAATCTTCATTCTTCATTCCGTCAGCGCCAGGGTCGTAATGAGGCCCGTTGTCTTGTCCATTTGGTGAATAAAAGGTGGGAGAGTCAGAACTGTGAGTCTCGCAGGTGCTACCTGGACCTCATCAGGTTTCCGTGGATTCCTGTTGTCACCCGCCGTTTGAAGAGCGGCAGGGTCTGGAGTGAGCCCCTTTCTGCAGGCATCACAAGGGCCCTCCCCCAGAGTTGCCGTACGTTCATCTCTGTTGTTAGTGTAGCACTGGGATTCCGAGATACGCGATTGTCTGTTGCCAAAACCAAAAGTTTGGTTAGTACTTAGCCAATTCGCGTTAGACAACGTCTGTTCTTTTGGCAAGGTTTTTTTGGCAAATGGCAAAAAGTTAAACGGGGTATCCAATTTGTCTGTTAAACCAGATTTCTCTGACCTTCGGGGGGTCTTTGGCTTGTTTCCCACAGTACTCCAGTCCCTCTAGCAACTCGGTGCCAGACAAATCTCCTGGTCCTAGGTCACTTGTTAAAGAAACGGCCTTTGTCACAAACATCGGAGGCACTCTAGGGCTAGGATGGAGGCCTTGCGGGGGCAATCTGTGGTGTAATGTCAGTGCATCCAGAAGGTACACAGTGTGAAGATTGCTTCGGCTTCGAGTTCTTTATGGGAAACATACGTTTATTGCATATGATAGTGGCGCTCTTGTCGCCTGTTTGTACTGTAACGTGCTCCCCTGTACAGCCATTGTCTGCCGTCTGTTAGTTATCCATTCCAGAAGGCAATGCACTCGTTTTTGGGCACCGAGCTGCCACAAACAAGTCATTTGTACTTTTTCCCAGCGGGGCAAGAGATTTTGCAGTCAAAGCTACACCATCAGTTGTGATCTGAAGGTCATCCCCCATATGGGTTAAGACAGCTGATGTAGGTTCCTTAGAGGTCTGCGGCTCCCTATGCACTTTCCCCGCCACAGAGAGCACCACGGGTGCAGAAGGAAGCACCGTTCCTACCGTTTCAAGGATGGGAAAAGCATACTATTGCTCCTCCTCTACCCCGGGGTCAACGTTACCCACCTCCCCCTCCAATCCCCCACTCTCGTCCAGTGCTATAAATATGTCCAGGTTCAGAGGACCTGGGTGGAGGATGTTTGTCGGGCAGCATGGGGTTAGTGCTGGCAGAGGCTCAGTTTGATTCAGCCACCTTGCCAAGGGCGCGCTCATGTAAAACATGCTGTTCAGTTGGACTAGGAGGACGCCTTGGGGTACTGGGAAGCGGGCTTGTTGGGGAAGTCCTTGGTCGGGGTAAGTCCGTAGTTAGATTCAGAAAAGTAGCCCTGCTTCTGAGTGGAGTGTCCATCAATGACTTCAAGTGAAAAGTTGTGGCTGAACTCTCCACATTTAAAGTTTCTTTTAAAATAGGCGGGCGGGGGGTTGCGGCATGGGTGAAAGCCTGCAGAGTAGGAGATGAGAGCAGTGCGACGTTCAATGTTGCAGTTTCGGTTTTCTTACCCGCCAAAGGCTCCTGGATCTCCATTTGACGAGAAAGTGGCGGTTTTGAAATTCCTGTTGGTAACGTCGGCGCTGGGTTGTCTTTTTTCCAGCTTTTTGAACTCCTCAAAGTCATGCTTTCTTCCACTGGCCCTCTTGTCCACCACACACCAGACTCACGACCACAAACTGCTACAATATGCTCTTCAAGGTGGCAATAAAGGCGGGGGTGAGCAGGGGGGAGAGGTCTTGAAAGGACACCGACGAAAGACAAAGACTCCACAGGTCACGAAGCTGAAGCAGCACAGCAGGTAGGCAGCTATCCGGCAGCAAGTCTGACACCAGACACTTGACGACACTCTGCTCCGCTCTTCACGGTGGCAATGAAGGCAGGCGTGAGCAGGGGGAGGTCTTGAAAGGACACAGACAAAAGACTCCACAGGTCATGGAGCTGAAGTATGGTAGCGGGTAGGCAGCTATCCGGCAGCAAGTCTGACACACCAGAAACAATATTAATATTGGCCTACATGATATATTGGTTTCCTGTAAGTGCTGCTGAAGATATAATGCTGTTCACCCAACCTCTAGACATGATTGAACCACAAAGACTCAAAGGAAGAAAGAAACTGCCCTGTAGTTTGCAAGAAGGAGACAACCTTATGTGGATAAAAAATTATTTAGAAGTGTATTAAGAAACCTCTCTGTAGGAAGGGTGGGTTAAATAAAAGTCAGCCATTTTGGCCCAAATAAGAACAGATGAAAACATTTTGTACACCTTTGTGAATAAACAAACACTTTGCGTGCAAATGATTGTTGCGCTAAAAACACAAAAGGAGAGACTGAGTTGGCAGACAATTGAGAGCTGCTTGAACGCTATGAACGGACATGCATTTCATTGAAGAATAAAGAGATCTGTTGCTGCTCGAAATTGCAGTCGGGAACTTGTTTGCTTAAAGACCTTGATAAGTGAGCAGTCTGAGACTAGTAGCCTAGCAGGGAACCTGCTTGATGCTGTTCAGTGGTTATAATGTTTCATGGTCTCGCTAATGCTTACAGCCCTCGTTTTTGATTCAAGGAAGGGACCTTGTGAAAAGGACCCGCATTTCTGGTCTGCATGCACAGCCTGACAAGATCAGCCACACTACACTAAATGGGTTGTACCAGACACTTGTGTTGTGTACTTCCTGGCTGGTGCCTCATTTAACTAGCTCTTCACTACGATGTTGTGCTCTCTCTTCTATGGGAATTAAGTTGAACACTTCAGTTTTTCTTGATTACAATGCTGCCCTCCTTGTCTTCCCCTGGCTTATGGACAGGCTCTCTGTACTCAGGGTGCAGTAGGGTCCCGGTGCTTCAGATAAGAGGCATGGCAATGAGTCAAACAGGAAACTAATACTAGTGGGGATCCTTTGCATGTTGCCAACCTTTTGCTCTTTTGCATGCCTAGGCCTAGGCCTAGCCCAGCCCACTCATGTGTGCATTTACAGCACAGGATAATGGCACACTCCTAAATAAAGCAGCTTCACAAAATCACAACAACAACAAAAACACAGCCTGGGAGGAAAAAGGATTGTGCTATAGCAATTAGTGGGCATCAATGTCTCTAATCATGGAAGATAAAGGGCACTAATGAGGAGATATAACCCGCAGCGGTGGGCCAACCCTGCCCGTCACGGCCCGCCACCCCAGTTAAAGGCAGGAATTAAGCGAGGGTCCCTTAATGCGTTTGGTGGTCCAGTTACCACGAGCCGCCACGGTTTATATCGCCATTAGCACCTGTGTAGTTTCCTATGCGGGTGCTGCTAATGGTGTTTAATTTATATATTAAAAAAGAAACTTAACCTGCTGGGCAGCCCAGTGCCATATTTTCCCAGGTCCATTTTCAGTGCGGATGTCTGTGACGTCATCAACAAGGAAACGGGTTTGGGAAACTATGGGGTGGTGCTGCGCTGCTCAGCCAGGTAAGTTTCTTTTTAAAAATAAATTAAGCACCCTTTGCACCTGCGTAGGAAATTACACGAGTGCGAAGAGGTGCGGGTGGCAGTGAAGGGAAGGAGGAGCAGGAAGGGAAGAGGGTGCTGGCTAGGAAGTTGCAACCGAGAATACAGCCCACGTTCCGAGCTTCCTGATTGCCTTGTGCCCCCTTCGAGACTGCTAATGTATATAATCATTGTGTATAACACATAGGGCCTTATTACGAGTCCGGCGATAGCCGTGCGGGTAAAACCGGCAGGCTGCCGCCAGACGCGTGGGAATTTACCGGCTCTGGACTTGCCGGAATTACCGGGGCATTACAGCCCCAGTGATCCGATAATTCCGGAGCTGGCATCCTGTAAATCCACATTCCTGCAGAGTCCCGGAGGACTCCACGGGAATGGGGAAGTGTAAACACTGGCACCATGTGGAAATGGTGCTGGTGTTGCCGCGTCTGTCTGTGGCCGGGGGCGTTATGCCCGCCAGGTCAGACCTGGCAGTTGTAACACCACATGGCCACAGAACTTGTAGTTAGCTGATCCGGAAAACGGTGGCGGTACGGTTTTACCGGCACCGTTATATCCGGACCTGCTAACTTGTAATGAGGGCCAAGGACTTTAAATAACGGTGGTGCATTACATAATTAATATTCACAAACAAAAAAACAAGGTTTGTTTCCATCAGTGACATGTGTTCTTTATTTTGTGAGGGACACAATGGTGCACACTGCACTGCATTCATTTGAGAAAGTTATAAACTTTGAAATGATCTGAAAAAGAATATATTTACACAGGGTATTAAATAGCTTTAAAAATGCAAAGAAGCAGAGAAAGAAATACAGCCGCAATATATACAATCTACTTTCTTCAAACATTCACAAACAATAAATAACAGTAAGTTAATGCAGTTATATCAGTTTCTGTAACAGTCATCAGAAAATTCAAGTTTTTTTGGTGTGTGTGCACAAATAGCTATGAATGCAGCTATTAGTCATGCTTGCTGACATGTGTTGCTCTGATTGTCAATTCATTTGTTTTTAAATCACAAACTGAACATGTTGTGCAAAGCCCACTCATCAAACGAAAAAGTATAATGAGGGTGTGGCAGAGACACTGGCAGACGTCGCACGCTCTGCCAGTTATACCAACTAGGTTTGGAATGTAATGCTGTGGGTGAATGGCTATTGAGCAAGACTGCAAGCTGCATTTTTGAATCACATAGAAAAACTTGCAAAAGCTGGCCTATCTTTTCACTATCTCTTTGGGGCGAGTGCACATTTCCTGAACAGAGAAAAGGTATAGGGGAGCAGAGCCGGATCTAGGCCACAGCAAAACTAGACATCCTTAAACAGCACCACAGACAAAGGAGATCGAGGCCAGAGCAAGACTAGGCATCCTTAAACAGCACCTCAGACATGGGAGATCGTGGCTAGAGCAAGACTAGGCATCCTTAAGCAGTAATACAGACAGGGCAGCAGAGCCAAATCTATGCCACAGCAAGACTAGGCACCCTTAAACAGCACCACAGACAGGAGATCAGAGCCGGATCTAAGCCACAGCAAAACTAGGCATCCTTAAACAGCACCACAGACATGGGAGCAGGGCCGGATCGAGGCCAGAGCAAGACCAGACATCCTTAAACAGCACCACAGACATGTTAGCTGGGCCGGATCGAGGTCACAGCAAGACTAGGCATCCTTAAACAGCACCACAGACATGGGAGCAGGGCCGGATCGAGGCCAGAGCAAGACTAGACATCCTTAAACAGCACCACAGACATGTTAGCAGGGCCGGATCGAGGTCACAGCAAGACTAGGCATCCTTAAACAGCACCACAGACATGGGAGCAGGGCCGGATCGAGGCCAGAGCAAGACTAGGCATCCTTAAACAGTGTGGGATCTAGATCAAGGCACAACCAGGCAGCCTTTTCCAGCACCACAGACAGGCAAGCAAGGCCAAATCTAGGGCAAGGCAAGACTAGGTGGCTTTCGAACCACCACAAGCAGGGGTGCCAAATTGTGCCGAGATGCATCAGTTCCTACCCCATGACAAGGAGTGGGATGGAAAAACTGTTCCTCTGTCTCGTTCCGGCCCCATCGAGTGTGGTGTCGGGGAAGAATAGGTCTTACTTAACCCACGATTAATGACCTAAACTATGCAGAGAGGAATGATTAATTTGGAGAACAAATATGAGACACAAAGAAAAGAAATGGCAGCTTTTACTGCAAATGCAACAAGGAAAACCCACCAATCATATTCTGCACCCTCTGCTTGAAAAAAACAGGTCTATGGGGTGGTGGTGTCTCTTCCGCACCCAGGTGTTTAAAGTTAAGCAAAAGCTAATACTGTGATGATGGGCAGCACAAAAAAAGGGAAACATCTTGAATAAAAACGACCACAAGTTACTTTATTTCGTATTGATGCTCTAAAGCAAAGTATAACACTTATCTTCCAATGTAACACATGTCAATTTCATGAACATGTAATGCCACATACAGGAATTGAAGTCCTTTTCTTAATTAGGCTAACCATTCATCACACTAGATGGCAATAGGTGCAGTAGCAGAACATAGTTGTGTACATATTGCCGCTTCTCTCAAACTGCTTTACGGTGAGGATGTCCCAGAAGGACATATGAGGTCATACATGTCCTGTTTGGCACCCAAATTCGTATAGCTGTGCCCTTGATAAATAGACATTCATGTTCTCTGACGTGTCAGCCACTGTTAGGGGAGACAGGTGCTATAGTGTGCTTTCGCAGCATACAATTCCCCTGCAGGCTGCCTTTGCTGAAGATCAGTCTATCGGGCAACAGCACATGTGCTTACAGCGCTTACAAGAGGTGGGGCTGGTGGTGGTGTGAGCGGTGAGGTAAGCATGTGGGTATGTATGTGAGGTTGGGAACGGGGGGGGGGTGGCGGGGCAGTGCTTTAAGTGGGCCGGGGCCAGCCGGTGCCGGGCCCCGGCAGTCTCCTAAAAGTGGGATTTAGGCGGGTCCCTACTGGGGCACCCAAGTCCCACCAGAACGTTGGCGGGACACTTTGCCGTGGCCGCAGCCGGACTGGAGATGCACCCGCCATTGAGTCAGGCAAGCTGACAGAAGTGCCAGCCAGTCACAGCAACACTTTAGCTGGCTGGCACTTCTGTCAGTGACTGTAAATTCCTCTGGTGACCCCTCGACCGAGGGGTCACCAGAGGAAGTTACTGTCCTTTTGTTTCACCCTGCCCAGGTCACTGAGGCATCTTTAACCCTCAGCGAACCTGGGGACTCGACATATTTCTAGGTTTATAAAAGATGGCTTGAAAAGTGCACAATTCAAGACATCTTTTGTTAAGCTTTACGGACGGACAAAGACGCCTCGGGTTTTGTCCGTCGGCAAAGCTTTATAAAAAAGTACCCAAACCATAATAAGGCACGGACACAAATATAAGCCGTTATATATTTATGTGCGTACCTTATTATGGTTTCTGTACTTTTAGCCATCTTTTATAAACATAGAAATATGTTACATATATCTATGTTTATAAAAGATGGCTTGCATATTACCCAAACCATAGTAAGGTACGCATACAAATATATGAATGCTTATTTATATATTTGTTTGTGTACCTTAATATGGTTTGGGTACTCTTTTAGGCCACGCACCTCCAACAAGCCATGCCCCCAAATGAGGCCCCCCCTGTCGATTTCTTACGCCACTTAAAGTCCTGGGCGGTGGTGTGACCCTGTGGAAAAGATGGCACTTGTGGCAGGGACGGAGGGTGGGGAAGGGAGAGTGTTGTGGGGGTGTGGCCCACATTGGACAATAACAGGGGTCGGGGTGCTGGACTCAGCAAAACGAGTTTTTGCGAAATCTGCCTGCGGAAACATAGAAGGAGACAGGGGACCTCAGAGAAACGTGCACATGTGTTTCTGGGATTTGTTCCTCACTCTACGTGACAGCTGAATGGCCTACAGGCCCAGCATCCAAGGCACACACTCGGGTGCAGCTATGTAAGGAGGGTGCCACTGCGACTACTAACATGGCTAGATCTTAAAGGCTATGTGTCACAGGCATTTGTTTTGCTCCATAGAAGATACAAGGTAGCAGCTGAGCGAATTCCAAAGCTTGGCAGCCTGCACAAAGAGGGACCTGCCAACCTTATAAGCTATGGGACGAATTAACAGTCCGATTATGCACATGGTTCATAACAAAATGTGCCCACTACAACATTCACACAAAAAGTGTTGATGCATTCGTCATGTACACTAGACATTAGTATCTTACACACTTGCAACCTAACATTAAAAAAAAGTGGGTTACGCAGGTTTTTTGTCAAGTGATTGGGCCAAAGCGGGAAAGGTTGTTGAATGATGCTGTCCAAAGACAAAGGAGCACATCTGCTCAGTTAGGTTTGTGATTCATAAAATAGAAGCCCACCATTTTCTCTTATGGTTCTTCATAGTAAAGTACCTCTTGCCCTTTTTAGTTTAAGTATGTAGTATGCATTTTTGCCTGGATAATAGGAGAAACTGAAGGTACCCCTTCCCATTTGAAAAGTTTGCTTTTGTGAATGCAGTGTTGAAATGCCATTTTTCATTTTGCAGGTGGCCATTTTATTGTGACTAGGAACTAAGCGAGAATATTTGCTGTGCTCCTGTCATGGTGC
This sequence comes from Ambystoma mexicanum, assembly GCF_040938575.1. Taxonomy (NCBI): domain Eukaryota; kingdom Metazoa; phylum Chordata; class Amphibia; order Caudata; family Ambystomatidae; genus Ambystoma; species Ambystoma mexicanum. Next base: position 657,095,733 of record NC_090921.1, read on the forward strand.
CACCCTGGGATGTGGAGTGTTCAGAGGGCAATGGGTAAGGACTGCAGCTTGGGAGTTTCTCCCAAGAAGTAGAGTGATTCCAAGTGAAGACGGGAATGAGTGTAGGATTTTGTTAAAGGTCTCTTTGTTTGGGACGCCTGTGCTGTTCAAGTGAGGGCCTTCAGGCCGCTGCTTTGGAGCGTTTGGGTCTCATCGGGCATCAAAAAGCCCGCATGGGCAGCTTGCCTCACTCAACAGAAGGTCCAAAGCAAGGTGAGAGTTGTGGGTTCTTTCCTGAAACTGGCAAGGTTCTCCTGCATGTTAAGGTTTGGAGGTCATTCATTCAAGAGCTTGGGACCTGCAACGCCAAACTTGACGTATGCGCAGCAATTCAGCATGTAACTAGAAGGTTCAGCGCTTAGGGTTTGCAACATGTACTTTAGCCAACACGCACTTTGATTATGTCAACCATGCTTCATTGCCATTTTACAATGTGGGTGGTTCAGAAGCTTTGTTGATCATCCCCTCTGCACGCAGAAGGCACTGTCGGATCTAAATGGGCAACAACGGGATAGGTGTATGAAATTGTCAGAAAATTGACCATGGTAATATGGGGAAAAGGCCAAGCATTAGGGTTCTTGGCTAGAGGCTGCTCGACGGTGGTGTGTGTCATACATCATGGGCACACTTGCTATTAAACAGTTCACCCTTTTTTTAACATGAAAGTACACTTAACATTGGTATTATTGACATTTTTCTAAAAAAAGAAACCAGTGGCAAAAATCAAGAGTTTTTCCATTCGCAAGTAGCGGGCATCTCCACCGGATCGCCTCAGCATGTCTCTTCGTGTGCAGTCACTTGCTAGTGCAATTTATGAGTGCTTGTGGTTTGATGCAGAAGGTGATATTCAACGTGTTTTCAATGTCTGTATTGAAGCCCCTTCCGGTGCAAGCATTGCCCCATGGTGGCACGTGCGAGCAATCTTTCAACTCCCAACTGAAACACAGTGGACCTGGAGATCACTGGAGTCCGTCACAAGGTTCATGCAACAAGAGTCTATTCTTGACCATACGTAATCGAGTCATGGATCAATATTAAATTTGGAAAAAAGGGAATATACAAATAATTTTGTGTACGGTATATAGATATTATTCAATAAAAATCTTTACACTTTTAATCTAATGGCAATAAAAACTAAACTAGGTTTCAGAAAACAAGATTATCGATGCATATGTTGAGAGCCTGCGAACACTATTAAGTTCTATCGTGTTTATAAACCTGATCATATACAGACCTCAAGGACGTAGTGAAATAAATACCATCATATATGATGTCTAACATCTCCGAAGAATTTTTTCTAAGGTAGTTACTCTAAAGCAGAACATCATATAGTTGGATACTGAAAGCAAAAGCATAATTTGTGAGTTTACGCAAATCCGGGATGCTGAGAGGCAACCATCTTGCCTATAGACAGTGCGGCTGTCAAGTATTGTGTGTGGGTAGTCTGTAACAGGGAATGTTTCCTTGTAACTGAAAATTGTAAATGGTCTTCCAGTATGGACGGTCCAGTTCGTAAAAAGTAAGAGGCTTGCTTCAATACCTCTCCACTCCTTTTTGTTTTCAATACAGGATCTGCAAGAAAAACGAAAGGCAAGCGTCAATTCCACAAACACAGACGTAGGCGGAGCTAAATCAGTAAAGGCAAATTACTTTGAAATAGCCGTCTATCATGACCACATTTATTTTCTGTAAATAGTAGCTTTGTATATTTTGTATTTTCTGGTATTGTATTTTTGTATTTGCAGGTTGATGGCACTGTGACAATAAGGTATCTCAGTGCTCTACCTAGAGGCAACAAGAGAGATTACGAGTTGGAAGACTAAGGTTTTAATATCCTTTCTGGAAGAAGCTTCTTAATATGGTGCAGTCTGCCTGGCAAAGAATTGAGTTTGGCTGCGAGAAATGTCCTTGTGCGAACTAGAACGGAAGATCGTTTGAATCTGGAAATGGAAAGTAAATTTGATGAACTAGATCTTAAGGAACACAGTGGAGTGTATATTTCCAGACGATTTTTAATGCAGGTGGTTAAATGTCCATGAAAAGATTCATGGGCCAAGGTGAGAGGCTTGAATGCGTGATTTCACTGGAAGTCAGTGGGGTCTTCCAAGTACCAGGGAAATGCGCATGTGTCTTGGTGTGTATTTACAATAAGAGCAGTTATGATTTGTAAAGCTTGGATCAGACTGAGCAGGTATTTGGGTGCTGCCGCAATAATCAATTCACACACTAATTATTACTCTGGCGATGGTGGCACAATGATTTTCCGAGTCGAGGTTGCAGCTGTCTCTGTAGTATAAAGGTGGACGTTTGATGCACTATTAGCAGCATTGACTTGGACTTGCACTGAGGGGATGCAATCGAGATTCACACCAAGGTCTGTGTTTTTCTTTAGATTGGAATTTAAAAACTGGATAGCTTGATTTCTGGATACTGTGAAGATATTGAGGACCAGATTTTCAAGGAGAAGTGAGTTCTGTTTTCTCTGGATTGAGTCCAAGCCGATGTTATTCCATCCATCTCAATATTTGAAGATGGATCGAATGTATGTGATATTACCATCAGGATTCTTTCCAAGTTTAAACATAATTGGTATGTCATCTGCAAAAGTTTGAAATATGACTCCGAGCTCAGCTAGGAGATTGTGTAAAGGTTTCAAATATGTATATATTAAACAGAAGTGGACATTTGCAGGAGCCTTAAGTCACGCCAGAGGTAAGTAATTCAGGGCAAGATGGACAGTTAGCGATCTTTACAATCAAGGATCTATTTGACATAAAAGAGGTGATCCATGAGGTTGCATTATCGCAGGCACCAACAGATTTAGGAATCTTTGAATTAATATATTGTGGTCAAAAGTGTCAAAGGCTGATAATAGGTCCAAAAGCATAAGTAGGTCAGCCTCCCCATTGTCAATGAGTTGGTGCAAGATATCTTTGATATCGATAAAAGCCAATTGCAATCTACCAGTAGTTCAGGTTACTCCATAAATGAATGTGGTTGCCATGTCCAGAACAGAAATCGGACGTTAGTGATTGGATAGAAGTAAGAGCAGACCCTAGGGTCCAACGTGGGCTTCTTTAGTAATGGAGTGACCAAGCTTGTTTCAAGGCCTTTGGTATGAATGAATACAAAATAAGTGTTAATCAATGTATTGATAGTGGGAAATACACTCCTTTATGATGAAGGATGTGTAGGGATCATTATGTGCAAGTGGTGGGGTTCAGTCTAACAATAATAGAGATAGTCTCTTTACGCGAGACTGCAGAAAAGATGAAGACAAGTTGAGCAGACGAAGAGTTGCAATCAACTGGCATCAATTTGGCAGTTGATTAAAGTCATTACAAGCTACAATTTAGTTGCAATAATCGATTCTGCACCGTATCCAATTGTTCAAGTGGTCTTGAATGGAGTTACAACAATCGATTGAGGTCTTTGGAGTATTAACATCTTGGGTTGTTTATTTGAAAGGTTTTACAACCTCAATTTGTTGAGCTGCTGCTCCGAAATGAAGTGAATACCGCTCTGTAAAATGTGCTTATCACGGAATCGGTAGCACATGTTGAAAAAGAAATGCAAGTTTACTGCACATTCGATAAGACCGAAAATGCCGAATCCTATTATACCGAACACGGGCTGCGGGCGTGTCCCCCTCTTTCAATGGAAGGAGTGCAGCGGCTTTGGAGAAAAACGTATAGCTTTAAACAAAGGGCTCGGTTACAGAAATCCCTACCACATTTAGGGGAAGGAGACTTACATCACAGGGGGACAGACATGAGGAGGAACAGTAGTAGAGCATTGGGACCACTCTTTTAGAGATAGAGGCCCAAGTATTTCTTGGCAGCAAGCAGCAGAGTGGTTAGAGGGCCAGGCACTGCTGGCATCAGCAGGCCTTGGACCACCCACCCACGTGGAGGCTGGAGGGGGATTCCAAAGCAAGAGCCTTGTGAGGCATGCCGACTGGAATGCTTGCTTTACATGTGGAATAAGTTACATAATAACCCCAATTGTACTTTATATGGGTATTAAAAGTCACCTCCAGGCTAATGCAGAGCACGGAGCCCCACAGGCAATGTCATACGGATGCACAAGACTCAGCACTTTACTCAGTGTGCTCACATTTTATTTATTTATTTTATTTCTATAGCGCTGGAACGAGAGCCCAGAAGCACAGGAGTGCTTAGACTGAACATTACATTTTTATAATGCGAAAAGGGTAGAAAACTACGAATTATCATCCACAGCTATCGTGATATTTTAAGCATGGGAAAAACGTCTAGTGGATTTGTATGGAAGGCTGTTTTGTAGGCGTAAAGAATTGTTATGACATTTTAAAGTTGTCCTACAAAACTGCTGTTCTTGAAACACTTGTGTATAGGCGCGTTATAAAGGCCATATCATATCATATCTGTGGAAAGGCAACAGACTGTAGGGGAAATAAGTTTAACACGTTTGCTATTAGCCTCATAAACCTGATTTAGAAGTTCATTGTTCAATGAGGAAATCATGTCTTCTGTAGGTCCTCTGTTTCTATTTCCTGCATTGAGATGATGACCTTGGCCGTTTTAACAACTCGTTTTTTGACTGCACGTGCAAGGATGCCCACATTTTAGTTATGGTTCTTTTCGCATGCCAGAACATGGGCAAAATACTGCTGTATGTATCCTGGGAAGAATTCACGCCGGCGTGCAATTCCGTTCCATAAAATGTTATGTTATGTTATGTTGAAGGATATTTATACTGTGCACTATCACGACCTGCATAATGCCCTGCCGCCCCGGCGCATCTGAAAAGCAAGAGGGTAGTGTCAGTTAGAAGGACTGAGTGGGGAAAAGCGCAAGAGAGCCGTGATGTGCTTTTGGCAGTTTCAGTTCGGCTTACACCGTTCGCTGACACAATCCTCCACTAATCTGGGTGCGTCATGCAGATAGAGGCCCAGTCAGATCGGTTATATTTTCTTCCCCTACCCCAATGGTTACATTTGATTGTGGCAACAGCCGTGATGTGCTGTTGGCAGTTTCAGTTCGGTTTACACCGTTCGCTGACACAATCCTCCACTAATCTGGGTGCGTCATGCAGATGGAGGCCCAGTCAGATCGGTTATATTTTCTTCCCCTACCCCAATGGTTACATTTGATTGTGGCAACTTCATTGTTGCCATCTGTCGTTCTCTTTCTTTTAGTGGGGGTCCATCATACTCTCCTTCCCTGCCTCACCTCGCTCCTGCAAACCCGCTGCCCCGCAGCTATATATATCGCGTGTGGTGGCGTTCAAATTTCCAAGAACAGTCCACTATATAAATTGTGTAGGTGAAACCATGGCGGACCCCGAGAGCAGGGATGCTGTGCACCTCTCAAGCTTCGCTGAGACATCAGTGGGAGGGGAACATGACACTCCTGCTCTCCTTCTGCCACCTGCTCAGTCCCTGCTTGTGCTCTCTGCCCCACCAACCTCTATATTCTTGGTCATGTGGGCTCGGGGTTAGGTGGGTAGAGAGATTGCAGCATTGCTTCATTCCAGTGTCCCCGCTGACACCTTGTAGCATCTAAGCCTACCCCCACAGTCACAGGCAAAGAGATCATGGGGGAGAGGAAGCAGAAGGACAAGGCTTCCTCTTGCATGCACTAGTTTGTATATAAAGAAATGCAGCATCGCTATACACTCTCTCCCTTGCCATTCTGCTTCAGGCTGCTCCAGGAGACAATAAAAATGATGTATACGGTTTGGCCATGGCACAATTGTTCACGGCCGAATTGACTGTGGTCAATTCGGCTGTGAGGCTAATTTTGCCGTGGCCAGATCCGCGTGAGCGAAAAAAAAAAACCAACCACCGTCAAACACTCGCACCCCACCTTACCTATTCGTCATCTGCTCATCTTCTAACCCTGCAGATTCGGATCTGTCCCTCCTACACACGTCAGATCTGACGCCACAGGGTGCACTTTTCCTTTTTTTTCTTCCCGTTCCCAGCCTCCAAACCTACGGAAGCAGGGGACACCCCCGCCACCCCCAAAAGCTATCACTACCAAACATGGGGAGTGGGGGACACCCCTGCAACCCCCGCTTCCCAAGTTTGGTAGTGAATTGATTGTTTACAAACGATTGATTGGTACTGGCCGAATTCGGCCAGATTTACCATACAATCGTTTGTAAACGATCAATGTGGGTAATACCACTAAGAAAGCCCAGGGGCCATGGAGCAACTAGCAATATTGTGGTCCACTCCTGCACGTTGGTTACTGGCATGAGGACCTGGAGTTATGAAAATGCCTGACAACATGTGACCACCTAGCCTTATGATATCATATATGTCATTTATAATGTGCCTGAACACTGGTGTTTCTAGGCGCCACAAGACAATGGAGGGAATACTTAGGGAGTACAAGACAACGATCCTACTAGGCCTTGTTTCATTCAGATCATGCAAGTGTGACAGTAGAAGTGCAGGGGACACACAATGTATGTTATTACATGCCCTTTGGTAGCAATACCTGACAATGAGCTGAGTAGCTGGGTTGTTATGGCAACACCAAGCAATGGGGTGGGTACCTGACCTTTAATTGTAATAATGGCAAATGGTAGAGGAGCAGGACATTTGATGATAAACTCATACACATGGCATAACCAATAGACCATATAATGGCAAAGTCTACTTTATGATTTTAGCGCATAACTGCATGATGACATTACCTGTCAAGTGGGATACGTACACGGGGTACACAGTGATTATAACGAAATGAAAATAACAAATAACTTTTCTAACGATAAATATCTAATTTTGTGTTAAAAGTATACATGGGGTGGGTGTGGGGAAAGGGATTAAAACAGGTGGGGGGGGCAACAAAAGCTAGGGAAATGGCAGGCTTGGGGGGGACCCCCCTCTCCCAAACTTAAAAAGAGAAAAATATTTTTTTTGTTATTTATTATTAGTTTTAAAAGTTTTTATTATTATTTCATTAGTTATTCTCACATGGAACCGTACACGGGTGTATGCTGGGGAGAAACATAGCATAGAAGGATAATGCATGTAACTAAGGCAGTACCTGGCTATATAATTGCAACAGCTGACAGCGTGCGCTCCTGGGCTATGGTGGCAATACTTTGCATCAAGGAGTACCAGACCTTAGATGTTAATACTATACATGGTGGCATGGAGTTTTTAAGTTAAAATCTGACGCATGGTGGAAGTGTAACTTGGCATACAACGACAAAACCTGGCATAGGCCTGGAGTACTTGGCTCTATGATGGCTCCGCCTGACAAATGGAAGGAGTACTGTGTGGGTGATGGAAACACCTGTCTATGATGTGGGTAGCTTCGTATATGATAATTCCACCTGGTGATGAGGAGTAGTTTATAATGAGTTTAAATACCCAGTGTGCTGACTCCCCCATCCCTTGCAGGCTTCAGGAGCCGGTAACAGCACTGAGGCCCGGCCTTAAGGCCCCCACATAACAGATGACTGCAGGCAGCACACATGCCTTCGAAGACAGAACTACCTTGCAGGCTTCAGATGTCATAAAAAGATGTGAAGAATGAGATTAAGATTTGAGAGCCTTTGGCATAGAAATAAAAAGGATGAGCCAAACACTATGATACTAACACTTGTAGGAGAAATGACCTAAAAGTAATGGGTCAATCACCTTGAAAACGTGATCATGTCATCCCTAGTTGCCTCCTGATCAACTGAAAGCTCCAGACCTTCCCTGCACTATATAAATAGATGATTTAAAAGGTGTCTGCCACTCAGAGCACTTTGTAGATAAAGTGAGTAAATTATGAGTGCTTATCACACCCTTTCCCAACCCCACTGAGGGCTAATTTCCGTAGACTTTTTAGTCTCAGCACTCCAACTGTGGCAATAGAGCCCATGGTGGTGAATTGGACTATCTGGTAATGGGCCGCCAGTCTCTGGTAAGGGGCCAGAGTGACATGAGGGACAGTTCCAAGGGCTAGTGGATGAGTTATTACAGGGTAAACACTGCATGCAGGGACTTTGGGCCTCATTACTGCAGCAAATCTGCTGAATTACCACCAAACTCGATTACTGTTACCGCCACTTGGTCCTGTGACGTTACCATGGGATTACAGGTGGTGGTAGGGTGGTGTAATTCACCATTTAAAGAGTCCATAGGAATTCAGAGGGATTTTTGGTGGATTTACAGCTGGCAGAATTACTACGTGGTAAATCCACAGATTATTTAAGGAAAAGTGGCCGATTTACCGACAGCAGCAATAAACTGGAGGTGAATCTGACATTTTTCCTCCAAAAATTGGATGATTTATCATGCAGTAATTTAACAACAGTAAATCTGCCAAAAACTAGATATTGGTGGTGTGGGAAAAACGGCAGTAATTCCATTACTCGCGCCTTGAAACACTTGTGTATAGGCGCGTTACAAATGCCATATCATATCATATCATACGAAATTACCACCTCTTTATATCCTGCACCGCCACGGGCTCTGTGTAGAGTTACAATCCCCCAGCAGGAACGGGTGCCGGAGAGGAAAGGGATTCAAAGTTGAGGGGTCCAGTGAGGCGGTGCAGTTAACAAGGGAGGGTGATGATGACTAATGTAAACATATGCAATCAAACGTCTATTGTTTATATGAGGGGAGAGGTTGCTAGGAACGCAGGCTTCTACTATACTAGCAACTAAAGGCCGAGAAGCAAGCTGCTCGTGCCCACCCGAGTGCTAACGACATTAGTCTATCAGCATAAAGGTGCCACCTGTTACTCACTCCACAGACGGAGATGAAATGTGCTGGAAACCGTGATGTAGGCCAATGGAAAAGGACTCTGTGTATTTATTTATTTATTTATTTATTTACAGCGCACATAACCCATAGGTATCTAGGCGCTAGTTTCATTGTGGAAGGGCAGGTTTTCTTTTTTTTCTTCGAAGCGCGGGTGTGTGATTCGAACCTGTGTTTGCTCATCGTTGTCTTGCTTCCGAGACCTGTGCGTTGCCACAGAGCTACCCTCACGTCTCGTGTAAGACTGAGGGCAGTAAGCATTGCCATGTAAATGACATTCAAATGCACCTGCTGCTATACACAATTTCCTAAACATTACCTTTCACCTTGGAAGCCAGCATAATAAAACAAAACACTGCAGGTAAGGTGATTAATGTAAATGTGCCCGGTTAGGAATCTAAAGCACTCTGCACCCTTGCGGCTAGGTCCTTGCTGAACACATAGGTCTAAGAAAAACAAATAAACTCTACCATGCTCATATGTCAGCTGCAAATGCACAGACTGGAGTTTGCAAAAGGGCTCAGAACTTGTTGAAATCTAACACACATGACAGAATGTGGGCATGACAAGGATGCTCTGAAGGTCTTTTAAGAGCTCTAAGTTAACTGCGCAACATGGATGCAATGTAATGCATATCAAAGCAAAACGGCTCACCATAGTACCTAAAAGATGTGAATCCTGTTTTTCCTACCTTTTTTGGTGAATTTTTCATCAAAGGTTTGGCATGTGTGGTCCAACTTGTAACTCGCCATGTCATTGGTTGCCAGGCGGTAAGCACCACGTTGGCACACTGTACTTAAGAGAAATAAATCTCAAAGGGTAACTAGACAGTAAATAGGGCTGTATAAGTCCTTCTCTCATGTTTTTGGAAGTGAATTATGTCAAAACATTTTTCCAACAGGGGTTTCCCTATGCAAGTGAACCGTAGACTATGTGGCCAGCTTCCTCTAATTTACAAGTTTGTTTGGTGTTAAAGAAATCTAACTGTTAGAGAACCCTGGTATTGTTTAAGGCAAAACAAGTGCCCACTCCACAAGGTCATTCGTGCCAGTATTATTTAATTCCAATCTGAGTATCATGTACCCATGATAGTTCCAGACAAGGAAAACCCTTTTCACCTGGTTTTAACACATTTAGAATCAGCAATCGTAGGTATTTTTCATGATGTTCAGACGCAATTAAGTGATACGCAGGTGGGGATGTCGTTTTTTTAACTGAATCTGAGAACAAGGCTTTCTAGTCTTTGAATCACCTCTCTGTTGGCCTTGCCTAATTAATGCCAGGTGCACGTGCAGTTACAGGGCATTCATTACATATTCCTATCTGGCAGTCAATATATTGTTTCAAAATCCATGTAAATGCCACAGAAATAACAGGGAGGTTATAAATATCAGGGGTGCATTTCAAACGAAGAATATAATAATGTATTACCTGGTGTTTAATTTGACATCATTAATCCAAGAGGGTCACCACTACAATTTATGAATCAGAATTTGATCTATAACTCCTTTCAGAGTGATCCTATCAAACATTTTCTAGGGATCTTTTTTGTTATTTTTTCCTTCTATTTTGTTACAGGTTCTGGTAATTACAAAGAAACTGTGAGCATTATTTAAGAGCAGCGGAAGTGTGAAATTTGATTCCATCTTCCAGTAAAATTATTTTTTTCAAAATGCCGATGCCTCCAGATATTGAAAGTCATTTAAAAGTAGAACGTCCACTATCAGCCAAAAAAGAAAATGGATAACAGACTTTTCCTTGTGTATCTTATGCCTGCAAGGAAAGAAATCTACCATGGTTAATCCAAAATGTTATGAAAAGGTTTTAGAGTGTATTAACAATAATGAATAGTTGAACAGAAGTCTACAATTAGGCAACTTAACACCCGAAGAACGGAAAAATGAAAAAGCATCATAGCATTCAGAATGCTATAAGCAATGTACTCATAAGGCAAACATGGATCGAAGCAAAAGATTGGATGGAGAACAGTTATGTGAGCCAAAGACATCTATCCCCATCCTTGAAGAAGAGGAAGAAGTAGAACGAAGCAGCATTACAATATAAAAAATACCTACGTACGCCAGAAATACATGCATGCTGTTGAAATAAAGAAGGAAAAAGAAGAAATAATTTATATTTGATAGCAGGTGATTCAGCAGGCATCCGTTTGAAGAGAGCAGTTGAAGATTTGTCTTAGTGATTGTACTGATTCTAGAGACCCTCAAACAAGGGAAATTGTATATCACAAGCTATGTTGGAACACACATGTCGTGAATGTCTTACGACAAAATCCTACACTAAGCAGAAAGATGCCGCCAAATGCAGTGTCTTACGAAGCAACAAATGTTGAAGTTGAATCTTCAATCAGTGACTTTCTCATTGAAGGTAACTTGAAAACAATGTGGGGGAAGTTGAAAAGCTCTACAGGAAACTTGCACCGAACAATGGTTTAGAAGGACAAATGTATTGGCATCATTTTAGTAATCCCAAAAGATAAATGAACCACGAAATGTTTTGATTGGTCAAAATACCATCCAAGTCTCGAAAAGTGTTAAAACACTCAGGGGCCGATTCATGGAACAAACGTGCGCCGAAAATCTATGCGCAAGCAGGCGCAAGCGCGAAAAAAGAGGCGATTCATGGAAGTCCGTGCGCGTGTTTTCCTCGGGATGTGCGCCAAACCCGTGCATGGCGCGCACGTCACTGAAACATCCCGAACGGCGTGTGCGACGCGCACGGTGAAAGCGCACAACCTCGGCGCACACACCAAAAAGGGGGCGGAACACGGGGCGTAACGCGCGGAATGGGGAACAACGCACGAAAATAAGGGCGTAACTGGGATGTACTGCTGGGAAGCAGACGGAACGCCCACACGCACGCGAACCACACGTATTCATGGAATCGAATAGGGCAAAGCCGCGCACGGCCAAAGACACGCACAGGCCTAAACACGTCCACCACACGAAGGCAGGCGGTGGCGTCCCTGCGCATCACAAAAGCGGCAATATACAGCAGTGATGAATGTCCCATACTGCTATTGTGCCTGGGGTTCGGGCTACGTGTATTACGGGGGTTCGCATCGCGATCGGGCCTGGGGGAGCGGGCTACGTGTATTACGGGGGTTCACGTGAAGTTTTTCATGCGATCGGGCCTGGGGGAGCGGGCTACGTGTATCACGGGGGTTCGCGTGAAGTTTTTCACGCGATCGGGCCTGGGGGAGCGGGCTACGTGTATCACGGGGGTTCACGTGAAGTTCTTCACGCGATCGGGCCTGGGGGAGCGGGCTACCACTCACTGTCTGCCTTGCGTGTAGAAGAACGCGTAGCCAACACCCGCTGAGAAGTAATAGCGTGTGAACCCCAACGGCTGCAAAACACACGCACCGCACCCCACGAAAAGCATGTACAGAGCAATGTAAAGGCACGTGGGATCTACAAGCACTGCCAGGGAAACGCCCGTGCGCGAAACGTCACAGACGCGCTTACGCACTAAGGGCCTTTGGTCCAATGAAATTGCGTATGCGTGCTGAAACGCTTACGCGCTAAGGGCCTTTCCTCGATTTACACGCAGACGTGCAAGATTTTCACGTGCCAAATCACTCCGTATCAAGCTGGCCACGCGTAAGCACACGGAAGACCACACTCCTGCCCAAAAGGCCGAATTACTGCTCCCCAGAGCCCCGAGCAGCCTCCCACGAGCCATCTGCTGCTGCCTGCCTGCCTACCTGCTGCCACCGTGCCCTGCCATTTGGTGCCTGCACATCAGCCATCTGCAGGGGTCCATTTGCTGTGTCCACCCCTGCTGGAACAGAAGACTCCCGACTGGGATACCATCGCTCCACAGCCCAGCCCCAGGACCCAGTTGCCCACCCACTCCTGCCTCTGGGGTTGCCATGTCGGGCACTGAAACATCTGGCACCACTGGCAACCCCCGGCCAGAGAGGCAGAGGGGCACCAGCTTCACTGCCACCGAAGTTGGTGTCCTGATGGAGCAAGTCCTGGGGCAGTATGATGCCCTCTTCGGAAGTAAGCGCGCCAACAAGGAAGGACGGACTCGGATCTGGACGGACTTCGTGACTGCCATCAACGCGGAGGGTGGCAGTCCGCGACTACCAACATGTCAAGAAGCGCTGGGATGACTGCAGGTCCAGGACCCTCTTGAAGGCCCGGCGCCTCGTGGAGGGGGGCCGGAGCCGCATGTGTACCATCCAGATGAGGGTCCTGGAACGCGTAGGCCCAGCGCTCCACGCCCAGATCCTTGAGAGGCAGACCCGTCTGGAGTTGAGCGGTAAGTGGCCAAGCATTGCTGTGTGAGACAGGGCATGTCGCAGTGTGCTGGTTGTCTGATACTTGCCTGTATGTGTGACATAGGCCATGTATGCATGTGTGTGTGCAGGGACGTCATGCATGTGAGACCAGTAATGTGTGAACCACACGGTTGGTGCATGTGTTCAAATGCAACATGGGTTGCCCTATGCGGAATGGCCACATGAAAGCATGCCAGTCTCTGTTCCTGGACATGGGTGGGGGTGAGGGATGGGTGCTGATGTCATGTACATGTATGCTGTCCATGTCTGTGTGTCTGACCTGTGTGTCTGTGACTTGTGAATGCCAGGGATGCATGACACATGTCTGTCGCAATGTTCAGGTTCACTGATGCAGCCTAGTCATCCTTGTATCCACTGTGTCTGTGGTGTACGAGGCCAGATGGATAAAACTAGGGTGAAGTGTGTGCATGTGATAGGCATGGCCCATGATGCATGTGAGTCCCAAAACAACATTGTATGTTTCAAGAATCCCTTGGACATGTATGCTAATGTCCATAGCATGCGCCATGCCTGTTACCGCATGTTTTTTACCTGCACTGAGCCATGTGTTGTGGAGGGACATGATGGAAGTGATCTTTGACAGTGCCACTCATCTGCTATTGCTTCCTTTCTAGGGGACCATTGTACAGTACCCTGATGCTTGTGTTCTATGTCTCCCTCTACACAGCACCACGTGAAGAAGAGGGCGGTGACAGCTCTGTGGAGCAAAGCGGCGGGGATGCCCCCACGGCTGCAGCGGAAGGGGTGGGTGAGCCCCCACAGGGGCTTGCAACGGCGGAAGATGGGGTGGAGCCATCCAGGTTGGTGGTTTCCACAGAGGAGGAGGAGGCCGCTACTGAGGTGCACATGGGGCCTGGTGGGGGCATCCCTGCTGGTGCAAGTGTTGCAGCCCAGGGGCAGGAGGCAGCACAGGTCGCCGTGGAGGGGCCTGTGCATGTCACTGTCCCTGACACTGTGACTGCACCACCATGCACCAGCAGGGATGCCCCATCCCAGGCCCGTCCGCAGGTAGGGGGGATGTCCATGTCATCTGACTCCCCTCCACCTGCGGACCAGGGGACCCCTGGCCGTATGGAGAAGGTCCTGATTGGTGTCGCGTTGCGCACAGGTGCAATTCGTGATGAGGTGCGTGCTTCCCGGGAGGAGCATGCACGTCATCATGGAGAGCACTGTGCCGACGTGGCCCAGTTGGGATCGGCCATGGTCGGGGGTTTCCTACATGTGTCGGTCAATCTGGCGACCCTCTCCTCCTCTGTGGAGACTATGCACCAGTCGTTCTCCATGCCGTCTTCCGGCCCAGATGCCACCAGGGCCCCCTGTGGACCTGCCCCGACCAATGCAGTCGGCTCGGTGGGGATCCCATCCCTGCCACAGTCGGGAGTCGGAGGTCCAGCAGGGGTGGACACACCAGCAACTGGACCCCAGCAGATGGAGGATGTGACGGCATCATCGGGCAGGGCACGTGCACGACGGCGTCAGTGGATTCCATCAGCCTGGATGCCGTCGTGCTGGCACAGGCAGTTGCGTCGGAGGCAGCGGCAGGCTCGACGTGGGAGGCATCATGGCTCGGGCCCATCAACATCAGGGGTGCAGGCATCGGCCAGAGGGCAGGAGAACCCTGGAATGGGAGTGGCATCCGTGTGGGAGCGGTTGGGCCAGCAGATAGGTGCGGAGCGGCAGCGGGCAGAGGAGGAACAGCTCACAATGGTCAGGGCGGAGAACTCCATGCGGAGGGCGCTGAGGCGGGCTGAGTGCCTCGAGGGTCTTCACAGGGAGTTGGAGCTGGACACTGCCTTATCCCTGCGAGACCTCGGGGCCAGGGAACATGCCCGCCTCTAAGCCATTGAACAGGAGTTCGATGATGCCCTGGCCCATGACAACATCCAGTGAGCCGTTGGACTAGCCCGCTGCCCATGTAAATAGTTATGTAGTTAGTGTTAGGTTTCCTTTGTTTTTGCATTTTCTTTGGACCTTTTGGACAATGGGCCACATTTTTGTATATAGTTATTTTTTATTAGGTAGTGTTGTTAGATAGGTTTCATTTCTTTTGTTGCGATCATGGACCCTGGCTTGTTCACCTGTACATAGTTCACTGTTGGATTTTCTTTTCTTTTTAAAATTTACCCATGGAGCAATGGCTTTCAATTATAATTTCCCATTGGATTTTCTTTTGTGGACTGTGACTTTGGACACCATTCCTTTGGATTCTGATTTTTGGTTTTGCATTTTTTCACGGACATGCTTCTTTTTACTTTTTTTACATTCCCATTTCTGTTAGTTTATTTTTGATTCAATTCATGCATCCTTTAATACATATTTTTTGATCAAACTTCAATGTGTGGTATCATCTCATTGGTTTCATGCATATCATGATATGGGTTTTGAGATTCACTGACACCCATTGGGTGTATGTGAGGGACATGTGTTCGTTTCCAAACTTGCAATTGGTGTTCTATCATGTTATTGCCATTTCTAAGTGGGTGGATGCAATACTCGGGTGGGTGTTTTGCATTTGGAGGCTGACCATAGGGACCAGGGATCTAGATTGTGATGACATGTTGGCTGAGGAACATGAGTTGGACATGAGTGGGGGCCTGCTGGCAGGTGCCCCACAGTGCTGAGGGGTGGGGGTGCAGGGGAACATGAGTTGGACATGAGTGGGGGCCTGCTGGCAGGTGCCCCACAGTGCTGGGGGGTGGGGGTGCAGGGGAACATGAGTTGGACATGAGTGGGGGCCTGCTGGCAGGTGCCCCACAGTGCTGGGGGGTGGGGGTGCAGGGGAACATGAGTTGGACATGAGTGGGGGTCTGCTGACAGGTGCCCCACAGTGCTGGGGGGTGGGGGTGCAGGGGACATGAGTTGGACATGAGTGGGGGCCTGCTGGCAGGTGCCCCACAGTGCTGGGGGTGCAGGGAGACAGGAGTGGGGGCCTGGTGGAGGGTGCCCCTGACTGCTGGGGGGTGTGGATGCTGGGAGACATGCATTGTTGATCAGTAGTGCAAGGTGACATGTGGCTTGGCTGGGGGGCATGCCCATGGTGGATGGGCTGCCTGCGGGACATGAGCAGGGGTGCAGGGTAGTCCCCCGTGGTGTGGGCTGCCTGCAGGGGCCGTGGAGGTTGTAGAGCGAACACCTGGGAGGACCCATACAGCCAATTCACGTGTAGTACTCCCCAGGACCCCTGAAATACATGTACCCTGCTGAAATCGCGTGTGGAACTTCCCACGCACCCCTGAAATACACGTACCCTGCTGAAATCGCGTGTGGAACTTCCTGCACACCCCAGAAATACACTTACCCTGATGGAATCGCGTGTGGAACTTCCCGCGCACCCCAGAAATACACGTACCCTGATGGAATCCCGTGTGGAACTTCCCGCGCACCCCTGACATACGCGTACCCTGCTCGCACAGGGCCAATCGCGTGTGGAACTTCCCGCACACCCCTTAAATACACGTACCCTGATGGAATCGCGTGTGGAACTTCCCGCGCACCCCTGAAATACGCATACCCTGCTCGCACAGGGCCAATCACGTGTGGAACTTCCCGCGCACCCCTGAAATACATATACCCTGCTGAAATCGCGTGTGGAACTTCCCGCGCACCCCTGAAATACGCGTACCCTGCTGAAATCGCGTGTGGAACTTCCCGCACACCCCTAAAATACACGTACCCTGCTGAAATCGCGTGTGGAACTTCCCGCGCACCCCTGAAATACACGTACCCTGATGGAATCGCGCGTGGAACTTCCCGCGCACCCTTGAAATACGCGTACCCTGCTCGCACGGGGCCAATCGCATGTGGAACTTCCCGCGCACCCCTGAAATACACGTACCCTGCTGAAATCGCGTGTGGAACTTCCCGCACACCCCTGAAATACACGTACCCTGCTGAAATCGCGTGTGGAACTTCCCGCGCACCCCTGAAATACACGTACCCTGATGGAATCGCGTGTGGAACTTCCCGCGCACCCCTGAAATACGCGTACCCTGCTCGCACGGGGCCAATCGCGTGTGGAACTTCCCGCACACCCCTGAAATACACGTACCCTGATGGAATCGCGTGTGGAACTTCCCGCGCACCCCTGAAATACGCGTACCCTGCTCGCACGGGGCCAATCACGTGTGGAACTTCCCGCGCACCCCTGAAATACACGTACCCTGATGGAATCGCATGTGGAACTTCCCGCGCACCCCTGAAATACGCGTACCCTGCTCGCACGGGGCCAATCGCGTGTGGAACTTCCCGCGCACCCCTGAAATACACGTACCCTGCTGAAATCGCGTGTGGAACTTCCCGCGCACCCCTGAAATACGCGTACCCTGCTGAAATCGCGTGTGGAACTTTCCGCGCACCCCAGTGATACACGTAGCCCGCTTGCCGTGCTGGTACAGGGTTAGCGCAGCCCTTTGCGCTGGATTGGAGATTTTGATGGCTTTTCCCTGCGCGAGAGGCGTTCTTGGGGGCGTAACTGACGCTGCTGCAGGGTCGCTGCACCACTGTGCACCACGGCTGGTTTTGGTAGCTGGAATCCATGAATACGCTGTGCGCGGAAATGGATTTTAGCGCACGCGGCTGGCGCAGGGATTCGCAGGCGCAGACTGTGCGCCAGCCGCATGCGCCACTTGTGCGCTGAATTCTATGAATTACCCTCTCAGAGTCTTTTTTGATCCTCAATTGTCTTTCAATCGACAGATCAGTTATCTGAAATCCTCTTGCCATTTTTATATCCAGCTTCTTTGGCAAATACGGCCCTATCTGTTGAAAGAAAACCTTGCCCTTATTGCCTAGACTATTGTAATAGTCTCTTTTTTGGCACATCACAGACCAATCTTAAATCTTTGCAGGTGGTTCAGAACAGTGCAGTGCGGGCAGTGTTTGGACTCAAGCGTAACATGCACATCTCTGAGGCCAGGCAGAGTTTGCACTGGCTACCGGTTAAACAACGGCTGCAGCATAAGGATCTGTCTATTGTATTTAAATGTCTGCGGGGTGATGCCCCTTCCGATCTCACAGCTAGGATAAAAAAGAAGCCCATCGGTCATACACTACGATCCAATGGTGGTGTTTCTCTGATCCAACCCTTGTCATTTGATGAAGAAAATTGGGGGTGCTAGTTTCAATCTGTGGGCTCCCACTTTATGGAACTCCATTCCCGGATATCTGGCTGAGAGTAATTCATTGGCTGGTTTTAAAAAACAGTTATAAACGTATCTCTTTGACGCAAATCAGGGATAATCTCCCCAGATTGCCGCAATAATTTCTCTAATTTTGCCTCCTTTAACACCCAATATTTCTTGTGCAGGCGTTGCTGGCTGTCCTATCTGGCCCACCACGTCTATATGTTTCTATTTCTGTCTCTTTGTCCTGCTGTTTGTTTAACTGTTTATGTGTTACTTCTCTCATTCTTTCTCTTTTGTGTGCGCCCTGAGGCCTTTGGGTTAGGGGGCGCAATAAAAGAATCTAGATAGATAGATAGATGAGTCTCACTGAAAGTAACATCAGATGTTGCACTATCTCATGCAGAAAAAGAATGTGAGGATAATGAGAAAAATATGAGAAACCTTCTTGAAGAAGCTACGATTTTACATAGAGCCGTACTAACGTGTGAAACATGGACATTTATTGGAAGTTTTGAAGAAGTGGATTTGGCAGATGTTCCAAAGGAAGTTGGTCAAGTGGTGCTGTCAAGGACAGATGGATATGAAAACGAATTCAGAAAAGCAGGATACCACTTTAATGAACAGGATCCATAAATTGTCACAGATGTTTATATATTAAATGCTACGACAAGCTTCCTACGTGAGCACTTCGACCACACAGCATACCCGCAAAATGCCCTTGCAAGTGGCAGTTGGGCTCACAATGCACACATCTACCCACTGAAAATGTATAATTCAATTTCTGTATAGCATGAGAGTTTCTATAGATTACACAAGAGTCCTTCGGTTTGAGGCACAAATAGCCACAGAGGTAATTAAACACTTGGATGTGTGTGGAGGATCTTACATTCCCTCAGAGCTGGTCAGAGGCAGATTTGTCTATTGTGCTGCTGACAACATTGACTTCCTCAAGGATACTCTGTATGGTCAAGGAATTTTCCACGCTACAGTTATGATGGTCTATAAGGAGAAGGATGAGTCAAATCAGGATCATCATCACTTTGATCACTGCAGAAGATTCCTCGGTCCCTGCCTGAGGTCATGTCTTGCAACATTCCCAAAGGGTGTAAACCATAGACTCCTTTAAGCAGTCAAATCACTGATTATACAGAGAGAAATAAGGTTATTTTAGATTCCAACAGGCTTGAGGACCTACTATGGATGATTAAGAAAGTCTTGCCTTTGAGTGATTTTCAAGAATGTTTCAATGAAGAGTTCCTGCATACACATTGTAATCTCACTGAAGAAACCGAGACTGATTAATGTGAGACAGAGACAGAACCATTCACTCCACTTCCGACTTGGTCATCTCACAATTCCATTATAAGCGATCCTCCAACTAAAGAAACTAGAGGCTGTGTACTCCAACTCATCGATGCCAGCCCAACCAGCACACAAACACAGCTCACATTCATGAAGAAGTTGGAGAAAATAACATCTGTTGTCACACCAGAATCAAAAACAGTTGTAGCATTGGATCTTAGCCTTTACAAGCCTGTTGTAAAACTAGGTATGGCTAAAAAAGACTTGTCAAAGAACTTACTTAGACAAGATGAGCTACATTAAAAAATGGAGATACGTTGAGCTATGGGTTCTTTCTTGGATGGTACAGTCATTGATGTCACCTTAACTGTACTTTATGATGTGAATGTTGTGTCAAAGATCCTATCAGGAAGTGTGTAAGGAGAGCAGTTGAAGCACACGCGTCTCTAAGGCTTGCAATGTTCAAATGCATCAATGCATTTTACAAAGAGCATGTTGAAATCAAGGAAAGGATGGAACCTGAGCTTAAAAGTGGATGGCTCCAAAAAACTAAATCAGTCCCTAATTACATTGTGACAGTTCTGACAAATTTGAATGTAATGGCCAAAATGGAAGCATTTGGAGTTAAAGAATCTCAAGAAAAACCAACACTCTGAGTGGCTCTTCAGTACATTTGTATGGTGGACACAATGCTTTTATTTATCAGATCGGTCCGAACTGCAAACTGTGATTTACACCTTGCGTCACTTGAAGAGTTTGTTAGGTACTTTTTCGATCTCAATTTGATAAACTACGCAAGTATGATAGCATGGTACCAAGAAAAAATGAAAAAAGATTGAAAGTAAATAACCAGACTTGCGGAATGTGTTTCAGAAAGGCAAGTACCCTTTTGGGCTTTATGGTCAGATGAAGCTCTGGAATATCAAAACAGGGCAATGAAAGTCTTGATGGTGTGGTTACTATTACTCAAAAGAAACAGACTCTAGCACAATTCTTTTTAGCCTCTACTGAGCTGACAAGGCTGTCTATGGAAGCACAAATAAATTGTAGTAATCACAGATTATGGACCGTCAAAACATCACCACCTAACAGCATCCAGAGCAACACGCCAAACGTAAAATGTTCAATTTATCTACAACTCGATCAGGGCATTGACTAATCCCGTGAATTATCATGGAAAACATTGGCATCTCGACAAAGGCAGTTTTTGATGAAAAAATTCAGATGGGTATATGAAGAATGACAGAAAAAGGTTGCAGAGTGTACAACCGCTCTAAAGAAGACTGGATTGAATTAGACAGTTCTACCATGTGGGCTCCATTGAAGAAAGAACCTTCAGCTGTGTAAAAGTGTACACAAAGTTAAGAGAAACATATCAGACGTCATAGTGCAATTGAAGGCAGATCGCTCTTTGTTCACACGCTTGCTGATTGCTTCAAATAGTCGAAATGGCATTGATCTACAGGAATTCTTGAGTAATTACACATTTTCTGTAGTGCCTCTTTCTATGTTTAGATGGTACAATGGTTTTAGCTGCAATAAAAAGCAAGCTGATGAAGATACTGGAAGAGGAACAAAGGTTTCTTAACAACATGACAGAGGTCTCTTTATTTGTTACTGAGGAAAGATTATCTGTAACATAGCAAACATATTCAGCAGCTGTCCTTGACGGAATGGCAGAATTGCAAGCACTGAAGAAACCATCATATGTGAAGACATGCCATGACCTTGCAATTGTATTCAACTAGAAAATAGAACCTTATCTGCTCAACTATGATGAAACGCATTTGGTATTCGATACCTATGTAGAAAATCCACTCAAGAACTACATGCGAAGGAAAAAATCAGGAAAAGCAACACCTGTTGAGTACAAAATCACGGATTCTACAAATATTTAAACATTTTCCATGAGAAGCCTCCTATTGCATTCTAAAACTAAAGATGAGTTAACAGCTTACCTCTCAATGAAAGCAATTCTGCATGCACAGAGGATAAGAAGAAGCCTGGTAGCCAGTTGGAGTAATTAAGCCAAGACATCAGATGTAAATGAAGTTGGAGACATTGAAAGCACACATGAGGAGTTAGAAACAAAAATAATTCTTCACTGTTTATGTATCAGGTTGTCATGCTAATACCCTCCACATTTTATCACCCGATATCAATGTTTTTTTCCTTTCATGGTGGTGATCAGTGTTTGTCCCATCTGACAGCATGTTTGACACAGGAGTTTGAACTAATCAAATGTGTGTGCTCTTGCTTAGAGCCTACAAAAGTGCAGGCATTGCAAGGCCTTCATGCTCTTTCATGGTGTGATGGTACCGGGAACGTTACAAAGAAAGGAAAACTATCTTTCTGGAAAGCTTTCAAGACTTCAGAAAAAGAAATCCTTGAAGCTTTGGGAAGACTTGGATGTCTAGAAGAATTTAAGAAGGAAGATGATCGATTGATAGAGAGATTCATTTGTCAAGTCTACTTGCTAGGAACAAAAACGTTGGACATTGGTCAACTGCGTTGGTGGATGTTCACAATAAAAGAGAAAATCTGCCACCAAAAAGATCCTCTCTAATACCATACATCTTAAGGACTCATTACCAGGTGATGGGGTGACAACGCACTCATCAACAATGCCGAAATCTCCCAGAGCCATCACAATTTGGGTGGGACAATGCAGATAATCAATATTCTCCTACTATGTGTACACTTCCACGTACACCACAATCAATTGTACAGCTGTTATGGTGTACATGTGTCAAAGAACAGTGCACAGAACTGTGTATTTGTGGTGGCAACGAAGAGCTCTGCGATAACAACGATTTTGTAGATGATGAAAATTAGCTATGGGACTCAGAAGATCAGCTGTAAAACCTAAATTTCTCTCTTTGAGTGTAAATAGCTATTGTAGTTTTAATAAATAGTGTATTTCAACAAGAAAGTTGCAAATTATTTAAAACGTTCTAATTTAGTGAGCATACAGTCGAGGGTTTGCGATGAAGTACCAATAATTTACGAGGCTATATCTCAGAAACCATAAATGAAATCCAAATATTTCTTATATGAACTTTTCTACTCCTTTGATCATGTTTAATAAAAAACCTACTTAGCACATTTTTCATAGAAGCACCCTAAAATCAGTTAAAGCTCCAAAACGAAATTAGTATCTGTAACAGTGGCATTCTTGGATTAATGACATCACACAGGCTCTCTACCAAATATTTAGATAAAACACCTGGCACGACATGATTGTATGCTTCATTATCGATGCATCCGCAGTAGGCATACCTTCCCTTCATTCACAATCCCAGAGACTAGGTTATTGTAACAGATGCGCCTCAAATAAGAAGTGTTTTCTGTTTACCACCAGGGGACAAGAAAGGAAGTTCCTACAGAGGTAGTGCCCAACAATAGTTCCCCATACCCAGGCCACGGTCATTGATAGATTCTAATTTTATTTGTTACTGAGGAATGCGCCACTTTGACCCTTAGGTTTTTACTCCTCTAAAACCCAAACATGGGAAGAGATGTCAGTCTTGGAATAGTGCCAGTGTGTTCTAATATTGTTTTATTAGTTTCATAGAATGTGTGCTAAATCCGAGGAAGGTGGCCAAACAGTCTAGCCTGAGTAACTATTGAACCTAGGGTCAATCAGATGTTCTCTGTGTGCATACCATGCTCTTTTCTTTTCTGGTTTCACCAGGCAACCAGGATAAACCTGTCCACAAAGTTATGTGTTCTTCCTTCAGATAAGTTGTTTGGTAAACCAGTTTTGTCTTGCCCTCGATAACTGGCCCTAGGGTAAGTTGTCTTTTTGGGCCCTTGGATGTTGCATACTGCATAGCAATAGAGTGTTGAGAAGCTTTTCCTTTCTGTACAGCTTGGTGTAGAGAACTTTGAAAGATATTAATATCAACAAATCAAAGTTCCTTATTGCTCTGCTGCAAGGCGAACATAAGATGCTCAGTTCTGCAGTCCAGCCACTAATGAAAGCTTCTCAGTGAGTTGATATCTCATCTCCAGATTATCAGAAAGTCGTCTGTGTAGTGGCACCAACGCCGTATCTGGCCATTCATTGTATGAGCTGTCATCAAGGACATACTCTAGTTATATTATTGTGCATTTGTATAGCGCCTTATATATCATTGGTATGATTTCAAAGCACTGTGGATTGAATGCCTTTGAGGATCATAGTCTAGGTCACTGGAGAAAGGAGGATAGAATAGATGCTTGTGTACACTCAGAGTTGAGTAGTTATGTGAGCAGCTTGGCCGAATTGATCGAGGAGTATAGCTGCATTCTATTGTTTGTTGGTGTAGTGGAGAGAGTCAGCATATTGGTATGCGTGAGTGTGTGCGGATTTGATTGAAGGCCCCTGTTCTGATGTTCTTCCAGTATTCACTGAGTTGACCGTGTCTATTCTGGCAGAGCGCTGTTTCTCTGAGAGAAATTCCCTGTCGGATTCATCGCCTGTTTCAGGGCGCCTTCTCATGAGGTGGAAACAGAGTCTGTCTGTTTCAGAAGTTCGGTTAGAAGTGCTGGTGGGCCCATTTTTCCGGGTCCCGGTTCATAGTTTGTAGCAGGTGGGTGGGTATTCCTGTCCTAGTATACGGTTCAGAAATATGGCATTGTATTGCATAATTGTCCCTTCCGGGAGCTGCAAATGCTCAGGTTTGCCTTCAATGAGAAGGCATAGTGCGTATCGGTGAAGGAGTGGAGCAGGTCTAACCAAGCGAGGTTGAAGCTGTGCCACTTGAGAGGGAGTTAATTTCATCAGTTCCTAGGCCGATCGGGTAACCTGGCTTGTTCACAGACCACCTTGTATTCCCGATGGATGATGTGATATGGCCCATTCGTAATATTTAAACATAAGTGCTGTTAGGATTTGGATTTGTAGTTCTGTGCATTAATTCCCAGATGGGTAGGATTGACACGGGTTAACCAGGCAGGCCCGGTCGTGTTGTTTAGAGCATAAGTGCAATTGCGCTCTGGGTTGTAGATTTGTGCATTGAATTATAAGTATTAAGATTAACAGAGGATGTCCTCTTCTGGACTGATACGGAGTGCATACTTGGGGGAAGATAGTGATGGATGATTTGATCTGGCCTAGTTGTAATGTTTGAACTGGGCATTGGGAAGGCCTCCTGTCCTGACAGCTCGTATCGCCCTGTCTTGCTGCGGTTCCTGCCAGTTCTGGCCATTGGTGGTTGGTTGAGTGGCCCAAAGTTGTCCCTATATGATTTAGGGGAAAGCCAGGATTTGAGTGCTTTCCAGAAGACCATGTAGTCTTGGCTGTGTCGAATCTGAGGGGTTGGGGAGGGAGGGGCAGTGAGTTCCACAGTGTCAGTGCCAGGAATGAGTAGACAGACCGTCCAGGAGGAGGGATGTTCTTGACCTTCGGGTGCAGATTGGGAGGTAAGGCATAATCTTTTTTGAAGGCATAAGGGGCCAACTTTATGCACCACTCAGTGAGTTCTGCACAAGATTTTGAAAGTAGCCCTTCGTCCAATTGGGAGCCAGTGTAGGGTACTGAGAGCAGGTGAGATGTGATCCCTTCGTCCCAGTGCAAGGAGCAGTCTGGCAGCCACATTTTGGACTCTTTGTTTTTTTTTTTAGTTGGTAGGCTGGTACACCCAGGTAGACAGAATTCACATAGTCAAATATGGTCATAACAAAGGACATAATTGCAGGCAATATGTTATAGTATGAGAGGTATGAGAAGATGTGCTTCAGAAGCCTAAGCTGGTAGTGGCAGGATTTGGATACATTGTCGATATGGTTAGACAGGGTTAGGCCCGAGTGCATTGTGCATCCAAGGTTTTTGATAGAGGTGGAAGTGTGGGGTGGGGGCGAGTACTGAGGCAGGATGGCCATGGTGAAGGTTGTAGGAATAGGGCTGTGTTGCTGCAGACCATGATCTCAGTTTTCCTTGGGTTCAGAAGGAGATGGTTACTTGTCAATATCAGTGAGACATACTGCTAGATCAGGGCGAGGTTAAGAACTCGATTTGTGAATTCTCAGAATTATTTGTGTGTCGTCAGTGTAGTTATAGCAGGTGAGGTTGTAAGAGCGGATGATCCCTGCCAGAGGGGTCATGTAAAGGTTGAAGAGAAGAGTTGAGAGGCCTCCACCTTGGGGTACACCAGTGCTCACTGGGTGTGCAGAGGAGACGAAAGGGGGGAGTAGGGTGATTTGCTGCCTGTTATTGAGGAAAGGAGCAATCCAGTTGGGTGCCGAATCTTGTGGACTGTCAAGGATGATCGAGTGGTTGATGGTGTCAAATGCTGTTGAGAGGTCAAGAAGAACAAGTGCTTTCCATCCTTCGGAATCTACAGAGACTTTGGGGTAATCCCAGATCAAGATCAGTGTGGTTTCTGTTCTGTGGTGTGGGCGGAAGCCTGATTGCCTGGGGTCTAGCCAGTTGTTGGATTCAACAAAACAGTTGAGCTGGTAGGATGCAGCATGGTCGATGAGCTTTGCCAAGAATCAGGTGTTGCAGATGGGCCTACTGTTTGAGAGGGTTGAGGGATACTTTCTTTAGAAGGGGTTTGACATGCACAATTTTAAAGGGTTCTGGGAAGACGCCAGGGGTGTACAAGTCATTAATTATGGATCTTGCCAGTTCTCCTGCACAAGTGGAAATGAAGATTTCTTGCATGAGAGAGGCAGGACAGAGGTCAAGGGGGAGCCAAAGGATTGGCTGCTGCATAATAGTTTGACAAATTCCACTGCCGAGATAGGTTTGAAAGAGCAGAAAGAAGGGCTTCGAGGGGGGAAGGTGGTGGATTCTTGGAGAACGGGTGTGAGGAAAGGGGTGAGGTTAGAGAGTTTGGCATTAAGGGTGGCCATTCTGTATAAATCTGTAATGTGGAAGTGTTCACTAAGGGAAGTGCATAGCGTTTGTGAGGAGGTGGGTTCACAAATTCTGTGATGATTCTATGGAGCTCTTTGCTGCTGATGCAGCAGTTTAGGATTCTTTCATTGTAATAGGCTTTTTTGGCATTTTGGATCTCTGATTTGCCATTTCAGTTAGGGTGGACGAACATCAACTTGCTTAGAGGGCTGCAGGAGGCTCGCCATTTGCGCTTACCCTTCAGGTGGGGGGTGAACCATTTGAGGATTGGTCCTTTGTGCGAGGGAGTGGCGTTGGAGGGGGTGAGGGGAAGGAGGGAGTCATTTAGCCAGGAGTCAAAGGGGTCGATGCGTATGGGTCTAACTGTGGCCAGGAATGCAGGGAGGGTATGCAGCAGTGCTTCAGCTAGGTCAGGTGGTACTCTGACCTTGTTCCAACATTTTAAATCACATTGAGTGACAGGGGGGTGGGAGTTCTTGGGAGGCAGGGTGCAGAGACAGAAAGTAAGGCTGAATGGTCTGTCCATAGGAGATGTTTGGAGGTGGGTGCCGAGGCGAGGTCGGAGGAACTGAAGATTGAATCAAGGGTGTGGCCTGCATTGTGGGTGGGTCCTGCGGTGTGCCGGGTAAGGTTGAGTGCCTCCAGACTGTCAACCAGGAGTTAGGTCATGGGTTGGGCACGTCAACCCAGATATTAAAGTCCCCAAGTAGGGTGAGTGCTGGTTGGTTAACTAGTGTGGTCGCTAGTGAGTCGCAGTTGGTTGGTGAAATGTCTGTCATATTTTGGTGGTTGGTAGAGGAGTAGGAAGCTGTGCAAGAGATTGGGCAGCAAAGTGAGTTTGACTAGAAGGGATTCACAGTTAGCTGTGCAGGGCTGGGTTTCAGTGAGTGTGAGGAAGATGGGAGGTTTGAGGAGGATGGCTATTCTGTCTCCTCTGGAAGGTCTGTTGTGGGATATGAGCGAGTAGACAGGAGGGAATAATGTGTGTGCGATTGGCCTGAAATCGTCTGAGAAACATTTTCAGTGGTGAAGATGAGATCATGATTGTCGGAGCTTAGGAGGTCAAATATCCTGTGTCTGTTTTTGGCCCGTAGCGGGCATTGAAAAGGAGGCAGGTGACTTGGTGGGAGGATGGGGTGGGGGGTTCCTAGGGTGTCCTGGCCAGGGAGGGCTTGGTTGGTCAAGGTGGCTGGTGGGAAGGTATAGGTCAGCGGGAGGATGGTGTGGCTGGTAGGAACAGGTCACTTTGTGTGACCAGAGAGGTGGTTTTGGATGTGTTGAGGGATTCAGTAGGTGGGAGCAGAGAGTGTGAGGGGCGGATAGAGAGCAGGAACAGTGAGCGGGCAGTGGTCAGCATTTGCAAGAGGAGAGGCATCAGAGCCGTGGTTGGAAGGGGGGTGGGTTGTGCCGGGCTTGGCTCTGTTGGGGAGTCGTGTCCAGGCAGAGGGGGGATATGTAGGGGGGAAAGTTTGTGTTGAATGAGGTAGGAGGGGGGCTTGGGTGACAGGGAGGTCAAATAGAGGGGCTAGAAAAAGTGAGGATGGTGGAGCGGTGAAGGGGTGGTGAGGCATGAAGAGTAGAGGCTGAGGGGCAATCTCTGCCTCTGAGTTTAGTGTGTTTGGGTGCAAGACGTGTGTGTGAGAGAGGGTAAGGAGCCGACGGGTAAAGGGGTAGAAGCGATGGTCCTGGTGTGGGCAAGACATGCCATACTGAGTGAAGGAAAAGGGGTGATTGGAGGGGTCTGTTGAAGCCAGTCAGGGTTCTGGGGTGGGTAAGAGCAAGGGGCATATTAGTCTTCAAAGAACAACATGGCTAGGCTGGTGGCAAATGTCACATCCATATCAGGGCCTTTCATTGAAGGTGCTGCTCAAAGATTTCAGGGCTATGCAGTATTCTGATGTTGCTTCTCTTATGGATCATGACTATTTATTGCAGTTAGGTGAAAAGAAGTGAATTCAATTCCTGTTATTCGGTAGCCTTTGATAGCTGCAGTCACTAATGGAGTATCCTGGTACTGCAACCATACCAACCAATCCCCAGACAAATCTTTTCAGACTACCACGTTAGGATGAGTATATGAAATTCACACACAAAAACCAAAGTCTTCAAATGATGCAGTCTACAGCTCGTATTTAAACGAAAACTGTGAGGCCAAGTGATCAGATGCCTGCTCTTCCCACAGCAGTACCACTGTTGGCAACATGTGAAGTGTTATACATTCAGTTCTTTATTGCTGAAATGATTGTATTAGCTATTTCAGGTACAACCATTTGACTAAAGTTATCAAATGTGTAAAGACGATTGATCAACCATCGTTGTCCGAGCGACAGAGCTCGAGTGGCCCAAACCTTCATGTGTGTTTGTCAACACCAACAAAAGGAGTAAAACAAAAAGAAAAAAACAGACAACCGCGTACTCAGCCTATGTTCAGACAGTGAAATATAATCACTGTCCCATCAGACCGCCTCCTGTGATTCCAAAAGTAGCTCAAAATTCACCTTTTTAGGGAGCACCACTCTTATTTTGTACTTTTTTTGATGTTTTATAAAGGGCCCATCCAGCTCAAGAGCAATGGAGCGCTCGACAAGAGCCCCAGAAACAAGAGGGGTTTACGATGGGTCCAGAGCAGTGGTAGAACTGGGTCCAGAGTTACCTAGGTTTCGGCTAGGGATTCCCTGAAGAGTCGGGTGTTCCGTTCTTTCCTGAACCGCAGGAGTGTTCCCGATCACCACCGGGATGATGTTCCTGGATGGGGGAGAAGCAGGAGAAGGACTGTTTCCTGTCCCTTTACCTGTGGCCTAGTTTAGTTTCCAGCCTAGAAATGGTCTGACTTACGGAGGAGTGCATACCGTAGGGAGGTGGGGGGAGGGGGTTAATTTTGTCTGAACCTCTGTTTATCATGTACTTCTAAGGGTCCTGCCTCCTCTTTACCCAGCAATCCTGCTCCCCTGCCCCTTGACTCTCAGCCAGCTCCCTTTTCTCTTATAGAGGGGGGAACTCTGGGAATCCCCTGACCAGGCTCTACAGGTGGTTGCCCTCCCTAAACATTCAACGACCGCAGGTAATAGTTTATCTTTGAACTCTTCAACTCTGACTTAGACAGCGCCCTCTGGCTTCCTAAAAGTAGAATATTTATTGAGTGCAGTCCTAATAAGAATGCATGCATAAAATGAAGATTGTTAATCCTGATCTTGGCCCTGTTTCTCATGTTTGTTCCGTCTGCTGTACTGGCATGTCCATTTAATACAGCAACACTTACACAATATCCCCTATAATTAAGTAAACATTATGAATCTTGGCGTGCAAGGTCCTTTACACGTTCCTTTTGAAACAGTTTTGCAAGACAGGACATCAATACATTTCAGAGAAGAAACTAGCAGAGGCACTTTTAAAAGAGAGAAATTAGGAACGCCAGCAGCACAAGGCAAAGTAATTGACAATCTAGGGAAATACAGAACAAGCAGAACAGCAGATCTCAGTGACAACATGATGGCGCTTAGGAAGCAGCATTGAGCAAGCAGTGCTTCGAATTCTCATCCATCAAGTCCATCCTTGCCCACTTGTCACTGAGGAACAGGTCTGGGGTCCCAGTTTAGGGTGCTAAGGTGGTAGCAAGTCCTTACCAGTCATTCTGTTTGCTGGATGCGTTGTCTTGACACTTCACAAACACCACAGGGCCCTTGCCGCGTTTCAGATGGGAGTAGACGCCATCCTTCGAACACAACACCAACCTAAGGAGCAAAGGAATGCAACCAAAGAAGTAAGCCCACTTCCAAAGCAGACACTGTGTTCAAGCACACAATGGCCCTCATTACGACCCAGGCGGTAAGTTACCGCCTGGGCCGTGACTTTACCACCATGGCGTAAACTACGTTTACGCCATGGTGGTTGGCAGACTTACCGCCCCATTCCGACCTTGGCGGGGCGGTAAGTCCCCAATCCCCATTTACCCTTCCCCATTCCCATTTTTGCCCCATAGGGCATAATGGGAGTGGGGAAGGCGTTAATTACGCCACCGTAAATTACGGTGGCGTAATTAACTCCATGGTCCCTTAGCGCCATGGATTTTAACACATGCTAAAAGCAGGTGTTAAGTCCGCCATGGCGCTAAGGGACCTCGTACTCAGGCGGTAAGGGTCGGTGCTGTTTACGGCGCCGTAAACCCCTTACCGCCTGAGTTGTAATGAGGGCCAATGTAACTGTACAGATAGGCAATGAAAGCAAAGGACTGCACGTTATGCCAGACCAGGAAAAGCAATAGCATCAAAGCCGCGAACTGAGGTCACATCATGAAGGTCACCTTCAGGCAGTCCTGCATTTTAATCAACAACAGTTTGCATTTTGACACTGTAAAGTGTTTACTTAAAATGGGAGGGGAACCGGCGCAATATGGGTAAAAGGCCATGGCTTGCTGGAGGTGATCCAAGTGCAATGGAACCACATGGCAGCTGACTCGAGAATATTTGTGGTTCAATTATCCAAGGTTTAGGGGGATGAACCAGCCACCCACCTCCTCCACGCCACTGCCTGCTCCCCTCCACTCCCTGTATCCCCGTGATGCATACTTGGCCATTCCTCCCCCTCCAATAGCACCCTACATAAGAGAAAACATGTTGCTGTGAAAACATGTCCCACCACCCTGCAGGGGCCTACCAGATCCCAGATATAGGAAGTGGGGCATTTTAAAGGGCCCTGTGGAGGAAGCAGAGGTGCAGCCAGGATTGTCTAACAAGTGGGGCCTGAAACTAATGTAGATGGGTCCACCACAGTGACATTAACATCTGTAAATGCCCACAAAGCGCTGGCGAGTGGGAATTTACAGAATCTGGATGGGCATTGCCCGCTCTGGCCCTACCCTGTCTATGCCTCTGGCTGGAAGCTGCCCGTACTTCCTAGTAGGACCCTGTTAACCTTGGGTGAACCTCAATATTTACCAATGAAAGTCGGGAAAAGTGTGACAAATTCACAGGATCTGAAACCATCTGAAATTCGACTCGTTGGAGTTATGGCTAAATTCATAGGTTATTGAGAATCAAAGAGTTTGCCAGGTCTCCAATCACACACGGAGCAGAGGAAATGCAGATGTGTGCCCGCTGCACTGATTTTAGGCCTGCTGGATTAAGAACAGGAAGTTCAGCTTCTGGGGCCAATTCAGGAGTTCTAGATGAATGTGCATACCTTGCGAGTGTGGCCCTTTAGCAGATGTAGGCTGCATGCGCCGAGGCCTTTGGCCGCGTAGAGCACTACAAATAATAAGTAAAGACTATTTTAAACATGATTGCAAGCAGGCAACGGATTCGATCTTGTGTGATATAGTTCAGCGTGAATTTGCTGAAACAACTTCTTCCAGTGATGAGATGTTGTAGGTGAAACCAAGAGACTCTTGGGTTGAGAGCACGCCTTTCATTGATACCTCAGCCAGCCAACCCTTAACTGAGGAGTTGTGGTGCTTGGAAGAAACGAGGAGTCATTCGATTTTGGGTGGGTTGGGTTTCTGCTGGTGGGTGGACATCTAACCTACACAGAGGCACAGCTCTTTAAGTTGGCACGTCTCTGACAACGGGGATATTGAGTCAGGTGCCATCCGTGTGTTGGCAGGGAGAGGGTTTATCCCAACTTTTAGGGTTGCTAATGGTGCCATTTATATATTGACTAGCAGGAGGTCATCTGAATCAGCCCTGATGAGGCAACGCTTTTTAGTTGGACAAATTAGGTTCTCTTGCAGATTAACCCCTTAAGTTCCAAGGACGAGATTGCTCGTACTAGGTGCATGAAGAATCCCATTCGATCATTTTTCCTAGCGTTAAGTAGAGGAGCAGAGGTGCCTCAGGTGAACTAGGATTTATAAGGAGGGTTCAGCTTGCAGAGTAGGTTAACACATTATCAAATGGCACGCATGGGCTTGAATCTGCTATATAGCTTATCAGCCTCTTGTTGCTAATTTTGTCTAGTTGAGCGTGGGTTAGAGCGGGCAATGCCACCCATGGTCAGGATGAGTCAGACCTAGCAGGCATACAGATCCGAGACGTTGGTTGTCCGGGACATGCCAGCCATGAGCTTCTGGATCTTCTCTGCTTATAGATCATACACAGTATACGGCACACTTTCATCTACTGGCATATATACAAAAATATAACATCTGATATCTGTACAAGCATAAAACCATGTAGTCTTTCTATCATGTTTATAGCATTTAGTTTATAGCATTTATTTGGGCGCCAGTGTATACAGGTAAAACTGCACTTTCCTATGATGACCAGTCTTCCTCCACAGGGCATTAAATGCAAGAAAGATTCTCCAGAGGCCTTCTGAGCCCTGCCATCGCCCTCGTGTTAAAGAGCAAAACTTGTGAATCTCCACCACTTCACCCTCTTGAATTAGTAGGGAGAGTAAATAAGAGTGGTTATACCCAGAAATAGTTGTGACTTATGGCCTGATAGGTGGTCCGATAGCACAGCGAGTAGAGGCCTCGCTTTGGCATCACGGCAGGACCAAACTCAGCCTTTCATCCTTCCGAGGTCGATAAATGGGCACCACACACTGTGGCTAGTAATAAGCAGCGCTCAAATGCCTGGGGGTTCGTAGCGCTAAATAAATGCTAAAATAATATTATTATTAAATGTTTTGCACGGTGCAAAGTGACTTTGCACTGCCAACAAACTCCCTGATTCATGGAACAGTGCAAAGTGTCTTTTGGCGGTTAAAAGTGACTTTGCACGGGGAAGAGACACTTTGCACTGTTCATGAATCAGGGTGTTTGTTGGGAGTGCAAAGTTACTTTGCACCAGTGAAAAGTCACTTTGCACCGTGCAAAAGAATTCCATGAATCAGGCCCTAAACCTCGAATCCTGCATAGATGATGCCTGGTCCCTTGCAGATGAATTCCTGGGCGTTTCACCGAGGATTCGTGGTGCAAGGTCCAGGGTTAGGAATACATTCCGGGAGGTTCTTCATCAGTGTTCGCTTGATGTAAAAGGAAAACGAGTTTCGGACATTCTATAGCAGCGAATGGACATTAGCTGGATGTGACCTCTGACCTGAGTCTCCATAGAAGCAATCTAGAAATAGATGCTGCTGCTAGGTTTCCCTGTTTCCAGCACACTCTTTGCTGAATAATAGGAGACATACATAAAAAAATAGCCAAAGAAATAATTCGGAGTGTCAATTGAAAGAGCATTATCTAAAAAGCAAGTGGAATGGAATAGGGAAATTCTGGTTAAACAATTAACAGCATCACATTGCTAGGAGGAGATAGGGGGTTCTATGGGAGCTGCCAGTCATGAAATCTCTCTCACACACACCCAACAACCCTCACTTATAAGGGAGCAGGAGGGCCTAGAAGCTTCCAAACCCCTGCCGGAACCTCTCCATCACATACACAAACTGGAAGGCGATGGGGAGGAGTTTAGGATTCCAAACCCCCTGGAAGGGAAACCCCACTCCTGCCACTCAGTTATACATCATGACTAGAACGCCTGCAGCGCCCCGCCACTCACTGACCACTCAGACTGAACCCACGACATAGAGACATAAACTGGGAAGTGCCAAAGATTACCTGTCGCACGGCCACAAGTCAGGAATATCCTCTGATACTAATGACACGCCATCACACACCGATGGGGATATCCATCACACTACCCCAGCCTCACGTCTGGGCACCGTCAGTCAGGAATCGCAAAGAAACACACCACATCAATAAACCCAGACATCAATAAACCCAGACTGGTAGGAAAATGCCAGGGCCTAAAGGACCAACAGCTCACCAACATTGATTGACAGATGATTGGTTGGTAGGGTTGTCGGTTTCAGACCCCGCTGCCGGGACTGTCCACTCACCACGCCAGGTCCCTGGAAAGGTCTGCAAGAGTTGTCATGCCGACCTTTCCGTTTTTTCCAGATGACGCCACGAGGTCTGGTAATTACTGCAGGTGGTTTCTACCGCCTGTGGTAATTACCACATGGCCTACTACTTGTGTGGTGGTAATTACCGCCACACAAAAGCAGGCAGAAATAAGAGTTTTGCAAGCCAAAATCGGAATTTGTCAGAGTGGTAAAACACGCAGTAATAATTACTGGATGCTTCACCTATGACAGATCAGTTACTGGCAACGCAGGTTAATTTGAGGAAAATTGCCGGCTTCTTGGTGAAATTTTGAAGTAGCAAAAAAAAGCTTACTTTTTCTGTGTTTCCCCTGATTTCACTCTGACTTTCTGGATGTCCAGCGTGTAGGTGGTCCACCAGTCGGACCAGCTGAAGATGGAATCTTTTTCCCATTGCATCTTCAACATGAGCAGCTCACCGATGTCCACCTCGGTGTAGAGCAGGAACGAGTAGGTCTTGTTTGTAGAGATCTCAGGCCTGCAAATGAAGAAAGTTCGATTAGTATTAGAGTTGGAACACAAGACGAATGCAGCTAAATGGCAACCACGCTGATAAGTTTGAAATCAATTGGTAAAATGGCTCAGGGGGTTAAACGCTCGCTGCTGTGACCTGTGTTTGATCTGCAGGTCGCAGGTTTCTTCCCAAGGCCAACTCAGCCTTTCATCCTTCCGGGGTCAATAATGGAGTACCAATTTCGATTGGGTAATAATAGTAATATATGTAAATATGTTCTATATAAAGTGCTTTAGATTAAAGTGATATATAAAGAAACAATTATAATATTGCAACCCAACCAAGTCAGTATGCCTCAGACAAACAAAGAAATACATCAGTGTGCCTAGGCTGGACTTCCTAAATATTAGTCATTCATTGGCTGCACACTTGACCACTGTAGGAGCGTCCCAGGGTCCGAGGTCGTCAATACGAAGTAAGAATGAAGGCAGGAACGAAGGGTAGCACCGGGGCGCAGTCAAGGACTACCATGGGATCCTGCATGCTGGCTGCCAAAGCTTCCAACCAGGATTCCTTCATCAAGAAAGCAGAGCCACTCTGGCTACTGTGGCCATCAAGGGCGATACAAGATAAGAATCTTAGAGATCCCGCCATCTGTCTCTGTTCTAAAAGGTAAGCTATTGACGAAGCATGCAAACAGGCTTATCGACCTGCCCCCTGAAATGCAGCTCAATCATTAACAAAGACTAGCAGATCATTTGGTATGGGCCTCCAGGCAGCTATTGAAACAAAGATTACTCCGGATTTGGGACCTGGGTGAACTAGTGAAAACGTTCATGCTTTATTTTGCCCAATAATTGAACATTTGAGACATCTTTTTTCAAAGTTTGATGACTGTCTGCCATTTTATTGCCTATTTAGAATTTTGGCTATGCACTATCCACTGAAGCTTGTCTTCATTGGTTTGCCGAAATGCGGCTTCTGATTTCACATTTGCTTTTGCGCATCACTGCTTACAGTTATTGCTTCACAGCCCTTCAAATGAACATTTGCTCCCAGATCTGAATACTTGCACTTATCAGTTTAGTGGACCCAACATTGATCACGAGACTGCGTTGGAAATCTCATGAGAATGCACCTGGATAAGGCAAAACCCTATAGCTGTCTTGTCCATTTCAGTGACTTTAGTAGACGGAGATCCCTTTCTAATGTAGAACACTAAACAAACATTTAATTGCAATGCTTTGATTAAAGGGGATTATAGAAACGTAGTCAATTCTCTTCGTGGACTTCTGGAATAATTTATATTTTCAACTATCTATCCACAAACAAACGGATTTAACAAGCCATGAAGAGTTGGGTCCCTTGTACACAGATTGTGACTTGCATGAACTTTTTTTCTCTTAGGTCAGGAAATCACCATCCGTCCTGAGGTATCTACTCGTTTCGCACATTTCTTCCCCTTGTGAATGTTGAAGCTGGTCGCTCTACAGCACGGTTATACTGTGCACCGTGTGTATGATATGATAGGTTATTTATAATGTGCTTAATACCCAGAGGTTTCTAAGCGCGGACCCGGGGATCGAACCCGTGTTGCTCCGTGTCGTCTTGCTTCCATGGCGAGCACATTGCTCCTGAGCTATCCTCCCGAGACTATATAGTGTACATTTATGTTGCACTATTTCCTCTGAGGACACAATGGGAGGGAATTAAGGCTGTAAAATGGGGAGTGCTGGAATGGTCATGGTTCATGTTTGGCCTTTCTGATAGCTCTATGCTGGTAATTCAGGGTTGTGCTGGTCCAACCAGTGGTTAGCGGTTAGTAAAACCAGGATCATATGTGTGTCCTTATTCTCCCACAGGGTCTTTACGGCTAGCTTGTGTGTCTATGTGTGGGGGTGTTTCGTCCACTTGTCTTTCCATGCCACTATGCTATAGCAATGTTAGTCTTTTTTCTATTTCATCTCCAAATGAATAGTTAGGTTGTTGAGTAGAGCCAAGCATGAATACCTCCATTTTGGAAGAAGAGACTGTCTCCATTCCACCTGGAGGTTGCGTGGAGCGAAATTGTAAAGTAATGCCAAACCCAAGACTCAAAAAGTTGCTGCATTCCTAAGCTCATCATTGAATGCATTAATTAGCTCAGCAATTGATCAAATCTGGACACATAACAGGTCAGACTCACATTATAATGGCCATGTTGGCGTGCTCATCGTGGGTCCCGAAGAGAGAGAGGAGGAATGGCTGATTCGTCATCGTCCAGTTCTTGGCTCCGAAGAAATGCACTTTGACTTGATAATGAAACACTGCCAAGTGAAGAAAGATGCATTGCATCACCACAAGTTCCTTAAACATTGTTGAAACATTTTTAAAACCAAACTTCCAAAAGAATATGATGGTGCTGAGCGACCACTGAAGGTTGTCAGGTGCAGGCAGAGCCACAGTCAGCAGAAAGGCATAGCATGTCCTTTCCACTGTACCCAATCATTGATGATGTTCCATCCAATGTTGGGCACGTGGAGCCACTGAATGTTAAAAGGCAATCAGGATTTCAGGATATCCCCGATATCCTGGATTAGGATTCGGGGGGCTGAGAAGCTCATCTCATCTGCAGTACCGTGAGCACTTCTCGAGGCCACACATCCCAAGAGGGAATAGAGCTGGACCAGATGTGACTGGATGCAATCACCAGCCCTAGGAGAAAAGGCTTAACATATGAACGGTTAAGGAGACAGAGGAGGGAGAAATTCAAAGTCGTGGACAGAATAAATGCAGCACAGCGGCATCCTTACCCAGAAGCAGAGTACTTCGTCAACCAGAGGGGACAATACGAGGATCTGGAGGTGATGCTGAGGGTTAAGTAGGAGCAACATTACAACATATGGTTCCTGGAAATCTTGAAGCACACAGGGAACAACCTGACTCGCTCACAGCAGGAGCACTAAAGACTATAACACGTACATTTGAAAACGTCTTGGAGACCATAGCAACAGACAGGTGTACAGTTGGACAACATGGAGAGCGTGTGTGTTAAAAGCAAAGCTGAATCTGGGAAACTGGATTTAGCGGGCGGTCCTTATGGGCTGTCAAATGCTATGGGCCCAATTCGCAAAGTTGGCATGGGCAACTTTGACTTAAACTTGGAGATGGCTGTTTGTTAAAAAATAATAATAATAATAATAATGACTAACTCTGACTTACTCCCGACTTACTCTCAAATAAGCAAAGACCAAACCAGTTCTTATTTCTTTGTGAATTGAATAGCCCGCTACGGGTTTAAATGAAGGATAATTCAGTTAATCATAGGGCCTTCTTTGATTTATTGGGTATGTATGTGTGTGCCTGTCTGCGCAAGATACCAGACCAGATATAACATAAGGATAATTCTGATCTTTGTCTTATTTATGGGATTTGCATCATACAAACCACAACAAAGGACAGTTCATTTTTAATAGTGCCGTATTCCTTTCGAAAACATAGACGGGCCTTGCAGGATACGTTTACTGATTATACATTTTTAGGACAACGTGAAATTGAGCAACTATAGTCTTACATGTCTTTCCATTTTCTTTAAAAAAACTATTGTACCATTTTCAAATGGACTCGCCGAGAGCAGGGCTACGGAGCAGTAAATATGCTCAGTGCGTTTCCACACTCTGCGGGGGGAGACTGACGCGTCATTTGGATGCTGGTGGAGAGGCTCAAATCCCAATGGAGTTCTGCATGTTTTTGAAAAATGACAAAAGCATGAGGATTTCATAGGGATTCATAGGAGTGACATGTTCCATGCACATACACAGCAACTGCCATGACCACTTCTTTCCAGGTTGGGCTCTACAAGAACATGAAACTGAACCGCCCAGATTCCTGTGTCTTTTCCCTCCTGGACCAGGACACAATCAATATCACTCAGAACAGACCAAAGACAGCGTCCACTTCGGGAAATATAAGCCTCGCTTAAAATAAGCAGTGAGGAGTTATTGCACCCAGGTCAATTTTCCTCAGAGTAAAGGATTGTCTGCTAGTACCTGCAGGAGGATCCCATGAGCTTCACTCCCTACCCTTCCTACATCCCAACAATAATAGTTTATTCTATACAGAAAGTTATGGTGTCGCAGAATGAGGCTTATAATCATCCAACTGTGACGTTGCAACCAGTAGATTATACCAAGGATAAAGTACCCACTAATCACTGAGGAGTTTTGTGACCAAATAGAGGAATTCTGAGTCGACTTGCAATATCCTTTTTACGTACGGTAGGGGATATTTTATTACTTATAATACATGGCCACACACTGTCAGCCCCTTAAATATCTGGTTTCTTGTTTAATCTAAAGTAACAGATCATCAATTTGGATGATCCATATAGTCCATATAGAATATGTTTGGTTTTGAAAAAGCTAATATGCAGCTTTGAATGTGATCTAACAAAATAGTTTAAACTTTTCAATGAAGTACATTGAAAAAACGTTTTCATTGTGTACTTCAAGATAAGTAATAACCTGCACCTTCTTGCTAACAAGTGTTAACCTTCAGCAATGCAAAAATGAAACATTGTACCATAAACAGTAACTCGGCAATTAATTGCTCTTAAGTGTCATAGGAATTTTACAAGATTGTAACTGCTTTAATTAATTGCTGCATCAGCACGCTGGGGGTCAGGGGGTTGCCAGTAAATCAGATGGCTAGGGACGCAGCCTTGCACCGCCGGTGCAAGCTTGCGTCCCATGCTGCCTGATGGCCAGCTCCCCCGCCGCCATCTCTCCCCCATCCTCCGTCCCATTATTTTTTTTTCACCCTCCCACCTCCTACTTACCTTATTTCAGCAGTGGCAGGTGCCGCCAAATCCACTCCTACCCCTTGCCTTCCGCAGGCTGCCATGGAAAGGGAAGAAGTGCTCCATACGGAAACCTGCCTTCCCTTTCCATGGCAGCCATTTTTGTAAAGATTTTTCCTTTGTACAACGGAAGCTGCACGTGTCCCGTGGTATGAAGGAAAATACTATTTTTTTAGCACCCTGGGTTACCGCTTTGGGGGCCTGGGGTTCTAATGGCCTTAACAGCCCATTCCAAGCGCTGGAACGGGGGGGATTAACAACCCGGATCCTTCGTTAATGGCCCTCATTTAGCTCGGACCATTTACTTGAGCTGCCTGGCTATTCCAGCCTTTGGAACGGGGGGGGGGGTTCACACCACAGTGGCAGCTGGCACATGCAGCAAAAATTGTGACCTCACAACTGAAGCATAATAACCGATTAAGGAGCGGTTGTGATGTTGTTTTCTTATTATAGGTCAGTTGTGATGTCACAACTGGACTGTAATCAAATTCTTTCCAAGCTTTTATATGGATATTGCAGGCTGTCATGTATCATAAGAATATTATATCGCATTAATTATATATATAATGGTACACATACTATTAGTGAGAAATTCGTTGATCACAAAAACAAACCAAGCAATTTACATTATATGTAGCTGCAATAAACTACTTAATCTCGACCACCAGTACTACTTAGAGCAATTCTGCAACGTTCTGATGGCACCTACAAGAAGAACTATGCGCATACCTTTGTATGGCATCTGGGATCGAGTTTTCAGATACATTTTGGTGCTCCGCTTGCCCCGCACTTTGTTGACCTTGTAGCCCAGAGTGTTGCAGCGGTTCTTCCGGCAGCTCAGGCACAGCCCCTTCTCAAATGCTTCCTTTGAGTTGCAGCGAAAAGCCATGCTCTGCTTTTGATCATGGAGCAGAGAGTCAATGAAGAGATGGATGGAGCGCTCATGGGAGCACTTGACCAGCTGGTCCATGTCTTAGAAACAAAAAAAAGACAAATTAACAGTCAACCTTTCTGATAAACAAAGGGGGTGGAGCTATCCACAATGATTCACAGGAATTATTCATTTTATAATAAAAAAGGCTTTTTTTCTTTTTTTTTTAATTTTTATTTGTGCTTAGTCAACATATGACTTTTCACAATTGAGCAAAAACAAACACATACATTTTTCCTAGCGAACAATCAATCATAATTAAACATTAAAATAACATTTACAATCCATCGTGAAAAAGAAAAAGAATTAATAGATACATAAGGTCCCAACATAAACCACAAATAAAATCACGCTAAAATATAATTAATAACTCATTTTTTTACAAAAATCTAAGAACTTCCATAGTTAAAAAGGTTTCTTCCCAGCCGACATTCACCTCCAGAATTCATCTGAGTGTAGCAAATCAACATTCTGAACAAAACTTGAAGTGTACAGCCCTGTGCTCGTTCAACCCTGAACATGTTATTAGAAGATGTTTAACATTCTGTTGTGCCCCCACATCACAAATTTAACAAATACTATCACTTACTGGGCCCTTGTTCCTTGTGTTCAGTAGTGTTCTTGTGGCATATAAATTTAGACAGAACCTTAAAGAATTCCCCCACCATCTGGGATTTCGAAACCTTCTCAGGTACGGCAACAAATAACCCAAGGGATTGTCATTTACTACAAAACTGTCGAAGAATTTCATGCTAATGAAAGACGACCTTGTTTCTAGCCAATCTATTTCACCTATAGTTTTTTGTTTTGTTTTAATGGGTTATCCCTCATTTCCTTTTGCATTTCATAATTATACCTAATGCATCCTGTTTCAGTTCTCTTGAACAGACATTGGTATTTCTTAGCATTAGACCACCTATGTCCCCATAAAGAGAGTTCTTAACCAGTGTTGTTATGGATCTGTACAGCATGATCATTCTCCATTCTGCATGAAATTTCAGTGATTGAAGACTTAACTCATACCTTAACCTAGCCATAGGAAGTGATTGTGGTAGGTTAAAAACCTGTTTCCAGAGCAGTCCCTCTAATCAAACCCAGTTGATCCTCAAAGTCCATTTATCGATCTCTATTCCACACATTACAATGGGTATTACCTTGCCCTTATAGAACTTGATTAAAGGCAAGATAGTGAATCTACAGTAGGTATGCAAGACCTTTTTCATTTGACAGACACGTTGGTTAACCTTCTTCCTAATGTCATCTTCAAGTGCTTTCACTGAGGGATTTGGCATTATCATGATACCCAGGTATTTTATTTCCTTCACCACGGGCAGGGTCAAATCAGCCATCTTCCACCTGGCACCGCCTGTTCTTTTCTAATTTGAAAGACTATAAGCCATAACTAAGGTTTTGGTCAGATTAATGACTAAATCATTAAGATGGGCATTGTGGGGTACATTTATCCATCCAGCAGAATTCCCCAACATCACCAAACTGCATTTTTCAGCAGTACCAGCAGAACGGCTGCACTGGCTCTGTTGAGCACCATTGCATTGCACCAAAACTGCATTTTGCAGTCACCAAAATAATGGCTGCTCTGTCTTTGCCAAGCACACATGGGGCGAGATGGAACATGAAACACCCCAATAAAGGCTGCCAGTGTTTTCATTATGTGCACCAAAGAAAAGAATTGAAAAGCAGAGCTGCTATGCTGCAAGCTCAAAATTTACAATTGAAAAAGGAAATATTTTGCATTAAAATGATTGTGCCCTGGTGCTCTTTTCCACAATTTCAACAGTACACAGTTCTGTTCCAGTGAGACCCAGTCCATCCATATTCAGGTTGTGCTCCAACAAAAGGGGGCATTTCTCACTGAATGACAGACTGTGACAGGCAAGATCTGTGAAATAACAAAGAACTTCACTCCAAGCCATACGGAAAAACGCTTGACTTTTTGCAACAAAATATCACAGCTAAACTCTTCACAAGAAGCCCTATCTCTCTGAGCTTATGTCAGTTTCAGTGGACCCTTGCCTTGAACAGATGTCTG
Source organism: Ambystoma mexicanum (assembly GCF_040938575.1). Lineage (NCBI taxonomy): Eukaryota > Metazoa > Chordata > Amphibia > Caudata > Ambystomatidae > Ambystoma > Ambystoma mexicanum. The sequence goes on from NC_090921.1 coordinate 657,138,276, forward strand.
TGTATAAGAAATTGACTAGGGCTACAAATAATGTTTAGAATCCAGATGTAAGAGAAAACTGCATTGTGAAATGACAGCAAATCAAAGTTAACCAAGTGTCAAATTGTGCTTTTTACAAACAGGGAAATGTCTGTTTAAAAGTAAATTGTTGAATTAAGGGCCTGTCCTTGCATATAAATGGGAGAGGGTTTGTTTTAAAACACATGTAGGATATTTAATTCCAACAGTTTTGCTTTCTGGTTCAGGAAAGAAAAAAATAAATAAATTTGCTGAAGAACAGCTTTTTTTCCTGGCCTGGCTTCAAAGGACTTTGCTTCCTGGGAACAGGATCTGCCTCCGTTGTAGTGGACAGCCCCCAAGGCATATGAATAGGCAAGGGTGGTGGATCTCGCACACTTATCAGGACTCTGTGGCAGTGCTTCAGTCTGGCACAATGGATTTCTGGGACACATAGGTGTGGCTTTTTAGCAGCACCTCGCCTCAATTCAAACTGGGGAGCTTCAAAGGTAACTCGATTGCAACATTGGACTCAGGCTGGCTAAAGCCTGACATTTGACTGGGGTTTGGGAAGTATTCCCTTATTTGGAAGACGATGCTGGCACATTTGGGTCAAAAGACTGTCCTCAATTAATAAACTTTAAATTAACAAGGGGGTCCTGAAGTCCCTCTGCCAGACATTAGTCCTGGTTACGAGAGACTTACCCAGAGTATTTAGCTCACTATCTTTCACAGAGAATAAATATCCCAAACATATCAGTCTTTGTCGTGCCCTGGGGCAGTCCAGCACCGAAACGCTAGGCAATTCTCCTCTGAACAAGAGTACCAACAGAAACCCCAGACACGTGTTTCAGTCTGGTTGGACCTCATCAGTAGGGTGGATCTGTGCCTCTCTAAGAATAGTGAGTCCACGTCTGGATTCCCCTAGTAACTTAGGGTGAGACCCAAAGTTACTTAAATATGCAAATTAACAAGGGGGTCCTGGGAGCCCCTCTGCTAGACATTAGTCCTGGTTACGAGAGACTTACCCAGAGTCTTTAGCTCACTATCTTTCACGAGAAGAAATATCTGGGGCAGTCCAGCACTGAAATGCTAGGCAATTCTACTCTGAACAAGAGTACCAACAGCATCCCCAGACACGTGTTTCGGTCTGGTTGGACCTTATCAGTAGGGAGGAGCTGTGCCTCTCTAAGAATAGTGAGCAAGGGGTCTACGTCTGGATTCCCCTGGTAACTTAGGGTGAGACCCAAATTTACTTAAATATGCAAATTAACAAGGGGGTCCTGGGAGTCCCTCTGCCAGACATTAGTCCTGGTTTTCGAGAGACTTACCCAGAGTCTTTAGCTCACTATCTTTCACAGAGAAGAAATATCCCAAACATTTCAGTCTTTGTCCTGCCCTAGGGCAGTCCAGCACCGAAATGCTAGGCAATTCTCCTCTGAACAAGAGTACCTGGGTAAGTCTCTAGAAACCAGGACTAATGTCTGGCAGAGGGACTCCCAGGACACCCCTTGTTAATTTGCTTAATAAACTTTAAGACCTTTATTTCTGCAACCGGAAAACACGGTAATACAACAGTTTAACAGTTTTAATGTAATTTTGATGGCATTAAAACAAGACATTATTGTATCTTTCCCTAGCATGTGGGGGATGCAAACGGCAGAGAAATGTAAACCATGGGCTTTGAAATTTACTGCAAACATGCTTGGTGATAATAGGTACACATATCTAAAATTGTAGAATTTTAGGTGAAGCGGTTCCCACTAGAAATGGCGAACGATTATTAGAACGGCAAAACGATATCGTACAAATGTGGGAATTGGAATGATATGCTCAGTGTAAAATCTGGAATCTGCCTATGTGATTTCAAAAGTGCTATAACAGTAAACATGTGCAATTTATGTCATAAATGATTTTGGCAAAAATAACTGTGGGAGGGCCAAGGGCCTTGTAAACCCACACCATAAAACTGATGCCATGTCCCTGAAGTCCAATCGGCTGACAGGAAGGCGTAAAAGTAAACCCTGACCAATCCAGTTGTTAGAGGTATGTCAAACCAATGGTCTGCCCCCATAGTAAATCCTGTGATGTCATCCACCTTATAACAGGTGGAAGCTCACAGAGACAAAAGACACTCACTTCTGAATTTTCCAGCTCCTGCATATCCAGATATCCCATATTCACTCTACAAGATTCCAGATTCCACTGCCAGGCCAGAGCATAGCTGACCCTATCCAGGCAGGACCAATGATCCAGAAAACCCGTACTAAAAATCCCAATAACTCAGGGAGAAAGGGGAAAGGTGGCTGAATCCTCATTGGGATTATCCAGTACTGCCTGCTTGCCCTGCACCCACGTTATCCAGCTGAGGTACCACTGTGCTGGTACCAGACCTTTGCCCAGGTGTTTTCTTCTCGGAGAGCCCGCCGCTGTAACCAGTGACCAGATATTGCCTTGGTGTCCAGAAACCCGGTCCGCTGCCCAAAATGCTCCATTCAAGTGTTTGCTGTGAGTATTTCCCTTCCCCAACAGCCACAAACTGCATCCCTTGCTCTGTTACCTTGTATTAGGTCCCATCCCACAGAAATCCCATAACTGCCTTAGCAGAAATCCTTAAAACTGTCAGAATCCTCTGTGCATCCTGTCCTTGATCTCTAAGTGTTAGCGCCATTCTTTTCGAAATAATTCTGCCCTTGTGTAAGGTCTTAGTACGATTTTGATTAAATAAATTAATTCTGCCTAAAAGAGGCACACAGAGTGAAGGGGTTAAAACAGCAGCTTAACCTTTCTATTCATGGCTGGTGTTTCTCTTTTCTAGCTACTAAAATGTACTTTAAGTTTTAGTTTAAGTGAAACTTGTCCTTTTCTTTCCAAACAGATTTTCTCTGTCATCTGCTGTTATTCTTAAAACCAAATTTCCTTTCCCATTGAGAATCTCATCCTGTCATTAACTTAGAGTTATCATTTCACTTTCATATTATCCATGTGATGTTCATCTGTCACTCAGCATAAAAACTGTATTTCGATTTTGTCTATACAACCCGTTTTTCAAACCGTTTAGACATTTAAACCTGTGAAAATAAGCAAATGCAATATATACGCGTGTGATTTGGCTGAACTGTGTTTTTCACTTTCAAGTTAATTTTCTTATTTGTATCCCCGTTGTTAGGACATTGCTTGTAGTTTGCGAGTGTTCTTACATCCCTGATACAACTATAACTCATATTTACCTCATTCATTCAACCGCACATGTAAATCAAACCTTTACTAATTCTGAGTGCTATTTTGTTCAATTGCCTCTCATTTTGTGGGGGAAGGTCGATTTTAATTCTGTTTGTTGCCTAGTATACCTGACAACTTGCTACTCCTTGTTACCCACACAAAATTCGGTTAATAGGGGTTTGAGGGAGTATTGCAGGGGGAAATCTTAACTGGGGTGCTAACTACCCGAAAAGTAATATTGCTCTCATTCATTTGTGCTTTGTGTATGTTATTTTAAAAGGTCAAACTAAGTATATTTCATCAATTTACCTTGTAATTATCACCCCATTGGTGATTGCTGCCCAATATTAAATTTGTGTGATTTTATTTGAAGTTAAAATAAAAATATATTGTATTATCACCCACCGGCCTGGTTCATGGTCCATTGTGACCCAGGTTATTTCTAAAAGTGGGTGTGAGATGGGTTGGGTGCCAGCTCAATCCGAATTCTTAGGAAATAAAGTAAAACATTTGTAATCATGCGCCAAATCCTAGGCTAGTGGCAAGAGTCCTGGTCTGGTGTGTGATGCCCGATTAGATTCCTTAACAGCATCATTTTCCAAGGTGACTATCAGGCACTGTAAACCTATCGGAGTATGGTCTAGAAGCACCATGTCATCCAGAAAGGCCAAACAAGTCAGCTTTAGGTCGCCAATTTTAGGAGAAATCATTGCATGTGATGCCAATTTGTAACATAGATCAGCCAAAAAGAGGTTAAAAAGACAGGGTGCAACAATGCATCCCTGTCTTAAACCTCTGGTCGTAGGGATCGACGAGGACAAATCACATTCTAAATGTAATCTTACCTGTATACTGGTGTTGTTGTGAATGTGAATTATAGTAGCCAAGAGTCCATCAGGGATACCCCAATCTTTTAATTTGGCTTCATAATTTCCTTCTATTTATGGTGTCAAATGTGCTGGGCAAGTCTATTCAGGCCCCATAGAGATGGAGATCTTTATCTTGCTTCGTATTTAAAATGTTAAGGACCAGACCATGTAGTGTAGTTGAGAGTCCCTTGCGAAATCCCATCTGGAACTTCAAAATACTATGTATCCATTCCGCCCAATTCACTAATTCTTTTAGAATAATTTGGGCAAAATTTTGCTCTCAACATCCATTAAAGCTATCGGAGTACAGTAAAGCAGTACTTTTATTCAACAATATGTCTGCCACTTCCTCAAGAAATCCATTCAAATTTGAATGTGCAAGGCACCAATATAGATTAACCAATACCATGGAATTACATATATACTGACCAGAAAAACAAGTCCTGACTGGCAGGATGCCCAATCTTTGAGGGAAGTTGTATTATGGATTTTACCAGGGAATTTTGTACAGCAACCACTAGCCCCCCGAAGGCCTGCCCCCATTTATGTTGGTTGCCAACTGGTTTAAGATTGTAAAACCGTCATATTTAAATGACTACCTTAACCATGTCTCCTGTAAAAGTATTAAGTCATTGTCTTGAAAGATATATTTACTCATTTTTTTCTTTTTTGAAGGAAATGGAACCCCGCATATTCCAAGTCAGATGTCTAAACGGTTCATCCACCAAAGTAACTCTTCAACGCTGTTCAACTTCTGAAAAACCTCAGTAAGACATCCCGGTAGTAATGCCCAAATTATGTTTTTTCCACCCTCTGATCCCTTCTCCCACCTCCCTTAGTCAAACACTTTGTATGCTCTCCACCCCTACTTAGCTGTCTTTTCCTAGTGGTTCAGTTCTTCCTTACAATCTAGTATGTATTGACCGTGCCCTCGATTATCAGGGATTACGGCCAATGAGGGTGACACCTCCAGGCTTAATTCTCCCAAATCTTTATAAGAGCTCAACATGGCCGTCGCTCCCAACTGGGATTTTATTACTATTTCCACTACATTTATATTCTCATTGTGAGGAAAACGTATTCGATCAATATCATGTGATGCCAGTAGAAATAAGTCCCATGGGATAAATCAGTTCTTTTCAACCAAATTCTAGGAATTGCAAAAGGGCTCTGGTCCTTCATGGGTGATTGTTCAGAACCCTCGTCCCAAAGCACTTTCCAATAGGACATAGCCAAAACACCATGAATCAGGAGGTGATCTTCCTTTTTGGCAACTGCCTCGCCATCATTTATTCCCTTATGGGTGCCTGGCTTACCAGTTGGAACGGTTAAATCCAGAGTGCTTTTATCCATAGTTCTCCTCTCCTGTGACTGCTTATGTGTCTCTCACAAGGAAATCGGTGCTACGCGTAGCAGAGACTTCTTTGATTCATTTAGGTTATCCGCTTGTATGCCCACACTAATTGTGGTGATTATTAGAGAAGGATGTTTGTTATGCTTTGACAGTAATCCATTGACAGCATTCTCATCTAATGGTACAGCATCTTCCTTCTTGTCTCCTTCATCAAAAGAAGGTTTATTAGATGTTTCTTTGTAAACCCTACTAGCAACTTTATTCAGGGCATTAAAGAAGTTCCTTTTTCCTGATGTTTTTTGCTTTAGCTGTTCAAGACATACCCCTTTTTCCCAACACTACATGTTTATGAGAGTTCCTATCCTGGTGGCATGTTAAGCTGTAAATATAAGCCACACTGGAGTTTAAGGTATGGTGACTAGTAGCTTTCAAAATATCCAAGCAACATCAAATTGATATCACAGATATGTCAGCCCTCTGAGCACAGCCCTGCTGTGGAAGGGTTGTGTGTATTCCCCCCAGCCAAGCAGTCACTGATGCTCCCAGCAAGACTGTAGACCTGGGGGTTGTCTTTCTTTGCTCCTGATGGCAGGTAACACCCCCTCCAATGTTACAGCCACTCCACAGGAAGTCATCCTGGGAACAGGAATCAAAGGACACACCCTTCACAAAAGAACCATTGTCACGCCAGGGTGCTACATACCAAAAGGGCACTTGAAGCTATTGACAAAGGAAGGGGTGGGTTAGTATAGCAAGAGGGAGACCAGCTGGAGAAAGGCTCCACCATCTTGTTTTCTCTCTTTATATATAGCCCTTCCTGTCCCCTCCACTTCCATTAACACAAATTACTTGTGGGTGTGATGTCAGAAGACAAAGTCCACTTGTTCCAAGAACAGGGAAAAACATGTTTGCCTTAAAAAGAAGGTATCTGCAACTCCTTCTTTGAATAATTTCTGGACTTTAACCCGTGAAAAAGCTTTAGTTTGGACCCTGTTGGAGAGCAGTCCTTTCCAAAGTTCCCCATTTATGAGGTGAAGACAGGTAGTCCAAGGCAGAGTCAAGCTCTGTGCACTAGCCACCACAAGGGCACATTGGTTTTGATCTGCTGCTGGAGCAAGACCTGCCTTTCTGCAAGCCACACTACTACCTCACCTTGCTGAAGGACCCCTGCAGGTGTGTGCCAGCCCCCCCCCAATTTTTGGGAGCCCAAGAAAAGTACTACTCTTACCCCTAAAATCCTGGAGTGGGAGGCAAAGCTCCTAAGAGCCAAGACAGCACGGATTCCTGCAATGTCCTCATCAATCCTCTGAAAACCGTGATTCGAGCCCTTTTGACCCTGTTCGAACCAACAAGACCCTCCAGGAGCTGCCTTTGGCAGTCACCAGTTTTCAGAACCCTTTCCCGTTACAGTTTGCCAATTGTCAATTTGCCTCGGAACTACATCAACTAAAGTGTATCATTGTCTCGGCTCAAACAAAGAAACATTGCTGCCTCTCTATCCACTCGAACTGCTGTTTGAACCTCCAGCCTCTTCATAGCTTATCGTGTCAGACCGACTTGCCTTGCACATGCTGACCTCAGCCAATCCACTGCAGAGCCTCAGTCAAACCGAACCTGCTGGTCTCCATGACCTGCATCGCTTGAGGTACGCTTTGAAGCATTCCATCCTTCTCTCCAACCCCACCTTGACATCTGCTTGCCACTGGACTACAGCGGCTGTTGCATTTCAAACCGAATATGACTTCTGAACTGCACAGAGAAGATTGGTTCACCATTGTGAAACTACCAAGACACTGCAAAAGTATTATTGCCTGATTCTGCCCCCTTCCGCCATTTTGGGCAGTAGAGACTGGTTAGTTCACATTGATCCCTTATGCAACTCAAGAAGATAAGCTTTTTGCACACTGTAGTTTTTGCGCCTTTTCTACCCCGGCATCATAGCCCATAGTGCTACATCCTGATATTGTACACATTCTGTGTTCTTACTATGGGTGTGGGCTTTTGTAATATTTTCTATTTAGTGATTATTGCATATGGTGTGTTTAATAAAGTATATATATTTGTATAGAACCTTGACTAGACATCCCTTTATTTTGGACTGTTGTGCTTTGCTCTCCGGGTTGCTACTGAATCACATTCACAGCTCTCTTGAGGGTATTGCCTTCTCACAGCCCAGGTTACCACAAAAAGCAAAGGAGGTATATCTCTTTACTGTGCCTGCTTTACCTTTATGATTGTGTTCACTTTTGCTTTGTCGAAGAGTGTGGACTGAGTAGGCACTTTAGCCTCTACTCATCCTTACATTCTTGCAGGAAAAAATACATTTGTCACAGGCATTTTTTACAGTTGACTCTAGATCTTGGGGAGGTACGAGAGAGAGAGAGCAAGAGCATGAGATAGAGTGACACTGACTGACCAACCCCACTGTCTGTGTATGTTTTGGGCTAGAAAAAATGAACTCATGAAATCTCAGCTGTCTACCTTTCAAAATGCACTTGCCAATATTGTCAGTTACATATACTAGGCAGATGGATTGTAGAAGTAGAAGTAGTACGAAACTTTATCTTGGCCATAAAAGTAGACATATAAACAATAATAATCACAGAGTACCAAGTTAAAAGTAAACACTCACCCAGTATTACAGGCTAAAATTGGTAAGGAAGCTACCTATAGCAGACCATGGTCGTACTAATTACGAAATAACATGCATATAAACAGGTAAAAACAGTTGGTACACAAACAACCACAAGAGAAGCCTATTAATCAATATATTTCCGTTTTAGGCACCAGGCTCTTCTCAAAAATAGCAATTGCCCCTGAAGGTCTGCTTTACTTTGGTTGCATAAAAAGAGTTTTAATCCCCCTACAGTACTCTTTATGCAATGTGTTTGGTAAATTGGGACAAGCCACGTATGTCCAATATATCTATTCAAGGGGCAATTTTTTTTAAATCTTCAGCCCCTTTCTCACACATTTTACACACCTATGTGTCTCCTCTGCCCCAGGAGCTTGTAACCACTGCAAGTGGAAGTATTCCCAGTCTAGCTTTCAGAAACAGAATTCATGCCTCCTTATCTTCAATAAGCGTGAAATACTTTTCCTGACCAAAGGATTGTTTCAAATCAAGATATCGCGCCTTTGTGCCTAATGGGCCTATGTCCAAAAACCTTGATTTATAAAAATAATAATTTTACTTCTGCTTAATATGCTCTTTTGTGGTCAAACGTTTTTGATGCACAGCAGCAAGGATTGGGGGGCAGGGAGGCCAGGTTTTGCACTCAGATCAATCACGTAGTCTTAATGGACACTGAGAGCAAATGTCCTAGACTTCTTTCAGATGAACACTTTTATGAGAAGATATCAGATAACCCAACCACTCGTTTATCAAGAGAAATAAAAAGAACGCCTCTTTTCTAAATAACCCGAGCCTGAAGGTGGAAGCATTTTATATTATGCCCAAGACCCTCAAAATGATCGCACATCCTCCAGAAAGGCTTATAGTGGTAGCAATTGACTCAATATTAGAGCCAATATATTTGTGGATTTGTTCATAAAACCATTGATTCGGGAACTGACATCATAAGTTCCATGGGGGCATTGACATGCTTATATTTAAAGATTAAAGAAACTGATAAATTTGTCACAATGGATGTAGAACCATTGTACACCAATATCCCACAAAAAGAAAGTCTGGAATATATCTGAATAATAGAGCCGAACCAAACTTTACAGATACTGATTACATTATAGAATGTGCCTGTTTTGGCATTAACAGATTTTTTGGTCAATTTAAAAAACAGTTATATAATCATGAACAGGGCAGTATTATGGGGGCAACCATTTCTCCAGATCTTGCAAATGTGTACATGGCACATTTGGACGGAATTTATAAAGACATCAAACCATCACGTGGCTGAGATATATTGACAATATCTTTATGTTATGTAGAGACAATGACATAGTATTAACCTATTTTTTTACTTGGTTATAAGGTATAGATCTGCATATTCATTTTGCATTATCATATAGTACAGAGCGAGTGCCATTTCTCGATCTTTAAAAAGCCTTCTTCATTATAGCAGTTTCCCTCCAGCTAGTCTAAAAATACATGCGCCCTACGGTCAATATTTGCGAATGAGATGAAATTGTGCTATAAAAGAAGATTGTCAAAAACATGCAAATGGATTGCAAATGTGTCATCATAACCATGGTTAGCCGAAAAGGATTGAGAAATAGGTGCGGTAAAGAGTAGCATACATGGATAGATCCATCCGTCTGACCAAAAAAGACACACAGAAAATTATAATTATAATTGTTGTTTTTATAACACGCTTAATACCAAAGATTGGTTTCTAAGTGAGGGATAAGGATAAGCGCATTGCCCCTGGGCTAGCCCCCTCACCAAACAAAAAAAATGTCTGTGTCACGATAATAATAACGATAATGTAACGATAATGTCCAGCTGTGCTGATGTCATTAGTGACAACACGACATAGCAACGTTAGCCACAAAGTAAACTTGCATCCCTGCAGGAAGTTACGCAGACACACACATGCACACACAAAGAACATACATACACCGTTCTGTAGATAGAGGACAGATACATATACATACTGACAGACTCATTTCCTTTACACTAGCCAAATGCAGCAATGCAAGACAGCAAAGCATACATGGAGCCAGCTTGCAGTCGCTTCTTCGCACCTAACCATGAGGAACTACACGGGCGTATAAAGAACCTGTAAGGCCCTGATCATTACTGATATATAAAAATAATATTAGACTGTACAGGGAAACCATAGAAGGACTGTAGTGAATTCGCACAAAGCCATAGGCCTCAATACATGCAAGAAGAGATGAAGAATCAGAGCACAAAGCCAGTGTTCGCGGACAAGGGCGTGTGTAAAATTCGTTATTGCCAAGGTAGTGAGCCACTTGCAAAATACAGAATAAAATACTGAATAATTGCAGACCGAAGGGCTCAGTTTCATAGTCCTCACCCGTGTTACTCAGCAAAGCCGAACAATGGCCATTTACCCATGATGGGAAGAGGAGCCGTTCCCAGCGAAGCATACAGAATTGATACATGTGTTGTCCACCAAACATTGCAACCTGCAAGCACTCTCTTAGGGTAGGTGGACATACCAATGGCAACCATGGGAACACACAGTCTTTCTTATTACCTTGAAAGGTACACCGAGTGCTGTGAACAGAACAGGGTCCCAGGCCTGGGGAGACACGCTCCAGTCAATCAAGACACGCAAATCCATGGGTGGTGTGTGGTGGTGCAAGGGCCAATGGTCATCCTGCGACCCTGCAACAATGTAATAGTTTTGGGGAAGTCTCAGGCAAACCCACCTAACATGGGTAGACCAATTCAATGACTCATATAGGGGATCTCTATAGGTGCTATTACTCTAGCTACCGAATGGGGTTGTGTCGTAGTTTTTTTGGGGAGGGTTTGGGATTGTGACATCACTATGGGATAAAAGCTAGTGATGCGGTTTTAGGAGCTGTGATTGCTGGAGATTCTGATGTTTCCTGTCTGTTTGGAAAACAAAGGACAGTTCTAATTTGCCCCCTGGCTGAGTCCTCCGCCTTTGCTACGGGAGGGTTCAATGGGCCTTGGGTACTCTGCTAAGCTTTGATTGTGGTGTGAGCCCTGATCCTCTGGCATACCACACAACATATCTTCTGAATGCAGTTAATCACACTTTATTCAGAATATTTTGTGATGATAAATTAGATCACAGGAATGAAAGAGGTACATCTGGTGAAAACATGGTATTACTGTGATGAAAATATTATTGTGGCAACAATAGTTTTGTGCTGTACTTTTTCCATGTGTGTATTGTTTTTGTGTAAGTCTTTGGAATTTTTGTATAATAACAAATATTGGTAATAGGATGGAAATTATTTATGTCCTAATGAATTAGTTTATCAATGAAATATCTTGTGATTTGCTGATTTTTACGGTTTTGAAGGCCATTCTGGTGTCCATTTATATTTTCCAGTGCTTGACAAGCATTGTTTATGTGTCTGCTTTTGAAATGTCCATTACAATTGGGTATTGTGTTTACCAATGAGAAGCCCTTGTAGCCTTATAGTTTGGACTATTTGTGCATCTCTTTCAGGGTACCATGACCAAATAACCCATTCCGTCTCTTCCTTAAGCTTCCAGTGGAATCCCAGGTGTCGAACCAGTTCAGCATATGGGCATCACTCAGAAACGAATATGCCACAATCATTTCCATATCAATGATGTCATATTATGGGGGCTGCTCATTCTCTTCAACTTACAAGACCTAAGTAGACTTCTATGCGCTCCATAGAAATCATGCAGTTGTCTACCAGAAAAACATCAGCGGAGGAGATTGTAACTAAGGGCCAGCTCACCTAGGACACAGATATGCAGAACAGCATCCTTAAAATGAGAACCAATCATGGCCTTTCATTCAAACGTCAAATTCTGTATGAATTATAGACTTTTAGACCTAGGTACAGGGTTTATACCTGCCGAATTTACATCGGTTTATGTATTCCTGCATTGAATTCCATTAAATTTTTTACTGTACTGAAACAATCCTCCTGAACACCCGAAAGCGAACAAATTGGTGACTATAAGAAGTAACTGCGCTATATATGGTAGACCAATCTGAACTAGACTAAGTTTGGGACCTGACCGAAGGAGGCTTTGACATCCTCTGAGACCTCACATCTTCAAGCCAGGAGAAAACAACTCATGGGTACGATCTCAAGGTGACCAGAGCCGTCATGATAGGCCAATGGTGATACTGAATACATGTCTGCAAGAGAAATTCTGAATGTGTGAGAGGCAGGATGGGCTGACGGTAGTGATAAAAACACTATGCAAAAATAAATTGTAGAAAGAGAAATACATAGGACAGCAAAACATTGGAAGACCAGACAGTATTAAACATTTGGATGGAGAAGACAAAAAAAAAGAATACTGAGAAGAGTACATAGCAAGGGTAGAGAGGAGCACTTCATAGATAATAGATCTTAAGCTAGCTGTTCACCATCAGATGATATGCTTTATGCCATGGCTTCAGTGAGGACTTCATGAGCTAAACTCTAGGCTTTAAGTAACTCATGCCATAGGTAAAACTACAAGGCATAAGTAAAACGACTGGCCGGCCTTGTGGCTGCTTTTGTCAACCAGACCACTCCCTTCCTCCACATTCAACACACAAGGAAATGTTGCAACAGTTTTCCTCCAGCATTTGTCCAATCACCACTTTTGTTTGGCAACAGGGTAAATACCTCCAATTCCATTTTGCGCTATTATACGAAGAGCATCCCCGAGATTACACCCTGGCTGGAAGCTTCCTCCATTGGGATAAATGTCGACGTGGCCGATTGGTTGTTGAATTCCAATGCTGCGATCTGGAGACCCCCTCGTGTACGTATGCAGAACATCAACAAAATCAGCGTCATCAGGAGAAAGGCGACTCAGCTCTTCGGCATATTCAAAATTTGGCCCGGCTGGATCCAGACCTGTCAGGAGAGAAAAATGTCATAATGTCTAGCTACTGTAGAGGTTTCCATTTACAAACACATTCCATTACGTAAGTAGATAGTCAATGTTCTATCTGCAGGACCAGCTCTGACTAAGAGTTAACAGTACAGTAGTCATCAGTTATCAAATGGCTATATCAAACGAATAATACATCCCTTCCATTATGCTTCCCAGAGTAGGTAATGGAGTAAAACCTAGTCAATGCCAATGTCAGTCTTTGATCAAATCAGTTCTCAAATCAGAAGGGGCAAACTTGAGTCTTGTTGCACAGAACAGTGGTAACCCCTGCGTGATTTATAGGCCACGATCTCAAAGCACCAGAGCTCTACCAGATCCACAGACTACAGAAAGACCAGAATTCAGCTGAGCACAAGGGTGCAAGTCTTGGTGTGTGGGTAGATATAGACCTACCACTTAGTGGACCACGGATACATGTTTTCCTAATCTTGACCGCCTTTACCTTCTAGAAGATCTCAAAGACAGACACATGCTGCTGGGAGTACCGCCAATTCCAGGCTTTTAAGAGTCCATATATTGGACTTCTAAAATCGCACACATATACGTACACACACAATCCCAGATCAAACACAATGCTGCAATCACAATGATGGGAGGCCTCCAAATAAACAGACCGTATCGCCAACACCGGATCAGCAATGTAATGGTTTTGTAGGGAATCAAGAGGCTCTTAAATCCTTGCATTTAGTACATGCAACTGGAATAGTGCCCTAAAGTCAATTGTTTTACTAGACTGCACTTAAATCTCCATGTTTTGTTCTGTTGCTACCATTTTGAATAACTGATTGGTCCCTTCTCTATTCTCTCTATTCTCCAACCTGCCAACAGATGCAGGTTTCTCATAGCGAACTTTATACAAATATTGCTGAGGCATCATGCATGAACATGACCTGTTCCACTCAGAAAATGCTTGTCCAGCCTTGATTTTTCCTTTACCTTCTAGGATGTGTGGCCCTACAGGAAACATTGTATAGCATGACGCTATCTTATATACACATTAGCATTCCTTTATTTTCAGGGTACATAAAGCCTTAAACATGCAGACTAATTCCATTTAAGAGTCACCCTTTCTTTTCTGACCCCTGATCATGATCAGCTTGGAGTTATCTTTCTAGCAGGTCTCAGCTGCCAGAGTTCAAAGGAAGATCTCCTATTCTGGGACACAAAGGAGAAAATACATTAAATGCAAACTCTACAGTAGCTCTCCTACATTATCTGCAAGCAGGGGGCAGCACCACCTATTTAAGAATGCAACGAAACACACTTGAGAATGCGAATGGCATCTTTCCAGCTACTGAATTCTACCTATGGTGTCATTTCCATTCACTTTCTAGTGTTATGCTTGTTTATGATAAGGCTTTGTTATTTGTTATTTAGCGCTTTTGCCAAAGCATCACACATAAAACATAGTTACATTATTTGTTGTTATATTATGATATTTGGTATTTTACCATGCACTGCTGCCACTTACGTGGTCTCTTGACCCCCTACATACAATTATCACCCAACCAAAGTTGCAACTCACATATCGACCTCGGAAGGATGAATAGCTGAGTTGACCTTGCCGGGATTTGAACCTGTGACCTGCAGATCACAAACAGACCGCAGCAGACAGCACCAAATCTCTAACCTATCTTCCAGGCTTCCCCAGTTAACAACATTTATTGAGTTCACCCTCACCCAAAGGTCTCTTAGTACGAATTGAAAGACAGGACAACACATTTCTATAGGCAAAGTCAAAAAGATTGCATTGAAAATGACTCTGGAAACGGCCAAGTCTTTACAGCCTCTCTGAAAATCAATATAGTTAGAAATCATCGAATAGTTATGGGAAAACATTGCAAATGTGTTGGAGGCTTTGTTTTCTCTATGTTGGCCCAATATGTCTCCCAGCAGATAGCAAAAGTCAAGGCGCAAAGATAGGTTTCAGAATGTATCTCTGAAGCCAAGTTTGATAAGCCCTGAGAGCCTTGAGCAAGTCCTCGTATAATGTTCTGGTGCACTGGCAGCCAAAGCTCGAGATGGAGCGTTGAGGAGATATGCTCAATTTGGCAAGTTCTTGAAGGCTGTCTGCTGCGTTCTCTATCAGCTGCAAAATACATTAACAGATAATGACTATGTGAACCAAAGAAGAGTTTTGGCGATTTGGTAGAAACCACTTGCGAGCTACTCCTGTTTGTTCCTGGGATGTATGAGTTGTGTTTGGCAAAATACAAAGGCTGCAGATTGCATGCAAGAGAGGGCCTTGCCTGCCATTAACGATCGTGTTTGAACCCACCAATACCTAAAGTTTATATGTTTTTTATTTACACACAGACATGCCTTATATGAAACCCATTTTAATTGGGTGGTGTTGATGTCTAGTTCCAAATTTTTATGTTTCATGAAAATTCATTAAGTATTCATTTTGGTACTTGTATAATAGCAATATTTTTCTGTGAGTCAGCTGACACGTGTTTCGCACAAGAGGGTTTTCATCAAGGCCTACATTTCCTGTTGAAAAAGTGAAAGGTGGGGCGTCCTCTGCTCAAAGTATGTCAATATTATCACCTTGAAATCCAATTAGCGGTCCATACCAGGGGATCTGGGATATTTATGGCAAGTTGATTTCCACTCATGTCGCTAAATTACAGAGAGACCTCAATGTGGAAGGCCAGAACTCTGCCATCTAAATCAAAGGCTCTTTGATCTAGATGGCAGAATTCTGCCCTTCTACATTGAGATTTTGAATATTTCATGGCATGTTTTTGGTAAAGTAAAAATCTGGAATAGACCAACCGAAATTCCAACCAATAAATAGAGGGTTTATTTAAGTTGTGTATGTAAAAAAACTATATGCGCGGTTCAATCCATAAGAGGCTCCTGAATACCTAATTGAAATTAGCAGATACCTAAAACGGCACATCGGTACATTGGCAGAGTGTGGCAAGCGGGATGTAGAGGAGCAGATGAATGCCTCTGCAGGAAGTCCCACCCCTGTTCTGTCTATATGTTGGAAACTGGAAATTGCAACATGTGCAACACCAGTAATGGCGACAATTACACGAAAAGCCTTTGAAACAAGATATCCACTGAGAAAACCCTATTTGATGTATCACAGAAGAGATGATGGTCTCCTGAGAGAGACCTCCGCAGGATGAAAATGAGAAAAGGAGAGGCTGGTGACGTCACAAGAAATGAGCGTGACGCACTGAGAAGGATGACCAAAGGAGAGAATGCATAAACCGTATAGAATCTGATGGTGAAGTAAAGAATTGAGAAAACGTTCATGTGCAGAATAAACGTTGCACGTGTGAGAAGCACTGCAGAACATGCAAGCCATTTTTATAACTGTACAGTTGCCGTAATCACGAAGGCTGGCTATACACAGTGAATAGACTGCAGGCGCTGCCGCCAATATATATATATAGAATCTGGACATTTGATGTCACAATTTTACCAATCTCAACCCATGGAGAAAGGAGGATTGATACGTGAGTGTGTGTCTCAGCAAGGAAATAAGGCTCAAAGATGGACCAAAGGAAGAGTCTTTGGTCTGATTTCAAAGGATAAGCCAGCCAAAACTGGTTATCAGTCCTTGAAGAACAGTGAATGTGAGACGTGAGGCCTCCCTTGTTTCTTTATTTGAGACAATTAGATGCTATAAAATAGGCCGATTCCTGGTCTCCTGTCACGTGAGTCCAGGATGGAAATGGAAGTGGGCATGTAGACCTGAACATTGATAAGAACATGCTCCCACTCCCTTATATTCCCAGAGAAGAAAAGCAACTACAAGGCCAAGTTCAAAGACAATCTGAATGGCAGAAGGCATGAGCGATGAGAGATGTTGGTTAATTGGGTGGCGAGGTATGGTCAATTGCACCCACCGGCACCTGGGGTACCAGCTTACCTGTTGCTAGAGAATAGAATTGTCCAAGAGAGTACAAGCGTGCCAACCAATTGTAGAAGGCCATATAACAAAGAGCCTTATAGTTTGAGAGCCAATGATATGCTGTGTACTTAATTACTTTTGAAGATGACTTGCAGTAAGGGAGGGCATAAGTTGCCCACCTGACTATAGAGGCCCAATCACAATCCAATCCCTTATATAAAGTATACTTAAATACTCCCCTTAGTCCTATAACAATTCCGCTTAGGTTTTCTTAGTTTGCCACATAGTATGACGTCACATATGGTTTTTGATATAAAAGTTCTGTTTTTTATGAAACACTTTGAGGCCATGCTGTGCAACGTCCGTTGATGTCCTCTGTAACTCCCTGTTTTAGATAACTGAAAGTATAACAATTTGCCAACTTCCTGTGTCGGTCTTCTTATTGATGTAAGAATTATTCTGCACCCTGTCCATCGTACAATGTGTTACCTTACTTAAAAGGACCATAAGGGTTCAGGGGCAAGGCCCACCCTCTTTTTACAAATGGCCAAACCTGCCACTTTTGGATGCCACAGCACAGCACACGTACCCTTCCACTATGTCTAGGTGTATAAAGTGATGGCCACTCTGTCATGATTTCCTGGCTGCACCACTCCAAAATACTGTGAATGGCCATATCTGAACATGAGGAAACAGTAGCCTAGCTAGAGAAATGGAGTTGTAGAAAGAATGGAAAGGCAACACCTGTCTTAAAACCTTCAAATTATAAAAGTAAGAGCTTGACACGTTAACAGTGAATCATGAACACGGCTTATCAACTTTTACAGCAAGGGCATGTGGAGGACACACTTCATATCACTCACTATCGGAAGAACAAGTCGTCCTTGTCAAAGATGTATATACCTTCACGTAACTTGTATTTTTATGCCCTGGGTCTCTCATGAGACTAATGTTGCAGCGGATTTGTTGTCATTAAGAACCTATCACACTGATGCTTAACCTGAATTTACTCTGTTTCCCTTTGATAACGCAATGATTGGAATGTTTGTAACTCCTGTAACCAGCGCTGTGATGGCCCAGGGTTTAGTGCGCTTTATACATGACAAAATAAATATCCTCTCGGTCACGGCACATTACAATTAGACAGAAAGTCCCTGAAGGGTGTGTTGGGCCCACTAGCAGTACCGGGGCTGCGGGAGGCAGGGTTTCACTGGGAACCAAAAGAGGCTCTGGAAATAATTTTCAAAGTGGATGCTTATTACACATTTTCAGCAAACTCAACCCTTGTCGTATGGTAACAATCGAGAATACCACACAAAAGAGACCCAGGGTGCAGAGGCCGAGTTCACTATAGGCCAGTCCACCCCTGGCCCCAGGGGAATGGACGCCTCCGAGATTGTGGAGTCATCAAGCCAAAACAAATTATCAGCCTAAGAAATCTATCGTTCATGCACGATCTCATGCTTGAACATACTGTAAAGGATCCTAATATATAAGGCAGCACTGATGCAAACCTTCTGTTCAACGGCTCTTCTGTAACACATTAACAGCCACCCCCTGACGGCTGAGGAAATATGAACTTTAATAACCTCCAGTCACCACCCTGGAAAGAGGGGGCCTGGGCCTTTCTTCTATGCTTTTCATTTAAGGAGACTTCATGGTTCCGGATATCCCGGATAGGCGCCACCTCTCGCCGGAAGTTGGAAGGAAAGAAGAGTGAAGATCAATGAGACAGGGATCCTCTACTGGGAGAGGGCAAGGAACACAGTCAAATGTCGAGTTTTAGAAACACACGAGGTGTTTAATCCACGAGGTGATGATCAATCAGAAGGCTGACAGGTTGCAACATGTGGCAAATTTGACAAACTGTGCTGACGTGGGTGTCAAGTCCTAACTCATCAGCGTAGCAGCTTCGAAGGCTTACGTGGGAAGTGTGGAAAGGTGAAAAACAGGCAAACATAAGGAAAAGGAGGGTGTGGACCTCTGAGGAATGGGGCTGTTAATGTAGCCTGCTGCTACAGCCAGTGCTGGACTGGCCCACCGAGACACCAGGACTGTCCCTGGTAGGCCTTGGGGCATAGGGCCTCTTTTCTTGCTTGGGAACGAACATCCAGGCCAGCCTGAGCCAGCCGGGGTGGTTCGCTAATTACTGTCTGGGTGGCTGCTGTATTTCTTTCCTGCCTGGGGCCGACAGGCTGTGCCGGGCCCATGGCTCAAGTCTGCATGAATTGCGTGGGGCACCGCACTGGGTCGCATCAACCGCACGTGCCCGGTCTGTTTGCATGATCGCATTTGCATCACATGAGATGCGCAGTGCAGGCTGATCTGCTGACTCTGCTGCTGCCTGCAGTGCGGAGTGCTCGACAAGATGACTGAGCTGAGGTGCGCTGTGCTGCCATTTCAGGTGCAAAATATGTTTTGGTTTTTTTCCGCTTATAATCATCATTCAGAGCTGGCGTGTCAGGTGTTTCCAAACCTATGGTACCTTGGTGGTGTGGCTGGGCCTTACTGGTGGTGGGCGTGTGGGTAGTGGCGGAGTGGCACCATGAACTTTGCTGCAAACGCAGCTTATTGGGAGGTGTTTTCTGGGGAGGGGAGCAGCAGGGTGGGAACGGGCATGACGTAGATAGGGTGACCAGATTTTTTTAAAAAATGGGACAGGCCATAGACATAGAAGTAGGACTAGAGTAAACACAAACAAAACTGTAGTCCTACTTCTATTTCACTGGCCTGTTGCAGGGGTGTGGGGGGGTGCTCACAGGCATACTCCCCTCATTGGAGAAGAGCGGCGGAGGAAATGGAGAGGAAATGGGGCGCTCACATTCACGTGTAGGAAGAGTCGCGCCAGGCCCAATTTCGAAATCGGGTCCCAGCAAAAACCAGCACCGTAGCCACCCACCCTTTCAATCCCAGGACGGGCTTTATAAAATAAAAACATTCTGGGGACCCCGGGACGGAGGGCACTTTCCCAGGACTGTCGCGGGAAAAGCGGGACATCTGGTCACCCTAGGCATAAAGAGTGTGAGGCTTTTGGGAGCATGGGTTCGGGAATGGATGGACTGTCCTCCAACAGAGGGAGAGGGATCACGTGGATTGCTGCTGCAGGGACACCCGGGGCAGGTCTGGAGAGAGAGGCTTACTCATTGCAGTCGCACGATGTACAGGGGATGGGTTATTAAGAGTATGGAGCTTGAGCAACCTTCAGGGTTGTAGCCGAGTGATTGTTTTCAGGTGGGGCCCATTCTGCCAGGGTCAGGAGAGGGTAGCAACCATGCTGCAGTGCTAAAACAGTGTCATGGAGCTGCAAAGGAACAGACTTAGGGTCTACCATTGAATACCAACTGGAACGTTGCTACTTATAGCAAGCTTCCAATCCCTACTAGAATTCTGCGGTTCCGTTAGCATGTATATCTAGAATATATAGGTGTGGGCAGGAGAGATGGTACATGTTTGGGAGTGTGGGAAGAGCATGCCGAGAGTGCGTTTCGAAGGAATGCTCAAAAGGGCAGGGGAAATGTATCAAATTTCGACGATAGTAGTGTGATTATGACAGATCAGATGCTGGTGTGTGTCGTGATAAGGAAGTAGACACATGAAATACTGGTGTGGGGATATGGGGATGCGGGACAGGAAGGATAAGGATGTGGGCAACGTGGATGCCGGGGACCGGCATATGCATACGAAATGTGATGATACTGTCTGAGATGTGCTGATGCCACGCGTGGTCCATGATGCTGCAGCTGAATCTTGTGAGGGTGATTCAGCAGCGTTTGGTCTGCAGCCCGCTGTGGCATGTAGTTGGCACACCGTAGGGGCTGTGGGCAGAGCCAGCGGTACAGATGTGTGGATAGTAACGGCGTGAGACTGCTTCCTTCCCACCCCTAAGGGTCCGCTCTACAGCTGGGGGTCTACAGCACACCTAAAGCCTGATGGTCTGCATCCTCCCATGGTGGGTTTCAAATAATCCTGCTTTGCCATCTGTGTGCCAGTAGAGCGGAGGACTTCCCGCTATTAGAGGGCGCTGCCACCTCAGCCTCTTCCGGCGTGCGTTGTTTCTCATGACGTACATACAAACACAAACGAATCCTTGCAAGTGCACGCTGTCCTTGTTCACCTGACCTTGGCCTTGCTTGGGGTGAATGAACACACCGTCCTTGCATTGCCACACCCTACTGCTGTCAGTGTATCTTTTTTGAATTGTATGTGTCCGGATGGAAGACTTCGCTTGTGCTATCTGGTGGCTTTAATCATTCAGATCCGGGTGTCACGTTGTTTGTGCACGCGTATCCGTCAGGAAACTTAATACCTACATTTAATCCTCTTGTGGTGAATTGTCACGTAAGCAATAAACTCGTTGTATTCAACGTGTTCTTGGGGGATACTCCCAATCCCCTCGTATCGCGCCCTGTGCTCGCTCCTTCAGCAAAATATGGGGCCACTTTGAAAACATTTTGCAGGGTTACTTTTGGTTTCCAGTCCAGCCCTGGCTACAGCCTTCACAAAGTAACCACCCGCCCCCCCACCCCCATCTGCCAGCAGCTACGCCGGCGCCATCGCTTCGGGCAGAGGCACTGGGTTCAAGTCTGAGAATCAAAGAAACTCTCAGCGCTTTCCAAACCCCGGACAATTGATGCAAAATCGGAAAGATCAGGCGGCAACCATTGCAGAAAGGCAAAACATGATGAGCCTCCCACAAGAGGCCTGGCAGATGCGTGAAGCCACCGAAATAATGAACTTCTAGGCAAACCTCTCAGGATGGCACTGACCCCATGAATCAGGGCCAGTGCCACAAAAAGGTCGCTCTGTACAGATGCTTGAGCTCTCTCAGTTTTAAGGTTCCAAGGAGAAAATGATCCCTTGTTTCGGATATCATGTTGCATTCATTGCAAATCAAGCAGGCTACAGTCGAAGCTTTGTTACCCGGCATACCATTAACAAAACACTATATGAACTGCAACCTGCCATTGCTGGCAATAGTACTGTTGCAGTTAGCAAACATTAGAGGCACAATAACTGAGATTGCACATGGCAGAGAGCCAGCAGGCTAGGAAACTTTGTTATCTAGTTACCTTGTTTTGAGCTCTCTGCAACCACATCACCAAAATGTGGTTATCCGGCATCATTCGTTTCCTATTGGTGCCGCATAATCGAGCTGTATGTACGTACATAGCAAAGTTTCAGGCAGTGTAAAACTCATAATGCATGTGCTGAAAGCTCACCCCTGAAGTAAGACTCAACCTATTTCATTATGAGTTTTATGCTACATGTCTCATTGCAGCCCATTCTGGGAGCTTGGAGACTGAGAGCAAGAGTTGGTGCCAGTGGGCATCAGCAAAGCCAGAGGAAGCCATGAATCTGAAGCGTATGGGAATAGCTTTAATTCCTTGAACTATCCCAGATGTAAGGTGGCATGTGGATGCGGAGGCCATTAAGTGGAGTAAGTGGCAGTTCTTTGGCCTCTGACCCAAAGGATGTATGTAAATCACGAGTGGGTCCAGTCTGGAGGAAATGGGCTATCATAAGTAGGAACCTATCTTGGCAGCAGTTAGGGTTTCTAAAGATTTGGGGCTGTTTTACCTTGAATGACCGAATGGGAAATGTACGAACACTTTTGCATTACATACATTTCTCATTTGGTTATTTCCGTCGCAAACCTTTCAGACGCGGTTAAAAAAAAAAATCGATAAAAGGGTCTGTCCAGTCAAGGTTGTATCAAAATATCTACTTTGTTAATATTCAACAGACAGTTCTAGCAAACTACAAAATACAACCCACCATGTAAAAGAATGCAGAGGACAGACAGCTTCAAGAAGGAAAAGGGATGCACTCTGAAATACTGACAGGAGGGTACCTGGTAAAGTAATTATTCTCAAAGGATACTTAGTTTCAGCACCAAGGGAGCAATGGTTGATAAAATGTCACTAGAGGTGTTCTGGGGGAAGGACCAGGGGGACAGAACTAGAAAGTACCTTGTGCTTGTACAAGTTCTTGGTGCTTAGCAGCATCGAGTCGGTTTTCCTTTGCAGCTTCTGCAACAGAGTTCAAGGCAGGAGACAGCTGCAGGTATCAGGCGGCACGTAGTTCGGCGAGCGAGGCTGGACGGATGGCTGCAGGCTGGCCTACACAGTGGCTCGGGGTCAAGGATCATTGTCTCTGTGCTGGTGGGCGGATCTGGAACCGTCAGTGGTGCAGCTGGTCGCAGTTCGAGTGCTTAACTGCCTCAAACATGTCCTTAAAAGATGGACACTGGGTGATGCTTGTCGTGGCACTCCTCCTAGCTTCTTCACTGGACTTGTGCCATCTTTTAAGGCAGATGGCCTAAAGCTGAGGTGAGTGTTTGCATGCAACAGTCTTGTCCTTTGCTCAGAGACTTTCTGACACTTCCCACCTAGGAAGCTTGCTGGCAGAACCTAGCAGAGCACGCAGTTTACCCCCACACATTTTTGAGAGGTTGATTTCTCATCATTCAATTTCCTTACAAAATTTCCAAAAAAGCCCAAGCGACCGCACACTCCCTGTGCGCATGGTTGAATTCCTCATAGGGGGCATATGGATGGATGGTCTAGAGTACCCAATCTCAGGATCCCGGTTAATTGAGCTGCAAATTAGATCACTGAGAGGTATCCCAGAGACTAACCATACAGCGTTTTATAGAAAAGAGACAAGATTTTGAAGCTAGCACATTCTTTTTAACAGTAGCCAGTGAAAGGACATTCATAACTCGGTCTCTCGCTACCCCATGATCTCCACTTTTGCACAAGCCCAACCTAGTTGACCTAACCTTGCTGGACTGATGCGCAAAAAGGTACGCTCCATATTTTGACTTGCCATGACAAAATTATACCCCCGCTTTACTCAGCCATATTCAGTTGTCTAGAGAGCAGGAACGGTTAGGAGCGGCATTCCACTACTTTTAATTTTTACTATTAAAACAGTTGCACTGCTTTTTGAAACCATGTTCACCCTTCCAGAACTGTTCTTTGTGAAGTAAAATCACACTTCTCTATTTTACCACCCAATAGCAATTACAGTTAAACTGAAATCTGTTTCAACTCGATTGGCTGTCAACCAGCAATGTTGCAACCAACGAACAATATGTTGCATGGTGCTTCCTTCCTGCCTGCTGTGTCCCCTGCCGGGGTCACAGATCCACTACTTTTTTTGGTACATTTCTACCACTGTCCATATTCCCTATTGCCACTCACAAAGGTAGAAAATTAGTCCTCATAATCCCTTCCCAAATCTCTAAAGAGTCACTGACATAGTGCCCAACGTATCCCCCATGCAGGCGTAGCAGGTCATTATGCAGTCATCAAAAGACACTCACACTAGCAACACCTGAAACCCCCACATGCATCACGAGCTGTCCCTTATTCTCCCACATCGATCCCACAGACCCGTTAGAGAGAAGATCTCTTTTGTGCCACACAGACACCACAGAAGGGACAGAAATCTTTACAGACACTGGTAATCAACATGTGGACACTTCCAATAAGTCCAGATGTGTGTAATATTAACGCTCTCGTCAAGATTTCTCACTTCGGTTGTAAACCCTCTCCTGTTTGGCTATCGTTTTACCACAACAATAACCCACCTCAGCAGGGCCCTTTGTTGTCACTTCAAAATCATGTCTTTCCCCTTTTCTCTTCAAGAATCCAGCTCACTAACCCTCGCTCTGTAAATATATGTCTGTTGTCTTGCTCTCAACTCACGGGGCCTCATTCCGAGGTTGGAGGTAGCTCTGGTGCTATTAGCATCATGGCTACCCCCTTACCGCATAACGGGTCCGGGCTCCCTGAATGGGGAATTAGAGGGCTATTCCAACCTTCGAGGGCCAGGTAATTCAAGGAATTCATAGGGCTCAATGGGAATGGGGACCATGCTAATAACGAGTCCGTTATTAACGGGCCCGTTATTAGCATGCTGGTACTTTAGCGGCTCCCACTAAGGGTGCCTGGAAAAAACAGCCACCCTTAGTGGGACCCGCTAAAGGACCTCGTAATGCGGCGGTAAGAGGTTAACGGCACCGGCACCATTACCGGCGCCGTTAACCCCTTACCTCCAACCTCGTAATGGCCCCCATGGAATTGGAATTCGAGTTCAGGTGATTAGCCACTAAAAAGAGCAGAGGTGCAGGGGCAGGGAGCTAGGGTACATTTTATCTATGGAAGACATATTTGCTTAGCCAAGTTCTCTCTCATAACATGTTCAAGAACTGATGACTTTGCTCACAAGTTGGCCTTACACACGCTTTCAGAGGGCAGTAGAGCTCAAGGGCTGTAGGCTTCACATCTTTCAGTAGCCACCCGTTGGTGGGCCAGGAGAGGCTGGCTCAAGTAAGGGGCCACTGTGCAAATTCTGGTGCAAACTATCAGAAATGTTTGTCCCAAAATATAAAGACTTTAAAAGGGCCCCTTTTTCACACAACACCACTGGAAGGCAGGGTGAGGTCTGACACAGCTCTCAGCCCCTTAACGCTGTAGATTTCCACAAAGGAGGGGTTGGATATCACTTTCTTCACTTTAGGATACACTAAAAACGAAAACCTCATGATGCCCAGCTCCCTCAGACAGTAGGTAAAGTGGAAAAGGGGAAAACTCAGGCAGTGCCACACCTTCACCTTTCTGCCAATGACCCTTTCCTGGTGCACGATATGTCCATTCTGTCGGGAGGGAGGTGGGGGAGCAGGGGAAAGAGAGAGAGGACTAAAAAGGTAGGAGAGAGACAAAGAGCCTGATTAACAAAGCTTTTTTCAATGGGATTATGCCGTTGGAACACACTTTGTGAATCAGGCCCAGCGAGACAGAGCAAGCGAGAGTGAGAGAGAGAGGCCCTACTTTAGCACTTCCGTTTATGAAGCAGGAAAGGAAAAGACTCAAGGCCCTTGGTGTGTCACAAATGTGGCATGGCGGGAGCTTACAGCATGCACAGAATAGCAAGCCCACCACATTTGGTAGGTTTGACAGCTGGCTCGGTCATGCCAACTTGGCTTCCTAAGCACTAATATAGATCATTGATCTTATCCTTTTAGGAGTATTTATGATACCAAAAGTATGAAGACTACCCTACATCTCGCTCCAGGAAGGATCCATTATTTCCTGAACATCCTTACTTGTTTGGTGAAATTCATGAAAGCTGATGAGGACGATACAGATGCGTGTGGATCTCCTTCACCTTTGCAGCTCGGAGTGGGTATTTGTAAACTCTTATATTTACCTGTCTCTTATCCGACTACAACCAGATTTCAACAATGGGCCATGTTGCCCACCGTGATTTGCTTAGGAATACCACAGACTTGAAGGCTTTGCTAAACCAGCCTCCAGGGGGCAGATTTCCCTCCTGCGACTACTTGTAGAACATTGTATTTCAGAAAGATGCAGAATAGAAAGCACCAGTCTTGCAAAAACAGACATGGCTAATCCCCCTCAAAAGCATGTGAGAGGATTTAAACATTAGTCAACCTTCGAGGCCAATTCTAGCCCTCCGGGTGAACCCTGCCTAGGATTTTCAGGGCATTGTACTTGCCGTTCTGCATCCGCGCCGTTGTTTTCGAGGATATTAACTCGTTCATTGCCAGCCCTTCAATGATTTCCAATTTGAATTAGTCACTCTATATACGTTCAGGAGTAGTGAAAGGGTTAAGAGATGTAATGGAGGCATGCCTGAGTGGTGAACGCGTGTTACAAGTCGTGGCGGGAACGGATTAAGTCGAGGCCGTTGGAGCTCACTTAGAATGCACTTTGAGCTGGCTGGCTTCCCAGGCAATTGGAGTTCTGCAGTGAGCGCAAACCTACTTGGGGGGTCTAATACACAAAGCAAACGCACTATGCACACATTCATGCCTGTGCAGGAAGGTGGATCATTGCTAACTTGCAAAGGTTTGCATTTTTATCACATCAGATAGCGGGCCGGTTAGGTGCTCACTTCAGAGAGCTGTGCGCTGCAAGAAGTCACATGTTCGAATCCTCTACATTGTGCTGAAGCTGATAAATTGAGTACCATTGAATATGGCCAGCACGCCCATTATTACAGTGCTTAGAAGCAGGAGGAATAGGTCACAAGGTACTACATATAAAAAGCACGGGAGTACTGAGGTAATGGTAAGAGCGAATGGTAGTTTGCATAGCTTATATTTTTTTAATTAACATCAAATTACGAGATGTGATTGCATTGTATATTTGCGGCATGGGGTCACATTTCTATTTGTTGCTGTGAACTACTGATATATAATTCCCTGCAGTCATTCACAGAAAATATTTGTAACGCATGAAAAGAGACCCTCAGTCTTTAACAAAATGAAAAGATTGTGCATGCATGTTCTCTCCACTCGTCAAAAAGAAGCCTCGAGCTTTGTGTTGCTACCAGAAAGTGAGTTTCTGCAACTTTACAAAGTTACTGTTTAGCCAGCTGAGATCAATGTGGGCCTGAGTTTAGGATTCAGCCTTTAAAACTTTAGCGCTAAGGGAGTCTATGTTCGTCTTGAAATCCCATAAGGAATCATGGTAGGCTGGGTCGGTTCTATGTTACAACAAGGAAGCCGAGAACAACATGGCTGAATGCCGTGAAGCAGAAAGCTTTCCATCGCGAACATGTCGACTTCCCGCATTCCCTCTACCCGCCACCCCTTTACCCTAAATGCTGTGTGCGGTGCATTGACCTGGCCCTCTCCCTGCGACGGCCCTCTCCCTGCAATGTCAGTTTCATCTCCCAATTATGGGTTGGAACTTCCGCCACAGGGTCCTTTTTTATCCTTTCCTTTTTTTCTTTATTGTCCCCTGGTTTCCATGTAATGAAAGCGGGGGACACCCTCGTAACCCCTGACCCCATTATAGCGAACAACGGGAGCGGGGGATACCCCCGCAACCCACACTGCCCTTGTTCGCTGTAATGGGATTCTGCATTTTTTTAATGCGCCGTGAATACGCATTCTGCTTTCTTCCGCTCTTTTGAAGAATACCAGCTCCGCCCACTCCAGCAGTTAAGTTTAACAGCCTCTCCTGTTATCATAAAGGAAACATACCTGCCAATTATCAATTCAGTATTGCGCTTTTAGCAGTTCCTTCCAGGATGAGGAGCACTAAAACCAGAAGAAATGAGTCTGTTGGGACTATTTCGGGGTTGCCAAGACTGAACACTGTTTTGCAGAGCACAAACACTCTGAAGCTCCCTCTACAAAGAAAATGTTTGATCTCATGCAGGCTATGCGCCTGGGCTATGACCTTTGTCACATGGAAACGCAGGAAACGCAGTGAGAAAAGCCCAAAGAAGACAGAGTAGAAAGAAGAGTGGGGTGATCTATGGTATCAAATGCCACTGAGAGGTTGAGAAGAATTAGGATGGAAGAGTGTTTGATAAGACGTGGAGCCAGAAGGGAATTAGTGATATGATCTTTCAATTCCGTGCAGAGAAGTCTTCTTTGAGTGCATGGTGCAAAAACCAAATTGTCAAAAAGGAGAAGGGAGTAATGCTTAAGGTATGCAGAGACCTGGGAGTGTACCATGCACTGGAGTACTTTAGAAAGTAAGGGAAGAAGAGATTGAACCATGGTTAGATGTAATAGAGGGATCAAGTGAAGGTTTTTTCAGAATGGGAAAAATTAAAGCATGTGTGGAATAAGAAGCAAAGTTAGATATATTAAGGGGAAATTAATAAAAGCCGTTAAGTAGGGAACAATAGGAGAAACAACTTTCAGAATAAGAGAAAATGAAAAAGGGCCATCAGCTGCGGTTGATCTGGCGAGAAAGATAGGGTTGTCCGTTTCTGTGAGAGGTGTGAAAGAGGACAGAGACAGGGAGAGGTTGAGGGGAGTAGGTAAAGGAGAAGTCAGAAGGGGTGGAAGATATTAGTGCAATTGTAGTACTTTCCTCAAAAAGTAGTTAGCAGGATCAAATGAAGAGAGTGGACAGTGAAGAGCTGGCTCAGGGGAGGGGAGAGAGAAAGTGGTTGACAAATTGGAAAAGCTGGTGAGGGTGATGGGAGGAAAGATGTATAAGTTCAGAGAAGTAGAGGTTTTTGGCCAGGTGAAGAGCTGACTCATAGAAGGATTGAAGAGATGACAATAAAGAAAGATCAGATGATGATTGGGATTTTCTCTAGCGTCACTGTCCGACACAAAGATGATCAGAGAGAGCGATGCTGAGGAGAGCCAGGGTTGGGAGGATTTGTGGGAAAGGATGAAGGGATGCAAAGGATAGGAGTCAAGAGTAGATTTGAGTGAGGAGTTAAGAATGGCTAAGGAAATATTGAGAGACAGAGAAGAGATCCAAAGAGGGTAAAGATGAGGTACTAGAACATATAAAAGAGGGAGCATCAAAGTTCTTTAGATGGTGATGAGCATACAAAGTGGAATTGGAACAGGAAGGAGAAGGAGGGGAAGGAAGAGGGGCAAATGGAGAAGGAGAAGGGCATTATCTGACAAGTAAAAAGGAGTAGCAAGGATGGGATAAGAAGGTGCAGAGAAGGAGAAGATGAAATCAAGAGAAGAGCTAGAAATGTGTGATGGTGAGAAGAGAGTTGAGTAAGATCATAAGATAGAAGTAGTGGAAGGAAGGAGCAGGATGCATGGGAAGAAGAAAGATGAATATTGAAATCGACAAAAAGAAAATGTGGAAAGGAAAGTAAAAGTCACGAAAAAAGAAGAATGTTGAGCTCATTACAGAAAGAAGATAAGGTGCATGGGTGATATATAATGGGAAAGGCAATAGGACAGGGCCCAGAAAATGCAGCAACCTGATATTCAAAGGGGGGAAATGAGAGAAGAGTAGAAGGAGCATGGAGTAGGATAAAAGAAGAATGGTAGAGAATGCCACTGCCGCCGCCAGTACCAATGAGTCAGGGAGAATGAAAAAAGTGAGTGGATGGAGTGAAGACAATGGGTAAAGTAACAGTGTCAGAAGAAGAGATCCAGGTTTCAGTAATACCGAGTAACTGGAGATTAAGACACAGGAAGGAATCAAGAATAGAGAATGTTTTGTGTCAGAGGGAGCCAGCATGAACTGGACCAATTGAGGGCATGGCAGCGAAGTTAGAGGAAGAAATTACCATATGATTGCTGTGGAAACCAGCATTAGAGATAGGAAGGAACGCAAGATGGTTGAAACAGTAGGCAGAATACTGAACCCTACCACGAGGCACAGTTCTGAGTGGAGATCCCCCCACCTGGGCAACCTGTAAATAAGATATATCGCACAAGCCCAGTCCATATGTTCAATAGTCTCACTTCTTCCTATTAAGGCTTTACCCCCCCAATGTACCTGGTGGAGTAGAGTTCTCCGACGATGTGTCGACCGATCCTTCTTGAGTGCCTCCCTTTCAGGCGGGAGCCACGGATCGTCGAGAGGTGTCGGGGAACTTGGCGTTTGGTGTCGGGGAATCGATGGCCCTTCTTGAGTGCCCTCCCTTTAAGGCAGGAGTCACGGGTCGTCGAACGTCCGACGGTGAACAGGGTGAACTACGGCAGGGAAGTGGCAACTTCGTTCCTAGCGGTGCTCGTCGACGACAGAGCTTTGGCGTCCTGCAAGGAAGAGGCGTGCGGGGCACCTTGGTGACGATAGTTCTGGACCGCAAAGAGATGATGAAGAACTGTGGCCCACCAAGGGCGTCGAGTCGTCGGCGTCTCTGTGGTCTTTAGGTGGCGGGAAACCCACCGGTGGATGCTCCTCGGCGCGTCGACGGTCAGGCCTTCTCCAGCGGGAGACAATCGGATGATGATGCAGACGAGAGCGTCCGATGATCAATTAAAGTTCTTAGGCAAAGAGGAGCACGGCGGCTCCGGTCGGCGACGGCAGTCATCGACTGTGGCGGACAACAGTCCAAGGGCTTCTCTTTGAGATTCCGCAGCAGTCCCCGTATCGGGTTGGCAGCCTGTCGAAGGTCTGTCTACCAGGGAGCGTTGGCAAAGATCAGCTGTGCACGATGGTCCCTCGTAGCTCGGGAAGAGGGCGCCTTACCAGGTCCTCTCTGGGTCAGTCCTTGGAAACACAACAGCCTTCAGATTGCAAGGGAGAGCCACAGCACTCCTTCTCGTCCAGCGGGGGTTTCAAGGTCAAGCGTCAGTTACTCCAGTTACTCGTCGTAGTGGACTTCAGCTTCTGAACACGATTCCTAGCAGTGAGAGGTCCCCAGATATACTGTTGATCTCCCATTCATTCCGCTGGGTCACACTCAAGCATCCAATCACGACTACGGGCATTCATGCAGGCAGGCAGCCAATCAGGCACACGAGGTATTCAGGCCATTCACTTCTCTCCAGACACTCACAACAAGTTATGTGTATTGGGACAAGTACCGAGCCATTCAACACTCCAAGCTGCATTCAAACCGGTTTCGGGCAGGGTTGTCTCAGTCATTGTGTCAACCACCAGATACTAGACACCCACAACACAGAATGCATATTCGTCACACACTCTATTCACCCAGGTCCCACCCACAGGAGGTACCCGCAACATACATCACCGGGAAGGCTCCAGCTAGTCTGGCCGGGCCTTCACAACAACACCATATATGGCATTTCCACCCAACAGCCAGTCAGGGGGAAGGGACAGAGTCAGGGCTTCCCAGGTCTTTGGGTAAACAAGGTAAGGGGTAATAGAAAGCAAGAGGCCACCAGGGCCATCTTGTTTTCCATCAGGAATCAACTGATCCCAATGGCAGGGCCGGGGTATCCCAAAATGGAGGATACTCTGCGCACCTGTCAAATTCAGCATGGAGTTGCCACCAGCCCATACCCTGCTCTGCGGGCCTCCCACAGGTACCCAAAAATATACACTAGGGGCACAGGGTTGTACCCCCACCCATGGGTGCCATAAGGGTATCCCACGGATCCGTTCACCAAACCAAAAGAAAGAGAGCTGCACCGCCAGGAGTCCCACATGAACTCCTGTGCGGAAAACACGACAGAACACACAATAAAAAGCAGTAAAGGACAAGGATACGGAGGCCCTGTCCCTCCGATGCATTTCCAGCATCACACTGGGGTTCAGGACTTAAAACCTAAATTAGGCCCAATATGCTTTTCTTCTGTCTTGGTAGGATAGCTTAGGGGCATCATGCTCGCCTTGGAAGCAAGACAACACGGAGCAACATAGGTTCGATCCCCGGGTCCGCGCTTAGAAACCTCTGGGTATTAAGTGTGTTATAAATATCATATCATATCATTAAACCAGCACCACATGATTAGAGAGCATAAATGGTTCCTAACGTCACCCAAATGGTTAAAGTACTACTAATAATAATGGGAATAGTACTACTGCTAATGATAATAGCGATAATATTGATAGTTCTACTGCTAATGATAATCAGAATAACAAATATTCGTGCAGCAGATAACTCAAAATAAATTGTGCCTGAAGAATAGGCATCACTATGCAGAACAATGGTACTCCTTTTACATGCATTGGAATGGTGAAATATTAAGTCAGCGTGCATGTTCACTTCGTACTAATGAGCTCGGTTCAATGGAATTAGGTTGCGGGAAAAATCCTGGGCACTTTGCAATGCAATTATATGTGGGGGGAGACCCTTCTCCAGTCACCCCATACGCCCCTTACTTTAAATGATTACCTAACCCACCACCCACGTACAATTGCATTAAAAAAACAGTCTTTTCGGCCGCCAGATTTTTCCCCGCGACCATATCACTGAACACCACATGTTTCTATGGGCGGGCACTTGGCCAACTCGACAATTTAATGGGCAACTGTGAAAGTCTTAAAGCTAAATCAGTGGTCGAAGTGTATGAAAAGAAGTAGTGGAACTATGTTCCCCTGCTGGCCTGCACCCACTTCCCACAAACCCCATCACCACACCCCCTACCCCCTCCCACACACAATACAAACCCCCAAACACATGCACCTGCTGTTTAAGGGAACGTTCAGGAAGGGAACTTCTTCCTACGCTTTTATTTTAAAACGAAACCATTACGGAGGGATTTCTTTTTAAAATAAAAGTATAGGAACAGTAAAACTTATTTAAAAAAAAGTAGAGGAGCACCTCTCCCGACCGCTACCGCTCACTTCGACCACTGAAATGTGCAAAGCTTGTAGCCAGTAAATGAATCGAGTTTTAAAGGCCTGATCTGCACCAGGATCCGTAAGAGCGCGGGATCGGGCCTAAGTCAGATATGCCAACACTCCCGATTTAGGCGGGAGAATCCCGATTTTGAACTGACAAATATTGCTATTTTTTACGTTCTCCCGCCTAAAATAATTCTAGCCCCAATGTCTGCCTATGGGGAAATTAATGTCTCCTGAATTCTCTCGTGAAATCTCCCTCGTGGGTGCCTCAGAATGTTGGCATGTATGGCCTAAGTGCTTCCGCGTGTGGAGGAATGGGCGGCCAAGAGACACTGCTGACATGAATCACTTACACCCGGTGCCCTTTACAGGCCTTGCTTCTTCGGGGCCTGTCACTCCCATACGGTTTTCATAAAAGGCCCGTCGAGCGGAACCAAGACTTCTCAAAGTAATTGTGCTCTGAACTCTGTTTCATATTTACATACAACATGGCTGCGTGAAAGGGCTGCACGCGTAAAAATAAAATATGACTCCACTACAAAGAGAACACTCTGTAAACTGCTTCATAATGACTCCCAGTGCATGTGTAAGGCATCTGCTGTGCATGACCTCCATTGAAAGCCACCAGCAACTATCGTTGTGGAATTCCTTATCCTCTTACTGTGACGTCATGGCAGAGGATGTAATCGACACCTGCAACTTCACAAGAGGATGCAACCTTTCCTCTGCTTCTCCCAGGTCTCCTGTGATGGAAGCCCAAGAAGCCCACCATCCAGGCCACATAATCCGTGGCCCACCTCCCAGTGTGGGATGTTCGCTATGCTCCCCGCCTCGAGAGGGTGATGGGGAGGGGTGGTGTTGCAGCTGGAAGCAGCTGCTTATAGGCCGTGAGGCCGAGCAACACGCAGCTGCTCCGACAACTCATAGGGCACACAGTGCAGCAGAAAGCCAATGCCACTGCAGCTGCTTATAGGGAATGCGGTTTGCCAGAACAAGAAGCTACCTACTAATAAGGGTGTGTAGTGTAGCAACACACAGGACTACGCCACACATCTCTTTCCATCCTGTTTGATTTCTCCACCACCTGCAACACAGTCGACCGACCACAAGTCGCTCCTCACTGTACTGCCCTCTTGCACGGGATTTACTAGAACTGTCTTGAGCTGGTTTGGTTCCTACTTCAATAACAGACACCAGCTTGTCCAAACAGGGTAGAACACATCCCTCCATTGGCTCCTAACCTGAGAAATTCCACAGAGATCCACCCTGACTCCACCAGACATCTTTAACCTGTACTTCACCTCGGGAGGATAGCTCAGCGGCAACGTGCTCGCATTGGAAGCAAGACGACACAGAGCAACACGGGTTTTATCCCCGGGTCTGCGCTTAGAAACCTCTGGGCATTAAGCGCATTATAAATAACCTACCATATCATATCATACTTGGTGTTACTGGTGGATCTACTGGCCAACCAAGACATTAACATAAACACCGCCAGACACTTTGAGTGCAAAATTTGATGAAACAGATTAATTAAATTGAGCTCAAATAGTTCCCAGTTGGGATTAGCATGGCCATTGGCAGTCAATGGGTGGGAAAATAACCAAACAACATCTACAAGCTTTGTGTCACTCCTCATAGGCAATTTCTCTCTATCTGTACTCTAATGCAATAGATCCGGAGTATAGGTGGCGCAGCCCACCCTAACAGCTCAAACTAAAAAGAAAGTTGCTTAATATACCACTGTTGGCCTCCTTTCCCTTCCCCTCTTTGCTGTGAGGCCAGACAGACAGGGCTCCAGCTGCATGCATTTTGGTGGGAGGGACTGTGATGAAGCAGCATGCCAGCCATGGACATCATTTGAGGGTTTGTCAGACACAATTGGGTAAGGTCATACAAAAGCCCAAAGGAGTAAAAATACTCGGTTCTGATAGTGAAAAAACCAAAGGGTTTAAGATGACTGCTACTTCGATTCTTATTTAATACATAAGCAGCAAGTGTCATATACACATTTAGATAAACAAAGGATACTCAACAAAATACATCAAAACAAACATGGCATGATACATGAATATCATGACCCAAATACTGGTTTTGGGTTTAGACTTTCCAACAGTTACAAACTCTTTGTTCCCTGCTCGGGATGAAGGATCACCGCACTAAAAGTGTAATTGGGGAACGGATTTGACAAGGATTTGTGTGTAGGCATGAGCTCTGCATTTTCCAGGCACTACCATAATGTTATTACCTGGCCATAAGAGGGCAACAGCTGGAAATGGTGCTCATACCTGGGAATATAACCGATGTGCCTAGCAAGTGCCTAGTTAATGCCGATACAAGGGCCATAGCTGTTGGGTTTTCTATTGTTTGTTTTTGCAGGAATTAAGTGCAGAAAACAGATGAAAGGACACACATAATCAGATTGCTGATGTTACCCTTTGGTACACTTGATTAAGACAGTTTTATTTCAAGAGATGGAACCATTTCTGATCCAATCTGCTATGCAGTATCTTGCCACAATGCCTTTAACATACTGCAAATGGCTTCCAGACCAAAATGTATGCATGTAACATGCACCTTCCCAAGTACTTCTTGTATCCTTACAATGTGCTGGTAGCTGCAAGCTTACAGTGTATGTACTCTGAAATTAATTGCAGTGTTTTTTTTCTTCAGTTCTATAA
Organism: Ambystoma mexicanum; assembly: GCF_040938575.1. Classification (NCBI taxonomy): domain Eukaryota; kingdom Metazoa; phylum Chordata; class Amphibia; order Caudata; family Ambystomatidae; genus Ambystoma; species Ambystoma mexicanum. The sequence goes on from NC_090921.1 coordinate 657,173,841, forward strand.
GTGGTGCAAAAATATCCTCGTTTTCTCTGTGATGTGCATGGTGGTGCCTACGTGCGGTTTAAGAAGCCCTTTGAAGTAAGAGTGATGGCAAGCAAATACAGGTCATGATAGCCACACCTGAACATGCATGGCTGTGTAATGCGTGTGCCAAAATGAGCTAAAAAACATGGCACCTGTGGGCGGCCATTTTGGACATTAATTTCAAAAACCGCAATGGAAATCTACATTTCTGTGAGCTCAATCAAAAGACATGGGCTCTGCCACGGTGGCGATGTTTATATTTGGAAGCAGATGATCTCATTATGGAGGATAGTTGGCGTATTCTTCGATCAAGGACATGCCAAGAAGGGAGTTGGAGTTATGCAGGTACAGTGATAAGGGGTGCTGAGAACGAACGTGAGGGAGAGAAGCTGGGGTTTTCCACTTCAAACTGGATTTTTCCACTGTCTGCTCCCCATGCTTGCTGTGTGTCCTTCGGCCGGGGAGAGGGGCAGTCGGAATCCGTAAAGGGGTGCGTATCTGCTCTCCATAAAGAGGAGAGGTATTCCTAATGAAAAGTCAGAAAATTGGAACCCCGGGTGATGAAGTCTCGCTGAGAGGGAGGACGCTCCGCTCGAGACCCTGTTAGTACATGTGATCTCTCTGCCTATCTACCTTGGGACTGGGTAGTGTTGCAGTGGCTGAAATGACGTCTTCTTCCTAAACTGCACTAACAGTGATGTAACTGATCTATTTTTTCACATATTTATGCCTCTATGTAAAACGACATCTATTCATTTTCAGAGTTGTTTGTATATCTTGTTTGAATAAAGGGCCTGTAAAGAGCCAATTATATTCTAACTATTGGTCTAAGTGTACGTGTGTGTGTGTGTGTTATTGCCTCCCTGAGTCAAATAACATTTTGTCCGTGTAGTCAGGGGAGTGGTTCTGAGTCCCTTACATATGACACAAAAGCAGACCAAGTTGTCCCTTACATGATGACTGTTTCATTTATATGACCCATTGACTGTCATTATATTATACTCTTGGTATACGATAGCAGAACATCGACATGTAAGGCTGTACCTCACATATAGTGACTCTGAGCGGTCGATGAAGAACTAACTAGTGTATGTTGTAATGATGAGGAATTTGTGGATGCACTTAGCATGTGATGCAGCACTTTGACATATGTTGCCATGACTTGTTATTCCTATTATTGTGGCTTTATCTAGCATAGGATGGGATTGCTTCAACAACTGATGAGCACTTTGCCTATGATGGCTGCACCTCACCAGGAGATATGTACCTTACCTATGCTGATTGACCGCGCTTAACAAATGAGGCATTAACTGACATGAAATGGAAGATGTTGGTCATGTAATACTGCCCTGGGCATATTATGGTATTATCTGGACATAAGGAAAATGAAGACTACACCTGGTATGTGAGGCTATAACTGGCATTAGACAGCAATGCCCATATATAAGAGACTACATTTGGCATAGTATGGCAGCACCTGGAAACGTGGTGCTGTTTTTAGCTGGTCCTGGACTCCTGAACGTTGAGTAATACAACCATCGCTAGACCAGGTTCAAGGAAGAGGTCGGTGAACGATTGATTTTGAGAAGCTGGAGCCCTGTGTGATGTTTACTTCAAACCGTTTCATGGAAGCCGATGTTGATGAACTTATGGAACACATCTGCAAGCTGTGGAACCTCGACAGTTTCTCAACGGAACTGCAGATTCATGAGCCTTCGAGATAACATTTAAATTGAAAACCAGGCAATCAAACCCACATTTCTGGAGTTTTCTTCATTCCAAGGAATACAAGACAATCCACACAGCAGCACTAAAAGTGGCTTCCCTCTTTGGCTGCATCTATCGCAGAGAATCTCCCTTTTCAGACATGAGATTCCGAAAATCTAAATTTCGATCCAGTCTGACTCGCCAGCATTTGAGCGACTCCAGAGTTGCTGTTTCAAGCTTCTCACCAGTTTATAGATCACTGGTGGACAGCGTGCAGTCTCAACTAGTGTCAACCCTCACACTAAATATCCAGATCCATTTCGCATGATAGCTCATGGTGATCAATTGTGATATGACACAAAATAATATAATGTTTTTTGAGTTTTTAATGTGATAGTGAATACTTACATTGGTTTCTTTTGGTGTAAAATATAAAGAAAGAGGCAAGACAAATCACCATGGTACAACTCCCCGTGCCCATCACCACCCAGGCAGTCCTTGCACATCGCCTCTGCACTAAAAGTAAATACTGACGAGGAAACGGCTGGAGACCACCGCCTAACCACACGCTTCAGCCCCCCTGCCCCTGCCAAGGTCACAGTTCTGCCACTTGTGCATCAACACACCTAAACACATTGTATTTAGGTTTATGTGTACGCATATATTTCAGGATGGAACTGAACACTCTCCTCTTGAAAAGAACAACTCATTACCCGGTGATTGTGGAAGGCAAGGGCTGCTAATAGGGTGTGTAATGTAGAAGGAAGGAGCAACTCACAGGGTGGGCGGGGTATCAGAAAAAAGGAACTCCTCCTAAGGTTTCTGATGGAGCAGAAAAAAGGTGCTGCCCACAGATTTTCGGGGTCACGTCTTTGTGCCACAGTTTCTCACATGCCACTACCTCGCACTGACCAGCAACCTAGTTGTCCGCAGAGGCATTGCTATGGTGGGGGTTGAGGAGACTATAGCCCCGGGTCTTTTGGTTGTAGCCCCAGATAGAAGCTCAGGGGCTACTACCAAGAGGCTAGCTAGTCCCGGGTGGCGACAGTCCCAACATTAGTGTAGCCCCAGATCTTTTCCAGACCTAGCAACACCCCTAGTTGCCCACTCTCCTCTCACCCACTTGCAGTCTCCAAACTCCAACTTGTTTTGCCGATGTGTTCCATTTTAACCTCCTCTCAGAGGTCCGGCCCTTCAAACAGTCAATGGACCTTTTTCAGAGGGTTACCCCTCTGTCTTTATTTTACTTTAACCTTTTTACTCCTAAATCATGCCCGTCTACACACGATGTCACACCACTCAACCCGTTTGTTTTTGTTGCAGGTTCACTTTTATTTTTTTATACGAACATCCTCCTCCGCCACCCGCCTCCAGCGGATTCATATATTGGTCCGGCCACGTCCATGTTAACTGTGGCTTTGACTTCTTGTACGGCAGAAAGTGGATGGCGAAAACATGACCCAGTTCAGCACACAGATTTTAGAATTTGACAGAAAGCGAGGGTGGGCTGTGTAGCTGAAAGCAGCTCAAATAGTCTGTGGTCTACCAGTAAGAAGGAGTTAGGGTGTCTAATGAAGCAGAACGAAGCAGCTGCCCACATAGTGTGAGATACATCAAGAAGCAGGAGTTTTTCAGAGAGAGAGAGAGAGAGAGAGAGAAAGAGAGAGAGAGAGAGAGAGTGTGTGTGTGTGTGTGTGTGTGTGTGTGTGTGTGTGCGTGTGCGTGTGCGTGTGTGTGTGTGTGTGTGTATATAAAAGCAGGAACGTCTCATCAGCTGCAGAATAAAGGAACTGTCCACAGGTTGGGTGGTGTGGCAGAAAGTGAGAGCTGCTCATAAGGGATGTGATATAATGGAAAGGATGAGCGGCTAATAGGGTGTCTGGTATATTACAACTAGGAGTTGCTCAAAGGGTGTCTGCTGTACCACAGACAGGAGCTGCTCCTAGGGCGCCTCCTGTAGCACAAAGAGGAGCTGCTCAAAAAGTGTCTGGGGTACCACAGACATGAGCTTCTCATAGGGTGTCTGGTGTAGCACAAGCACGAGCCCCTCGTAAACTGACTGGTGTACCACAGACAAAGCCTGCTCATAGGGTGGATGCTGTAGCACCAACAGGAGCTGCTCACAGGGTGTCTGGTGAACTACTGACAGGAGCTGCTCATAATGTGGCTGCTGTAGCACCAACAGGAGTATGATCATAGGGTGTCTGGTGTACTACTGACAGGAGCTGCTCATAATGTGTCTGCTGACAGCACCCACAGGAGCTGCTCATAGGGTGTCTGCTGTAGCACAAGCAGGGGCTGCTCATAGGGTGTCTGGTGTTCTACAGACATGAGCTGCTCATATGGTGGATCCTGTAGCACAAACAGAAGCTGGCCATAGGGTGTCTGGTGTAGCATAAACAGGATTTTGTCAACAGGTAGGTAGGAGCTGCGCATAGGGTGTCTGGTGTACTAGAAACAACAACTGCTCATAGGGTGGATGCTGTAGCACAAGCAGGAGCTGCTCATAGGGTGTCTGGTGCAGCACAAGCAGGAGCTACTCATAGGGTGTCTGGTGTAGCACAAACAGGAGCTTGGCAAGAGGTAGGTAGGAGCTGATCATAGGGTGTCTGGTGTACTACAGACAGGAGCTGCCCATAATGTGTCTGCTGACAGCACCCACAGGAGCTGCTCATAGGGTGTCTGCTGTAGCACAAGCAGGGGCTGCTCATAGGGTGTCTGGTGTTCTACAGACATGAGCTGCTCATATGGTGGATCCTGTAGCACAAACAGAAGCTGGCCATAGGGTGTCTGGTGTAGCATAAACAGGATTTTGTCAACAGGTAGGTAGGAGCTGCGCATAGGGTGTCTGGTGTACTAGAAACAACAACTGCTCATAGGGTGGATGCTGTAGCACAAGCAGGAGCTGCTCATAGGGTGTCTGGTGCAGCACAAGCAGGAGCTACTCATAGGGTGTCTGGTGTAGCACAAACAGGAGCTTGGCAAGAGGTAGGTAGGAGCTGATCATAGGGTGTCTGGTGTACTACAGACAGGAGCTGCTCCTAGGGTGGATGCTGTAGGACACGCAGGTGCTACACACAGGATGCCTGGTGTAGCACAGACAGGAACTGTTCTTAGGGTCAGTGGGGTGCACACGCAGGAGCTGCTCACAGCATGAGTAGCGGTGTAGCATCTTATTTCTGTTTGCATTATTTGTTTTTGGTCACATAAATAAGTGGAGCTTTTTAAGCCCTCTGTAATCTTGAAGGTCGTGATTTGTACTCATGGGTTGGATGTTCATGCACAGGCGTCTCACCATTGTTGGGTGTTTTACACATCACAATGACTACTAAATACAGGCGTGTGGCTCGCTCAACAAGCCAATTCCCGTAACAAAATCAGATTAACTTAACTACTCTTCTTTGCATAGAAATGTCAAGATCCATTCCAGTAAAATGTGCTGCTTTCAAAATTTCAAAACAAGGTGGCACCTGTCAACAGAAAGAGATCTTTCCGAATTCTTTCAGAATCCAAAGGCACTCATGGCTGTGATTTGCTGAAAAAAAAGGCTGCTGTGCAAGTCATGTCGTCACCAATCGGCAGATCTCCATATGCGATTCTTCAACTCAGAACAATTTGATCTTAGCATCACTAACCAAAACAATTCGGGCGTGGAACAATGTGGCACAGGATGCACAAGGCACAGCGTGCAGAGCACGAGCGAGATCTCGTGGGAAGGTATTTTACTTATGCCCCAGGGTTTCCCAAACCTGATGCAAGGGACCACCATGTGGGGCATCAGAAGGATATGCTAGGGCCTCCTCGTGGGGGTCAATCGGCTCAGTGTAAGTCTGGAAGTAAAAATACTGGCAGTCTAGTCAACATCAGTGACAGCACAAACCTAGCAAAGGCGCGATGTGGCTTCAAGGCGCTGTATTCCAATCTTAGAACCTGTTTGCAGGTCATGTTCAGGCCCTCTAAATCAGGAACACTTTTACTGTGCAGCATATTTACTAACTATAATAGCCACAGAGACTACCGGACTATAGTAGGCAAGAACATCCGTAGCCATGTGAGCAAGCAACCATTGAAATGTACACAATCCACTGGAAGGGTTTTAATATGGCACTAACCGCCGAGCCGGCGGGCCATTACCACCTAAGGTAATGCCCCCGGAGCCTGAAGTTACAGGCCTGAGTGTAGGTGTGCGATGCATATAAGTGCACCCACAGGATTACACTCAGAAACAAGCCAATACACGTTAAGTGTATCCCGTGGAATGTCGCCGGGTACTAATGAGCAGTCACTAACTTTCCATTTACAAAGTCTTCCTTGTTTCTGAAAGCTGAGAGACATTGCCTAAATTACACATTTTAAATATTATTGGGATCCAAAAATCGGGAAATGCACCAACACCAAACTGGATCTCTATGAATATATTTAAAGAAAATCAAAAGCTATGGGTGCTGCTTCTGGCCAAACTCTGTTGTGCGACGCTCGTCACATGAAGTACCAAAATCTTGGCCAAAAAGGAACCATTATTCCATTTTTTTAAAGCAAAGAACATGTTTAGCCTGACTTGCTGGTACCTCAACAACCATGGCTGATGCTTCAATCAAGGTCATGGACAGGTCCCTGACACAGTTAGGGGAGTGGTGCGAGGTGGATTTGGTTTGATCACGAATACAGTATGGTGTCCGGAAAGAGTTGGGGACAATAAAACAATGCATCTACCTAGCCTTGACTTGCAAAACGTAAATGAGAAGGAGGGAAGGATATCTTTTTTTGGACCTGTGCACAGCTATCGATCACACGGACAGACACTGACTCTGGGGTCCTAAACGGTTTGGGTTTAGATGAGTGGCTTCTGGGACTAATTAGCCACATTAATTCTAGTCTTGTAAGCCCAGTATGGTATAACTATAGAGGAAAACATTCTGATCCACTTATAGCCATTCAAGGAGTCAGGCAGGGCTGTGTGCTGCCCTGTGATTATTTTCATTATGTATGAATGTGCTGAAGACAGTTTGCAGAGGCCGCTCCTGATGTCCAGAGAATGAGGGCAAGCACCCCCCTCTCCCACCCTATGCGGGTGACACCGTTCATATGGCTTATACCCTTCCAGCCCCGCAGAGGCTTGTTACAAAATATATGGAGTTTATGGAATCTAGAAAAGTCTCTCTGAATATTACAAGATCTAGCAAGAGTGAGATCTTTTTGAAGGGATTAAAATAACAGCTTATATCGCATTCTGATTATTTGGGTCTGGGTTTTGACTGATATCTTACCTGGAAAGGCATAGGGCTGATGCCACCAGCAGCGCAATCTATGGGGCCCTTCTCTGGCACTAGGAGACTGAAGGGTCATTCACTGGATATCGTGCTTGAGGTCTATAAAGTTAAGGCATGCGGCATGCCAAGGGCCGTGTGGTATTCTTATTCCCTTTGTGTGTGTGTGTGTAGTGTCTTCCCTTCCCTCGAGGGGGTAATATCTGCGTGATGTCAGAGTGGGAGTGTTGGGGTGAATGCATTGGATAGCAGGCTCCTTCCCCCGTGTTCCATGAGTGATAGTCGAAAGAGCTACCTAGGTGGTGGGCACGGGTGGGTCTTCTCCTTCACATGCACTTGCAATGTATGCCACGGACACTTAAATAAAAGGACTGCATGTACCTGCCCATGGCATGAGATCTTCATTTCTAGAGGCCGGGAACGGGATACGGGTGTATGAGCCTTGCAAAGATACCGAGCTATTAAGGGTATTTAATGGGCGGCAGATGCCACTTCCAAAGACCTGATTTATTTAGAAACAGGGATGGCAAAGGTTGATATGACAGTGTCTCTTTCGCCCGTTAAACTGTAGTGCATCGTGTCGACAAATCCTGCTACATCTCCGGCCCAGACTATAGGAAGCAACCTATTAAAATCGAAAGGTGGAAATTAAACTTCCTCTGTTGAACCATATATTAAAATACCTGGATATGTTTAGATGCTCATCCTGGTTCAAGGAAAATCGTAATCTTAGCTCTAGAGATAAAAGGCCAATAAACCAAGTTACTCCACACCAATGTATAAAGGCAGTAACTATTTGTGAAGTCAGAAATCTGAAATCCATCAACCTTTATTTGCCCCTGTAAAATGGCCGTGAATGTGAACAATGGGCCTCATTCTGAGTCGGGCGGACCGGTAAAGAAGTGCCGTTATCCATGGATACCGGCACTTTACCGGACCGCCCGAATGCAGGTTTACCAGTGGGGCACCTGGATTACCTCCAGCTAAATGCAGGAGTAGGCTAGGTGTCCAACTGGCTACAAAAGCCCTTGTTACCACCACTGGCATTGCCGATGGTGGTAATGATGGAAAATCCCCTCAAGGAATCCTATGGGACTCCATGAATGAAGATTTACACTGTACCGCCAGCACTCGTTATCTGGCGGCAATGCCGCCAGACCAATTGCCGGTAAAAATAAGTACCAAATGAAGGTACCGTGGTGGCTGTACCGCCAGGATACCGGCTTACTCGGAATGAGGCACAATGCTTCGATTATACAGAGAGACCACAGGTAAGAAGGTTTATTGCCAACACTAGGTTTGGACAATATGAGACCCCACCATCAATGGATGGTTGAATTAAAACAAATCGGTTATTTCTGGTTGAGGCAATAGATCTCTGGACCTACCAATGCATTTGAAACTGTCAAAAGAATCTTAGACACCAGCAATTAATTCCAGTGTTGAAAGGAATTGATTTTAAGAAATTGAGGGTGTCATTTCTGTGCTTGATGGCAGCTAGAATAATGTGTGCACTGGGCAATTGCTTACACAAAGTTAGTAAACAAAATAACAGGACATACATATAATGACTATTTTCTTATAATCAAAGCAATGGCAAAGAAATGTTTCTACCACTTAGACTCAATTAGGCTAATAAGGCCATCATCACCTTCCCACGCAGAACTCATCATCATATTGCTAATATTATGAAGAATGCACTATGCCAACACCACATACCTTGGCAGGCTGGATTATCTTGTTAAGAAACTTCAACACCTTCAGAACACAGAGTCAAAATGTCTGTTTAGACTCGACAGGAGGGAACACATATCGCCAGCTCTCATTTCAGAGTGCACCGGGGGCATGGAACTGAATTTAATCCAAGGAAGGATCATCCCATACCAACCAAGATTGCAGAGCTCCAGCAGTGATATGCTCCTAGAAACCATGTCATACAATTAGAACAGAGTCCTGCAACCGTTGGCTCGCCAGATGTTCTGGACTACAACTCCTATCATCCTTGCATAGCATCGGCAAAGGTGAGGGATCATGGGAGTCATAGTGCACAACAACTTTAGAGACAAAGATTGCAGACTCCTGCACTAGAACGATACAGGGATTGGCGTTCTCCAGCATCACAGCAAATCTCCCTCCCAAAGCAAATACGCACAATCCAGGATCATCTCCCCTTAAAGAAAACCATGAAGACCAGGCTTTCTAACACATCCAACTAGCCCTGGTACCCCCCAGGCAATCTGCCACATACACACCTGATGGATGTTCTATACTGCCTACATTGGCCATTCGCTAATCTCCAACACATCCTCAACGTCTATGCCCAAATGCTTTATCCACAGACCAAATATGTCAGCAACACATTGCATGCATAAGATTCCCTCATCAGACTTTAAACAGCACAACGCTACGCCTCTAAAACCAACTTAGATTGCACACCCCATGGTCTATTCTTCCTAGCACCATAGGCACACAATGCTGTCCCCTGCAGGCAAGCGTCTCAGTGCCCTGGAAAAATAACGCCTAGAAATACACCTGCACCCAGAGCTCAGGGTACATCCAGTCTGCAGGCATTAACACAACAGTAAAGCTATTTTGCATCTTCTCTGTACTCACTGTAACCTAACCTCTCTCCCTCCATTTCAGATCTTGAAGAACGCCTGGAGACCATACAAATGACAGCAGTCCCGGTTATAAATCCCAGTAACCGTCTTTTTTTTTGCCGAAATAAATTACTTTGTTATAATGTACTTCGACAAAATAACTATTTGGGGAAATATTTTGTATATGTTTTTGAGGGTTCGAGAGTATACAGGAAGTGGAGGGGCGTCAGGAGGTGGTAGTGGTGGGGAAAGGGGTATGGGTGGGGGGACCTTTTAGAAAACCAACAATTGTCTTAATGTTGCCAAAGTAAACTACGAGGTAATTTATTTCTGCAAAACAACGTAGGACCCCAGTAACAGAGCAAAACAATGATGTCTCGGGAGGATAGCTCAGGGGCAATGTGTTCGCCTTGGAAGCAAGACGGCATGGAGCAACACAAATTCAAACCATGGGTCCTCTGGGTATTAAGCACGTTATAAATAACATATCATGTAATTTTAAGCTGATTTATTCATGATAGTGTTATTATATTGACCGTTTTTATGTGTACTACATTTCTTTGAAGTTAAAAAGGTTTGTGATACCAAATAAAATTGAATGAGTTGCTTAACGTTCTAGAGGTCTTCATTCCTTTCTTGTACACATCCTGCAGGATTTGGGTGAAATGGCACTAGTCAGAATGTGTTGAGTTGGCAACAAAGATGGAGAACTTTGTTTAATTGAAAAAATGGAAGCAGAAGCACTGGACGATGCCTGCCAGGGACTTCACAGACTTAAAAAGCAAGAATGACAAGAATATGTCCCAGCGGGGGGCACCTGCATTCTCACTCTTAGAAATGACTGCACAACAGCAGTCCAAAATCTCTGGCACCCAAGTTATACAAACAGGATGGCCAAAAGGTGTGCTTGATCGTGTTGAAAGCTCCTGGTAAGCTTCAGATCAGAGATCCGACACCGTTGCCATCCACAAAAATACTAATATCACGACTAGCAAATCAGGACACCTCTCCCCCCCAACAGTAGATTGCATAAATCAGAATATGTATGCAACATGGCCACTGCTGCCTTCTCCATAGGCTTGGCTGGTTCCGGGATTTTGACATTTGGTTAGAATTGATCCGAGATAATATTTTTAAGATGAGAAGGGAATTTAAGACATCCCATTTCGGAATATAAAGGTGGCAAACTGGATGGGAGAGTTATTTATGGCCATTTTAAAGATCAGCACAATAGTATGAACACCACCAATTAATCTGAAAATTGTTGTAGGACAGAGGTCCAGTGACAACTTGAGAATATACTTTCTGCCTTCAATAGCAGAAAAGGTGTCGGCTAACACTGTAGACATGCAGATGCTACTCGCATTCTGCAAGGATTGCATTGACAGTTGAGGGATCACAACTAGTTTGCACTCTTGGATGCAGGGCAACTAGTTCTGCCACAATTGCCGCCTGACCCTATCCTAACCCTACATAAGCTTTAGGCTCAACATTCCTCCACCTGGTGGTAATGATGCATCAGTCTAGGTCACTCTACTCTGCAGTGTTGCCTATTATAATGTGGTCCACCCATCACTCCTGCAAACCCCTTTATTCAAATAGCAATTGGATAGAAGAGGGCATTACGCCTACTCAGTGGCCAAGGCAAACACAACCTGCCACAAACTACAGGGAGGATCTGGGCGATGTATTCATTGGTTTATTCATTTGGTCATCTTTCATAATGCCACAGATGTTTACTCCAATACAGGGCGCTCTGCTGTTTTGTGTCTTATGCATAACTAAGTATAACATTAAAAGGAGAGCTTCTCTATCTCTACAATCTGGTCAACCCCTGCAATTCCAGAAAGCCCTAGTACTGGCATCATCCTGCCTTCTAATCTAAACCAAATGTCACCTCAAGGAAAATGATGGACATCCCCTTTCCACCACTTTCTTTCACAGCAAACTATAATTCATCTTGATGCAATTGAATTGGCTCATAAATCTTGAGGGTTACTTAAAGCCCCCACCCGCCGTTGTCTATGAGCCCTTTTTTAGCTAACCTCCTGGCTCTTAACCTAAAGCAGTTTTAAGGTTAGTAATTAAATACAGATACTACTGGATTATTTTTCTGGGTGTTGAGGTACTGGGTTTAAGCTGCCCAGAGAGGCAGTGTCTTCAGTGCAACATATAAGGCTGCCAGGTCCTTCTCTTGCTCCAGACCACATTATCATCTTGGCTCTTACCAGTAATTCTTTGAACCTTCTTGTTGGTCAGACTTCCAGCAACTCCAGCCACATGGGCACCAAGGCTGTACCCCAGCAGGTGAAGATTATCCACAGGATAATTCAGGTTTTCCTTCAGAAAGCAAAGATTGATCCCACGTTAAAATGAACCTCTTTATAGTGAATCACAAAGTTCCAGATGAAAATCATAGGTACATAAATAGAGTGGTAAGGATATTGTTTTAATCAAGAACTAAAATGAAGAATTGATCTTTAAGGCGGACAAAGGATTGCTAGGCACATTATAAACGCCCTGAAGACTGTTCACTATGATTAGAACAAATAAGAATAAATGTCCATGTACCATAGTTCACCCTCTACCCCTGATGTGAACAGATTCCCTTGCCAACTAAACAGCACTAAATTGTACGTGAGCAGTTAATGCTGGTCTATATTCCAGCCGAGAGCACCCTGGAGCTTCTAGAGGGCGATGTTGCACTAAACCAAGGTTGTCCAACATACGGCCCGCGGGCCACAATGCGGCCCTCCAAGCCATTTCATGTGGCCCGCGAGGCTGTACAGACAACATTGAACAAATAAAGAAATACACCGGGCTGTGGTGGAGGACTGTTACTGCCGCTGGTGCCCCCTAAAAGGGGGGGGGCACCAGGGGCAGTAACAGGCCACGGCCCGGTTTATTTATTTATTTATTTGTTCAATGTTTGTCGGGTACGTGGACCCGATTAATTAATTTATTTCTGCAATGTTGGGCGGACCCAACATTGCATAAATAAATAAATTAATCGGGTCCACGGACACGGCAAACATTGAACAAATAAATAAATAAACCAGGCCGTGGCGGAGGACTGTTACTGCCTATTCCACAGCCCGGTTTATTTATTTATTTGTTCAATGTTTGTCGGGTCTGTGGACCCGATTAATTTATTTATTTCTGCATAAATAAATTAATCGGGTCCACGGACCCGACAACCATTGAACAAATAAATAAATAAACCGGGCCGTGGTCTGTAACTGCCTCTGGTGCCCCCAGCACCAGAGGCAGTTACAGGCCACGGCCCAGTTTCAGGGGCGCAGAGTATGCGGGTGCTACGGCCCCCCAGGCCGGAGAGAAGAGACGCAGTATGGATGGTCCTTTGTTCCATCCATACTGTGTCTCTCGCTGGTAGCCCGGGTAAAAGCCGGGTAAAAAATAATGTTTAAAAATTGTGGGACGGATGCAAAGCAAGATGCTCTTGTTTTGCATCTGTCCCTCAATTTCTAAAAATCGTTTTGGTTCGGGTATACTTCTACATCTGTGTGCACGGATGGAACAAGTTACTTACCTGTAACTGTTGTTCTCCAGCATGGGTCTGGCATGGATTCACATGCTCATGAATATTCCCCGTCGTCAGGCTGGGAATCCTCGGTAAAGAAAAAACCAGTATCAGTTTCGTTTCTGATCTGTCTTTCGTAGTAATAACCAATCACTGGTCTCTGCGTCATACTGACCACAGCCAATGACTGTCCTCTACCTAAGCACCGCCTCTGGCAGCCATCTTCAGATTTGGAAGCACGTGAAGTGGCAGTATGACCAAGTGAAGAGCCGCAGAGGGGTAGGCGGGAGGGTTCGCATGTGAATCCATGCCAGACCCATGCTGGAGAACAACAGTTACAGGTAAGTAACTTGTTCCTTCTCCAGCATGGGGTCTGGCATGGATTCACATGCTCATGAATAAAGAATACATAGCAGTACACACATGCACAACCACGGGAGGTGGCAAAGGCTCAACATTAAGCATTGCATCAAACTCAACATTAAGCATCTTACCTCCTCACCAGGCTCACCTCAGGCGAACAGGTTGCGCAGCACTGCTTGGCCGACCCTGGACTCCTCCCTGGAATCCCGATCGACGCAGTAGAACTTCGTGAAGGTGTGCGTCGACCTCCACGTAGCAGCCCTGCATATGTCCAGCAGGGGCACACCAGAAAGGAACGCCGTGGTAGCTGCGATCGCTCTGGTGGAATGGGCTCTCGGACGGCCGGGCAGCGGTCGGTTTGCCAACCGATGACAGTACATGATACAGCTGGAGAGCCATCTGGAAATGGAAGCCTTCGAGAGAGCCTTCCCCTGATTGACAGGTCCAAAGTTCACAAAGAGTTGTGACGTCTTCCGAAAACACTTCGTGCGGTCCACGTAGAACTTCAGCGCTCTAGCCACATCCAGCGAGTGCAAAGTCCTCTCAGCCGGCGACGAAGGCGACGGGAAGAATACAGGCAACACCAAGGGTTCGTTGAGATGGAAGTCCGACGGTACCTTGGGCATGAAGGAGGGGTGCGTCCTGAGCTCTACCCTCGTGTCGTGAAAAGTCAAGTACAGGGCCTTGCAGGAAAGGGCCTGGATCTCTCCCACCCGTCGTGCGGAGGTGATGGCCACAAGAAACGCTGTTTTCCACGACAGAAACTTCAACGGGGCCGAGTGCAGAGGCTCGAACGGAGGTCCCATGAGCTTGGTCAGCACCACGTTGAGCTCCCACGCCGGGGCCGGAGCCTTCACCGGCGGGAACGATCTGAACAGTCCCTTCATGAACTCTTTCACCAGACGATGAGACCACAAGGACGTCCGTCCCGTGGTTCTGGTGTATCGGGAGATCGCAGCCAGATGAATCTTGATGGACGCGTGTGCCAGTCCAGCTTTGGCCAGCGTCAGCAGGTACGGCAGAACTTGGGGAGCCGTAATCCATAGAGGGTTAATCTTCTGTGCGTGGCACCAGACAGAGAACCTCTTCCATTTGTGTCCGTAGCATTTAAGAGTCGAGGACGCCCTGGCCTTTGCAAGAACCTCTCTGCAGTCGGCCGGTATGTCGTATCCTCCAAACTCTAGCGCTGCAGGAGCCAGACCTGCAAGTTCAGCGATTTCGGGTCGTGGTGGAGGATGGCGCCCCTTCCCTGGAGAGCAGATCCGCGTCCACCGGCAGCTTGGTTGGCGGGGACGCTGACAAGTCCAGAAGGTCCGGGAACCATATCTGCCTCGGCCACGCAGGTGCGACGAGGATCATCCTGCACCGTGACCTCTTGAGCTGGTTGATGAGCCAGATTAGCAGTGGCAAAGGAGGGAACGCGTAGAGGAACAGGCCCTCCCAGGGGAACGAGAAAGCATCGCCCATGCTCCTCGCCTGGGGAAACCTGCTGGCGAACCTCCGGCACTTGGAGTTCGTCGCCGTCGCGAACAGGTCGATCTGGGGTGTGCCCCACCGTCGGAAGAGGCGATCCACTAGATCCTGCCGTAGTTCCCACTCGTGGCACGAGCGCAGCTCCCTGCTGAGTGAGTCGGCAATGGTGTTTTTTATCCCTGCCAGATGAAACGGCACCAGAAACATCCCTTGGGCGACTGCCCAATGCCACAGGTCCTGCACCTCCTTGGACAGTGCTGGGGACCTGGTTCCGCCCTGTTTTCTGATGTAAAACATGGTGGTGGTGTTGTCGGTGAAGATCCTCACCACCTTGCCCTTGAGGGACGGAAGGAAGGACCTGAGGGCCCAAAACACTGCACGGAGCTCCAGGACGTTGATATGTAAGTATTTCTCCGTCGGGAGCCAAAGGCCCCTTGCGTGCAGATTTTCGGTGTGCGCTCCCCACCCTTCCAGGGAGGCATCCGTGGTCACTGTCTCCTGGTGGGCTGGGGTCTGGAAGTCCATGCCCGCCGTCAAATGCGCGCGGGTGCCCCACCACCGGATCGCTCGTCGGAAACTCTCGTCGAGTGTGATCCTTTCCTCGAAGCTGCCCGTCGTTTGGATCCAGCGCGCGTCCAGGAACTCCTGCAACGGGCGCATCCGGAGCCTGCACATGGGAATGAGGTAGATGCAGGAAGACATCATTCCGAGGAGGGACTTGATGGACCTCACCTTGGCCGCGTCGGCCACCAACATCTGCTGCACCTTGCCCAGGATGGTCCTGGTCCTCTCCTCCGATGGGGAGGCCAGAAGGGACACTGTGTTGAGCCTCGCTCCCAGAAACAGAGTGTCTTGCGCGGGTACCAGGTGGGATTTGGCGTAGTTCACGGAGAATCCCAGGTCCGTGAGAAGTTGGACGGTCCTTGCCGTGTGAACCACGGCAAGCTCCCTTGTCTTGGCTCGGATGAGCCAGTCGTCCAGGTAGGGGTAGACATGGATCCCTTCGCGGCGCAGCTGAGCCGCCACCGGTGCGAGGCACTTGGTGAACACCCTGGGTGCCGACCGTAGACCGAAGGGGAGGGCTTTGAACTGGTAATGCCGCCCTTGGACCACAAACCTGAGGTATTTTCGGTGCCCCTTCAAGATGGGAATATGGAAGTAGGCATCCTCCAAATCCAACGACGACAGGAAGTCTCCTTCCTCCAGCTGACCCAGGACGTGCTGGAGGGTGACCATCCGGAACTTTTGCACCTTGATGAACTTGTTCAGACGTCGCAGGTCCAGGATGGGGCGCCATCCCCCCGTCTTCTTCTTCACGAGGAAGTATCTCGAGTAGACTCCAGAGCCCCGAAGCCTCTTTGGGACGAGTTCGATGGCGCCCTACTTGAGCATCGCCTTCACCTCCAGGAGAAGTTGAGGGACGTGAAGTTCTTTCCTGGCCACGGGGGGGATGCGCGGACACTTTCTTTGAAACTCGAGCGCGTGGCCCCGGGCCAAGGTGTCCAGCACCCAACGGTCGGTGGAGATGGACTCCCACACGCTGACGAAGCTCGCCAGCCGGCCTCCCACCGGGGTGCTTCGGTGGGGGCCCGACCCCCCGGCCGGTTCAATCCTGCTTCGACGAGGCTTTAGCACCTTGTCCTTGGCAACGACGGCGGGGTCCGCCAGGCTTGCCTCGTCCTCTGTAGGCCTCCTGAGATGACGAGCGGGCCGCTTGACGGTAGGAGGAGAAACCGCCGCCGGAACCTTTGGAGGCGCCCTTGCCTCCGCTGCTCCGAAAGGGCGTCCGTAGCTGTTGCAGAACTCCAAGGGCCCGGGCCGTCTCGGTGTCCGCTTTAATGGCCTGAAGGGAATCGTCCACCGTCTTCCCAAACAGGTTGTTCCCATCGAAGGGCATGTCCAGGACTCTGGTCTGAACGTCTTGATGGAAGTCCGTAGCCTTGAGCCATCCACGCCGCCTAAGGCAAACGCCGTTGCCCAACTGGCGGAACCCAGTGTCGGCGATGTCCATCGCAACGGTAATGGCGTGGTCCGAAGCCACCTCACCTTCCTGCAGGATCTCCAGGGCCTCTGCCCTCTTGTCGTCCGGCAAGAAGTCCAGCAGGGGAGCCAGTTTGTACCAGAGGGGGGCCGTGTCCGGGACCCGGTACTTTTTCTCGTACCGGTCTCTTCTAGCTGGCGTCGTGGACGGGTTCTTGAGGAGGGTGAGGCCCTCATCCCAAATGTCGTCCAATAGAGGCACCGCGAGGACCGTCTTCCTCTTGGCCTCGCGCCGCTGATAAAGGAAACCTTCCTTCTTCTTCTCCTCAGGGCAGAGTTGGAAAAGCTCGGATGCCCTGGCGATCATTGAGTGGAACGATCCAATCTCGTCGGGCGGAGAAGCCCTGGTGGGAGGCGACGACGGTACATCCTCGTCGTATACCTCATCGTCCGTACCCGTCGCTGCCGTGTCAGTCCCCGTATCATCCCCTCGGGTGGACGGGGAGGAGGGCTGGAAGGGGCGCGACGGCTGAAAAGGAGGTGGAGGGTGGATCCTTCTTTTCTTGGTAGGGGGAACACCAGAAGGTCCCGGTTCTGGGTCCCCCGACGGGCGAGGTTCCGTCGGCAACGGTAGTCTCGTCCTTATCTCAGAGCATAAGGACTGTATAACCAACAAAATGGCCGCCGAGTTGTCTCGCGGCGCTGGCAGAGGGGAATCCGACGGGCGATCAGGGGCCCCGTCGGTACCCTCGACGATGTCGTCGTCACCTGCGTCGGGATCCATCCCGACGGGCCGGTCTTCTTCCACGCCGAGGCCGTGGCTTAAGACCTCGACCAGCTCCTCCTCCGAGGTTGAGGCCGAATCTACGATGACGCCCTGCCCCCCCTTTTTCTTCCCCACGGGGGATTTCACGGGGGTCCTATCGATGGGCACAAAAGAGGACTCCCTCCGAGGTGGCAGGGAGACTCTGAGCCCCAAGGTCGCCACCACTGGTGTAGCCTCCACAGGCTGAGCCAGGGCCGCCGCGACAGTTTCGATAGAGGGCTTGGCCGGATGGATTAAGGCCTTCACCACCTTAGGTGCGCTCACCACCTTATCCTTGAGGGGGGGGACACTGCCTCGCTCCCCCTCCGCCTTCGAGCTCGACCGGGGCCTCTCCAGGAGCTTCGCCGGGTGCTCGGCCTTCCTCTTACCCGACCCAGAGCATTGGCTCGTGGTTGATGGTGCCGGGGAGGGTGCGCCCTGCCTGGCGCCCGTAGAGCCCGACCGTTCGGCGCTCCCGGTGCCAGCGGACTCGCAGTGCTTGGCCTTATGTTGGACCCCCGTCGCTGGGGCGTCCTCAAAGGTCTTAGACGACCGCTCGGATTTCTTCCTCTTCTTCTCGCCGGACAGGCTCTTCCCTTCTAGCCAGTTGGCGAGACGTTGATGGCGGTCCTTCATGGTCCGCTCCGACATGTTGCCGCAAAACGCACAGTTCTTCTCCACGTGCGTCTTGTCCTCATGTAGGCAGTAAAGACAAAAAGAGTGTTCGTCCTCCTTGAAGACGTTCTGCAGCTGGCATCCAGGGCAGACCCTGAACAGCTTTCCGGGCGTCGAGCTTCCCTTCTCCTGGGCCATGGCCGGGCCTGAGAAACTTCTGGAGTCCTCCAAAAGCGTAGCTCGACAAAATCTTCACCCTTGAGGGGCGCAGACGAATCCGAAACGGGTCCTCGTTGATCGGATGGAGAGTCGGTGGAGCTTGAGGCTCTTTTGACCGAAAAAACGAAGTTTTTGAGAAAAAACGTGAAAAAATAGCACTAACGCTCGAGAGCAATAGCACGAGGATCCCAACACATGAACGTGCGGTAAAAATCTGAAGATGGCTGCCAGAGGCGGTGCTTAGGTAGAGGGCAGTCATTGGCTGTGGTCAGTATGACGCAGAGACGAGTGATTGGTTATTACTACGAAAGACAGATCAGAAACGAAACTGATACTGGTTTTTTCTTTACCGAGGATTCCCAGCCTGACGACGGGGAATATTCATGAGCATGTGAATCCATGCCAGACCCCATGCTGGAGAAGTAGAAGTACACCCAACCCAAAACGATTTTTAGAAATGGAGGCACAGATGCAAAGCAAGTCTGTCCCCCAATTTCTAAAAAATCGTTTTGGGTTGGGTGTATTTGTACATCTGTGCACCCCTCTTGGCAAGAGGGGTGCACGGATGTAGAGGTACACCCAACCCAAAACGATTTTTAGAAATGGAGGCACAGATGCAAAGCAAGTCTGTCCCCCAATTTCTAAAAAATCGTTTTAGGTTGGGTGTATTTGTACATCTGTGCACCCCTCTTGGCAAGAGGGGTGCACGGATGTAGAGGTACACCCAACCCAAAACGATTTTTAGAAATGGAGGCACAGATGCAAAGCAAGTCTGTCCCCCAATTTCTAAAAAATCGTTTTGGTTTGGGTGTATTTGTACATCTGTGCACCCATCTGTGCACCCCTCTTTGTAAGAGGGGTGCACAGATGTAGAGATATAATGTACCCAGCGGGATCAAACCTGTGTTGCTTCTGAGCTATCCTCCCGAGACTCCGAAGATCTGAAGTACATTTAATGATACAGAACCAGAACTATTGAGCAAGTCTAACATCATCTTCATCATCATCAGAATAAATCAACAATGTTGTGGTTATACAAGAGCTAATATATTTAAAGGGATGGAATTACTCCGAATGTTGCAGCACTATTCAATAACCCAAAGTGCTTAAGCATAGTTAATGTGAAAATATGACACTTCTCACCATTGGGACAGTACTGCCTTGGACAGAGTTTCACAGTGAAGAAGTGAGCAAGTGATCCAGGGTATGCAGCCCACACACACGCATGGCATTCCCATGCACCCACTTGCGCGAATTGCACCAAATTAGTGAGATTGTGCTCCAAGGCACATGCACAGTCTTTGCTCTGAGGTTTGACACACTCACAGGATGGGATGGCATTTCGTTCTCCTATCCTAGTTGTGTTGCTCTGCCTTTTGAGGGCTGCTACAACCTGGATGATTATAGAGGGGTGGAGTAGGGGCAGTATTGGCCTACTGGGATGCAACTGGAAGGCTTAAACCTCCTTCTTACTTGCCTTTAGTATATGCAATACATGCTAGCCAATGTTTCCACTGTTCTGCACCCCCCCGTAACCCTCACACCAAGTTGGCGACTACGTGCAAATTCGGTCATATAAGTGCTGGTTATGTCACTTCCTATATTTGGGCACCACCCGGGAAATTCATAAGTCGGCTCCCCTGCCCGATTTATTTATTCAATGTTTGTCGGGTCCGGGGACACGATTAATTAATTGATTTCTGCAATGTTGGGTCTGACCAATAAACCGGGCTGTGGCGGAGGACTTTTACTGCCTCAGGTGCCCCCTGGAATTGGATTATGCTTCTTTCATTACCACAGAAGTAATGAATGGTATTACAGAGATAAGCTGGCATATGTATTGGGCACACTGCACATGCTCAGGCAGCATCAATCATGCTTTGTAGAGGACAATGCTGGCCTAAATTGTTAACAGCCAGCACCGACATGTTGCTACAGATGCATATTTTGGGCACAACCACCATGTCAATGTGTTACATCAGTGACAGTGCTGTCTTACACTGTGGACACATTGATCATTAAAATGTGTTGTGTTCTACAATGTTCATGTCTGCTGTTAGTGACAGGGAATGTACATGTTCCCCTTTAGAACTGATTGTAAACGTATGGCTTTTTGGTCACTTTTCCTGCTGTAAAATGCACAATTTCAGCCCCTCCCTATATTGTTATAGCTCCCTCGCTACGCTCGGTCGCCCCCACTATTTCCGAGAAATATCAACACATACACACTGGAAGAAATCACAAGAAACTAACCTTTCATCACTGCCCCCGACACCAACCGCTATCTTTGGGACTGCATGGCTATGCCTTTGATGCTATTGTGTGAAAGGTCACACACCATCGCTTTTGAATATACTGCTTTGGGTCAGGGTGTTCACTTTTGGCTCGCCGGCCCTCCGGTTGACAAAAAGTGAATGCTTCGGCCCCATATTCAAAAAGGTTGGACAAGCCTGCACTAAACAAACACTTCAATACAATGAATTGCAAAAGCAATACCTATGCTGAAATCTCTAAGTTCTTACCTCCATCCAGTCAATAAACTTTGCAACATCGTGTCCGACCAACTGGGTGTATCCCGCTGCTACTGGGTAATGCTGCTGGGCACGGCTTAGCCAGTCGACCACCACCACATT
The DNA here is from genome assembly GCF_040938575.1 of Ambystoma mexicanum. Lineage (NCBI taxonomy): Eukaryota > Metazoa > Chordata > Amphibia > Caudata > Ambystomatidae > Ambystoma > Ambystoma mexicanum. Next base: position 657,195,065 of record NC_090921.1, read on the forward strand.
AGAGTCGGGCTCTCGCTTGTATAAGGCATCCACCAACTTCGGTACCCAGCTCTCATACATACCCGTCACCTGGAATTTACAACAGATTAAGAATATAAGAAATCTGGAGGGGAACTGGGTGTTTGTGTTCACAGCACTATATGAACTCAAGTAAACAAATAATGCAACAAGAGTGGTTACTGTATTATCTTTTTTGCATGTGTATGTTTTTCAGTCATTTTCCTTTATGAGACAAGAAATTATGCTCTAACAACGTCTATTGCTCCAACATCTCACTGGGCCTCATTAGGAGGCTGGCGGCCACGGAATGAACGGTGCCGGTAAGGTACCAGCACTGTTCATTCCGGGGCCGCCACATTACGGGTTTCCTCGCGGGTGACGGAATGCACGTCTGGTCCAGACCAGACGTGCATACCGCCAACTGCGAGCAAACCAGGATGCTAACAACGGACCCGTCATTAACGGGTGCGATTGTTAGCATCCGCCCCATTCCCATTGAGGCCTATAGGGGCTCAATAAGAATGGGGATGTACCGGGTCTGTGTCCCGAGAATGGGAATTACCGGGCCCACTAAAGTCGGCATGGCCCGGTAATTCCCTATCTTTGGGACCCGGCATCCGGTTTGGGGCTAGCCATGCCGGTAAGAACGGCATGGCTACCGCCAAACTCCTGAGGCCCACTGTCTTGATAACACGGTTATGTCCCATAAGTCAAAGCAATGGTGTTTTACAACATTCTGTATAGAGTAAGGAATATGGGTCTAGAATGCCTTGATGAAACTGTACATCCGGACGAAACTCGTTTAAGAGGGACTTTTGTTAATAGCTCAAAAAATACAACTTCTGATAGATATTCCAATGTAGTACCGTTTTTCTGTTCTATTGAAAATAATCAAGGATTATGTATGTAAATGATTTCCACCTGCACAAATATTATTATTACGTTTTTTATTGAGTGCAGATTTGGCTTAAGGAGCAATGGAGCGCTTTACAAGTCACAGTGGAAGTATACCATGAGGGAAGGAGATCTCTAGGGATCAAGGGGCGCTAACAAAGGGGAAGGGGAGGGTGTGAAATTCAGCAGCAATGAATCTGCAAGCAACCATGAGGGGAAACAGAAGAAAAGATCACCCTGTTTCATGTTAGGTCGAGCATGGAGGTGGTGTGGACCTAGGTGTTAAGCCAGTGTCAGTCTCTCTATACTCTCAATACTAGAACACCGGGAGGAGAGATCGGGAGCAACTAGCTAACCTTAAGAACAGGATGATGACATGCAACATGGGTTTGATCCCCAATGTGGCCCTTAAAAGCAGAAGGAGTCTGGCATGAAGTGCTATAAATATCACCAATGATAAAAATGTAATTGTCATGTGCAGGATTGAAAAGATTTACATTTGCAGCCTTTTGCCGTCTGCTCATCTCTGTGTTAAATGAAATGATGCAAGCATCTTCCAATTCTGCCTCTTTCCCTGGAACATTTCCTGTATATTCATATTATTTCGGGTGTCTTGCATTATCATGCTAAAACCGATCGATGGGAAAATGCCTTGGGGGGGGTCTCTTTATAATCAGCTCTGAGGTGCTTGGAAATTGTTGTAGTGCTATGAAATACAATACCGTCTCGTTGAATTTCGCTTCTTTTCCATTTCTGCTGAGATCTGTGTGTAACCTGCAAGGTACATTGGAATTCTATTGGTGATGAGTCCTGCCTAGACATATTGCATATAGTGCTATATATCCAATTGTTTTATTATAGTGTGCTCGCACCATTTTTACTATAAAAGGTTTCCATCAACAGTGCTTACTTTAACACAAACCAACATCCTTTGTACAATGCTTGTTTAATTTAGATTTCATTTTTAACGGGAACGGGCAAGATGTATTCATAACATGAGATTGCTTCCAAGATGTGTGGACAATGTCTCTATTATTCATTTGAAAGAAGAGTCTGTGTGTATACTGTGGGGTGTAAAGAGTGCTGTGGGGTCAATGCAATATGTGGGTGGTGTGGTGCCATATGAGTGCAGTGGAGTGCACCGACGCAAGCTTGATTGCTGTGGAGTACCAGAAGTGATGTGCGCAGTACATGACTTCAGTACGAGTGCAGTGCAGGTGAGAGGTGCTTAATTTTAGGCTTCTGTAAAAAGAGTGTTCAATTGTGTACTAATAGTGAACTCAGAGAACAAAACAGGAAAGTCTAGGTTAAGACATCCATTATTGTCTATCCCAAAGGAGAGCATCCAGCAAATGACCCTGAGTTTGCAGATCAATTTAATCAGTGGTTGTGTTATAGGCTTCATAATGCAGGGTGTGAGTGTACAATCAAGACCACTACCTAGATGAACACATACAACCCGTTCCTAGGAACAAGGCACAGGTAGTTGAGTGGCATATGTAATTCTGTGGGATTTTGAATGAAGGGTAGTAATAAATACCAGGGGTGCATTGCAAATGAAGCATATCATCCTGCATTACCAGGTGTTGTGTGTATTTGTGGCTGAGGGTCTGTGTGACGTCATTAATCAAAGATGGCCGCAGCTACTATTTATGAATCAGAATTTGATCTATATCTCCTTTCAGAGTGATACATTCAAAAATGTTCCAAGGACCTTTTTTGGTCACCATAAAAACTGAATAAAGAAGGTCCTTAAAAGAATCTGATGTCTCTTATTGTTCAGAGGTTTCTGTTCGCAATTTGTTTGTCATGATTTCTAACATTTTTTCCCTTCAATTTGGTTACAGGTTCTGGTAATTGGCAAGAAAATGTGAAAATTATTCAAGAGCAGTTGAAGCGTGCAATTTGATTCTATCTTCCAGTAAAATCATTTTTTTTCAAATAGTCAACACATCCAGATATCAAAAGTCATTTAAAAGTAGAACGTCCACCATCAGAGGAAAAAAAAAACGCATAACAGACTTTTCCTTGTGTATCTTATGTCTCCAAAGAAAATAAAACTTCCCTGGTTAATCCAAAATGTTATGAAAAGATTTTAGAGTGTATGAAGAAGAAAGCAGGGTGTAACAATAACAAATACTTGAACATAAGTCTATGAATAGGCAACTTAACACCTGAAGAACTGAAAAATGAAAAAGCATCATGGCATTCGGAATGCTACAAGCAATGTACTCCTAAGGCAAACATGAATTGAAACAAAAGATTGTATGGAGAGAAGTAATGTGAGCCAAAGCCATCTATCTCCAGCTAGGAAAAAGAGGAAGAAGTAGAAAGAAGCTACACTACAAGATCAAAAATACCTATGTACGACAGAAATAATAAAGAAGGAAAAAGAAAAAATCTATTATATTTGATAGCAACTTATTCAGCAGGCATCCATTTGAAGAGAGTGGTAGAACTGTATAACAATGACACATTGAAGATTCGTCTTAGCGATTGTACAGATCCTTGAAACCCTCATGCAAGGGAAATTGCATATGTTTGTTTGTTTGTGTGTTTATTAATTTGTAGGGTGCACCAAACCCTTAGGTAACTGGGCGCACAGCATAACAAGAATACTTAAAGCTTAGTTACAGGCATAGAAGGGTACAGAGAGGCTTAGTTACAAATGTCGAGAGGTACAGGTAGGAAACATACACATAAACATGCAACTGCGATCATTAGTCTTGATGGTTGTTAAGGCGTAACCAGGTGAGGGGCTGCGTTATTGAGAGATTTGAAGGTTAATGACACAGTTTTAAAGAGGATCCTATCGCTAATTTTCAACCAGTGATGGTTTCTCCTAGCACTGGATATATGCTCTCTAGTGGGGATGTTCAGGGCCGTTCGGAGCGCATTATTTTCAGTGTCTGTAGTTTGTTAATGATGTATTTGTTGGCTCATAGGTACAGAGCATTACAGTAGTCCAATGTCGATAAGATGTGAGCATTAGCTAGGTAATGCAGCTTGCTAGTGAGAGGAAGGGTCTACATACGCTGGTTACATACGGTGGTCAGTCCAACGTTCGGGTGTAATTTTAGTGATGGCTGTTGTGCAATTTAAGGTGGCTACCCAGTCTAGGGTCCTGCCTTTATCATGAGTAGGGGAGAGGACTTTTTGGATGAGGCCATGTTCAGCTAGCATGGTAGCTATCGCTTGTGCTTGTTTGTCATCCGGATCGATAAATCCAAGGTTGAGGTCACCTAACATAATAATCTGGGATGAGTCTTTTATATTGTTAGCTAAGAGGCTAGATATCTCCTCTTAAAATGAGCCTATAGGTCCTGGTGGCCCGTATATAAGGTAGATAGTTAGAGTGCGGCATGGTGATATTGGCAGTTTCGCCGAGAGTAGTTCTCAATATTTTAATGGGGGTAGCACGATAGTCTTAAATCCAGGTTAGCTTTAGCAATAATAGCCAGGCCACCTCCTCTAGAATTCGGTATGTCCATTCTTAAGAGTTAATAGTCCACTGGTATCGCTAGTGAAAGTGCTGGGCCTGCTGCCTCAGGTTTCTGTGACCACTAGGAGGTCAAGGTTGTCGGATGTTAGGATATTTGCTATTTCACAAGCTAGGTTGGAACACACATGTAGTGTATGTCTTCCGACGCAAGCCTACACTAAGCGGAAAGATGCTGCCAAATTCACTGTCTTACGAAGCATCAAATGTTGAATTTGTATCTTCAATCAGTGATTTTCTCCTTGAAGGCAACATAACAATGGAAGAATTTGAAAAGCTTTACAGAAAAATTGTGGAAAACAATGGTTTAGAATTACAGATGAAAACAAGAAAACAAATCAAAAGTTTCATAGAAGAGCTTGAATATATTGGCATTATTTTTAGCAATCCCAACTGGGTAAATAAACCACGAGTCCCACTGAAAGTAACTGCAGATGTTGTACTATCTCATGCAGAAGAAAAATTTGAGGATATTGAGAAAATACGTGCATTTGGTAGATGTTCCAAAGGAAGCTGTTCTTTTTTTTACAAGTGGGGCTGTCAAGGACAGATGAATATGGAAGGTAATTCAGAAAAGTGGGATACCACTGTAATGAACAGGGCTCATAAATTGTCACAGATGTTTATATATGAATTTGTTTATATATGAATGATGATGATATATGAAATGCTATCACCACGACAAGCTTCCTACATGAGCACTTCTACCACAGGGCATACCCATGAAACGCCCTTGCAAGTGGCAGTAGAGCTCATAGTGCACACAGCTACATGCAGCACATGTATCATTATTTCTGCACAGCATGGGGGCTTCTACAGATTACACTAGAGTCATTTGGTTTGAGACACAGACAGCACAGAGGTAATAAAGAGCATGGATGAGTGGGGAGGATCTTATGTTCCGTCAGAGATGGTCACAGGCCGATGTGTCTATTGTGCTGCTGACAACATTGACCTTGAGGATATGCTGTATGGTAAAGGAACTTTGCATGGTACTGGTATGAGGGTCTATCAGGAGAAGGAGGAGTCAGATGTCCTAAGGCCAAATGAAATATCAGGACCATCATTGCTTCGATCACTGCAGAGGATTCCTCAGTCCCTGTCTTGCAACATCCCCAAAGGGTGTAGACCACAGATTCCTGTAAACAGTCAAATCACTGGTTATACAGACAGGAATAATCTTATTTTACATTCCAGCAGGCTCGAGAACCTACTTTGGATGATGGGGAAGTCTTGCTGTTGAGTGATTTTCAAGAACGTTTTGAAGAAGAGTTGCTGGAGACAAACTGTAATGTCACTGAAGAAACTGAGACTGATGAATGTGAGAGAGTCAGAACCACTCACTAGAGTTCTGAATTGGTCAGCTTACAATTCCATTATAAGTGATCCTACAACTAAATAAACTAGAGTCTGTGTACTCCCAGTCATAGATGCAAGCCCAACAAGCAGACAAAACATCTCACATTCATGAAGACGTTGGAGAAAATAATGTCTATTTTCTCCCCAGAAGCAAAAACAGTTGTAGCATTGGATCTTGTCCATTACAAGCCTGTTTTAAATTAGTTATGGCTAAAAAAAGACTTGTCAAAGAACTGGATGCTTATACCAGGTGAGCTACACATAATAACGGTGATACTTTGGTTGTTTCCTGGATGGTACAGGCACTTAGGCCACCTTAAGTGTACTTTATGATGCAAACGTGTCAAAGATTCTGTCAGGGAAATGAATAGGGAGAGCAGTTGAAGCACCCACATCACTAACGCTTGCACTTTTCAAATGCATAATCAATGAATTCTACAAAGAGAATATTGAAGTCAAGGAAAGGATGTAGCCTTAGCTCAAGAAGTTACTTAAAGGTTTACTTACAAGTAGGTGATTCTCAAGAAACAAAATCAGTCCATAATTACCTTGTGACAGTTCTGACAAATCTGAATGTGATGGGCAAAATGGAAGCATTTGAGGCTAAAGAATCTCAAGAAAAACCAACACTCAGAGTTGCTCTCCAGTACATTCATATGGTGGAAACAATGTTTTTTTTTGACCAGATACACTGAACTGCAAACTGGGATTTACACCTGGAATCACTTGAAGAGATTAAGTACTTGTAAGCAAGACAAAAGTACCCTTTTGTGCTTTAGGTTCAGATGAAGCTCTGGAACATCAAAACAGGGCAATGAAAGTACTTGGTGGCGTGGTTAATATTATTCAAAATAACAAGGCTCTAGCACAGTGGTCTTCAAACTTTTTTGGACTGGGCCCCCCTGAGCAAAGTTTGGGTAGGCCAGGCCCCCCCAAAAGTGCCAGAGGGACAGTATTTAGAAATCGCTATGAACTTTTGTGTGCCGTCACCGCACCCTACTCCCAGTACAGACCCTGGGCTCTCCCCACCCTACTACCACCACTATCCCAGTGCTGCCGCCCATCATGCTACCACCACAGTCCCATAACACAAGCATACACACATCCATACACATTTAAATAAAAAATAAATCGCCATAAACGGGTTGCTCTGCCCGTATATGCGAGGAGGTGCAGGAGCATTTCCAATGAGCTATGTAAGGCTGGCAAAGCAAAACACCCCCAGCGTTGCATGGCTCAGTGATGATGTGCGGCTGGGGAAATGAACTGTCAAAGGAAAACAGAGTTCCCTTTGACAGTTCAGCCAGCCCAGGAGCACTCCCTCAGCTGGAAAAAGCAGCTGAGGGAGGGCTCAGTGTTTCACTGGGCTGGCTCCTCGGCTCCTCCATAATGGGTAAGGTGGCCAGTGGGTGGACGCCCCCTCACCCATTATGGATGAGCCGGCAGGCTTGGACTGGCCTATAGGGCAATAGGGCGATGATCGTACCAAAAATGCAAAATGCTAGTGTAGGCCAGTAAAAATGGGCCACTTTTTTGACCATTGTTGCTGAATAAATATTCTTTAAATATCACCATTTGTTTACATTTGAACAAAAAACAACCCTTTGGGTACTATTCAAACAGTCTGTGACTAAACACTGAATATCCATTTGCAACTGCTTGCCATTTTTTCATTGTTGCCTAAGACCGTTGTATGGCCCAGTCTGACCATGTGAGCTGCCCCTTCCCATTTCCACCAATCTAAAAAAAAAAATATATATATTTTATATATATATATATATATATATATATATATATATATATATATATATATATATATATAATATATATATATTTTTTACATTTCATGCTGGGCTCTGGCGCCCCCCCTGGGAGGCGGTCGCGCCCCACTGGGGGGGCGCGCCCCACAATTTGAAGACCTCTGCTCTAGCACGATTCTTGTTAGCCTCTCCTGAGCTATCAAGGCTGTATGCAGAAGCAAAATAAATTGTAGGACTCACAGATTACGAACGGTAAAAACAGCAGGTCAGACAGCTGGTCAGTAGAGCGCTCGCTTTGACAACCGTGCAGAGCCTGCCGATGCAGGTTTGAATCCTTGCAGGGACAAACTCAGCATTTCATTCTTCCAAGGTCGTTAAATGAACACCACACACTGGGGGTAATAATAAGCAGCGCTCAGATGCTTGAGGTTTCATAACGCAATATAAATGCTAAATTATTATATTATTATCACCACCTAACAGCATCCAAATCAACACCCTAAAGGAAGATGTTCAATAGATCTACAACTCGATCACGACATTGAATAACCCTGCAAATTATGATGGAAAAGAACCCAATATCTCGACAAAGGCATTTTAACTAAATATTCAGAAGGACACATCAAGAATGACAGAAAAAGGTTCCCAAATGTACAACAGCTTAAAAGAAGACCAGATTGAATCAGATACTTTGTAGCCTGAGGTCACCCATTAAGAAAGAGAACCTTCATCTGTGTAAAAATGTACAGAAAGTATCAGTCTTTGTTCACACGTTTGCTGATTGCTTCATGAAGACAAACTGACATTGATCTAAAGGAATGCTTGAGTAATTATGACTTCTCTACAGTACTTCTTTCAATGTTCAAATTGGTACAATGGTTTTAGCTGTAAACAAAAGCAAACTGATAAATAATAATTTAGCATTTATATAGTGCTATGAACCCTCAGGTATCTGAGCGCTGCTTATTATTACCCACGGTGTGTGGTGCTCATTTATCGACCTCAGAAGGATGAAAGGCTGAGCTTGGCCCTGCTGGGATTCAAACCTGCGTCAGCAGGCTTTGCACAGATGTCAGAGGAAGCGCTCTACTCGCTGTGCTATCGGACAGGCGATAAAGATACTGGAAGGGAAACAAGATGACAGGGGTCTCTTCACTTGTTACTGACGACAGATTATCTGTACCAGAGCAAACATATTCAGCAGCTGTCCTTGACGGAATGGCAGAATTGCAAGCACTGCTGAAACCGTCATATGTGCAGACATGCCATGAAAACAGAACCTTATCTGCTGAAGTATGATGAAACTCCTTTAGTATTTGATACCTACCAAGTAAATTCACTCAGGAAATCCATGCGAAGGAAAGAAGCAGGAAAAGCAACACCTGTTGAGTACAAAATCATGGATTCTACAAATATTAAAATTTCTTCCATGAAAATTCTCCTATTGCATTCTAAAACTAAAGATGAGTTAACAGCTTACCCTCAAATAAAGCAATTCTGCATGCACAGTGGATAAAAAGAAGCCGGGTAGCCAGTTGGAAAAATGAAGCCAAGTCATCCGATGGAAATGATGTTGAGACATTGAAAGCACACATGAGTAGGCAGACAAAAAAAATTATTCTTCACTCCCTTTATGTATCACGTCGTCATGCTACAACCCTCCACATTTTTTCATCTAGACCGGTGTTTTTGTCCTTTCGCTGTGGGGGTCACTGTTGTTCCCATCTGACAGCATGTTTTTCACAGGAGTTGGAAATAATAGAAGATTTATAGATCTCAAACGTGGGTGCTCCTGCTTAGGGCCTATAAAGGTGCAGGCATTACCAGGCATTCATGGTCTTTCAGGGTTTGATGTTACTGGGTGCTTTATAAAGAAAGGAAAGGAAAACCATCTTTCTGGACAGTTTTAAAGACCAAGAAAAGAAATACTTGAAGCTCTGGGAAGACATGCATGTCTAAATAATTTTAAGGAAAAAGATGAACAATTGATAGAGCGATTCATTTATCAAGTTTACTCGCCAGGAACAAACATTTTAGACATTGGTCAACTGCGTTGTTGAATGTTCACAAAGATGCAGTGAAAATCTGCTGCCAACTAGATCCTCTCTAATACCATACATCCTAAGCACTCATTACCAGGTGACGGAGTGACGATACGTTGTTCAACAACACCCGAATCTCTCGGAAACCATCACAATTCAGATGGGAGAAGGCAGATAATCAATATTCTCCTACTATGTGTACGCTTCTATGTGCACCGCTATCAATCATACAACTGGTACAGTGTGCATGCATCAAAGGATGGTGTGCTGTACACAGAACTGTGTAAATGTGATGGAGACGAAGAGCTCTGTCATAACAACAACTTTGTAGATGATAAAAATGAACTCCGGGACTTCGAGGATGACCTGCAAAACCTTCATTTCTCTCTTCAAATGTAAATAGCTATTGTAGTTTTAATAAATAGTATATTTCAACGAGAAATTTGCAAATTATTTCAAACTTTCTAATTTAGTGAGCATACAGTCAAGGGTTTGTGATCAAGTAGCAATAATTTACAAGGCTTTATCTTGGAAATGGTAAAAGATATAAACAAATTCCTTATATGAACTTTTCTATTCCTTTGATCATGTTTAACAAAAAAAACCTCAAATTTTGTATAGGATCACCCTAACAGTAGTTACATCTCAAAAACGAAATTAGTATCCGTAACGGTGGCTATCTTGGATTAATGATGTCACACAGGCCCTCTGCCAGAAATGCTGCCAAAAAACCTGCTAGTACATAATTGTATTGTGATGAATCCTATGGTGTAATCACTTCTTTCCCGGCAGTATTCTCTCCCCATGTGGCCATGTAATGGCAGCCGCTATCTGATCCTGACCCTGGGGGCGGCTATATGAGGGAGCATCACATGGGGGGAGACAGCTTACGGGAGAGTATCATGGCATCATCATATGAAATATGGGATCCCCTTTCTCTTTTGAGGATACCCCATACATTTCCAATGCCTTAATGGCATATTGCTATACCCCCCCCCATATCAACCTAGGAAAGGTACTGAAAACCTTTTTACAAGATCTGTATGCCAGCTGTCAAAATCTGACTTGCCTTTTAAGACTCATGAAAACACCTTCTCAGACTCCACCAACAAGTCATCCAGAACTGACTTAGCCTTAAAGATCACAGAGGACACTTACCCTGTCTTTACATGCAAGTCATCAAGAATGGACTTCCAATGCCATAAATGCAGGAATACTGTGACGAAGAAGTTGAACAGATCAATGGAGGCCAAGAGCACAAGCTGGAAAATTTAAACAGGAAAATCAGCTGAGAGAGGGGTGCTGCTGGCGGGAGTACGCTGCTCCTCTCGGACCGAGAAACTGTGGGGCTGGAGAATGTTCGAGCAAGCCAAATGGCTTGAGAACAAGGAACAGGGGAGCTGACCACGAACGTGAACATGCTGCAGGAATGCCAGAAGCCAACAGAGGGCCTCTGGCCAGTTGCAGATGTTAGAAGATAGCCACCGCCTTAGTAAACCCCAAAACAATATATAAGAGCCCACCAGGAACCACCAGAGACAGAAGTCGAGAAACAGAGACAGCGAGAAGGAAGGAAATGCAGAACAACCACCACTGGCTTGCCGTGGTAGAAACAGAATATGCCAGCAAGAGCCAGTGAGTCCACCCAAGGTAAGCGGGGACATCAGAGCATATTGGCAGTCATGCCAAACTTGAATATTTGTTAATGAAGCACATGAAAAGAACAAGCAAGTGAGCCTTGCTTTAAAAGGGAGAATGAAACCACTATAAGTTTGTGAGTATATTCAATACACATATAAGTAAAGCCTTGGCAGGATAGTATATCAGGCAGATACAATACAAGATGAAGCAAATATAAGACTATCAAGTTTGGAAACGTATGCAGAGCCCACATAAGAAACCCCCTTGCAGGAGAGTATACCAGGAAGTTGCACATGTGTGCATATAAGAAAATCCCTGCCAGGAGAGGCAGTTGCAAGTGTGTTCATATAAGAAAGCCCTGGCAGGAGAGTATGCCAGGCAGATGCAAGTTTGGCTATAGCAGGAGGCCCTGGTAGAGAAGCACCTCAAGCAAGGACAAGCTGAACAGTGCATATGAAATACACCACTTAAAGGATTTAACAGGACTTGCAAAATGCAGTGCTAAACCACAGAGATGAGGAGTGAAAACCTGGCAAAATAGTACACCAGGTATCCCACCCAGATAGAAACTCATAGTTTTGTGTACCAGATGCGTTGCTGATCAAGAGAAGATGAGTGAAAATCTGGCAAAGGAGTACACCAGGTTTTGTACCAAGATACAAACTCACAGCCAAGTGGTTTGTGTACCAGTTGTGTTTGTTGATCAAGAGAAGAGGAGTGAAAACCTGGAAAGGAAGTACACTAGGGATCCTACCAAGGTGCAGATTTACAGCCAAGTTATTTTGTCTACCGTTTGTGCTGTTGATCAAGTGAGACTCAAAGAACTGATATTCTGTAACATAAACCAGAGTGAAGAGAAATCCAGGGGAAGGGAACCACCCTCTTTAAGAAGGAACTCCATCCATATGGTATTTTCGTGTTGGAGTTACACATTTTCATTTTTGAACATGCATGCACTATTAAAGGCCAAAGACATTTTCCCTTTCACTTTAGAGTTGATTATTAGAAAGTGAGGGCCAGAATAGTACTTTGGACACAGGATGTTTCACTTTGAACATTCTGACATCCAACAGACCCTTCATTTTGTTTTGAGGTAGGAAAACAACTCTTAGTGCAGGGGCAGAGAGGCTTTTCCCAGACCCCTTTTCTTTTGTCCATAAACATTTACGGCCAAAACCATAAGTCTATGGTCTGTGTCTCAGTCCTGGTTCCTCATAGTATGCTTCATTATCAATGCATCCCCAGTAGGCATACCTTCCTTTCATTCAAAATCCCACGGACTAGCTTATTGTAACATGTGCCCCTCAACTACGGTGAGCTGAGATGGAGGTTACCAGGAGAAATCATTCACCAACGCTTAGCCCTCCAATGACACACATCCACCTCTGAGAATTTGTATGAACAGCCTCACACATTTACAATCTCTCCCTTCTGTTTGACAATCCATGTCTACATCACCAGACCCAATCCGATCAAAGCAAATGAGAATTAAGGGGCACTTAGAATAAAATGCATTCAACCACTCCTTTGTCTACAGCATTACTCCTCTGCCAAATTGCTCCTACATTTCCTGATATTTTAGGATATCTCCCATTTGTAAGCATGTCTGGGTCAAGTCTTTTACCTCTGGCCTTACTATTCAATGCTTTTTTTTTTAAAATATAGCTAGAGGTCAAAATCATTAAAAAGGTCCTGACATCATGGGTGGAATACGTATGCCCAAATTACTGATTTGAAAGCAGACCAGTATGAAAAAGGGTAAACAGGCAAACTGAAATATGAGTAATAAAGATTCACATATAGATTGGAAAGCATTACAAAAAAAGGAGTGCACAACTTTCACTTGATGCTGAACAGGTTGTTGATGGGTGAACTGGTATATCATATCACAACTGGACGTTGGGCTGTATTTGGAGAATGGATCACTGAAAGCATGAGTATGAGTCCAACTATTGGGAAAGCCATGATTTGGAAAGGCAGAATACAGAGTACGCAATATCATTTATCTTTGCTTTGGCAATGGTCCTCTTGCCTGGAAATTAAGAGGACCTGAAGACGTAAAAGCAGGATAGGCATTTGCAATCCATCGGGAACATTACACCTTCCCAGGTCAAAAATCGAATAAATGCGGTCCCCTATGATGGATTATGTCCATGAACACTGTGGAACATATAGGCCTAACACCCTACAGAATGGCTGCCTGTACTAGAGATTTGGCCAACCCAAAAAATAAACACGGGGTGGTCCTAGTGCAAACCAGCATGACACAAATATCTACATGGGGTACAACAACAGGCATGAACTTACATGTGGCATGTTTGATTTTGTGCTATGCCATAAGTCTGTCAGTTCATTTGACGAGCTGTTGTGTGGAGAACCACATAGAAGGACACAGTGAAATGCATTGTACAAATGTGCATCTGCCTAGTTTGCAAAAAACTGAATGTAAATTTATTTTAAAAAACTGTACAAGATGTGGACAAACAAAAGATCTATGGTGTGATGCTGACACTACAGCACCTGGAGCAACCACACTGGAGAATTATGGAGAAGTCCATTTTATGGTTCACACTCAAAAGGCATACTTCGATTGCTGCCTCCTCACCTTCCCATTTCCTGTACCTTGCTTCTGCGTGACCTTAAACACCCCTGGCAGCTCACTGGAAAAGTCTCCAGTTCCACACAGTCGCATATTCAAACTGGATCAATCCCGGCCTTACTAAACACTAAATTAGTCTTTGGTCTAACCAGTGCAACAAGATTAGATTACGAAATGGGAGTATTTTACTCTATTTTTTAAAGTTGGGAGTAAAAGTTTTTTTTGGGGGGAGTACAAGTGTAAGTCCGTTTCCCAATGGGAGTATTGTACAAGCGAGTAAAAATGATTACACAGGAAAATTGAAATGTTTCTGTAATAATTATTTTTACCTAGTTAAACATGCACATTAAAAGATGCATGTTTACTTCTTCTGATCAGGCAGTAATAGTAATTTATTCCACTTGACCTACATGCACTTCTGGTCCAAAGATATCCATGGAGCTGTTTGGGTGAAAGCAGGGGCACAAGGTTCTACATGTATGTTCCTTGTTTTTTTGTGAGTATTTGCCTATTTTTAGGGAGCGAAAGTGGCCGATACAACCCTTATCTGTAGGGTTGGGTCTAACTACTACAAATGCAACAGATGTCAACAAACCGTGCATCCCTCCAAGTGCCGAAATTGCAATTTCAGGAATCACTCCTCAATGAAAAAAGAAAAGGAACTTCCTCATAATCCCAATGAAGACATTTCCCTCAAACTATCCAACTATTCCAAATCTAAAACCTCCTAAAGCTTATAGGCGCAGGCTTACTTGGGCCGGTGCAAATAGTCCTACTACTTTAGGCCACATGGCATCTTATCTAATCATCCTCTGCCCACAGCACCTGTGCTTTGTTGGACCAATAGTCCTTAGGTGTTTTTCTGCCTGTTGCACTGACTTTTCCTCGCAGAGTTCTCATCAAAATCATGCAAGCCAAAATTCCAATGTGCCTTTATGAGGTCCTAATCCTTGCAGGTGTAGGGCACCCAAGATGGACTCCAAGTGCAAATCTCTGCAGGGTGTGTGGTCTCCAATGGTTGGAAGCAGCTCTATGGGATCCCCAGTATACATCCAGTACTGGATTGTGTCCTACATGAGTTTAAGGACATGGCCATATATGATTGTGGCCTCGTTAGAGAGAGGTGGCTGTATTAGCAAGAACCAGACATGGCCAAAAGCACAAAGATGTCTGGGATTGACCTCTATTCCACAAATGAGAGAAATCAGTGGGGAGATGCCTGGCAGCAATGTAATTTAGTGGCAACCACTAACCCACTAATTGTGTGGCATCCACTGTGGGAATGGATCCCTCTTATATCCCAGTTACCTTTATGTTATGTTATGTTACTTGGCATTTATATAGCGCCTTATGTATCATTGGTATGACCTCAAAGCGCTGGTAGGTTGAACGCCCTCTGGAACCGCAGTTCAAGTCAGTTGAGAGAGAGAGTGTCGTAGGGTGTGTGGGCGCACCGGATATGTGTGCAGCTGGTGTGGTTGTTGCATGACAGCTGCTTCTTAGCGCTAGGTGTGGTGCTGAGGAAATCAGTTGGATGTGTTCAGTCTGGAGGGTGGACATCCAGACTGAGTTCTGGCTGCATTAGGCCTGAGGAGAAGCCTAAGCTAGCCGGTATGTGCTCAGCTAGCTGTGTTTTATTAGGATGATGAGGAGTTTGTGGGGTCGTGTTAGTATTAGAACAGCTAGACCGAATGTGCCATAGTATAGCTGTGTTCTAGTTCAATGATGGTGAATACGGGATAGTAAGCGTAGTAAGTGATATGGTGGTTATCAGTAAAGCGCCTGCGATCAAGCACGAAAGCAGGACAGGGGGCGTACATAGCGGCATAGGTATATAATACAACAGGATGGATAGGGTAGACATGTGATACAGGTAACATGGGGATAAAGGTACATAGCATATACATAGCATAAATAGGAGATACAGAGATATACAGAGATATATCCACTCTTTCCTTTCCATCCACTCCATTCACTCTATCCTTTCCATCCACTCCATCTACCTTCTCCATCTGTTCCATCCGTTCCATCCACTCCATCCGTTCCATTCACTCCCCATTCACTCCATCTGTTCCATTCACTCCATCTGTTCCATCCGCGCCATCTGTTCCATCCACTCCGTCAGCTCCATCAGTTCCATCCTTTCCATCCACTCCATCCTTTCCATCCATCCCATCTTTTTCATCCTCTCCATCCTTTCCATCTACTCTATCCATTTTATCCATTCCATCCATTCCATCCGTTCCATCCGTTCCATCCTTTTCATCCTCTCCATCCATTCCATCCATTCCATCCTCTCCATCCTCTCCATCCGTTCCATCCGTTCCATCCGTTCCATCCGTTCCATCCGTTCCATCCGTTCCATCCGTTCCATCCGTTCCATCCGTTCCATCCGTTCCATCCTTTTCATCCTTTCCATCCACTCTATCCACTCTATCCACTCTATCCTTCGTCCACTCTATCTTTTCCATCTACTCCATCCACTTTGTCCATTCTGTCCACTCTGTCCGTTCTGTCCACTCCATCCATCCATTCCATCCACTCCATCATTTTGATCCTTTCCATCGGTTCCATCCACGTCATCCGTTCCATCCACTTCATCCGATCCATTCTCTTGATCTGTTCCATTCTCTTCATCAATTCCATTCTCTTCATCTGTTCCATTCTCTTCATCTGTACCATTCTCTTCATCTGTACCATTCTCTTCATCCGTTCCATCCACTCTAACCGTTTCATCCACTCTATCCGTTCCTGCCACGCTATCCGTTCCCTCAACTTTATCCGTTCCATCCGCTCTATCCGTTCCATCCGCTCTATCCGTTCCATCCACTGCGTCCGTTCCATTGACTCTGTCACTGTATCCACTCGTCCGTTCTATCTACTCGGTCTATTCTATCCACTCCATCCGTTCTATCCACTCCGTCCGTCCCAAGGGTCTACACACATTTGTTATGTAGGATCTGCCAAAGTGCACCCTTCTAGGACCAAGTGTGGCAGTGAACCAGTGCCTATGAACACCACCTTGACCAGGGATGGACACGGTCTGGTGCTCTCTTCCTCTGACCTGGCGGGCACATGTCACCAGCCCAAAGACCCTTTGATTCCAGGAAGCCTTGTTGCTGTAACTCTGCAGATCCTGTCTTTCGGCAGAGGCATAGATAGTGCCATTGTCTGTAGGCAGCAGCATCCAAAAGAACTGAACTGCGCCGAATGAAACTGAGATGTCCAAGACCTGGTCCCGCAGAAAGCACTGCTTACATCAGTCTCCAAACTAGCACCTACAACAATGAAGGGAACCCATGCAAATGAGAGACACCCAGTAGCTTGCCGGGTCTGTTGATGGCAGGTACACACACATACGGGGTAGGGCCATAGAGTGTACGGTGCAGTGTTTACAGTTCCCCCTGAAATGGCATATTTAGGACACAGCAAGTCACCCATGCTGCGACCGGGGAGGACTCTACCCGGTTGGTTAATGCAATGTTATGCAAAGTAGTCATGTATATGTGTGAAGTGTATTGCAAGACTTTCCATATTTCTATCAAGTAGTCTCTTTATTCACCTTACCCTTTCCCTGCAACATGCAGATAGGCGGGAGATTTCTATATCATCTCTTTATGAACCCTGCGTAACTTGATTTGCTATGATTTCATACCCTGAGCTCAAGTCTAAGCAATCTAACTTTCTGCCTTCCGCCCCCGTGATTCCTCCCACCATTTGAGTGTGGCACCTCTCCACTCACCAGTAATAACTCAATTTAACGCCATTTGTGATCCCAAGAACGTGTATTGTTCTTAAATATTAATTGCTGGATATGTAAAAGAAAATAGCTTGTGACAGAATTGTGATAAGTGATGCATTTGAAAGCACATTTAAACTGCACAGCATTCACAGACCAGATTACAATGCATTTTGAGGTTCATGGTGCATAATGGTGCATCATTTTAAAGCATTTAAGGCCAGTAACACAGGAAAGCACATGAGCCAGCATAATTTACAGAGGAGTTTGTTTTCCACAAACAATATATTCAGGAATTGATTGCAAAATCATCCATTTTTAAGTGCAATGGGTCAGTAAAATTGCTTTTTATTTTTATTTTCTTGGCAATTTGTAGATGTGCACGTTATGGAACAAAAGTTGTAGAAAGGGGTCAAGGGAAAAGAAGGGAGGAGAGGTGTATTTTGAGGGGGATTGAGGTAGTGAAAGACAAGGAGAAAAACATTCAGTGGCAATCTAACAAAAAGCTCAAACTGTCTGGTATCAACAAGCACTCCTCCAAAAGATAAAACCCTTCCCCACCTGAGATTTTCAGAACAACTCCCCAGGCCCTGGTAACATCACACCTCGATGGAGGGAACACCCTGCTCACCGGCATTCCCGGCACTACACCTGCCCCGACTAGGGCCATTCAACACGCCCATGCACACCTCAGAATGGGAACAAAGACATTTTACCACAGCTCCTGCATCCTAAGAGTTAGACAGGCTACTGATCCCAGCCAGGCTATGCTTCAACACTTCCTGGTTCACAGATAAGGCATCTACTGCTTCAACACCAGCGTGCCTAACCACCAAACCTGCAGGCCCAGGGGCAGCATGCTTCTCTAGGACCCACACCATTGTGAGGCTTGAGACTACACTGGCATGCACAGATAAAACCAGCAAACAAGTCTTCTCTTGCTATGTCCCAGCCTACTGGAACATCCGTCGGGTTGCAATTAGGAGGATTGTTCCAACGCTCCTGCATTTCAGGACTCAGTTCTTCAGGGAATTCCTAGAGATCACTTAGGGCTTGCCACCCCTCTAGTTGGGATATTCAAGCTTCTATGACCTGTAACCTCCCCTTCCACTAACCCGTAGTAATGACAACGTACTTGTTTTACACTATATAAACCCAAAAACAAATGCAAAATACAGCTAGCATACAAAATAAATAAATGAAAACTAGTGTACGTTAAACTGGAATTGGTCAGTAAAAATTCAGCAAAATATGATGGGGTTTTAAGACCACTTTATAACATCGTTCTCTACCAAAGAGCCTTAAGTTAATGACTAATAGTATGTTGTTTAAACCCATTTTTTTAAACCAAAAGCCCATATTGACAAAGTTACAAAACACCTCAGTAAACAAAAGTTGTCTCGTTCACACAATGTCACAGTAAGTCTTCAATGATGCCAGTAACACATGGGCGAATGCCAAATCAAGTACTACACAGTGACGGAAGCAAGAACAATGTACAAGATTGCCTCAGAGTGCACAATGGCCCAGTGCGTAAAATGTCCTGGCACCCAGTCTACACACAATGTCCTACATGGTTCAATGACCTACAAAGCACATATTGGCCCATTTAGCAGACTGCCCCAGGACTCGGTGTGTCCACGCCTCAACCCTCAGCTCTTGTAACGCTCACCTGACTCCCACAGAGGCGCTGGTCTAGTCTGGGTTGCTGCGGCCTCTTCGAGCGTGATGCGCAGAACTCGGAACACCGACTGAACAGGAATCTTCCTCAAATCTTGCTTGTCTGGCCCGTAGCAATATCCTTCTGCAGCTGAGAAAGGGGATTAACAGTCTGCGGAATAGTGTGCTTGCTCCCCCCTTCCCCCCTTCGTTCTTCTCTAACTTCCTCCGAAATCCCCGTTTGAAGCTCACCTTATGGTTTGAAAGGATGAACTCTCCATCCTGCTTCTGGTGCAGGGGCGAGTGTTTGTCCAGTTACTTCACTGGTTTTCAGAATGGCGCTGGCAAAATCCACTTGACTTTTCCGAGTGGAACGCCGTAAGTATGAAGATTACAAAAGTTCAAGTGTTGAGCCTCCTTTTCTGTTGCCTTCCTAACCTGTGATCTGTGCTTTATTTCAGGTGCAGAATGAAGGCGATGCGTTGAGGGATTGACTGGCCGATGGTAAACTCAGGTGAGTTATCAATGGGGGCGATCCCTCTTAATGTCTTTATATTCCTCCAGTAATGTCTTTTGTCCTTTCCCCATAGGGGCCGGGGTGCGGTACCTGCCAACGAAGCAGCGCCGACCCGAAATGAGGAATGATCCATCAACAGAAGACCGGTAAGTGTTATGGCGGAAAATTAGGCTTTCCTCATATGTTCCTTCTGCTCACCTTTTGTCTCTTCTTCTCTCCCCTAGGCGCAGAGATGTGGCGACCGGTGCAGACAGTCGCGGTGGAGCCAGAAGAACTCCCAGGACAGGTGAGTGAAGCGCGGCGCTGCAGCGAGCAACGCGGTGCTTTTAAATGAAAGTCTTTTCTCAGGAACGCTGGCATGAAGGTTCCAGATGCAGGTAAGAAGTTTGATAAAATTCTTGGCTTTCACCTTTCTCTTCTCTTCTTTCCTTACAGGTTTTTCCAGGATCGAGGCGGGCGTGGCTGGAGACCAGATGCAGGACTAGACACGGTGAGCGATCAGCTGCTTGGATGCAGAACAACGCGAAGCGTTAGCTACTGTCTGGGCGTGGCTTAAATAGCCCCCAAAAGTAGTTCCAGGTAAGTATCCTTCCCTGGCCACGCCCGAGTGGCAAAATAGTCCCAATGAAAAAATAGTCCCTTTCAGGTCTCAGGGAGGCCTGAATCTTGCAGCATGGTCTGCATCCGGTAAGTGCACAAAACACCTTCCTTTATGAGCCTGGCGCCTATGGCGCCAGGACTGATGTCCAACATGAGCCTGGCGCTAAAGGCGCCAGGACAGAGTCCAAAGAGCCCCTATAAGGGCCGCTGGGCTTTTACCCGGGGGCATGATGCCAGCTCCCGGGGGTGCTGGGCCTGGCCTGGTGCTCCGGGGGTAGGCATCATGACAGCTCTTGCGTAAACCTTAGCGAATGCAGCTGCGGGGGCAAGCCTGGTGCCTCTCTACCCCTGAACATGAAATCTCCATCTTCTGCTGGATGACTCAGGCCATCACCTGGATGCTTGCTGTGGGAGACATAACCACATCAGGTGTGAATGCTCACTAACCTCTAGTCTTCTCCTTTGGAATGGAGGGAAGGCAGAGCTGTAGGAGGTTGGGAAGCCTTTACCACTCTCCAGAGGCATCGCTGTGGGGGAGGGCTGAAAGGGATATATCCCCAAGTCTTTTGGTTTTGGCCCTGGATAGAAGCTCTGGAGCTACAACCAAAAGTCTAGCTAGCCCCGAGTCCTGACAGTCCTAACATTAGCATAGCCCCGGATCTGTTACAAGCCTGGCAACGCCTCTGCCACTCACACAGCTAAACGTGGCATGCCACAAACTGTGCATGCCTCACTAATGTGGAGGACTTTAATGGCCTGCGTATGCCCCTCTCTACACTCCCTATCCAAACCAAAGTTATGCTTTAAAACTGTTCAATGAAATTGTCTCAATGCTACCCAGTAAATTGTTTATCTGGACTCTATCCTCCAGAAACTGCTCTTAATCATGTTGCCAACTTGCTTACCACTCCCACTTCTACTCCATCCTCATTCTACTTGATCTCTCTGCCGCATTTGCAACTGCGGCTCATCCCTTACTCCGCCAAAGTCTCTCCTACCTCAAGAAAGTACTCAACTCTTGTGTGCTGTATCTCTCTGCTACTCCTTTTCTATACTGCCCCTTCTTTACTGGAATGCTTTCCCTAACACCTGCCAGACAGTCATTCTCTACCATCAGTCACCCTTCCCCAATTACTCTGCCCACTCTACCTCAGTGCTAACCAACTGTATGCACGTTAATTGTATTCCTGCAAATGTTAACCCATTGACAATCTGAATGCATTTTGAAACAAATAAAATTGTGTGGTGCTCAGACAAATAATACAAATATATACATTGAGGCAAGAGCCTGCCCAGAAGCCAAGATCCTTCTCCTTGATCCCTAAATTCCTTCAAAATTATCTAACAAAGTACACGCATTGAAAACCACAGAAGGCCACTGGATCCAATTGCAGAGCCTCGACTGCCTTTTATACATTGGTGTTCATCTGAGAACAGCAGACAGAGCTGATAGAGATGTAAGTAGAGGATGGGGCGTGTGTTACATCTAGGAGCCCAGGCAAAGCAAGCAGGCCTTCCATCATCCTCCCTTGTGCCCCTGACAAGTGTCCTACACGCGTCCGCACACCACATCAAGGGCCTATGCCGAGATGACCACATCACCACGGCCCCATCGACCTTCACTGGCTGCACGCACAAATCACCTTCAAGTCTTACTGCATCATCTATAAGGCATCAGAACAAATTGTAAGGTAGGTAGTGATCATTCTGCGCCTATGCCATGTTATATCCAAATAAATCAATCATCCAGTATGGTTAAGTTACTTTTGGTTTATTTCCTAACAGGTTGACTGACTAGTGGATATCATT
Organism: Ambystoma mexicanum; assembly: GCF_040938575.1. NCBI lineage: Eukaryota > Metazoa > Chordata > Amphibia > Caudata > Ambystomatidae > Ambystoma > Ambystoma mexicanum. Next base: position 657,217,183 of record NC_090921.1, read on the forward strand.
CAAGGTTAAGTGTCTGCAGCCGGGCATCACCAACCATATATTCGAAAATTGGAATAAATTAGGTAAGCACACTGCAAATTATTCACCTACCTCCTCCTCATCTATTAGGCAATCCCCCTCAAGTCGCCCAGCTACCTCGTGGAGAAACTCAGCATCTCTGGCGAACAATGCACCACCAGATGTCAGGAAACATGCAGACTTTAAATCTGCTGCTGCAAAAAGGAAAGAACCAGAAAACAAGCCTTCTCTGCCTATGCCCCAAGACTATGGAACCTTCTCCCCGCCAGCATCAGACCTGCCCTCACGCTCCTACAATTCTGAAGAAACTCTAGACCCACCTCTACAAGGAGTCTCTCCCCCTCAACATGTAGGCCTAGACGCCGCCCGCACCTCTCCTCCCCACCACTCTTGAGAGCTGTACCACTGTGCCCCTCTGTATCCTACCCCCGCTTTATATCTGTTCTGTTCCCGCTGAAAAGTGTTCCATTATGTATCTGTATTGCTGTATACGTCTCGAAGCTAGGTCTGCACTCAATAAATACTATAATAATCATAATAATAAGCACCTTACCTTCCAACCCAGGACACATGTTTCGCTCCTCTTCTTACCACTTATTACTCCATACTTCTTCAACAATGCCACAAGCTCCTTCTCACAATCCACAGACAGAGCCTGGAGTGTGACTTGGCTTGTCCATGCACATTAGTGCAGTTTCCAAAGAAGCTTTCTTCCATTTAGGACAACTTAGAAGATGCCTTTGGTACATCTTTCCAGAGCTCTACGCCATGATTCTTGGAGCCAAGGCAACCTCCGTAAAGGCACCACTCAAATACTTTCAACACCAGCCTTTGAAATTACCAGCAGCAAAGACTCCAGATACAAAATGCCAACTAACTGAGCAACGAAATGAACAATAAAGCAAGAGACCAACCCTTCAAAATCTTCACGCCACCCCACCCCCCCCAATGCGAACAGGAACTCAATTCAGAATGTCTGTTGTCCCTGCCATATGCCTTACCACTTATGTACTCTAAATTTATGCAGCGGGCAGACACCTTCTGCCCTTCTCGACCAGAAACGATGGATGGGGAGGCACATGTTACTGAGCAGTATCCCCCAAACTCTGGAACAGCCCATGCCCCAATAGAATAGCAGCACATTTCTATCCTTAAAGCGCTACAAAATATATCTTCTTTTCATCAGCTCGTGCAGTCACTAAAACGCCACGCTCCCTCTATCCCCTCTACCCCTCATCGCCACCATCAAGCCACAGCCCTTTCTGGAATTGTATGCAGATCTCTAAGCATTCCGTTACCAATCTGCACGCCACGAAGCATGATTACAGGCAACATGCGACATGTAACCAAAATCCAGGCAGCTAAGTGTTGAAACGATTAGGTTCATAGCGTGCACGAAACAAACAACGTGTGTGACAAGCTGGTGTGTTGCTAGGTCTGGAAAAAATCCAGAGCCAGGCTAATGTAGGGACTGTTGAGACTCGGGGCTAGCAAGCCTTTTGATTGTAGCCCCTACATTTTATCCGGGGCTACAACCAATAGACCAGGGACTATTGCCCCCCATTGACCCCCCCCAGCGCCTCTGATGGCAAGTGCTCTAAAAATATTCGAGATGCATTGAAATATTAATATGCTAAGCAGATTGTCTCTAAAATGGCCAAGTCGTAGATAGGCGACATTTCAGAAGATAAATAACAGGCGACAAACACACCCTACACACAACCAAAATAAACCAGTAGCCGTTCCCAGAGAACTGCCAATAGCATGCAACCTGAATGGTTGGGTCTCATAGGTGGTGTTAAACTGCATGGTTAGTAGGATTCGTGCACGTACCCCACGCCATGCGGCCATACATGCCAGTGAATGAGCGATCAATAAACAGAAATAGATAATTCGATTTCTGTGCCAAAAATCGGCCAATGAATTCAAAACTAAAACAATATGCAGGACTAGAGTAACTGACTAGGGACTGCTGGTGCCCGATATAGAAACCCCTGTTTTGCTTCCGAGCTCAGGATAATCGATTGGTGGAATGGGCCACCGGAAATAAAAGTTATGAACCAGCACCATGACCCTAACTGGACTCTTAAACAAATGGCTTGCCAGAATCAGTATGACGAGGCAACCTTCTCCTACAGCCCGAAGCAAACATGTGAGGACAGAAGAGGGTACCTAGTGAACTGCAGTAAGAGGTACTACCCAGCAGGATTCGTCGGGAATTGTAATTCCTGGAAGGTCAGGTAAGCAGCTAATCCCACCCCCACCCACACTGCACACCTAAGAGAGCCAGCTGGGGGCCGGCCATTTGCTATGTCAGGAGTCAGGCAGAGCAGACTGATGCCCGAGGCAATTCAGAGGAAAAACAGCCGTGCTGGATATGAAGGTGTTTTAACTAGCAAACGATCACATGATGTTGAGATTGCTCAGGGCCTGAATGTCCCTTATAATCAATTATCAATGCTATGTGTTGTGTCTTTCAAGTCCCAGGTCCTGACCAGGGCATGAAAAGGAGGTGAGATTAAATGAGGTCGAAGGGGGTTGGTGTGCCCTGTGTGGTACTTTGCAAACTCCCTCCGAGTCCGCTTGTTCTCAGGTGTCCAGCTATTCTGTGTAATTTGGCCTCAAGTTATCTCCAATACATGTCGGATACAGCCTTCTGAGACACTGGCTGACATGTTTCTATACGTGCCCCCATGCTATTCAACAGGATTCCGGGCATCTGTAATCTCTGCCTACAGCACACACGGATGCACTACGAGGACAGCGTGACAAACATCCGCTGACGCTCACAATGTCAATCCCGGCCTAGAGCCCATTCTCAAGTACACCTACAGACTCTCATCAAGCTACCAGCACAGGGGGAGAGAATATGCAAGCAGAGAATGATTGCCAAGGGACCCCAAGAGAAAAAGAAGCGTTGGGAAGGCATTTGGGGGGCAGGGAGGCTGAATGTGCAAGCTAAATACCAGGAAGAGGAGGATCTTCTAACCTATTTTATGTTGTTTTCCCCCATTTCCTTTCAGAGTTATTTTAATAAATAACTTTTACAAACATTCCCAGACCATGATAACTCCCTGTTTGCTTCATGACATAACTCTGATCCATGGATGGACCATATCCACATTCATTGCACGGGCGGTGGCAGATGCCACGGCTACAACACAGTCAGGCTAACGGCTTCCCAAGCATACGTCATCTTCCACCTTGTATCATCTAAAATGGGTCTTGTACTATTTTTCAACCGGGAAACAAAAGCAACAAAATAAAGCCAAATAATAAACCAAGGTCAAGTAAAACAAAAAAAGGCTTTGAAAAAGCGAGATCCTTCGGCAGGCAGGGATGCAGTATCAGTTCACTGTCAATGGCGTGCTTTGGTATTCGCATACAGAGACACATAACCCTGAGCACAGCACATTTAATTACAAGGCCAAAGCATTGTGCCTGGACAGTGTGGTTTGCATCTGGAGCCATACCTTGGAGAGAGTGTAGATGTGCCGTTAGGTTCTTTCAAAGGCAGCCCATCAGTGATGGGGAAGAAATTCCCCATTGGCCGCTCTCCGAAACAAACGGTCTCATATGGGGGGGGGGGAGAGTTGGTCACATGACATGTTGGCTGATATTACAACTGCCAGTGACTGTGTGAGGGTGGTGGGCTTCTCATGTGTAAATGCCAGTGAATTCCTATATCTGTTTTCGGAAGGATGCACATGGATCCTTCCATGCTGAAGCACTTCTGTGTAGATAGAGGGCTCCTGGTTCTTCACTCGGGTGCCCCAGTGTGGGCACAGCAGACTATAAGGATGCAGCTCCCTTGTGTGGGAATCCAGAGCTATCAGCGGCCGGACAGTTCTACTTTTGGGTCGGGCGTCGTTGTTTTGGTGGGTCTTGGATGGAGCATGATTCCAGCAACAATCTGTAGCAGGGTAGCGAGCAACTACAGGTCTGTCTAAGTGCAGTATGGGCAAGGTAAACCGTGAAGACATTGCCCTGAAGGGAAGGCCCACACTCCAGCTCACTGGGAATGACAGCACATGATGTTTTAGTTGGCTACCGTGCATTTTTATCCGTGGCAAGACCATCTCAATGGCAGACCCAACTCCCCCGGATTGTTGGTGATCAGCCGTGAAAGCTTTCCCTCTTGAGGAATGCGCTTAGACAGACACTGTGTAGAAAGGTACACCTGAGAACACATTTCCGCAGCTCGTTCTTATTTTTTGGGCTCTCTCTATTGGTGAGAAATCCACAAGGCATTTAGGGAGATGGGTCCACAGCTCAGGACTTTGGTATTGGTTTGTGAACATGTGTGACCGGCACGGTCCTAGAGAAATGTGTGACAGGTGCTTTGCAACTTGTTTCTAAGCCCACTTTGATGGTATCTTGTGGGATTGGCAAAACTTAGCAGGAGAGGTTATAAGACGAAACCTCTTAGTGAAGTGTGTTTTTAAGAGATAGGTACGGCATATGTCTATATTTGTAAGGGACCCTGATTTAATAGAAATAACACAAATAGCACCTTTTTACATAGTTCGTCGTTTCAGCCCCCCGCCCCTTATCAGTGTTGTAATCGTAGGTTTTATTAGTACCCAATTTAATAAGGCTCAGTTTGTTAACGTTAGACGGAAGAAGGCTGACCTGGTCCTGTTGGGTTTCGAACTGGTGACTGTGTGCGGGTTGGTTTCTCAACCTCTGGGAAAATGGAAACGGCCTTTCATGCCGAGTTAGCAACGGAGTACACGTGCATGTATCACTGCCTGCTCTTATCGTTGCATGCAGAGTCCAATGTGGGAGGGAACTAAAGTGTACGACGTTCTCTTACTTTCCTGGGCAATGCTTCATCATTCCCTTACTTAATGCGACTGAGAGTACCGTTCCAGGACGGCAACTTAAAAAGAAAAAAATCTTTTGTTTTTAACTTCACCCCTATATAGGAGACTCGAACCGAAGCCCCTAGAATATTAAACCAGTGTACCTGCACACTGGGCCATCGAAAAAGCACTGTATTCCAGCAGTCCTTGTTTGCAGGCAATGAAAGGGGTGTGTGTAGCTGGGCATGCTCTTTATGAGGTGTGAATAGTGGGTGGCGAGGCTGCTTTTAGGTGCATGCTGAGGGTGACAATGACACAATAATGGTGGTCATTTCAATGCCTTTTCTTTTGTGTTTTCTTCAGTCTTACTAGAACTATAGTAAAACTAAATATTGCAGGGTGGAGTGGAGGAAAGGAAGGAACCAGGTATGGGGTTTGAATGGTTTGAATTGGGTGGGGGGATTGACAGTGAATATGGGGAGTGGCCAGAAAAGGGCCAGAAAAGGTGGGGGGGGGGTCACAGGGAACATCATTCCACAATTTCTCTTTTTTTTGTACACTTCGACCATGTGCAATCGGGTGCGCATACTACTTTCTACAAGCATTCTTCATTTCATCCTGGTCTCCACTTTTTTGCGATTCTGTAACCCACTTCCAATTAAGGTTCAGTATCTGCATCTATACAGATCTCTTTTAGTGCTATCTTGCAAGGGAGCTCCAGATCACATTGTACAACTCCTGAAAGCCATAATTGAACACTCTGAGGTTCCTGTGGTTGGGTAGAAGGGAGGTACCTAGTTTAGCAGGAGTTTCATGGGTAGAGCCAATGGGGTGAGCAGGCGACCTCAACCCATTTGGAACCCACCTGGCTTACTGGTGCATGCCCTCTGTCGACCGTTTGGCTGAGTCTTGTTTCAAAATCCCACAGTGCTGGCTTCTAGTCAGCAACATCAGCTCCTCTCGTGGCAATTTACAGATTGCTAGGCAACCAAATACAGCTAACCCCTCACATGTTACTACTTTCACTACCTATTGACTGCAACGCTTCCTGAACGCTGCTGCCCTTGTAAAAGCAAAGGAAATATCGAGGCTGAGTACCACAAAAGGAAATACACCAAACACGGGCTATAAAGATTCACAGATCTTTATTCTATGGGCAGTTACAAAGAAACAGAAATTCAGATCTGATACAGATAGCTATCTGGCCCTCAATACACCACAATGAGTACCAGCCCTTCAGTGTGAGGAGTGAGAGGTGCTGGACATCTGGACATTCGCATTTTTATACACTTCAGTAATAATGTCCAGCCCCTCTACAAGTTAATAATCTGTGGCCAGAGTTTGTGGCGAGTTCACTTATGGTCATACAACAATATGCACATGGATTACTTCGGTTTGCATTTCAAACAAGTCACAATGGCAACATGTATTCCCAAATTTAGCAGTAAGCCTTAGCACATATCCCTTTACAATGCAGTTCTGTCAGTGTCCACGCTCGAAATTTACATTACATTGTCCTCGATGTGTATTCGTGGATGAGGCTTGTTAATGCAGACAATCCTAAAACCACAAGTCATGCCTGGGACAAGGTCTCATTACCCAGTCTAAATATTCGCCCCTCGGACAGTCTAACCATTAACTAGGCTCAAAGGTCAGGAAGGCTCGGTTACAAGTTGGAAACACGGTCCATCATTTTAGAACACAGAATTACATATGAACAGAAATCAAAATGGCAGATGATCCTAAAATGGCGGCAAAGTCGATCTAAAATCGGAACTTTGCAATGCGGTTTTCTTCACAGAGCGACTAGGCTTAGGACAATATACATTAGAAGGAGGCACAATATGATCTCCCGTTTAACAAACCCTCCTTTTGGCCTAAGCCAAGCGCTAAACTACTTTTAGTGACTTTACGAGTAACTCCACGTCTCAATGTCCATACATCCTGAATCACTATCATCAGAGATATCGATCGCCATAAGGTCTGCAACAGAAATTTCTTTCAACACAAATTCGTTGGTCATTCGTTTTGGTGCACATACCTTTTGTCCTAATGTTCCCATAGTCTGTGCACAACATCCTCCTAACACTGAACATAAGACAGGAAGACATTGTATATAGCAACAGCAGAACAACAAAATACCCAGAATGATCAATAAGACCGAAAGTAGCTTCCATCCCCAAGATCGTAAGAAGTCCCAGAACCAAGCGCTAATATCCCAATTTCCCTCGGGAACGTGCACTTCTGAACTAAGGACGTGCAGATTTTGTATTGCCTTAAAGATGGTTGGGCAGGAATCCGGTGCGAAAACGGAACAAGCGGACCACACTAATTTACATACTCCACCGCGCTCAGCCAGGATGACGTCTAATGCCATCCGGTTCTGTAGGGCCACTAACCTTATCGCTTTCTGTTCTAAAGTCATGTTATAGAGTATGTCAGTGGTCCGGTTGATGGTCCTCTCCAGTACTCTCGCTAGTCTTCTGATATCCTCAGAGTTTAATATTTGTCCCCAGAAAGGTACAAAGGATTTGGCTATGTCACCCAGAAAGCTTCATTACCGCAAATGAAGTAGACAAGTTCGCCTAAATACAAAGGTCTGTCCTCACTTGTCAAGTTTGCAACGTTGGTGCAGCCCTTGAAATTGCCCATTGACTGAGCACCATTCCTCTGTATGCAGAAAGAAACTGAATCGGGACTATGGTTAACATTGTAGGAAGGTGGCGTGGCATCCCTATTGCTTATAGGAGCCATCTTGAAAGAAATCAAGGATTGAAAAGGTTGAGACAATCTGTCAGAAGGCCTAATAGAAGCAACATTAAGCTTGCTCCTATTTGCAAAGAGTGAGCATCCCATGGGTGTTAGAACTCGTTTCTCAAATTCATTCAAATTCGTTCCATCAAAGTTCCCTGAGATGCTGTCATTCCATCGGCCAAAGAATAGTGCCTTTAAAGAAGCATAGCATGGAGTAGTCAGAGGTAAAGGATGAATATACCAGCCCAACCCCTTGTCTCCATGTTGCGGTAAATGAGAGCAGACCCAACAATTAAATGTATTAGAAATGGCATGTGTTGCATTCATGATGAGCAGTAGTGTGTTATTGTGGTAACTTTGTCGGTGTTGAGAGTCTCTAGGAGATAGAGTGTGCAGATGCACGAAAGGTGTAGAAACAGTAGGTACATTTTCAGTAGGCAAAAGAGTTTCAAGAGGACGTACTTCTTCTAAATACCAAAATCCCAAAATCGGTTAACATAATTACAAGAAAGCAGTGGCCACACAGTCACTTATTTGTTCCGTACGAGCGAGAGCGATAACAGTCATTGTTTCTTCAAATCGAAAAAACGGCGGAATTTATTTGCTGGCCATCTCCTGATCACGCGTTTTCTTAGTCCTTCCCTATCCCTAGCCAACAGCTCTTCTTCGCAGGCAAAAGACAGGGCCAAAAGACAAGCCCTACAGCCGAACCATGCAGTAAGTCTAGCTCTGTGGACGCAGATCGTACCTTGTGACTCCTGTTACGTCGTGATCTGCCAACAACGTGTCGTTGCTTCCTGATGGAAGTGGTGGATTTACAACAGACCCTAACAGTGGTGAAAAAGGATCTGTAGGAGAGTGTGGAGATAAAGTGGCTGTTTCCCCAGGCCTCGCGGGCTCAGGGAGAGTCTCCGAAGCACTCTCGATGCTGCTCATGGCTGGGTGATCGTTGGGAGCAGCACGGGTAAGATTTGCTGTATCTTCTGTATCGTGTGGCAAAGGGAAGTGAATCCTCTTGACATGCGATGCGAGGATCCAGTGCTTTCGTCCTGTCACTCGTACTGCGGTCTGTGTGGCCAGTAGGACCTGATGAGGGCCCCTCCAACACGGTGCGAGACAGGATGCTCTTTCGAATGCTTTTACTAGCACCCATCTACCAGGTCGGATACTGTGACCTGGACCCTCGTATTTCACTGGGAGGGCTTCTCGCACCTGTTGATAAATCAAATACAGTTTTTTAGTTAATCGGTCACAGTAATCAGAAAGAAGTACATGTTCAATGTCCCAGGGGGCCTTTGGTTTAGGCAGATTCCAAATGTTGGCTGGCCTACCCATAACCACCTCAAAAGGGGAGAGCCCAGTCTTAGTCTGTGGAGTTGTTCTCATTGATAGTAACACGATCGGTAAGGCATCCGGCCATTTCAATTTGGTGCCGGCACACGTTTTAGCGAGCTTGTTCTTCAAAATTCCGTTGTGGCTCTCTACCAATCCAGCACTTTGAGCATGTCTAGCCGAATGGAACCGTTTATTGATCTGTAATCCCGCCCATATCTGCAGAATTACAGCAGCGATAAAATGTGGACAATTGTCCGACCAGATGACTCTTGGCAAACCAAACCTAGGAAAATATTCCTTAAGCATGGTTTTCGCCGTTGTCATTGCTGTGCCATCTTTAACAGGAAAGGCTTCAACCCATTTACTAAAGGCGCAAATAACAACTAATACATACTTAAAGTTATTACAACGCTCCATTTCAATGAAATCAAAGTGTATGACCTCGAAGGGGACAGAAGGTGGAACAAAACTACCCCTATGTGTCGTTGTGCCTTTTTCCATATTATGCTGTAGACACATCATACAACTCTGAACAAAAGGATCAGCAATTTTCGGGATGTTAGTGTTTACCCAGACATTTTGTAACATTTTGGAAACCTTCTTTGCACAGATGTGGGTGGGCCCATGAGCCAATGCGACCATCATTGTAATGTACGCATCTGGCAGCAACCATGTTCCCTCTAACTTGTCCACCCAAGACCCGTCATCATCCAACCTTGCCAAACCCTCAGCCCATTGCTTAGATTCTTCTAATGTGTCATCAGTTTGAATATTCTTTACAGATTCGATACCTTCATCTATGGTACAAACATTGGTGGCTTCCCTCACAGTGTACATTTCTGAATAGAGATCAGTGGCAGTATGTTTGGCTATCTGGTCAGCAAAGCGTTCACTTTTCCTACATCATTTATGATTTTCTGATGCGCTGTGCATTTCATGATCGCTAACTGAGTAGGGAGTGCAAGCGCTGAAATTAACCGTATTATCAAGGAGCCATATTGGATCTTTATTCCATGTGAGGTCAAGAAACCTCGTTCTGCCCAAAGTCTACCGAAGTTGTGAACTACCCCAAAAGCATACTAACTATCAGTATATATATTTACTCTAAGCCCTTCGGAAAGTTCACAACCTCGAGTCAATGCAATAATTTCTGCAGCTTGTGCGGAATTATGCGTGATTCTCTTGGTTTCCACAATCGTGCTTAATGTAGTGATGGCATAAGCAGCCGTGGATGTACCATCCGGAAGTTTGAAACAGGAGCCATCACAAAACAGCTCCCTTTGTGGGTCGTTCAAAGGAGTATCTTTCAGATCGATTCTGCCTTTAGTCTCTTGCTCTGTGGTGTAGAGGCAGTCATATTGCAGTTCGTCACTGCAAGCGGTATCTTGCGAAAAAGGTAAAAGTTCAGCCGGATTCAATACACAACACCTCTGAATTTTGATGTGCGGTGCGAACAAGATCAATTTGTATCTCGTTAATCGTTCGGAGGTGAGGTGTTGCCTTTGTGTTCTGTTTAATAGAACATCTACAGAGTGAGGTACCATCAGGGTTAAAGCATGGGCTAGGACCATACCCTCGCTCTGTTTTACAGATGCAGCAGCAGCAGCAACAGCTCTCAAACATCTTGGCAAAGCGCATGCAACAGGATCAAGGGTGGAAGAAATGTAGCCGCACAGCCTAATCTTCCCTCCATGTTCCTGCGTTAATACACCAAAGCACATCCATCATGTTCATGCACATACAACTCGAAGGCCTTTTCATAATTTGGTGTGCCCAAAACTGGTGCTGAACACAGTGCAGTCTTGAGCAGATCAAACGCTTTCTGGTGTTCCAAGTTCCACGGCAATGGCAAAGAAATGCCCTTCTTTGTCAAAGCCAACATTGGTTTAATCGTTAACGAGAAGTTCGGGATTCACTGCCTACAGTAAGAAGCCATTCCTATCAAGGCTCTGATTTCCTTCTGTGTATTTGGGACAGACATGCTAGAAATGATTTTAATCCGTTCAGGTGTCAACCTTCTTCCCTCTTTTGACAGGAGATAGCCTAAATAGGCGACCTCCTGTCGACAATATTGAAACTTTTTGAGTGAAGCTTTATGTCCATGTTTTGCTAGGTGAATAAGCAACAACACGGTGCCCTCCTTACAGGCACTCTCTGAGTCAGCAGCTAAAAGAAGATTGTATACATACTGAACCAGTGTACAAGTGGTAGGCAACTCGAGTGTATCAAGCTGCTCTTTCAAAGCCCTACTATAAATGCTCAGACTTTCTGTGTAACCTTGCGGCGCACGGGTGAATGTAAATGAACGTCCCCCTAAGGTGAACGCGAACAGGTATCTGCTATCCTTGTGTACAGGAATGCTAAAGAAAGCATTCTTAAGATCTACAACACTAAAGTGAGTAGCAGAAGCCGGGATCATGGTTAGTATCGTCGTCACATTAGGCACAATAGGGAATTGTGGAGCAACAATATTATTGATAGCACGTAAGTCAATGATAAAACTAAAAGGAAATGCATTATCGCGTTTCTTATACCCAGGCAAAATCAGACTATTGCACAAACTACCTGCAATTTCCTCAATTACCCCACGATGTACAAAATCGGAGACTATACACTTCAAAGCTTGCTCACCATCAACCGAAATCTTATACTGAGGAATAAGTGGCAACTTTACTCTGTGTTTCATAATGATTTTAACAGGCTCAATTTGCAGAACACTGACATCATTATCATCAATTGCACTTAAATACTCCGGAACATCACTAAATTTTGGCGGCAAAGGTCTAGTCAGGAACTGAGAGACAGAAAGTTGCTGTGGTGAAATCGTCAAATGCACTCCACCCGAAGAACAATGAATTGCCGCATTTAATTCCTTCAACAGATTCAACCCCAACAAATTCTCTCCACAGTTCTTTGTTAACAGAAATGGACAGTGGTCCGTGAATGGACCCAGTGTAATCGGTACTGCCGAAGAAACCAGACAAACTACTGGTGTACCGGAAAACCCTACAGAAACACTGGTTTGCCCTGACAGTGGAATGTTTGGAACCCGTGAATGGTCAATGGAACACTTATGTGCTCCTGTATCTATCAAGAATAGATGTTTCCAATTTCCCACTATCATTTCAATGTAGGCACCTTTCTGATTAACGGTAATAGGCGTCGGTTCCAAACCCTGCTTCGGCAATCCTAGCGAAACAGAATGTCATTAAAAGGAAGGTCTTCAGAGAGATATGCAGTAGAAGGATGATCGTAAATGTTTCTATTATCCCCACTCGGTGACTGATTGTCCTGTGAAAAAGGTTGTGAATTTTGAGAAAACTGACTTCTACCAGTACCCCCTGCCCCAGGACGGCCTCTAGATCGTCTACTCATGGTACCAAATGTGTTATTCGACCTCTGTTGGAGGATCGGGCATTGTGCTCGCCAATGACCCTTTTGTCTGCAATAAGCACATTGGTTCGCGTGTACAGGACCCAACGGCACCTTACCCCGTGGAGCATACTGTCCCCTAAATTGTGAATTACCCCCTCTAGGGCCTCTAACAATTTGTTGCAATAGAACTTTAGTTTTCAAGTCTTCCTTTCTCTTTTCAATTCTCTCTTTTTCATTATTGACTCGGTTTTCATAGTACTGAGCCATATGCAATACTTCAGACTGAGACTTAGCTTTCCAAGCGCTCTCAGAAGTCATAATTTGCGACTGGATATCAGGCAACAACCCACGCACAAATTTGTCTACACATAGTCTTTTTCCAGACTCTGTGCTCAAATCTTGTCCACTGAAATCTGAAAACACTTGTTCAAACCGATTAAAGAATTTGGTAGCACCCTCAGACTTCGCTTGGACACAAGCAGTAAGTTTGTCCCAAATAATCCTTCTTTCAGGAATTATGGCTTTTAGTTTCGTGACTATTCTATCAGGCAAAGTCAGTATTACCTGTGGCGGTCTCTCGCCAGCTGGTCTATCTCTATCTTGTCTAACTATATTATTCCATGTGTCCCCTAACCCCGGTACATCGTCTACAGTCCTAATCTGTTTCCACAAATCAATAGGTAGGAGCATGGGAAATAACAAATCTATATCACTCAGAGTAAATACTGACGATTGCAAGACAGATTCTATCTCTTTATAGAACCCTGTCGGATTCTTTCTAATGTCAGGAATTGATTGTTTGATGGTGTTTACTTCCTGTCTTGAAAACGGGACATGAACAAACTGCGATACATAATGTGCAGGAATGTCATAGGCAGCTGCGCCTGTTCTGGCATCAGCTGGAACCTCGACTTTTGGGACAAATGTCGGAGGAACCTCTCTCATAGGCAACTGAGAGATAGGAATCTCTGAACGCTTACTGAGCAACAGAGCTAAATCGAGCGCTAAAGAAGCTGAAGAAGTGTAAGACGAAAAAGCTCTCTTATAGATATTCAATAATTCTGCGGGACAACAAATCTTTCTTTTTATACATTCATCCTGCAGGTATTCTACCATAGCCTGTATCACTTTCATCTGCATTTCTAGTGTATAATGACTATACGTGTCATATACTTCTACGGGAAATATCGACATGTCTGAAATCCATCTAATTGCATCCTTTGTGCAAATTCGTGTTTCCTCACTTGTCGAATTACAAAGAGGAAGGAACCGTTTCTGTACAAAAATAGCGTTCGAACTATTAACATCTAATTCTTCATTCCGTAACCTTTCTAACTCCCATCTATACTCAAAAACCCTCTCGACATGCTCATATACTTTCTCTGCAGTATCTCTTGAATATGCTAAAACATTCAGATCCCTCAACCCTTGTGGGAGACCTATATCATCCAGTCTGTTCCACATTACACATAAATGAATTCCCAGCCCTTCGATAAAAACATTTTTCTCAGGAAAACTTTCTAGATTAGAGAGTGTGGCAAAAACATCAGATTGTTCACCCTTCTCCATGCACTATCTAGCCCATGCAGTCAAATCGTACTTTCTCTCTTTAGACACAGTATTGCAAGTTACAATCTTTGATTCCGCTCCCTTATCAACTACAAGCTGAACAGAATCACTCGGAAGAGGAAGAGTAGACAAATCTTGTACAATCGTTAACAGAGGTGCTATCACTGGTGCAGGAAGGCAAATCTACAGAGCCCGCAACAGTAGGCAAAGCTGGAGGTGCAGGTGGAGGAGCAACAAGTGGAGGAGGAACAATAGCCAGAGGAAGAGGAACAATAGGAGGAACGATAGGAGGAGCAGGAATTACTACAGGAGGAAGAACGACAGCAGGAAGAGGTAAAGCAGCAGGAATAGGTACATACGGAGGTGGCACAGTGGCACCAGGCCTTCGTTCATTTAGAAGTTTGTCAATTAGTTCATCAGACACATGAAAGTCTTTAGACGGATACATTTTCTGAATACCAAGTTGAAAAGCCCTATCCATATTGCTAACTGACTCAGACTGTTTACTTTGATCATACAAGAATGCTTTTTCGGCGTTGGACATGTGACGGCGTGCATGTTTCTCTCTACTTTTAAGTCGCTGCATAGCTTCTTTCTTCCAATTTTGTAATACATCAAATGCTGCAGGTCTAGCCTTTTTCTTTAACAATATAGACTCTAAATATTCTATACGAGGAATTTCAAAACTATCATTGGTTGGCCACTGAAGTTCGGAAGCATGTCTAGTTTGTCTGTGCCAAATATCATTAAACACTATACTACCAATGCCGTGCTTACAGCACATAGTACATGCCGGAGACCCCTCATGTGGCGCCGGACGGCTACATTCCAAAGATTGTCTGTCACTGAGGAATAACGCCTTGAAGCAGGCAGACAATTTCTCAGGCATATCAGATTCCTTGTGTTACCTGATCAATAATTGTACTTGCAAGAACAATGCGCCAAAACAAATTATCAGGATACTTAAGAATCGGGTCACGATTCACCTGATCAAAGGACAAAGGGGGTCGATCGGATTACAAAGGACAACAAAGGACCCATGTGGTGGGTGATTTCGGAAAAACTGCCCGCCTCGATATATGGACCCTCGTCAAGATGCCGTCTCGGAGCACGGGCTCACCGTCCAGGGATCGGGTCATGCAGTACTGTTGAGGTATCACTTCTCATCCAAGAAAGGGGCCCCCTTTTTCACCGTCCGATCCCGGACCGATAGCCGCGTCAACCTTCAACGAGATGGCATCAATCTTGAGGGTCCCTATTCGGGTGCCATCTGTAAAGGCAAAGGAAATATAGAGGCTGCGTACCACAAAAGGAAATACACCAAACACAGGCTATAAAGATTCACAGATCTTTATTCTACTGCGCAGTTACAAAGAAACAGAAATTCAGATCTGATACAGATAGCTATCTGGCCCTGTATACATCACAAAGAGTACCAGCCCTTCAGTGTGAGGAGTGAGAGGTACTGGACATCTGGACATTCGCATTTTTATACACTTCAGTAATAATGTCCAGCCCCTCTACAAATTAATAATCTGTGGTCTAGAGTTCGTGCCGAGTTCACTTATGGATCACACAACAATATATATCCCTTTACAAGGCAGCTCTGCCAGTGTCCACGCTCGACATTTACATTACATTGTCCTCAATATGTATTCGTGGATGAGGCTTGTTAATGCAGGCAATCCTACAACCAGAAGTCATGCCTGGGACAAGGTCTCATTACCAAGTCTAAACATTCGGCTCTTGGACAGTCTAACCATAAACTAGGCTCAAAGGTCGGGAAGGCTCGGTTACAAGTTGGAAACACAGTCCATCATTTTAGAACACAGAATTACATATGAACAGAAATCAAAATGGCGGATGATCCTAAAATGGCGGCGAAGTCAATCTAAAATCGGAACTTTGCAACGCGGTTTTCTTTGCAGAGCGACTAGGCTTTGGCCAATATACATTAGAAAGAGGCACAATATGATCTCCTGTTTAACACCCTGGACCAGAGAAAAGACAGAAGTGGGGACAGTTACATTGTTTTTGTTGTTGTTGAGTGTTTGCATGTGTGAGTGTATGTGTGTTTTGAATGTTATGTAATGTGTGTGAACGAATTTGAACAAGTGTGTATGTTTGTGAGTGAGCATGTGTGTGTATGTGTCTGTATAGGCTTCAGTGTGACAGAGTGTGCATGGAATGCAATGTGTCCTTTTAGTGGGGAGGGGGACTGATCCACATCATGAAAGTGTTTTACAGTGGGAATGCAGGCGTACATTTAGGGGCAAGAAGGAGCAAATGGGAGGCCCATGAAAAGGCGAGTACCAATTGCCCAGTCCCTTTGCAACAGTTTGATTGGAGTTTGTAAACCACCACAGGCTGATTAACTGGTTGACTTTCCATTCTGATTGGAACATAAGTTAGGACTTGATGTGCATTTTGTTGTTTACTCATTGTTCAAAGTAACTTGCATTACAAATCTACAAATCGTTTTGTTTTTGGAGGAGGAACCTGAGGTTTTTATTACACTATTTTTTTGATTGTTTATAGCATGGGCCTAGCTTGAGAGCAGTGGAGCACTATTGAGAGCATCCAGAGGCACCAAAACTGCTCTTCTGAACACCTGTGAAGACCTGCTCTCAAGCCTTGGCTCACTCTCCCTCCGTCCTTATTCTCCTTGACCTCTCCTCTGCTTTTGATACAGTAAATCACAACATCATGATCACCCATCTCCAGGATACTCTGGCTTGCGTCCTTTCTCTGACCGCCCTTCACAGGTGGAACTTGGGTCCTTTTTCTCCACCATCCCTCTCTCTACTTGTGGTGTCCCCCAGGGATCTAATCTATCCCCCTGGTTTTTCAATCTCTATATGGCCCCTTTGGCCCACATAATCTCTGCCTTCACCTCCAACTTTCAGTGTTGTGTGGATGACACACAGCTCTCTTTCAGGTACCCTCGGCATCTTCCTCCTCCTCACTCATTCCTGATTGTCTGTCCGCAATTCAGTCCTGGTATGCTGTGAACGATCTCTGCCTTAATACCAGCAACAGAGATCATCCTCATTGGGACCCCTGCTCCCACTTTCCCACTCTCACTCTGGCCTGTCTCCCTTGGTCCTCCCTTGGTCTTGCGGCATAAAACCCGGGGGGGGGGGTCATCTTCAACTCTACTCTCTCCTTCTCTTCTCAAATCTCAGACATGTCCAAAAAGTCTCACTACCTGCTGCACCTCCTCAGATGTATTCTACCTTTTCTCACTTTCCCCCAGATGCTCACTGTTTCCAGATATCTGGTTCTCTCCAGACTTGACTACTGCAATTGTCTCTCTCAATCCTTCTACTTCTACTCTCCGACCTCTGCAACTTATCCAGAACAGAACCGCAAGACTTATCCTTGGCCTCAAGCCCAGGGACTGCATCTCTCTGGTGCTGAAATCGCTCCACTGGCTCCCCGTGGCTGCAAGGATCAAGTTCAAGTCCCTCTGCATAGTCCACAAGGCTTTCTGGGGCCAGCACCCTTACTATCTACAACACTCTCTTCCCAAATACTGTCATTCTAGAGCCTCTCCTCAGGCTCCTCCAACTCTCTGCAGGTGAGCTGTTTCTCCAAACAGAGATTTGGGGGTAGATCCTCATCCTCTGCAGGTGCCTCCCTCTGGAACAGCCTACCTACCTCTCTCCGTCCTGAGCCTGACCTCTTTCAGTTCCAGAAACTTCTCAAGACCTACCTCTTCTCCTCCTTTTCCTCCTCCCATCTACCTCTCCCCTGCTAACCTCCTTTTTCCATGCTTCTTTCCCTCACTCCTTCTCTTACTAACCTGCTCAGTTAGTTGACTGGTTGCCTGGTGCACTGCCAGAGCCTCACAGGTCCAAGGCTCACCTGCCAGTCCTGTACTTGCCTCAGGGCCTCCACACTCAACCAGGCACTACTGAAATTTGCTCCATGAGAGGGGTACCCACTCTGCACTTAACCCAGGAACCCTGCTAGACGGGCGCACTTGTCCCGCTTCCCCTCCCTTGCAATTCCTGTTTTGCGCACTTGCATTTTCCTTGACCTTGAGTGTTCGATGCCTTGCAAGTCTGTCTGTCCAGTCCTACCTCTGTCTCCCCTCCCTAGCTGGGCCATGCTTGAAAATCTCATGCATGGGTGCATTGATGACCAACTACCAAGCAATCCCAACATGTTAGACAGGTCAGTACTGTTCTATTGACCTGTATGCTCCTCTCTCTCTCCCCCACGCCCCTTGCTCCCTCTCTCTGCATCAAGCACTTCACTACTGACTAGTATATGCCTTTGGCCTAGCATCCTAGCTATTTTTGTAAATCATTCAGAATATTCAAGGCCTAAGAATGACGACTGTACTCCCATGTTCCCTTCCGGCCTTGAAGCTCTTTGAAGCACTAAACTTGTGTATAAGCACTCTACAAATAAACAATTACAATTACAAGGAGAGGGTAGCCAATGTTTGGGCTGGCATCTTTCAAATGTAGTGCAGTATCGAGAGCTGCGATCTGTATGTTGGTTTGAGCATCCATTGAGATTAGCACTTAGTCAGGTGTTGTTGGAAAAGCCACATTTTGAGAGATTTATGAAAGATGTGTGGGGCATTTCGAGCCAATGACGAAATCGCGTTCCAGGGATATGTAATGGATGTGCAGTGCTTTGCACTGCAGGACCATACACATTTCTTCCAGCTACATCCAGCTAATGCTGGAACAGTGAAAGTTGGGAGTTTGATGCTTAGTGATGTTTAAATGTAATGTTCAGGCATACAATTGTCAGAGGGACCCCTAACTAGTAAAACTACAGTGAAGCGCATTGGAAATTCCACCTACGTCAGAGCATCATGCATTTATTACTGATTATCCAGTGTTGTGGTGACAGCCTCATGAAGGAGCTTTACAGTGGGAATGCTGGCATTTATTGGGAGTATAGAATCATGCATTTGCTTTACAATATAAATCCTGGCATATATTATGGGTGCTAAGAGAAAAGTACACAGTAGCAGCTTATGGTGCAAGAGCTGCACCCCAAGTTATTCCAGAACTTGCAAGAATACATACAGTACCTGACACTATGAAACCCACTTAAAAAGGTGTGCACATCATTAGATCATAGTTGCATATATAGTGGATGCACCAGCAGGAAGGGTTTATAGTGGGAATTCGGGCATATATTGTGGGCACAACATCATGAAAGTGTGTTATAGTGGCAAATCTGGCATAGACTGTGGGTGTGGCATCAATGACGTGGTATCGAGAGGTAATGCTAGTATATATTGTGGGCAGAGGCATCATGAAAATGTTGTGAAATAATGCAGTGTACTCGGGCATCTGTTAGATTTCTTCATGCCCTCCCTACAGACCTGATTGTAAATTGTATCCCTTTTGGCCCCATTGTTTTCCTCAGTTTCCTGTAAAATGTACCATTTCAACCTATTACTTTTAAAATCTGAGCCGATTTGGGGTAAATATTAATGGTCGCCCAATTAAAATGTTCAACATCGGCCACTGAACTTAAATTCCCTTGCAAAAAATTGGTTTATAACCTGTACAAGTCATTTGTATCATCAGATTGCGATCTTCGGTTTGGAAATTTTTTTTTTGATTTGCGACCTTAACATTTTATGAGGGGAAGGTCCAACCCAAATTGTTGTATGAGTTGAGCTCGATTGCCCTTGGATTTTGGACTGGTTAGTGTACTTCAATAGTCTATTATGGTGACCACTTCGCCTAATTCCCGGATAATTTCCTATTGTGGCTCTGACATACGAATTGGGAATTTATTCTCTCAAATGCAGAGTCGAATGGAAGTTTCTATCATTTTTCTGTAACATTTGAGTGCCAGTGGAAAATTCACTCTTTGTAGATTAAAAAAATTGAGCTTTGTGCTCTCGTCCAGGCGCTCCTCCCATTCCTGGCTGCCACCTTAGAAATGGAAAAGTCGCCCCCAGCCCTCGCCGAGGCTCTTGCTTCAGTGAAGCCTACCTAGTATCAGACTGGCGGGCCATTACCGGCCATATCCGTCCCCGACGCTACGATAAAAGCCATAAGAAGCTTCAATTCTGCAGTAAATCAATGGTCTTTGTTTTTTTCTAGAGATTTTAAAAGGGACAGCCATGTTGAAATATTTTTCAATAAGAGGAGAACTGATACAGATTTTTTTGTTAGCTGAGGACATGAGGAAAGGTCTCAGAAGGGTGTCAAGAGAAGAATTGATGTAAACCAAAGCAGCAATCAAACATTTCTCTTTCCAGAACCCAATGTTCAGTTGGCTGTATTTTAGCTTTGGCCCGAGGTAGAGGAAGGCTAAATAAAAAAAAAAGCAAAGAGTAAGGTCACCGTTAAGCAGAGGTCAAAGTGGGCGGGAGCAGTCGTGAGCGGTGCTCCCATACTTGGTTTGGTTTTAAAATAAAAGTGTAGGAAGAAGTTGAATCTTGCACTTCAGTGCACTGCACTGCACATTCCCATAAATAGCAGGTGTGTTTGGGGGTTTGGATTGTGTGTTGGAGGGGGCACAGGGATGGGGTGTGTGGGGAGCGGTGCAGACCAGCAGGCAACATAGTTCAACTACTTCTTTTCATACACCACTGTCGTTAAGGATCTGACCTATAGTTTGTCCAAGTCGATGTGTGGGGTGGAAAAGAGGAGAGTTCTCAGAGTGGTAGTCCATATCAGTTACAACGTCCTTAGTTAAAGTAGTGTCTTTGAGGCCAAAATGGCCATTGAAGTGGACCGCGAGTGGAGAAAGAGTGCTACTCCGAATATAGGGTACTCTGAATACAGGGATTTATCAGCTCACGGAAGTTAGAAGAGAATGTGGGGCCCCCCACACACATCCCAACGGGAAAGTATGCTTTCTATCTTTATGATGAGACGAAGATGTGTTCACCCCTTTTTACTCGTTATCAGAATCCCAGAAGGTATGCGAGGTCACATGTGGAGCAGCGGTTCGTTAAACATATGAACAAAATGTTCCCAAATCCCCTTTACTCGACGAAACGCACATAATAGTGTACGTCCTGAAGTGCCTGTCCACATCTTTCCTTTCATGACTGTACAACGGTGAGAGCTGCAGAGCACCCATAACAACTAGAAAGGGGTTTGTGAATGTGGGGTTCCCTAATTTCGTGCAGTTGTGGCTCACTTCAGAACAAGGTCATTTCTTAGGAATACGCCAGTCACATGAAATCAGCTTCTGCAGCTTCACAAACACTGGCAATAAATGCCAGGATTAACCAAAACAATCTATGGTGTTGATAAAGTATCTTTAGGTATCCAGCTACACAACTCATTATGCACTGAAAACCTAACAGGATGCTGGCGTCCTACCCCTCCGACAGCTGTTCACCCAACAAAATGTGGAAACGGTGTCTGCACTTAATTACCAGCACCTGCTGGGGTCTGTGTGTGTGGTCTGCATGCAGTGCTCCTGCCACAACGAGGACACGCTCTGAGGGGAATTGCCAGATAGCCACGGTATGTTGTCGTATATTGTGCCAAACTGTATCTGTAAAATTCAATCTTATTTCACTTTCTCTGCCATAAAACTATTACTGTCACTAGTTTTATCCCATTGTGACTGGTGCTCTAGCCTCTTTTTAAGTCTTCCTGCATATGACCTTTCCCTTCTGCAGTCTCTTTTCATCCCTGCCTTTTGTTCTCGCGATCGGCTTCCCTCTTGCTCACACATCTCCCCTTCTCTCGCTGCTCTTCACCGGCTCTCCGGTTCTGCCCCGTCAGAGTTTTGTATTCATGCATGGTCTTCAAATCTCTTCATGGACTTGCACCCTTTTTCTTTCCTCCCTTATTTCTGTCTACTCTCCCTGTCATTTGCTGTGTTCCCCGCCCCTTTCCCACATGCTCAGTCCAGTTTCTGTGCATTTTCAATATTTTTGCTCCTACCCTACGGAATGCCATCCTCCCCCGGTCAGCGTGTTCCACAACCGCACCGATCTCCTTCCTTTCCTGTTTGAAAGACTATCTTTTATTAACATCAAGCTGCATGTAGACTGTCCACTGTTAGTGAAGGCCTGTTGAATTTGTGTATAACCTGGAGCATGCCTTTATCAATTCAATGTTCATCAGTTCAAGCTGCTAACCAACGATGGGCATTGCTGGTCACCTGGCAGAGTTTCAGGGAGCGTCAGCACTGTTTCTGGCATCCCTGGAAGTTCTTGTATTTCCTGAATGGATCACATTCGGGCTTGGCAGTCTCATCATTATGCTGCCAGACAGCCTCTACCTGTGCTTTTCAAGGCCTCTGGTGAGATTCTTTGGATATTGGACTATATCCTTTAGCTGCGGAAGAGTCTTTAAGTACAGCATACTCCTGCTCGCCCTGTGCTTCCATAATGGGATCTTCCATTAGGATGTCAGCAACACCAGAAAGCACCCATTGAGCCATTGGATTATGGACTAATTGTCTTAACATGCAACACCATCTTGTTGGTGCTGTTGTCTTTGCCAGACATACAAGATGGCTTTGTTAGGGAGAACTCCCAGGCAACCAGGGAGGTTTGCAGACACCAAATTCATGGAAGGCCTAACTCTTTCCCAATTCCAAAAGGAATGCAAGTCCAGACAAGTAGCAAGTTCAACTGAGGTTTATTACAGTCAACAAACCATCAGGGATCCAATGCATGGAAGCAAATCCAGGCAGAGCTTGAGAAACTCTGGCTCGCAGGCCAGTTTTGATAGCATATTACATCACGAGTATGTCACACCCCAGGCCCTTCTCCAGAAACCTATCTCCACTCCGGATAGGATGCTGAGTGGTAGTCCCCCTATAGTAGCCCCTATAGAGGTCAGTGGATTGGCTCTTACCATGTCAAGTGTCAGTCCTGGACCATCCCTAAAAACTGCAACTTACTTATTGTTACAGTATGTGGACCCAATGATTGGTCAGTGGCCCCAGCTACCCACCCTAGGGCCATAAGCTGTGATTGGCTGAGCTGAGAGCCCCCTGGCCTGGGACAAAATCAGTTCCCTGCTCGTATTGCACCGGCTCACCGTGCTATGTGCAACTATGTGTCTGCGATGTAACTGTGTGTAGACCATTATTGCCATGAGGGTGCTCCTTTCTCAGTGCATAACTGTAGTTGGCATGTAACAATTTTGTTGTGAGCATTTTCTGGTCCATGAGATGGTTGTGCTTCTCAGCCACTAGTTCTTGGCTCACTCTCAGCTCGGCTGGGTCATGTGCTCAGAGACCATGTTTGTAAGCTCTGTAGTTCTGAGTTATTCTGCATTTAAGAAGGATTATGCTTCTCTGATGCCGGTGTTACTTTGGTTCAGGGTAAATAATGTCACTTTGCAACAGTGCAACCTTGGCAGTGGCCTCATTCCCTACCGGGTAGTTATGCTTGCACTCCACTCAGCGTGCTTCAGGTTTTCTGAGACGGTTGTGGCCTTCTATGGTTTTCTAAGCCATGGTCTGGTTTCTCCTGTGTGTGTGCCTTCCGTATAGCATCCATAGATTAGTGTGTTATGGCTCAGTCAGGTCCCTTGAATGCTCCTGCCATTCCATGGGATTATTTGCATGTAAGCATCTTCAAGCATGTACACGTGATCTTCTTGCTTCTGCCGGTTTCTGCATTGCTACGATAAGCTAGTGGCAAAATAACAAATGTGCAGACTGTATGTGTATGTCATCGTCCTCTATCTCATGGAACTGTATGCATGTGCTCTTTCTGTGTTTAGTTGCCCTGAATGTGCAGATGGCACGTGTGCTTAATGTCTGACGCTGCTATGTCGTGTGGTCTCTAACGACTTGAGGCATGGCTTCTCTGCGCTTTAGTCGATTCTGTCCATATAGCTGTCTCTGGTTCCGTCTTGTTCAACTTCATCCAATCTGGGTAATGTTATTACTGCTCCTGGGTTGTAGGGTCGACTGAGAGGTTATTCCTCATGGTACTTGTCCATCGTGGGTGCAGTGGGGGTTGGTGCGAGCTTGTACCATCAGCGGCCATATTGTCTTTGGTTCTTCTTCTGGTTGGGGTGTCTTCTAGGACAGGTGGGAATAGTTCGACTTCCCCTCTTCAGCTTGCTAGTTCAATATCAATAATTAAGGTTTCTGTCAGGAATATTGGCTCTAATACATGAACTCTATGTCTCCCTATATTGTATTTTGGGTCTAATTTGAAACAAGATTTGATATTACTGGAGTTCCTCCCATATCCTCAAACCCCCAAATGAGCCCTTTGCATACATGTAAAGCTCTAGTCACATCCAGGGACTGCACAAAGAAGATATCCTCTATTCGTAGTAGAAATGTATGTTTTTATCTCATCTGGGCCCGGCAAAGGGCAAGAAGTTGTCATCACTCCCTCTCATTCGCTGGATTCGTTCAACAATTTTTGGCTCATAGAGGTAGGCATATCCATCAATATGGGCCATCTGGGCGTTATAGAATATTGAATACAGTCTTCCATTGGTGCACATCCATTATAGCTGGCTGTGTGTTTTGTTTATTAGTATGTAAAATGTGACCTGCGGCTTAATACATCCTCATGTAGTAAGGACTGCGGTAGGAGGAAGGGTGTTGGGTAAAGGGGGTATATTACAAATAATCTGCATTCCTCTTAGTCCTCAAAGCACTTAATTCCCTCCATCCCTGTTGAATGGGGCATTTAGCCTGGACAACTGCTGGAAGGGAGGTAAATGAGATGGGGTTTCATGCACCCTCTAGGCCATGTGAGGGGGTACAATGTGTTTTTGTTTGATTCCCCAAAAAGTAGGGACATCTGTCTCCTGAAAGAGAAGAACACCTTCCGGGCCCTGTGCAGCAAGGACCATAACAATGCAGGAAGAGCAAGAGTAATGCAAATGGTTCATGAGTAATCTATTATTTACAACAGTGCTAGTCAATCATGCTGGGTATTGACCGTCTCCAAGGTCAACATTACTGATGGCAAATTAATTTACCACCACAATCACCTTTTCCCTTCACAATTGTACGCTCTCTGCCCACCTTTAGCAGCTTCTCCTCCGAGCGTTTGAATGCACTGTGTTCGGAGAAATTACAAAGGAGGTACATGCCAGTAGTAAGACTGCATTCTGAGGATTTCGATTGACCCACCCCACTCTCCAATAAAAGTGATAATTGTGATTTTAGTCACTTTGGCTAATGTCTAGTAATGCTGTGTGTAAATAACAGAACATGTACGATTTGTGTGTCATGACGTTGATGGAAGACTGCTGCCTCAAAATGGCTAAGGACATCTGGGCTACCATAGGCTAGTCCATTTGGAAGGGATAGGGTTCATCATGTATGTAGGGTTGCCTGCCACAGTGCAGAGAATGAGACCCTAAAGCAACTGTCAGACTCTGTGTAAGCGGTTGAATGTGGTATCTAGCATTCATGATGCAACAAGTGAACCTGACATTACACACGGGTTACACTATAGAACATAGGAATGTGTAAGCACATTAATTTTTAATGGTAGAAATTGAGTGAATTGGCATCTCTCTTTGCTTCTACTGTGACAAGAGTCAGAAGATTCCTAATACATCTCATGCACTCAGGCTCCTTGTATATACCTAGAAGCAGCAATGTATGGGCTAACACAACCCTGCTCCCGCGACTCGTGACAAATAGTCCTAAATCTCCTCCACTCCCTACTCTGGATCTCAGGAAGGAGCTAAAGTATTTAAGAAATCACCTGTTGAATGCTGCTTCGGAGACAGAATGGGGTGCTCTCTCTGCCCATTTTATGTTCACTTTTCTCTGGAATAGTACATGAAGTGGAGATAGAGCAGTGGTAATAGTCTAAACCTGCAACTTGTGGATATTTCTTTAATACTTTGTCCGGCTTCTCGCTTCTCACTTTCCACTGTAATGCCCACTTCTGATACCCGCTTTTTCTTTCGTCGACACCAAATCTTTCTTTGTGTCTAGTGTAAATATGTTATACAAAGTTGTGTTTTGCTTCTCTTTGAGTCTGGAGTACAGATTTACATGGCCTGAAATCACAGGAGTGGACTCGGGATGTGTTGACACACTTCATGTTGGAGATGCATATCCACTTCAAACTACTCCAACAGGTCCAGAAAGATCATCACTTTGTCACCGTCCGACAAGTGACTGAGTTTGGTGATGCCCTCACTGATGCAGCTGTAAAAGCCACTCAACATATGACTATGTCTTACTGTGAGGAATTCGGCCATCCACATGGTGGTGTGTGCTTGCTTCGGTGTATTGGACATTTTAAATGAAATTGAATGATGGTAGAGCAACCTCCGGAAAATGTGTGGGGCTAATCCACACATATTTTCTTATGCTCACCGCACGACATACACCTGTGTACTCTGGGTGGACACAGCCTTCATGAGCAGTCCCCCCTGTCATATTTAGTTGGTATATGACAGCCAGGAGTTTACCAATTCATCTCAGAAGGGGGATGACCAAACCTTCTCAGACTAATTAACTAACAAAGTGCGTAATCTTGGTCTTTTTCTTGATTCAGATCTTTCTTTCACTCATCACATCTCACTTACTGCTCGTTCCTGTCGTTTTTATCTCTATAACATTCTGAAAGCTCATTTGCTCATGACTTTTAAAGCAACAGAATTATTGGTGTCTGCTGTAATATTTTCACAACTTTTCTACTGCTCTTCTGCACTTTTCGGACTTCCAATCTCTCGCTTGGCTCCACTTAAATCTGTATTTCATGCTTCTATTCGTGTTCTTGGTCAACTTGCTCCTCGCGACTCTATCTCCTCCTCCCTGGTTCAACTTGGTTGGATTCCTTTTCATAAACGTCTATGTCTGGTGTTTAAAGCACTTTATGGTCTTGCACATCCCTATCTTTCTTTGCTTGTCTCTTTATCTTCCTTTGCGTCCTCTTTGGTCTGCCTCTCATTTCCGTCTTGTTGTTCCTTCTCCTCCTTGTGCCCAATCTCGTTTCTGATCTTTTTCTCTTCTCGCACCTTTGAATTGGAATACTCTCCCTCTCTCTCTCCAATCTATTACTTTTTACTCCGCTTTCACAGCCTCTTTACGCTCTCACTTACCTTCATCTGGTTAGCAAGGTCCTATTGTCATTTTGAAATACTTGTGTTTTAAATATTGATCCTACTGTCTGTGCTGTTTTAATGCTATGTAAAGTGCTTTGGTGTAAGGCGCTATATAAAACAAAATAAAATACAAACAAAATAATACAAAGGCTCCATGGATCTGCCATGTCCTTTTGTTGAGCCCTGAAGCTGGTGGCAGCATTCACATAAAGCTTCTGAGTTTAATTCAAAAGGGCCAAATGGGGCTTGGCTGCAGAGGCTAACAAAGTAGACGGAAATCCCCAACACCCTTTCATCTACACTGTGTCAACCTGATGCCAGTTCCCGCCCATAGAACTGATTCACAGTGAAATGTCATGTCTGGGATTGCGTATTTACAGTAGTCATCCCCACAGGGAGACCCCTTTCAGAAGGTACGATTATGTAGATTGACGGTGCCGAAAGTCTTGTCTCCCCGCAACTTCAAGGGAGACATGCCGCTTTAATCTGGAGCCACAGAGAGCTCCATTAACCAGATGGACCCTTTTATCCACAACAGACAGGAAGATGGAAGGACTTAGTATTACATGTTTTCGCCCCTTTACCTTTTCTGTTGCAAAACACTCTGGTTATGACCTCAGGCATACAGGAGATTGTTGGTGGGGAGCCAGGATTGGTTCAGTAAGGTAAGACTAACCTACACCAATGCCTGTGATCCACTTGGCTTTAAAAGAGGGCTGAGCCCCTCTCTTGACAGATCATCTGAAGGCTTCACCAGAAACAGAAAGAGTAACACATCATTGGACCCGGGCTGAAGGTACAGTTTGCCTTACATCTTCCACCAGTGAAGGAAGGCCAGGCCCTCCAAGAGGGATGTTCCTCTCAACATCTACAAGGGAACAGAGGGAGATACTGAATCCAGGAGACCCTCCAGCAGCTCCAGAACCGCTATCCAGCCAGCACACAGCGTGCCCTGCTAGGCTCTGCAGCAAGCTTCCTAGGTGGTAAGTGCCAGAAAGTCCCCAAACCAAACCATGGACAAGGCAGCTGCCTGAAACTCTCTCCTCAGCTTCAGCCCGGCCACCTCAAAGGACAACAAAAGCCCAGTGAAGAAGCTAGGAGGAGTGCATTGACAGGCATCTACCGACATCCACCTTAAAGGACATTTTCGAGCCAGTCAAACCCCTCAAACTGCAACCGACTGCACCTCTGACTGTTGTTACGCCGCAGTTACTAAAGCTGTCCGAGATGCCTCGACTAGTGCTTCAGAACAGCAGACCAGCACTGAGACAATGATTCCTGACCTTGAGCTATTGTGTAAGCCATCTTGCAGCTGTCTGTCCAGCTTCACTCCCCAAACTGACTGCCACCTGATTCCTGCAACTGTCTCCCATCTTGAACTCTGTCGCAGAAGTTGCAAAGCACCCTGAAACCGACTCAACCCTGTCGAGTGCCAAGAACTCCTACAGCAGAAGGTACATTGTGGTTCTGTCTCCCTGGTCTTTCTCCAAAGGCCCCTAGTGACATTTTATGACCCATTGCTCCTATTGCGTTGAAACCAAATATCCTTGAACTATATCAATTAATTACTATACCGACTACCCTCCTGTCAGTATCCAGAGTGCATCCCTTTTCCTTCTTTGAAACTGTCTGTCCCCTGCATTCCTTTACATGGGGGGTTGTATTTTGTCTGTTATGATAAGAATGAAGTATATATTTTGTATACAACCTTGATTGGACAGTCCCTTTTATCATTGGGTAATAATTGTATTTTGCTGTGTTGCAACTAACCAACCATCCATGACCTTTCAGAGATAAGCCTGTCATTGCATCCTTGTTACCAAAATTAGACAAGGAGGTTTATAATTTGCTTGTGTTTCCAATCTGTTCAAATCCCTTCTGGTGTACTAGAGGTGTGGGGCTGATTGATGGTTTAAAAACTAATATTCATTCCTGGACCACGGATGCCCTGGAAGTTGATTTTCCACACTTACTTTGTTTACCTTCAAAATGGTGTTTACAGACTAAACTTTTTCACACTGTTTTCTATTCCACATTCTTCCGTACATTAGGCATCAAGCCAAGGCTGTTGGATATACCACTGCAGTTTCCTTTTTCCTGATCCAAACATATGGTTGCTATCAACTCCGGATTAGGGTTTCAATTCTTTGACTGTGAGGTGTTGTCATGCCCTATAGGGTGCTTCAGAATTATTTCAGAATGTCTCACGCCTGCTGTCCTAAATACATACTGCTGGCACCATCAGTTGTCCATGCCAAATTGATCATTAACACCCTTGGCAGGGGAGCCAGCCAATCAGGGGGCACGGAATGCAGGCTGACACTGCCCAGCATCTCCCCCCCTGAAGTAATTTTTTCAACCTCTCCCAATCTCACTAACCAGATTGCTGCTGCAGCCGGATCCTCCATTGCAGCTTCTGCAGCTTCTGTCTCTGCTCAGTTTGGCCACCATGGAAATGGAAGATGGGTTCCATGCGGAGCACCGCCTTCCTATTCCATGGTGGCCATGTTGGTAAAGTATTTACTTTCCGTCAACTAGATGCCTCAGATAAAATACTTTCCATTATAAAAAAGAAAGAAAAAGTTAGCACCTGTATAGCAATCTACACAGGTGCTAATGTTGACATGCCCCTCTGTGGTGTGCCGACCCTGTAGGTAATGACCTGCCACATGCGTTAAGGGACCCTTGCTGTGCTCGGGCCCTTAAATTATCCTTAACCCTTAGCCCGTAAGACCCGGGTACTAAAAGCAATTTTTTTCAGTTGTGAAACGCTCCGGTCTTTTGTACTGAAAAAAGAAAACAAAATGACTGCCCATGAAGGGGAAAAAGTTTGTTCTCCCTTTCCATGGTGGCCATTGAAAATAGTTTAAAAAAAGTAAACAAACGAAATGACCACCATGGCGGTGTGCCGAAGATCGGGAGTGGACGCGCTGGGGACAGAAGTGTTCCCAGCGTGTCCGCTCTCAAAAAGCAGCCAAAAAGAAGGTAATTGGGGTGGGAGAGGGAAGGGAAATCTGTGGAAGGGGTGAGGTAGAGGGGGCTTTGAGGGAGCACTTGCCTCGGGGGGAAGATTGCAGCTTCCAACCCTGGCAAGGCTTGGGACGGCAGAATTACCGTCTGGTAATGCCCCTGTTCCGAGCCTCCTTAATGGCTCTCAGGCGAACCCTACCACTTGCTGTATACTAATATTTTATAGTGCCTGATATAATACACCCTCTCCTATCATTCACGTAACAATGCATGAAAACTGGGGAAGTGGAGACAAGGACGGACGAAGGTCTGAAGTACAGATGGACCAAGGGTTGAAGAACAGAGAACATTAACAAGTAGCCACCCCTCCCCCCCCCCATGCAGATGCTCAGTCAGTGCGATGTGATGGGGGAATGGCCACAAAACAGGAAATAAACTCTGCCTGGACACACGCTTTCCTGCATTTGGATTGCGCATCCAGACTACATTGTTGTTTCCTGCTTTCCTGTTGATTCGGCCATCATCCACTAGCAAGGTAAGTGAAGCCACTTTTGATGCCGGTCCCACAGGGGAGGGAAGGGGAGGCGAGCAGAGACCGAAACACGCATTGCCAGTGTTGTATGATATCCGGCTCCCCCACAGCAGATTGCCGGATATCATACAACACTGGTCCCCCTGCTTTAGCTGCCCCTCTGCTTCGTCACCCCTCTTCCCCGTCACCAGCGCTGGTCAATGGCCCAGCTCTTGCTGGGTCCCGAGATCCAGCATCAGATGTCTGACCGAATCTGGGGACCCGGCATTCCTCTGCCATGACCAGGCTTTACCGAACCCCCAGCTACGCCAAGGGAAGCTTGCAGCGGTAATATGCCATTACATCACCAGGCTTTTTTTTGCAGTGTTTTTTGGCAAAAGTCTTCGGCTGAAAAATCGAAAAATATATGTGGTGGTTGGGTAAGGGCATATAAGGGCTAGGAGGGTGTGCGCTATGGGGACTACAAAATAGGGAAGAGGGCTTGAGGGGGGAACACCCCCCCAAATCTAAAAAAAATAATTTGATGCGTTTTCTTCAGCCAAAACTTTTTGGAAATTAACTCCATGAAAAAAAAGGCTGGTGATCTAAGAACATAGAACCCTGGGGGCTCAGTGACCTAATCTGCGCTGTCCTCCTTTCCTCAGCCGTCACTTGTGTATTTCCTGGCTATTTGCTCATCCCGTTTTTTTCTTCTGTCCTGAAAAGGACAACACATAATTGTGCATTTTACACGTTCATAGACAAAAAAATAGACGAAAAAATTCATTTTCAAAACACAAAAATGCTGCTGAAACTTGCATTCACTAGTTTTCTTTGAAATGTTTTTTTTTGTCAGCGTACCACACAAATAATTTAATTTGTTTTCCCCTTGCTTTGTGTTTTATCACAGGTTAGATTTATAAAGATGTTATATGCTTGTCAAACTGGTTAATCACAAATAAATGCTGTGGGTTCCTGGCTGTCGAACTTTGATTTTCACTTCAGAGGCAAAGCCAGAAATACCCTCACCTCCGCCCTGAATATAAGCAACCCAACCCAACCCCTGGCCAAACACTTTTTATAGCACTTGCAAAAAGTCGTACGATTAACAAAACGTTTTGAATATATAACATCTCAGCAACAGTCTGTCAACCTGCTGAGCTACCCCAGTAGCCTTCTACTATAGAATGAGTCTATGCATTAGCATCAGTACTTTGGTTGCACCACTGCCATAAAAGTGATTTAAAGTGTAATTGATGTACAGTGTGGAGTTTAGAAAGAAGCAGCATGAAAGAAATTGCACCCCTGTCTGCCAGTGGCGGTGTTGTATGATATGGTGTATGATATGGTGACTGGAAAGGGGAGGGGTGTATAGAGCGCAATGCTGTGGGGAACAATGACTTTAAAATGCTGATTGTAAGATGTTTTTTCAATGGGTTTCTTTCAATCTTGAAAGCAAAGGTGTAAAACAGTGTTGCGATTTGCCATGGGGAAGAGGCAGGATGCCAGGTGTGGGAGGCTTCGTATTGGGGAGAGTGGGTAGGAAGGGCGTCTTGGGGACAGGGGTGTCAGTGCCATGGGGGTGTGGAAAGGGGATGTATAGTACCACTACTTTTTTGGTACACTTTGAGCACCGCCCCGAGCAATGAGGTCTCCACTGCACCACAGGGGTGGCACGGATGTCTGTTCCCTCCCTGCCGAAAGGAGATGGAATGGATCATTTGCTTTTATTAACATTCTCAACTACTAATATCGCGTATCCATGTTTGTAAGGCACCATCTGGTATGGCAAGCTAAATGTAGCTTCTTGTGGCTGTTGATTTAAAGCTAACCAGGATCTCCTCGATATAAAGCAGGAGCTGCATAGCTCCCAGCAATTTAGCAAATGACAGCCTGAAGCCAACAAAATGGTGGCATTTGGAAATGAAACATGCAGATTTAGCAAAAAATACCAGGGATTTCTTTCGACGGCAGTTGCAAGGCATAAAAAAGCAAAACAACATTGTTAAAAATGTGGACTCAATACCTGCAAATGTTTTGAAAAGCTTCTTCCCACTATCTGGGCAAAAAACAAAAAGCCTTTTACAGAAGCTGAGAAAGTGATTCTCCCAACAATTCTCGCTGTCAGCCGGGTAATGCTTGCTGACGGTGCAGAAGAGAAATGCAAAGGTATCCCTATGTCAGACACCACAATTTGCGGCTGCATCGCTGAGCTGTCCTCTGATATGATATGATATGGTATTTGTAACGCGCCTATACACAAGTGTTTCAAGTACCAGATCATGATATCAGTACAGAATAGATATCATGCTAGAAAAACATGCAGTCAGTTGGCCCTACAGTTGGATGAGGCCACTGACATTTCAAAGGAAGCTCATTTGATTGCTTATGTGAGGTACTGCCAGGGAAACAAATGTTGGGAGGATTTCTTATTTTGTAAACCAGTTCAGACTCTTTGAAACTGTTGAGAACGTTCTAAGTTCCCACTGCTTAAAGTGGGAGGCGTGTGTTAGTATTTTCACGGATGGTGCTCCTTCTGTGTGCTAGAGGTGGGTTAAAAGTGTTGGCAGTAGCTCCACATATTGTGTGGACGCACTGCATGATACACCGGGAAGCTTTGCCTGTGCGCAATATGGGGAATGAACTCACAGAGGTGCTGACTTCTGTTATAAAGATTGTTATTAAGATGCACCCCACCAGCGCCCCTTGGTTTGCCACGTTATGTGCAGAAACGGGAGCTGACCATGATGCTTTGCTGTTTCACACAGAGGTCAGGTAGCTCTCCCGGGGAAAGGTTTTTACGTGCATTTATGAACTCAGGAACGAAGTGAGACACTTTCTGCTGGGTTTAGACCAGACGAAAGCGGAGCCTCTGTGATTCACGCTGGCTTGTACTGTTAGCTTACCTTGGCGACATCTTAAAAAAGCTACATTTTCTAAACCTCTCCCTGCCTGGCACAGAAACCACATAATTTGCTATGAATGCAAAAATATCAGCATTCAAGAAGAATCTGGCGCTTTGGAGGAGGAAGGTTGATGTCAGCGCTACCGATGCATTTCCATTATTAGCAGATGCTCTTGAGGAGACGGAGTATGATCTTTCATGTGTTGCTGAACTAATAGGAAACCATTTAAATGCTCTCAGAACCAGTCTCGAAAAGTACTTATCAGAGGACTAATGTAACCTGATGACTGGGTGGTTCAGCCTTTCTGATCAGATGTAGGGGCCCATCTCCCAATACACCTCCAGGAGAAACTAACAGAGCTTCAAAGTGACCGCATAATGGAGAGCCAATTCAAGAAATTGTCTTTGGGTGGATTTTGATAAAAACTTGTCTGCAGAGTTTCCAACTTTATTCAAATGTGCAGTCAATGTACTGTTAGCTTTCAGCACCTCGCACCTTTGCGAGATTGGATTCTCATCACGTGCAGCCCTAAAGACTAAATATCGGTCAAAGCTGGGGGTGGAATGAAACCTGCAGTTGGCTATTGCAAAAATTGAACCCAATATTGACAGGCTGGCTGCTGAAAGACAGTGTCAAACTCCTCTCCCAAATCAGACTGATCGAAAAATATTGGTGGGTGGGTAAGAGGATATAAAGGGCAAGGGGGATTGGTGATGTGGATTACATAATAGAAGAGGAAGGCTTGACGGGCCAACCACATTTAAAAAAAAATGTTTAATACGTTTTTTCATTGAACATTTTTATGTAAAAAACGAATCTCAAAAAAACTGGATGATGAAAGAACATAGAACCACGTTTCATGCCTGGGTAACTACCGTCTTATGCAGATCTGAAAATATTGGATCAAACTTAATCAAACCGTTTAGTAGAATACTGTACGTTAAATTAACTGTTGATAGGGGAAAAATGTAACGCTCACCTGATTCCCGTAGAGGCGCCGGTCTTGACTGGGCGTATACCGTATCTTCAAAGGTGATGTGTAACACACGGCTGGCTCTTTGGGCTGGACCTATGTGCACTGTATGTCTGACTCTAAGGGTAAGATGTCTGCAGATAGAAAATATGGGATTAAGGAACTGGGTTATTGAATGTCTCTCTCTTCTTCCCTTTCTCTTCTCCTGTAGAACCCCAAAGGTTAACGCTCTCACCTTGGGTAAGTGAACGCCGTGCTCTCCATCTGCCTCGGGGCAGGGTGCTGTAACCAGTTTCTTCACTGGATAAGGGGAGCCGGCCTCTTGACTTCAGAGGACTGCTGTCCGTCGTTTACTGCACGAACGGTAAGTTTCGAGTAATTCTAATGTCTTTAAAGTCTTTAGTAATGATGTCTCTTGTTTTGCAGGGTTCCGGCGATGGCGGATGACGGGCTGAAGTGAGTTGAAGATGGAGCCCGTGTGATGAATAGAGGCGCCTGGAAGCACGTAAGTAAGCGCTTGTTGCCTGCTTCACGATGCGCTCTAACTGTCTTTTTATTTTGCAGGTACAAGTTCGGAGCGGCTGCAGGGTGCCGGAATACCCACTGGGTTAGATGTGGAAAGGAGTAATGGCACGTGAGTATTAAAGTTCCCCAATGTCTTTAAACGCACCTTGTTTTGTCTTTCAGATGCGGGATGCAGCGCCGAAGGCCTCCGGAGCGTGCAAAGAGTTGGTAAGCTTTTGTCTTTCAGATGCCGGAATGCAGTGTGAAGACCTCCGGAGC
Organism: Ambystoma mexicanum; assembly: GCF_040938575.1. Lineage (NCBI taxonomy): Eukaryota > Metazoa > Chordata > Amphibia > Caudata > Ambystomatidae > Ambystoma > Ambystoma mexicanum. Next base: position 657,252,186 of record NC_090921.1, read on the forward strand.
GCACGAAGAGTAGGTAAGCCTTTGTCTTTCAGATGCCGGAATGCAGCGCGAGGCGTTGGTGACAGCCGATGGACCAGGTAAGTGAAGAGCTGTCACTGAAGACCATAATGCTAACCTGTTCTTTCTTGTCTTTATAGGTGTTGCTGAAGACTGGATTCAGGATGGTAAGCCTTTTTCCTTAGGCCCAGGATCAGATGCAGAAGACACGATGAGCGTTCTGCTGCAGAGGATGCAGAATAACGCAAAGCAAGATTCATCCATCGGGTGTGGTTTAAATAGCCTCCTGTAGTGCTTAGGTGTCTCCTTCCACAGCCACGCCTAGGTAAGAAAAGAGTTCCTGCTTTCCAGAAGAGTTCCAGTGTTCTGAATCTAGGGAGTGGCTCCTGCCCCACCCAACAGGAAAAGTACTTCCAAACAGAAGAGGATCAGAGGCTCAACTGGCAGGCAAGTAAGCAGCATGGTCTGCTGCAGGTAAGTCCACCCAAGCATTATGAGCCCGGCGCTTCCAACGCTGGGACTGGGCATATTTATGAGCCTGGTGCCACTGGCGCCAGGACTGGGTCCAAAAGGTCCCAATTGGGACTGGTTGGCACTCGGAACCTGGGTTATGGATCTGCTTCCAAGGGAGTTGGGAAAACCCTGACCTTTTGGAAGCAGAGATCATGACAAAAAACTAAAATTGGTTTCACTAAATAAAAACAAAGAAATTGACAAATGTATTAAAAAAAAAGACAACTAAAGGAGAGTAAATTAGTGCAGGTGACGGTCTTACTTTCCTTGGCGTGATGAGTTGCGTGAAAGCTGCCATGGGCGGGCTATCAACGTGGGTCTCATCAGTGGGGTTTACGTGATCCACTCCAGTGGTGAAGGGGTATGAAGAGAAAATGTCCACAATGATGTTCTATGCCAGTGAGCTCTGGAACCCTGAAAGCGAGTATAAGTGGCATTCTAACAAGGTATGATATGGAAAAACTTTCCTTGACCCATAGAATCATCACCATCACCATCACCAGTGCACGCCACACCATTGGTGCTGCCCCGGGATCTCTCTCCACATCAAACCTGCCGTGTCACATAATCGGGTGACATGTAAGCTAGTAATTCCCAGGAATACATCGACTTTGAGGCTTGATTGTCTGGCCCCCTAATCCCTAAAGAACTATGCATTTTAAACTCATTTATTATTACAAATCCGTATGGCACGTGGCAAACGGACTTCATTCCTGGCCTTGGGAATACCAGGGTGTCAACCAGGTAATAAGGCAGACAGCTGGCGGAGAAATTAGAACAAATTGGACCCTGTTCTGATGTCAATTTTGAAGCACAACACCGTCACAGTCGAGTGCTTATAAATAGCGTATCTAAACATTGGCTGCCAAGATTCCCCATGTCATGGGGCCAGGCTGGAGTCGTTTTATTTTTTTTGTCAGAAACACATTGCATTCTGGGACGTGTGGTTTAGTTCCCCCTATAAAAACACGGCAAGAAGTTCCAGCATGGAAAGTATTGTTGGTCAAAAATCCAGGACTGGCTGAGGGTGTCACGCGTGTACATTGGGCCACTTTACAGGTACCCATAACATACACACGTGCACGTTTCGTTCAGGAGCTGGTTCACCAGGCTTGCTTTTCTTTGCATTCTAGAATCTGGATGGAAGATCCATGACTACCAGTCCCAGAATGCAAAGAAAACCCGGATTTGGCTTCAAGCGCCTGGGTGGTTTGGCTCAGGCTGTCGTGTGTGAAGATATCAGGACTGAACTCTACTAAGAAGTTGTATACGCCTTGATATACACATTATTTTGCCTCAGGACGACTCCAGGGTAAAAGGGTTTTTATGAAACTTTGCAGACGGACACAAATGTTTCACGTAGAATTGGCCATCTGGTTAAAGTTTACGAAGAGCATTGCGTGCAGGCATGTGCACATGTGCTGTCCAGGTGGCATTGCAAGCGAGAGCATGGGCGTAATTATGGAGGGGGGACAAGGGTGCGTTTGCCTCCCGCCCCCCTAAAAAAAACTTTGTTTGTGGCACGCCATTCTGTCCCACTCCTTTGGCGGGGTCCCTTTCATTTAGATGTCATGCCCCGCCACCTTCCTCCCCCTCACCCCAACATGTTCAGCACTGAGTGAGATCATGATATTCACCCACAAAGCAGAAAAGGGGAAATTTCCATTATTACAGGCAGCTAAGCTCAAATTTAGCTCAGGCCCTGCTCCCCCGATTCTGGTCTCCAGCCAGATTGGAGCGAGGACGGTGCAAACCTCCTGGTGGCAGCAGCAACCTCAAGGGGCCGCGGCAGATTTTGCAGCTCCCTGCTTCCAGGTTCTGTTTTGTCGCTGGCTTCACTTCAAAATGGACTGAATTCTCTTGGGGTCGATGAAAAGATAGTACATTTTGGAGCGTTAAACCAAACACGTGCAAGAGTGGCAAATGCGGGTGACAGTTAACTGGCAATCATCAAAGTAACTTTCCAAAAATATCTTGTGTGGGATGAAGGTAGGTGTCCAACTTTCAAGCAAAGACGTCGCCTCTATTCCTGGGCAGGAGCAACAAGAGCAGGCACAAGGAAAACCGTGCAACTGCTCTGCTCAGCAGGCCTGGGATGGCACAGCACAGCACAGCTGTGATGTTCATTAGTACAGAAAGATCACACCGTTCAGACAGGTGGTTTTCTAATTAGAACACAGAGAAGATGCAGACTCTGGTGGAAATTGGTGATTAACATTCCTGTGTGTGAGGGGACCAGAAAAAATCAAATTCAAGGGGATTCCGCTTTCCCAGGCCCGGGCTTTCCTTCTGCAAATCACTGGTAGCAGTATCAGGTGGACAAGTGCTATGGCCTTAAAACAAGAGTACAATACCAAGAATGTATTAGTTTGTTAAATGAAAATCTAGGACTGAACTATTTTTGGGGTCAGTGTATGGTGCCAGAAGGATGCTTTCAGGCCCCTAGAGCAAGACTCCATCTGTAAACTGGTCTTATATCATCAGTAAGCTATCTTCCACCAAGCAGTAATGTAATATACTGGTCCCGTGCCACGAGGAGATTAAAATCGTGTCTCAAGAAACATCAATACAAATAATTAAATTAAAAAATCCCAACAGACCACTCCTGACATCATCACAGATAACTAAAAAGGATGACTTTTAAAGGAGAGCGTGTGTGGCGTAAAAAGCATCCTTTCAGAAGAGTTCTATTCTGGCCATGTTTCTGTCCACGACACATCCTCGTAACTAGTGACCAAAACCACACTGCTTCTATAGGTTTGCAACGTTGCTTCTTCAACCTGGATCCCATGCAGTTATCCCACAGATGTGGCGGTCTTCTAATTGTAGCAACGCTCCCAGCCAGTGTAAGTAAGGTCCATTATCTCTGTCTCTCAGTCTCTCTTGCTGTGATTACTTGACTAGCCTCAGGTACTCCTTAAACTACTGACAAATGGCTGGTGACGTGGGGAAGTCTTGGTCAATTCTTCAACACCGCAGTGTCTTCTTCCGGTCTAAAGGCTGTCACCATTGAGTGCTCTGTTATTTCTCTAGGAATCACCACACACCATTTTCAATGTGCAGAGGCTCATTTTACAGCAAGGGAATACTAGTAACTATGTTTCCCTTCAAGGTGGCTGTGATCAGGGTTTTCCCCTTTCTCCTATCTTGGTTGCTTGCCAACGCTGAAGAGGAACCTGGCAGCAGGTCCTGAATTACAACCAACACCTATAACGAGAGGACCAGTGAGACTTCCAGCAGCAGAAGTGAATTAATACATAAACCTCTCTACGAGTACAAGAGAGCACAATTCCCAGCAACCCCACCCTGACTCCTCAGACAGTAGGTGCTAAATCAGATTCAACACCTGCCACAACATCAACAAACAGTCGTCTTTTTTAGAAGTTGCAAGGCCAGAAGAGGACACAAGACAGAGAAAAGCCAACAAGAATAAAAACCAGGAACTGATAATTGACATCTCAAAACAGACCTTCACCAACCAGAAACTAGACATGCTTAGTCTAGGTTTATCCTTCGTTCCTACTAATAATTCAACACTATTTGAGGAACGCATTAACTTAGCCAAACTAATGAGAAAGATGCGACTCAAAGCATTTTTTGGTTCACAACTTCCCTTGGCCGAAAGATCCACACCTTATGAGAATAGAACAGAATCACCCTTCAGTTAGCAATCTAGCTGAAGAATGATTTATGGTCTTTCCGTCGAATTTTTTGCATTGAGGGACATTTCCATCGAATTTTTTAATCTAAATAATTTGCATCGAATTTCTTATTTTTTGGGGGGGTCCCCCCCAACCACCTTTTTTTACCCTTTAAAACCCACCACAACAAAAATGAACTCCTCACCCACTCACCCAAGAACATGCATTTGATGCATATTTTTGTTGTTGCAAATCCCTCGATGCAAATGCATTCGATGGAAAGGTATTCGATGCAAAGTCCAAATGGAGACAGAAATACTTGATTATGTCACCCTAAGGAGTAGGAATTACCAGATACTCCTGGTGGGGCAGCTTTGGGGAGGTCCTCATATCCCGACATCCCCTTAAACATCTGTGATTACGACCAAGGTCACCGTCATTCTAGATGCTTAATGCAAATTCCACTGACAGCACTGCAAAGCAATGACAGAACAAGGTGGCACAGCAGAGTGGTGTGGTCCTTTAATGAGAAAAGTCTGCATGCAGAACCCACACTCAGCTCAAAACGCTGGGCAGGTTCTGTGATTATCGCCAAGTGGCATGCTACTGCAAAATATGAAGCAAGTTATTTCTATCCACATCAGTGTGTGTAAAACTGTACAAGAATGTCCCTGTTCTGCATATCAAGGTGCAGTGGACATGGACACCTGAAAATGTATGTCAGCAAACACAGCCATCTCTTTTATCCTGCATACCCTCAGATTGTTATAGAACTCTTGTATAAAGGCACCTCTGTTTAGGCTACACACACGGCAACTCACATAAGCTTTACGGACATCTGTCCGTAAATTTAGGGCCTCATTATGGGGTCTACAGTCCGGTAAAAATTCCAGAAGAATTGCTGGTAATACCGGCACCAGTATTGCTACCGGACCGGGGAGACCCGAATTTGCTGGTGGGGTGCTGATCTAGATCAGGGCCCTAATGTCAAAGAAATGCAGGATTGCATGAAAATATTGTATCTAAAATGCCGAATGCACGTTTAGAGCCCATTCGGCATAGTAGATAAGATCTAAGCCCATAATACTGAAAAGGGGTGCAGGGTTGCGGGGTGTCCCCTGCACCTCCTGTTCGGTATTATGGGCTGTGGGGGCTGCAGGAGTGTCCCCCACAATGCATTATAGACAGTGCGGGGAACAAACGGTCAAAATCCCAAAAAGACCGAATTACAAAATGCGGGCTAGTGGGCTCCTTGATTTTGTAATTCGATATTTTGGGATATGAGATTACAACGTACATCCAAGAAATGCCGGAATCAGCAGCACCAGTACTACCGGTGCCAGTCCCAACGATTCCTATGGGGCACCATTGAATGGGAACTTGGTGCTGTCTCTGCTGCCCGTAATAGGCAGTTTCACTGTATCCCGCCTGAATTACCGATTAGATAACAGGAAACTTGTAATGAGCCCGTCATCTTTTTCTATCATTAACAAATCCATTCGTACGACCTTCATTGGTGAAAGCGTGTGATCACAACAGCAAAAAAGGGGCATTTCAAGTGGAGGCAAAGGCACATGTAGGCAAACTGGATTATTACTTTTGGCCACAAAGAGTTATAAAACACCACTCATGATGAAGGCGATAGTCAAGAAGTCTACTCACTGTCCACCCATGGATCACCACAAAGGTTTTGCTGGTGTGGTTAAAGTTGCATCGTGAGATTGTTTCTTCTTGGCCAGGGATCAGGTAGCAGGTATCTTCCTCCGGCTCTTCGATTGTCCTTAGTGAAAATTTGCTTACAATGCCACTGAAATCAATGATGTTTTCTGTGGTGCCCACTGCAATGGAGAGGATACGAACACAACGTTACATTTCACAAAAGAGCGCATCAGCAGCAGCTTTTCTCAGTGTATGTAAATATCAAGCTTGTGTATGGGCCACAACAAAGTAGCTATCCTGACGGAGTCATTCCATTTTTTGTTACATGTATGGGAGCGGGTTCACAGGTAAGATTAACTGGTTTGCCTGGGTAAGGATGGTCAAGCAGGGACACAGATTAAATGTGAGCTTGCAGGAGTTCACCGTTGACAAAGTCAGGGGTTCGTATTGGCTTCCACAATCTTCAATTACCCTTTAGGACAATGCTAAAATTGAAGCCCATACAGAAGTGGAACTTTCAAAGCTGCGGTCGGTAGTCTATAAGGTATTGCCACAGATAAATATCCATAATACTAGGTTTATCAGTATGGATACTTAGAACTGGTGTAAAACAAGATGGCTATCTCGGGAGGATAGCTCAGGGGCAACCTGCTCGCCTTGGAAGCAAGACGACATGGAGCAACACAGGTTCGATCCCCGGGTCCGCGCTTAGAAACCTCTAGGCATTAAGCATGTTATAAATAACCATATCATATCATATTGGAGGAACCGTAAATGAACCTGTACTATGGTAAGACTAGATGGGGATTAGGTTCTTATCCGAAACCATCCACCTACCCCATTGGAGGCATGCCTATACTGGGGATGGACAGTGGTATGCCATTACCAATTCTCTAGGGCTTGTGGGGAAGGGCTCTAGACCATTATCCTGAATCCAGGAACTTGGCTACTCTATGTATAAAAAAAGGGGACCATTTAACTCCAAAGAGCCACTCCCTATAACTGTCTTGGAAACCCATCTTAAAGAGCTTAGGTAAAGTAAAACTAGCCAGATTGGAAAAGTGTGTGAATGAGAATAATATTCTAGCACCCTCCCCTGCAAGGGACTTGGGACATCAGAACAAACATTAAATCTGTACCTAAGTGTGGATAAATACATTTATGCAAGTACATTATTTACATGGATTTGGCAACAACATTTGCTTCTGTGGACAATCCGAAATTGTGGGACATCTTGCTAGATATGAGTGTTTAACTGGATCTGTTTCACGTTAATTCGATTTAAACCAACAACAAAGCAGTGGTTAGGTTCAGTTCTTCGAGCCAACATGCCGATTTTCTCAGTGGCCTGTGGGGTTAGGCAGGGAAGCACATGGATCCCTCTTCTGTTTACTTTCTTTGCCAATGGTTTCTTCAAACTTCTGATATCAGTGGAGCTGCAGTGCCTTCTTTTCACGGGTGTATGGTACCCCTTTTAGCTTATACCGATGATTCGGTTTCCACTGCCCAGACCTCATGAGGTTTAAAAAGGCTAGTCTCAGCGCATTTAGGGTCTATGAACTCCTTGTTATAAAAATCAATGTGCAGAAATTGGGACTCATAGCAAACGCTACAAGTCTTTCTTGTATAGCCATTGGCGAGAGAATCCCGAATATCTCCTACATATACTTGGGTTTACTTTCTTAGCCAGCCTAACACGTCAATCACGTGTAGCCAATCCAGACTCTAAGATGTCACAAGCAGTAGGGGGCATCCATCGTTTCTGTAAGAGGTTGCAGGCCCATCCTATCGATGTGATATTAAGAGCCTATGGGGCAAAACTCAAGGCTATTGCTAGTTATGTTACTGGGGCCTATGGGTTTCACCATGCAGCCCCTCTGTAAACCTTGCTAAATAAATTCTGCAGATCGGTGCCAGGGTTGCCACTGCCTTCCGTGACTTACGCATCCGACTGTGAATTGGGTCTGGAACAGTTTTAGGTTTCCCTTCTGGCTACCCTGATCATTTGGTGCATGAGAATCTGGTTCAATGAGAAAGCAACCTCAGCTCTTGCTCCTTGATATTGGAGTGCTTCAGCATTAGAATAATGTTCCCTATAATGTTCCCTGGATAAAGCATCTTATTGGTGATCTTGCTAAAATATCTGAACTAAACACCACAGACCATCTTAAAGGTGGAGACAAGAAGCAGTCGAGCAGGGAGGCATCAGTTTTGGAAGCATGGTATGTATCCCAACGTTACCTTACCCAACTGAGGTTGCCTTCAAATAAGGCTCCAGATTTTGTTACGGTCCCTTATTCCATGCAGTCTTATTTGCTATACTCTTGAGTTGTGTAGAACTCACCACTAATAACTAGGCTAAGGGCCTCATTACACGGACGGCGGTAACCATGGCGCTATTAGCACCATGGTTGCTGCCGGTATTTTGCCGAGTCTGCCATGGTGAATGGTGGAATTACCGCCCTATTCCAAGGTGTGTGGGGGCGGTAATTCCCCACTCACATGGCACTTCCCCATTCCCATTTTGGCCCCCATAGGGCTCAATGGGAATGGGGAAGGCGGTAATTACGGTACCGCAAATTGCGGTACCGTAATTACCTCCAAGGTCCCTTTGCGGGTCCCGTCCTTAACGGCTGGTGAAACCAGCCGTTAAGGTAGGGTCCCACTAAGGGACCTCGTAGTAAGGCGGTAAGGGTTTACCGGCACTGGTACCCTTACCGGTACCGGTAAACCCTTACCGCCATCCGTGTAATGAGGCCATAAAATGCAATTGATAGTGTCGGTATTTGGAAAAGTGAAAATATGTTTGATACTTTGTGTCCTTTCTTTCTGGATAAAGTTAAATCTAAAATACGTCTGTTGTCCAACTTATTCTCACTTTACGGAAAAAAACAATGATCCCTCTATTGAAAGGGCCTGGGTTTAATAGAGGCCAGCCAGCATGTACCTTTTTAACTCAAGCTGCACCTTCTGGTAAAGTCAATGCTTTTATCTTCTGTATGCCAACTCTCAACAGTAGGAAAAAGGCTTCAGCCAGCATTAAAGGTTAGGTGAATTTGAAAGGCTAATGTCTGCTTTTTAGCGTCCCCCTCTCCGTGTTGTTTCTATCTTCTGCTTCTAACTTGCTATTATTCGGCATTTGAAATCTATGTCGTTTTATGGGTCTTGTGACTGTCGATGAACTTAATTAAGTGGGGTAGATAGAGCAACATGCAGATAAAAAAACAGGCATCCAGTCATTGCATCGAATACAAAGCATTGAATGCCAAAAGCATCGAAAAAAATGAATCGAAACAAAAGCATTGAATGCATTTTTTTCAAAGGTAAAGGTTTTATTTTAAATATAATGGGTTTCAAGGGGTAAAAAAAACTGGGGTTCGGGGGACCTCCCCATTAAAAGAAACGGAAAAAATGCTTTCAATGGGTTTTTTTTTGTAGTTTTTTTAGATGCTAAGGCATTCGATGCAATCACTATAAACCAAAAAACACATTCCTGTTGTAGCGGAATTAGTACACACTTTTACTTTACAGCCTTCAAGTAATATTTTCAATGTATATTTTAAATTCCGAAATTGTACGCAAAATGTTTGAGACACCAGGAAAGGCCTGAAGCTGGCTTGAATTTCAGGGCAGTGTCATTGGGTCTGCATACTGCAGTGATTTCAAAGCTATGGGCCTAATTCACAGAACGCTTTCCAATGGGTTTCTGCCGTTATAAACGCTTCTGTGAATTAGGTCCTATTCGTGCAGCACTAACCTGCCATTTCTAACCCCACAAGTAACAGATTGGCATGGTGTGGGCCAATAATGACAGCATGGAGTACCTGCTGCCATCCGTCCCTGAGCAGTCTTGGGGTTAAGAGGTGCCAGCTCAGAGGTGCAGCGAGAGCATCCAGAACTCCCCCAAGATGGCGCCTGAGGAGGTATTGAAGAAGGAAGACCATGCAGGACCAACGGACCCATACATGCATCGTGAAATGACTTCATCCTCATCCAGTCCACTCCTGTATAATTTGTGGTAAGACAAACTCTCATTACAAGTGCTACTGACAAATAGAATTCCACCTACGTGTACTTGCTACTTGAGTTTGGACTGATAATGCATCACAGAAATATATTTAAACACGGTGGTTCTGCGCTTTGGTTACAACTTTGCATATTCTTCAAATCATCCATAATAACAAACTGCAAGCATCAGTAAAAAAATGATTAGAGACAGGTGACCTTATCACTCATTATCTTCTATTGTGTGTCTAAGCCTTGAAAGTACATTTACAAAACTCTGGACATTAGTTAGGCTCATGTCACTTCGCATGTTGGTACTTTTAGAATATCCTTCAAAATGAGGGACGTAAAAACTGCAATTAGGGGATGTATAATTTTTTTGGGTTAGTTTATTATTTGATTTGTGTAGTTTTCAAGTCAACTCTATAAAAAAATGATTCTTGAAAACCAAATATTTGCACACATTTGCATCAACTAGATGTGAGAAGATATGTGATTAAGTGCCTAAATTGCAGACTGTGCTCAAATGCCAGTTTCATGATCCTGGGCAAATCGTTTTTTTTTCACTGTGCCTTATAATGTAGCAGTCCCTTTAAGTGGCTCAGTTCATAGTGTTGGCTATTCAAAGGCCACAACACTCATGGTATTGCTCCCCACACAAATGTAAGCACATTGTAGACTTTGCTGACCTCGTCCCTTAGAATACTGGTATTGACTGCATTCAAAGCATTCTGACTTATGAAGCTGATGAGGAAACAACCGAACGCATTTCTCTTCTCATTCCCCTGAGCCAGACCAATGAACACAGACACAGAAAACGAGTGCACTCTATTAAATGCCCCTCACGTAGAAACACAAGAACATCCTGTCGCTAACGCCATACACACTGCGCAGCCCAACTTGGAGCCTGCGCTTCCGGCCACCTGCCATTGTTTTAACTCTCCATCTCTGTGAGGATTCCATTCCCTTTCACCTTCAGTGTGACAGGCCAGGTCCATGTTCACACCCTAGAGCAGTGGTCTTCAAACTTTTTTGGCCTGGACACCACCTGAGCAAAATTTGGGCAGGCCAGGCCCCCCCAAAAATGCCAAATGGTCAGTATGTACAAATGGCTATGAACAATTGGGGCCCGTCACTGCATCCTACTCCCAGTATAGTCCCTGGGATCCCCCACCTGCTCCAATCACAGTCACTGGGCTCCTCATCCCACTCCTACCCAGTCCCTGAGCTCTCCCCACCCATTACAGACCCTGGGCTCTCCCCACCCTGCTCCCACTCCTATCTCAGTGCTCCCGCCCATCCTGGTCCCACCACAGCCCCTGGGATCCCCCCACCCCGGTCCCAACACAGTCCAAGGGCCAGTGGGAGCTGTTGAATTTTTTAAGTGGAGGGGCATAAATATTTCCCACAAAAATGCCATAGCGACTGAGCGCAGCAAGGGAGCATGGACCAATGAAGCCGGGTTCAGGGGGTTTCCCCCCTTGAATTATTTTAAAATAATGGGTTAAAATGTTGCATTTTAGAGCATACTTAATAAAGAGAAATGGGTAAAAAGTCAAACAGTTTGCAATTGGCGCTTGGGGGCCAAGGGGGAAAGCATGGTATTTTTGACTGGACATCTATGATAGATAAAATAAATATCATCCCTGTCCCCTGGGCTCCACAGCGCCTCAGAAGGAGAGCAGATTTTGGCAGGTGGGTAGGGGGATTGTGCAACAAAGGTATTTTTAAAATGCCTTTGTTGTACAACCCTCCTTCCCCCATCTACCCTCCCACTCACCAAAATCAGCTCAACAGATCAAAACAAACATACACACAAACACACACACACACACACCTTCACACAGCAATCACTCTATCATTCTTACAAGTACCCATCACCATATACTGACTCATAACACAAGCATAAACGCATCCATACACATATTTAAATAAAAAATAAATGAACATAAACATTCCTTCTGAAGGGACCTTTGCGTGGGTGTTGAAATGCCCCACTCCAGGCTGCTCTGTCCATGTGTGAGACGAGGCGTAGGAGCTCCACCTCACGCATACAGACATGCAGTGCACCAGCCAGTATTTCCAATGAGCTATGCAAGGCTGGCGAAGCAAAACGCCCCCAGCCTTGCATGGCTCAGTGTGCATGTGCGGCTGGGGAACTGAAATGTCAAAGGGAAACAGTACCTTTGACAGTTCAGCCAGCCCAGGAGCACTCCCTCAGCTGGAAAAGCAGCTGAGGGAGTGCTCAGTGTTTCACTGGGCTGGCTCCTCCATAATGGGTGATGGGGCCACTGGATGGATGCCCCCTCACCCATTATGCATGAGCCGCCAGGTTCGGACTGGCCTACAGGGCAATGGAGCAATGCCTGTACCGAAAACGCAAAATGCTGGTGTGGGCCAGTCAAATTGGGCCACTTTTTTTAGCCAATGTGGGCCAGTTTCATGAGTTACTTCGATATGCAGCTAGTAGTTTTGACCATTGTTGCTGAATAAATATTCTTTAAATATCACAATTTGCTTACATTTTAACACAAAACACTCCCTTGGGTACTATTCAAACAGTCTGTGCCTAAAGGAACGAATATCCATTTGCAACTGTGGGCCACTTTTTCATTGTTGCCTGAGACAGTGTTATGGTCCAGTCCGACCATGTGAGCCGCCCCTGCCCATATCCTCTGATACATTTTATTTTGTTTATTTTATTTTTTTTACATTTCACGCTGGGCTCTCGCCCCCCACCCCCTGTATGCGGCCACGCCCCCCTGGGGTGCACATCCCACAGTTTGAAGAAGACCTCTGCCCTAGATTGAAAGCTAAAGCGTGGTAAATGCGTTTCCCTCCTATGCAGAAACCCTTCACTTTTACATAGCACATAAAAATGAGTCCTGTTGAACCGACTTTATCAATATAATGCTTACGATATAAACACAGCCTTGTTATCTAAATTCGACTGCATAAAAGAAAACACAAATTCACTAAGATAGTTCGTCTACTTATTTAACATATTACTAAACTAACTTTTTTAAGTAAGCATCCACTGGAAAACCTACATTGTTATCAGCACTATGTGCTGATGGCACTATATGCCTCGGGAGGGGTCCTTATTACTTGGGATAATGGCCTTACCCAACTTCCGGTACTTGGCTTGCCTTGGGCCATCACTCCCCTCCAGATTATGAGGCTGTCTTGTGTCCATGATTAATGTCGCACACCCTGTGACATCATTTTCCATGATGTCACTTGCCGTGATACGTGATGTCAATACATGCGCAAATGAGAGTCCACGCACGTGTTTTGCCACACGAGGCCAAACCAATCCTCGCGTCCTGACTTTAACGTAGAGCACTGATTTTGTGCGTTGTGCCCCCCTTCGCCTGTGAACGAACTTGGGGAGATCCTGTTGGGGATTCCCCTATTTATCGACCTGTTCATCATACTCCCCAAACTGTGCATGGGCGTAATATGGGGTGGGGGTAGGGGGTACGAGCAGGGGAGCCGACTTATGAATTTCCCGGGGGGGGCCCAAATACAGGAAGTGACATCACTGGCCATGACCGAAAATTTGCATATTGTCGCCAACTTGGTGCAACGGCGCGCAGGGGTGGGGTCGCGCGCAGCGCAGAACAGTGGAAACATTGGCTAGCATGTACTGCATATACTAAAGTCAAGAAAGAAGGAGATTTAAGCCTTCAAGTTGCATTCCAGTAAGCTATCACTGCCCCTACTCCACCCCTCTATAATCATCCAGGTTGTAGTAGCCCTCCCTCAAAAGGCAGAGCAACATGGGAGAATGAAATGATTGCTAAACAGAAGGTACAGCTGCAAGGTGGAGTACCACCACCACAAAAAAAGTTCCCAATTCAAGGGAAACGAGAAGTAAAGACGTTTACCGATTAAAAACTACCAAGCAAGTGCTGCTGTAGAGGAGAACAGGTGAACTGTTTTCATTGCAGCACCTTCCCCAGGCTAAATGTATTTTTACGGACAACAGTTCGTTGAATAAATTCATCTGCAATGGCCTCAACATCCAGATGTGCAGCTTCATCTTTGTGTCCATGCAGCAAAGCAACAGCATTTAATCGAGCTTGGCCCATTGTAGCCCTCAGGTAGGTTTTGATGCGCCGAAGGCATGAAAATGAACGCTCCGAAGAACAAGAGGATACAGGGATGGTTACTGCATTTTTGAAGCAGTCGTGCCAGTTCTGGGAACAAATTGCGCATAGGACGACCCCTTTCGCCTTGGAACAAGTCAAAGACATCCTGAAAACACATAACCGGAGTCTTATCCCTCTGTATAAGTTCAAGGAACATATTTCTATGCAACTCTAGATTGCATTCATGGAAGTCAGTCTTATAAAAATTCATGACATAATCACTGGAGGCATTCCCTGTAACAAATTGTTCAATGTTAACCATATGGTCACATGCAGTTGTATTGAAACGTTCTGACAAAGCTACCAATGTAAGGTCCATGAGTTCATAATAACCTTGTCTATAGAGGTCTTTGGGAGACTCAAAAACACGAGGAACTGACCCTTCATCCAGGCGCCGTGGGATTTTCCTGGCCCTTCTTTGCACAAAATGTTCCTCTAGTTCCACATCTAAATCATTGGCCGCTGATGTGGTTTTTGAGAAGAAGTCTTCAAATCCCTCACGCAGTTGTGCAACTATGGTTTTAAGGTTTTCAATCATAACCGCTGCTTCATGGAACCTTAAATTGACCTTCTGTAGAGCAGTGTTCACAGTTTCAACACGGGAAAATACCAAGTACAAAAGATTAAGACCTAGATAGGTTTCGAGTTTATGGAGCTGCAAGTGCAACCCATGGGCTTTTGCTCCCGCTTCATTGTGGTCACCGGCTGCAAGTCCCAGAAATTCAATTACAGAACTGTAGTTAGCTAGTACAGTCTTCAAAGATGTTGCTCGAACGGTCCATCGGGTAGGGCAGAATGGAAGCAGTTTGACACTCCCTTCTTCTTGACAACGTTCAAAACAAGCAAGCCGTTTTGGGGAATTTCGAATGAACCCAATCAATTCCCTTACAAAAACCAACAGATCCCTGAACTTGGCAATGCCCATAGCTGCATCCTGAACTACTAAATTCAGATTGTGTGCAAAGCAGTGCACATAAATAGCTCGTGGTGCCACCTCCTGCACCAATGTCTGCAAACCATGTCGATGTCCAGCCATATTGGAAGCACCATCATAACACTGCCCCCGACAGTTTTCCATATCATAGCCAAACCTCAGGAGAACATCTTTTAAAATGGCAAACAGAGTTTGTGATGTAGTGCTAGACGTTTGATAAAAGCCAAAAAAAATCTCCTCTACCTGAAGATCCTCTTTTGCAATACGAAAGACTACAGAGACCTGCTCTTTTATTGACACATCAGCAGTCTCATCCAAAATAATCGAAAAGAATTTTGCATCATGAATCTCTTTCATTAGGCCACGGAGCAAATTATGTGACATAATTGCCAGCATTTCATTTACTATGTCATGCGACATCCATTTGTATTCTGTTCTTTGAAGCCAAGTTTGAAGTTCTGGGACATCTCTGCCACGAAGCGACAGAATTGCATTTAAATTAGAATCCTCATCAGTATGGCCCCGAATTGCAAGACCTTGCCGAGCTAAAGCCAACAATGTGGTCAAGATATTCAACAGCGCACTTCTGTTATCCCTCATCTGCTTGAGGTGGCCCAACGACAGAGCTGCTACAACATTTGTACCCCTTTCCACAGATACTAGCACCACTGCAGCCGCCCGATGAAGATTTGAAGTCTGATGGCCGTTACATCTCTCTATGGCCTTCTTAAAATTATTAAAGCCATGTTTAACAAAAGCATTCCAGGCATCCTTATCATGGCTACTTTTTGGCAATGCACGCCCTTTTCAGCAGCAGACTGACATACCTTACAGAACATTTTTTGAACAGACTCATCATATTTAAGCCAATTATACGTTTCTAACCATTTCCTTTGAAAAGTGCGGCCCTGCTGGGACTTAAAACCATTCGAATCACTCATGTTTGGGCAGCATTCTTGTGTCACATTGCTGCTGCCAACATCAATGACTGTAGGCGCATCTGGTATACTTTCCACGCATTGTGCCTGGCAGATTGATGCAACTGTGGAGCTCGAAATTGCTACAACTGCTTCGTCAGGCACATGGGAACTCTGCTTTGGTTTAGCAGGGGTTCTTGTAATAAACCTCTCCATGAACACTTTGCGTCTTTTCCAGGGGACGTGGGTGAAGCGGTCGCTGCTATGTATAATGTCTCAAAACGTCTAACTGGCATACAACTGCAAGAAAGAAAATTGGTTGCTACAATCCATGCAAAATGTATTTCTTGATGCAAGACATTTTCTTATATTTCTATTTGAGCTTAGTGACTTTGTTGTATTAGGTTTAGTTCATCACCAATCAATGTATCACCTTCAGGGGGTGATCTTTAGTTTTGTCTTTTTCCAAGGGCCACGAGGTCCAGATGCCTGGTAATTTCACAGTAGATATCCATAGGTTTCTCATGATTTGATGACATGATTCTCCCACTTGGAAACAAGAAGCTAGAACATAGCATCCCGCACATCGTGCATATCATTTTGTCCATTATTTATGACCCCATACACTTCAAATGCTGTATAGAGGCACCCTGGCTATTATGGCTGGCACCTCTTGCATTAACCTACTGTAAAGATGCTGTGCCCAAGTGACATTTGCTTAAATGTTACCTCTGGGTAACCAGATAGAGTTAGGGACTTATGCTTAATAACATCTTACCTTCCAAGAAACAAGCATATACCTCTTTATACTGCCTTATTGCATTCACAACACAGAAGCCACTGTTTCAAACAAGCATCTAGAGAAAATATGAAGCACACAATGCATTATTAACAGTTTACATATCCACAAATTAGACACTCAAGCATCTGCTGCCGACTTTTCTTTCCATTGCACCACCCCACTCGGCTGCTGAGCCAGACAAATACTATCTTGGGAGTGGGCTGTGGGGAAATATCCATAAAACTCCCTCCCCTCCCCACTTCCTCGGTCAAAAACGTCTCACAAACAAAATAGAATGTGTTCAAAGAACGCATCAGAGAACATCTAGACCTGAACAGCCGTAAAATAGAATGTTTTCTCTACAAGACATAAGCATCATTCACAGCAAAGCATGCAGGCATAACAAGGCCGTAAAAAAAGACCCCCTGCCTGCCCTCCCAGCATTGGTCTCTGGAGATAGGCCCCATATCGCCATCTCTCTCTTACCCATCTCTCTCTTACACAGAGTTTACACTGGGAATAGGCAGATGAGGGGAGGGGGAGCAGGCTGACTGGACTCCACACACCACCCTACTGCAAGCGCTAGCTGCCAGATCTTCATGGGCTCAGCGGAACTCATCAACCACAAAACGGTCCTTCTACACCATGTGGGTGCATGAGCTCTGCATGTATGCAGTCTCTTGGAGCATTTGAAAGCAGAACGCTCCTCTCTTGGTTCAGTCTATCCCTCCCCTGTTGCTTTCATCCTCCCTCTTGTGCACCCGCTCTTACCCTTAACCTCAGAGCTATGAGACTGCTCTACCACTGTGCGAGTGCTGTACAACCAACATAACCAGCCTAACATGATATAAACACACTTGATTGGCCACTCCATTCCCGTGCCTCCTGTTACCAACATCATTCACCTTTATACACAGTCTGTCCTGGACTGCCACTCATGGCACAGGCGTCTAGTCGTTTTGACCAGTGTTACTGAATGAATGTTCTCAAGTTGCATTACATTTGACACAAGGCAAGGTGGGTGAACCGGGAACAAGGGTGGAGCCGAGCTGGACGGGGGCACAAACCCTCCTGCCCCCCTGTATTCCACCACTGCATTAGTCTCCTGCCCCCCTGTATTCCACCACTGCATTAGTCGGCCATTGTGCCTCTGAATTTTCTTGCATGCAATTCAATGAATCTTGTAACAGTTACTTGTCCTTTTATATTTCTACATCAACAATGTTTAAATACGTTAACGCAATACACATCTAACGCAGGTCACCATTGAAGGGCACTTGCTAGTCATGAGGTGACAGCCTAGGCCTGTGCACTTGAGGCTGTACTGAGGACCCCTCCCTTTCCCCCAGCCAAACGTCTAAAAGCGCTACTGCCAAAAATAGCGGAATCGGTTGTGCTGCAACGAACGACGCTGCTGCTCCGTCTATGGCCAACGTTTGTGGTGCGTTTGCCTATTTGGGCCCTTTCATAGCTCCTCCATCTCTCTGTATTGATCACAATTTGCATATGCGGATTGCCTGCATATTTGTCTCAACGCCTGCAGACGGGAGATGCCTTACGTACAAAGTGTACTCCTTAAGACTACATTCAGAACATGAGGATGCAGAGAAAACCAGCAGAATAGCCTTTTCCCTGATTGTCCCTGCATCCTCGGATTTAAGAATGAGGGAATTTACTCGCAGGTTAACTCTGGGTACAAGCTCAATCCAGGAAGTTAGTCCATCCTTGGAGCTCTCATTTCTGGGGCAGGTAATGTAACTGGTGCACACCAGGGGCGCCGAGTACGGGGGGGGGCTCCGGGGGCCCGAGCCCCCCCCCGGCAAAATCAACAAACATTCCCGCCCA
Source organism: Ambystoma mexicanum (assembly GCF_040938575.1). Lineage (NCBI taxonomy): Eukaryota > Metazoa > Chordata > Amphibia > Caudata > Ambystomatidae > Ambystoma > Ambystoma mexicanum. Next base: position 657,270,632 of record NC_090921.1, read on the forward strand.
CCCCCTAACCATGGCAACAAAATAAAAATAAAATCACTTACCTGCTGCTGCCGTTTTCCGAACGTTCTGCTCTCTCTGCTTCTCTGGATGGAAACGTCTGCTATTGCTGCCGCTGCCGCTCCTGCTTTAAACATGGGCGAACCGGAAGCAAAACACAGAAGCTTCCGGTTCGCCCCTAAGCCCTCCCCTCCAGGACCATACACCAATAGGAGTCCTAGAGGGTAGGGCTTAATCCGACATTCTCGCGCTTTTACCCGGGCCAGATTGAAGTGCTGCAGTATCGATGGAAAGGGCCATCGATACTGCATCACTTCTCTCCGGCCCGGGGGGGGCTCAGCCCCCACTCGATTTTGCTGGGGGGGGCTCGGGCCCCGGAGCCCCCCCGTACTCGGCGCCCCTGGGTACGAGGGTGTGTGTCGCTCCCCCCCACCACGCCAACTTTTTGGAAACACCGTTTTGTTCACTTCATTTGGCAGGGCCCCCCTTTCGTGTCATGCCCCCCCCCCCCAACATTTTCAGCAAAGTTACCCCACTCCGTTTAATCACAGCAAAATCGTTCTGCGGCCCCATGTACGCACGAATTAGAAAACAGCACTTAAACTCATACACGTTGTTTTACTGATTATCAGTTCAGCACGTGCGCGAGGGCAGTGAATGGCCTCGGGTGAAAATAAGAGGAAGGGTTTCAATGCAAAAATAACAATTACGGATGTGGTGCAACTATTTACAGTAAATAATAAAAGTAGTGAAACTCTGTTCCGGTTAGTCCCTACTCAATTCGGCCCCCGGCTCTAACCAAAGGAATGTACGATTTCTCAACTAAAGAAAGCAAACCACAGTCTTGCGACACATGACGAGCAAATAGAAATGAAAGAGCACAACAAAGTGTGCATACATTTGCAAAAAAAACAAATTCCAGACTACTAAAAAAAAATTGCTTGCAGCCAAATCTGAGGCCAAAAGACAGAGTAGTCAATCTAGGGTGTTCCCACCTGAGTATAATGCCGTCCGAGTGGGTGAATCCGATCTCACACTTCTCGCACCATTCTTGGCGCTCGAGCCTCCCAAGGTGCTGCTGACTCATTAATGGCGTCTACAGTAGTCTCAGGTGAACGGCGAATACAGACAGGAGTAAGGAGAAATGTGAATGCCATGTTCTTACTAGCCATCAGTATTATTGCGGGTTTAAAAGTGCACGCAGAACTCTCTGACCGTGTAACGCGAGATATGTTTACTATACCCTACAAGAATAATAATACTTTTTCATAGCAGTAATACATTGAATTTGAGCTCCTCGTTTTTTCTTCAAATTGATAGTTTAGCTTTGATTTAATTAATTAATGTAAACGCATTAATTAATGACGATTTTTTAAAACGTGTATTATATTTTAAAATGTCGGCATCATTTACTCAATGGGAAAGGTCACCCCAAGTACGTGAGGACTTCCTATATTCTATTTGTCTGCAAATTGTCATAAATCCGGCCAGGCTGCGTGTCTGTCCAATGGCCCATGAGCCGCGTGGATTGGCTTCTTGCACGTGAAGTGGGATGTGGTCGCAGGTGGCATCGGATTGCTGCACTCATATGTAATCCCATTACAGCGCGTGCTCTGTTGGTATGATGGTTCCTGGGAGCGGGCGGGGTCGGTATGAAGGTGGAACAAGGAGAGAATGGCTTTGCACCACTTGCGCACCCCCTCACTGCTGCCTGCTCCACTCCCACAGCTCAGTCGGTTCTCTCCCTGCTTCCCTCTTGCTTTGGTGAAGTGCGCAGGGGCTTCGCCAGCTCTGCTTTTGGTGGGGCTGGTGGGGCAGGAACCCAACAATTAAGATGAGAAGTAAATGTTTGAGGCGACATTGTCTCCCTTTATGCTCCTCCGGTTTTCTGAGGTCACCGATGGCATCCGTGTGCCCTTACCCCCTGAGCACAGAATAGTAAAGTCGGTTGCCATCCACCTCCTGTGACGCACCTCCAAAATTGGATCAAGTTCCTGCCTGGGAGGAGAAGGATTCAGAATCGGGCATGCGCCGTGTGGTCTCTCCAATCAGAACTCTGCAGTGTGCAGGCCTGTGGTGCTGGGAACCCTCTGATTCGTTCATTTGGTAGAGACCCCACCCAATGCCGCCCAGAAGCGGTCACATGTCAGAAACAAAGGCAGATTAATTTCAGCAGATTCCTATGCTTTGGTCACCGCCCATAGTGAAAGCGTCTGGTTTCGCTGAATCCAGCAGAGGAATTGGGCCTGAACAAAACGGAGCTGCGTTCCGCCAGGAATTGTTTTGCCGAAGCATCACCTGCATTATTTACCACCTAGCTCCGCCCCTCAGTCCCACCCACACCACTCTGGCAATCCATGCGCCCCTCAAACTTTCTAGGATAAATACTGTGAATACTGGCAGGGCCGGCCTTGGGGCAGGGTGGGCTGGGCGACCGTCCAGGGCGCCATTAGCCCCCTGCCACGCCAATGAGGGAATCTTTCAAGGGCTCCCCGAGCTGCCGTAGTGGGAGGAGGCGCAGCAGGCACTCTTGTTTTTGAATGCGCACGCGGCGGCAGGGCGCATTTAATAACAATAGGCTGCTTATACTTTGCATCAGCTCCCTATTCATATGATTACCTCCCCGCTCTGACGCGGGAGCACAGTGGTTTTAATTGGAATAGGGCTCTCAAGCATTAGCATGAGCGTCCTATTCCAGTGATTAACTCCCTGCCAGGCGTCGGAGCGGGGAGTTAGAAAAAATGTAGCGGTCCTGCCCCCCCCCCGTTGACCAGGGGCATGCAGGGAGGTGGGGCGCCAATTTGCCCAGGGTGCTGCTGCCGCTAAGGCCAGCCCTGCACACTGGGCCCGTTAATGGGGCACTGTGAGTGCCAGCACTTGGGGCTGCCCAAGCCACAAAACACTTCAAACTTGCAGGTGGGTGCGCTGCCCCATGGCAAAGCGGTTCTTAATGCACCACTGTGGCTCTGCCTGGAGCAACTCAGATGGAGGCAGTAGATGTTTCTAACGTTTCTGGATTAAAAAAAGAAAATTCTGGGAGCAAATTAATGAAAAGAGTGTCCTGGAGGACTGGCCTATTCCCTTCTGAATCACAGAATACCCCCCACCATCTATGAGCTGGTGTTAGAACTCCTAAATGCAGCTTCTTTGAGTGCTGTGGGGGAGGTGAGCATACAGCATTCCAGCAAACGAACGGATGGATGAGTGGTTGGATGAATATTTGCTCAGCCGTGGGCACGATCATGCTTCTTAGCAATATTTCTTCTGAAACCCTAGAGGTGGCAACTGGAGTGCTCTGACGTTCACGGTAGGGATTCACGTCCCTTGCTGGATGGATAAGAAACTGTGGGCATTCTTATGTTCCCATAATGCTCTTTGCTTTCGTGCACAGGGCAGGGTTGGGTTCTAGGAAGAGCTACTATGCTGTGAGGGCTGGTCTGGGGCCATGTCCCACGACCTCTAGCTCCCACAGACCCGCCCTGCCCCCCACATGGAGGAAAGGGATCCCCCAGTACACTTTTTTTTTCCCCATTTCCAGCACTAACTGAATCCCAGAAAAACAGCTTCTTCTGAGTCATCGCCCAAACCAAAAAATAAACCACGCATTCGCTGTTCGTCTGCACTATACTATAGCGTTGCTCTGTTTGCTTTAAAACGCGCTCTTTATTTTCCTTGTTAAGACACGTGTTCGATACAGCTTAATAAACACACAAACACCTTGTCTGATGGGTTGATCTTTTACACCAGCCTGAAGCCTGAAGAAAAGCATGGCTTTCCCTAGTGATGGCACGTGTGTTCTACCACTTCAAGGGTGCGCAGTCGTAAACCAGTTTGTCAAGATTATGGAAAAAACATGACAACCCTGACAGAATTCGGAAGCTTGCTATGGCGGAAGGAGCAGAGTTCAACCTGCCTCAAGTCATGGCTCGTCACGAACACGAGGAGGAGGAGGGTTTGCCACTATCGGCTCGCGGTGATCCGGGCGCCTACAACTGCATAGAGCGCGCCTGTTCTGGGCCTCAAGGTAGGATAACTGCTTCCACTCCCATGCCGAAGATGTTCAAACCCTACACAGGGGACAGGGTGACAGCAATGGGGGAAGAGTCTAGAGGACAATGAGGAGTTTATCGATAGGGTGGCAAGGAAAAAGGAGTCCAGAGAGAGAGTTCTCTTGCAGACTCAGGCAAAAGGAGTCCAGAGAGAGAGTTCTCTTGCACACGCAGGCGGTTACATTTACGATTCACTGAGTCGTTGTGCCATAGTTCCATTTGGTGAGGGTGAAATAACCTGAGCTTCTTGGATTTTTAATGCTTAAAATTATGTTTTCGAAAAGGATGGTCTGCTAACTAGCCCCCCCTTTCATATTGTTCCATGGCAACATTAAAGTGAATATGTGTGGCTTTCCTGAGATAGCCTCCTAGCAACCTTATCACCAGCCCTGCAATGGCACAGTGCAGGTGCAAAAGTCCCATGTACATTCCTGACAGCTTTTCAAACAAAATGTTCCTCCATGCAGAGGTGTTTTTTTTAAAAAAAACTGCCTGCACCTCTGACCTAAATTGTAATCATTGTGTAATCTAAGCCTAGTGGAATGCAAATCAGTAAATACAAGCCATGCATGAGTAGCCATGGTGGCTGCTAGAGTTACACAATTATAAAACCACAGCAATTTGACTTCACACTAGTGTCTGTTCTGTGAGCTTAGCCCAACTATTCCAAGAATGATGTGTATTAGTGTCTGGATTGCCTGCTTCCGCTGCAGCCATGTGGGGCAATGCACTCACAGGCAACCTACTGGGAATTGGTGATTCAAAGGCAGACTGACATAAAAAAGCCACTCCCACACCAGGGTGCCGACTACCATGTTGGTCTCTGCTAAGGATCTCTACCAGTTCCAGTCCACATTTCTTGCAGGCAGGGAACGTTGGTTGTGATTTCATAAGGCAAAGGGCACTTGTTACAATCTCCACTGGACCACTAACGGCAGACTTGCTTTGGGCCAATCCCCTCTGACATTTTGCCATCATAAGGAAGAGGGCACCCCCTCCTTCTTTGATTCATCGTTGGACGCTTGAAAGAACAAGAATTCACTGGACCTCTAAGTACAGCCTGCTCCAAAGTCCTCTCTTATAGAGGTGAAGGAAGAGGGCATCCATGGAAGAGGTGAGCTCCATCCCCAAACCGTCCACAGGGAAAAGTGAACATGAACAGCTTCTGGATCAAGGCTTCTCTCTTTGGGCTGTTCGTGAACCAGGACACTGTTCACTGGAGGTGAAGGCCCCCTTAGAGGTTCCTGCTAAGCTCTCTGAAGTGGGAGTACAAATCAGAAGAACTCACCTTGTTCTGGAGCCTTGGTACTCCCAGCAACCCAGAAGTCCAGAAGCAGCTGGAATACGGTTTCGAAGCCTCAAGATATATTCAAGTCATATCAAATGCGCTTGATGCATTGACGACTCAAGCGCAAATTCAACTGCTGGAAGCCATCAATTGGTATGACTCAAAGGTCGACTAGCAGAGCCATCATCTTGTCACAGACTTAGACGCTGCTAACCATTGCAAGCCATCACTTCTAAAATAGCAATTCAACCAATTGGGAGCTTGCCCCCTCAAACCATCTCGACGATGACCACCAGTGGGATCGTGTTGACTTCAATGTCTCGGCTCTGGCCCGACCATGGCAAAAGTGCCTGTAAGCGCAAGTCTACGTTGTGGAACTCCAAAGACAAGAATAAGGGTACTGTGTATAGGCCCTCTCCCTGTGGTCCACTCTATGGGACTGTAGTGACTTTTAAGCCACCCTTTTCTACATTGTTGTTAAAAGACATAACCTTGAACAGTGACATTGTTGTCATGCTATTGCCTGAACAATCCATCTCATCGACCCACAGTGCCCTTTCACAAAAATCTGCATTATCTGTTGTTGCACAGAGTTGGGTTTTCCTAATGTTTTCTGATTAGCTATTTGCATTTCTATTGTTTGATGTAAAGTCTATAATTGTATAGGACCTTGATTGGACATTTTTATTTTGGAAAATTGTGCTAAAGTTATTTGGGTTGCCACTGCTATCAGCTAACACCCCTCCTGAAATATATCTGGTCATCGGCCCATGTTACCAAAAGAGTCAACGAAGGTATACCTTTTGGGCTGTGCATGTTTCTTCTTTATGACTAGGAGCACTTCTGATTTAATAGTGGTCTGGGCGGGCCGACTAGGCAGATTAATCCCAGCCTATACTCCAGCTGAGCAGTAGTCATTTCATCAGAGTTGTTGCAGCCCACTACTTCCCAATACCTGTAATAACCACACCTGTGTGGCCCCTGGCCTGCAATCACTGGATCTTTGGTTTGCATGTCACCCGTGGAGTACGCCGATGCCACCACTACAGTGCGCCATTTGACCAATGCCTCAGCAATCACCATGAGGACTTTCAGTGCCCTGGTTTAACACATGAACCCAAGAGCGAAAATGTCAAAGAAGAAGCACTCCACCCCAACCTCATAAGAAGAGGAATAATCAAGAAGACAGACATTAATAAATACAATTGCAAACTTTAAAATAAAAAGGAAGATACATGGAGGACCCTTCTGCCGCTTGTCAATTGTGAGGGTATGCATGTCTTCCTGGCATGTGCAAGCTGAGAGTGGGTGGGATGGGTGAGGATGGGTGACGACTGCTTCTAGGATTTCTGGTTACTCTTGTTGATTCATTATAAATGAAAACTTCCTTATGTATTTTCAGGCTTAGAACTATGGCAGATCCCAGGTATGTGAGGAAAATGATGCACAGAGGAAGGTGCGAGAGGCTGCAGAGAGGCAAGACAATCTGCAGCATTGGCACGGGGCGCAGCCATCACTCCATCGCACCCACTGTGAACTTTCCTTGTGGACCAAGAGGAGAACAATAATGGTAAACAAGCATTGGTCAAGTCAACAGATTGACCTTTGTGTAGGCAAGGGATATGGATTTACTAGGCACTGATATAATGGTACTACTTGGCCATAAGATCGCAACAGCTGGAAAATGGAGCGATTAGCTAGGCATATGATGTCTTTACCTGGCAAATGCTTATCTAATACCTCAAGCCAAAACGGTTGGCTTTGTCGTTTATTTTTAACAGAATTTCAGTGCAGGGAAGAAATAACCAAGTGACTAAAGGCACACTTGATTAAGGCCTTTTTATTACATCAGTAGCCATTAACAGCTGTAATTAAGTAATTAACTCTCAACAGACTGCTTAGAAGAAACATTGGTAGACTACAGATTGTTGTTACTGCTTGATAGAGGGAGTTCAGAGATCCCAGGAGGATGAGTTTAGGGCGGGAAAAGACAGGTAGTGGGTGGGAATGGCCATAGGGATTAGGATGACCATGGGCTGTCAATGGGTGGGTAAATACCCATACACCACCCACAAGTTGTGTGTCACTCCTTACATGTCATTTCCCTCTTAAACTGTTCTCCAGTGCAATCATTTTGGTTTATAGGTGGCGCTTAAGCACCGCCTAATAGCTCAAACTATGATGGCAACTCAGAGCTAATCGCCTGCATGCAGCCACCATTTCCCGGGTGGGAGAGAACAACCTGTTGCCATGGGACAGTACTGTGTCCAGGTCGAAAATGGTGAAGTATCCATGGTTGTCACCCCTTACCAGGTGATGTGGGGGCGAGGAGGATAACCATGAAGCTGACATAGAAATGGCAGAAGGGGCTCAATGCTGCCTATAAACCTCGTTGGCAGCAGATGGCGACCATCAGCAACACCTGGACTCCACAGAAGACAGGAGATACCTGGAGCCCGCCCAAGAAGTAGTTACTTGCCGTATGATCCGGAGTACTGATGATCTCGCGAGTCAGCCACCAACGGAAGTACACAGTCCATGTTGGCCTCGTGACATCCTTGCTGGCTGGTGTCCTATTGGAGAGATGGGCGTGTGGTGCAGGTTCTATTCTGATGTGGCTTTTCATCACCATTAGCAGAGATGTAGATTAGTACTTTAGGCGTGTCCTAGTTCCGACATGGATGCTGGAAAGCTGGTAATAAAACCGAGGTTATTCTCTTTGGGTCAAAAGTCAATCCCAGGCAGCATGATCAAAGCCAAGGATAAGGTAAAACATTTCATTAGGTCCTCAGACATGGGCTCCACTGATGCCAACGCCATCAATAGCAGCATGTTTTTGCATCGGACAAAAGAAAAAGTGTATATATGTGTCTATCCCGGTGAAGAGTGGCGCATGTGGTGGGAGCATCACTAACTCAAGGGAGAACCAGTCTTGTCAGTCGACTCCGTTCAGCAATTCCTGGCAAACTGCAGCAACCCCAGAATGCCGGAGCAAGGCTTGCGTATTGATTACCTCAAATAGAAGCCATAGGAGCGGCTTGTAAATCTCTCCACTGCTTGCCAGGTAGAGCCAGGAGAACAGAGGTGTTGCCAGGGGAGTGGGTTTAGGAGGCTATAGCCCCTGGTCTTTTGCTTGTAGCCCCAGATAGAAGCTCAGGGGCTACAGCCAAAAGGCTTGCTAGCCCCGAGTCTCAACAGCCCTGACATTAGCGTAGCCCCGGATCTCTACCAGATCTAGCAACACCCCTGTAGGAGTGCATTTAAGCTTGTGTGCTTGCCCTTTACAGAATTGTATCTCCCCTGATGTTCAAGTCAGGAACATCAGGTTGGCTGTTTACACCCATTTGTAACAGGGGTTACAGAGTTGTGAGGCTAAACTTTTTGAATGCTCTTCCCCTACACACAGAGAAGTCTTTAGGCAGTTTCAGGAAAGCTCTTAAGTACATTGTTTCGTACCCAGGGCCCCTCTAACCCCCTCCCCCTCCTCCAGACTGCACAGAGATCTGGGACAGTTTAGTTTCTAATATTTGCACTCAGCCAATGTTCTTCAGTCAGGCAAGTATAAGCACAACAAACGGGGCAAAGAAAAATAAATAGCATGACCTATCGAGCAACATATGAGGCAACGGTTGAGAAGAGGCAACGAGAATATCAACAACTCACACATCAAAAATACTTGTGGCAAATATTAGAAAAATTCAAGACAAGTACCAAAGAAAAACGGAGGCAAATATCCAAAATGCACAACGCAGGTATGTGCTTTAACGCAAAACAGAAATCAAGAAAGCATAAGACATGATCAGAAAAAACAAGGCGAAGCTTAAAAAGAACAAGGTCCGAACAAAACCGTGGGCCAAAGCCATTAGAACATTCCTACCTCTCCCATTCCCACATACCCAAGACATATACACATTGGAAGAACTAAAAACAAACCGCTGACATGAAGGGCCAACATCCATAATCATGAACTATGCCCTTCCGTGAAAACACTGCACACAAATGGAAGAAGATGGCGCCGAACAGGTGCAGTGTTCTGGCTTCTGGTCATTCTCTCTCTACCACAGCACCACTGCATTTCATGACTGCGATGGCCTGCAGCGGCGCACTGACCTGGGTAACATGCCCGTTTTTTTAAGCAGGGGCTGTAGCAAAACAAGGGACCTTTTAGAACACAGTACATTGCACATGAAATAAAGTTCACATTCAGGAAACTAGAGGTTTCTCTGTGTGCAATTGTAGGCATTTTTGTGGCTAAGGTACCAACGTGGCGTCTAGTGGTATTTTCAAAGAAACAGAAAAACGGAAATTAAGATAATGGTAGAATCTTGCAAAACAGTGTTTAGAAAACACAGCTGGTTGCGGAGCCTGCCGGCACATGCCCGAGGCAGCGAGGCCCGCAGGAGTGAAGTCTTGAAAATACTCATAAAAAGACAGGGAACGCTCCATGGGTGCCAAAAACAAAACTAAAAAAGCGTTCCAAATAGTTTGGCAAACGCAGCCTGCAGAAAACGCGTGAGGGCCAGTGTCTTCCCGCTTAGGGCTTCATCCCTTGCGGCAGGTGCGTTGCTAAGGGGGGCTAACGGGGCTATAGCCCCTGATCTTTTGGTTGTAGCCCCGGATAGAATCTCAGGAGCTACAGCCAAAAGGCTAGTTAGCCCCCAGTCCTGACAGTTCCGACACCAGCGTAGCCCCGGGTCTTTTCCAGACCTAGCAACTCCCCTGCCTTGCGGTGCCTCGTGGGAGCAGTGGCGTAGCACAACTTTTGGGGCCCCCTGCGATCCAAGCTGAGGGCTCTCCCCATCCCCAGCAAATCATGGGTCGTGCCACACTCTGGGCAATGCACACGATCATGCTGCTGCGGGGGCACGCCGTACACTGCACTGGGAGAAAGATGTAAATATGTGTTTTAATGCATTATCCAGCACACTTTGAGAAAAATTGGCTAAAAAGCCAGAGCGTTTGCAATTGTTTTCTAGTGAAGAGGGACAGATGAGTGTGGCCCTCATCGCTCCAGTCCCTCCCTCATCCAGACCATACAGAAATGACAGGTGTACATCATTCCTGCCCCCTTCCTCTCCATCACCACTGCACCGCAGATGTCAGAAATGCTATTCACTCAGACAACCATTCAGACCCTATCCTGATGGCGTTGTAGAGGAGATGACATCACAACTAAGGCCAAGACGTAGATGTGTTAGACATGAAGCACATTTGCATCCCTGCATGAAGCTTCCCGGACACTTAGATGAAAATTCTCTTGGAGCCAAAGAACATGCTTTTGACACACTGACATAGGGGACATACACTCTCTGCTATGCCGTAACACAAGACGTACAAGAATAAGACGTGAAGCTTGCTTAACGCTGAATGCAGTTAACATAGGTAGTCATGAAAATTAAAATGGAAGATGCAGGCACATTGGAGTCAATAGAAATCACGGCAAAAGTTTGAGAACGCAGGCAGAGGCCTGACTCGCTGATTTAGCAGGGAAACACAGACCAGACTGCTCGTGCAGCCAGTGGACGTGTTCCAGCCAAGGCCATCAAGGAAGAGAGCTCAACAATGACAAACAAGGATACAGACAAACAGAGACATTAGAAACAGTTTTGCTAGATTAGACACCTGCATGCATAAATGCTAGAACATCAGGAAAATCAAGCCAGTGGTCTCTACACACGTAATCCGAGACTGGGGGACGAAGCCCATTCATTGGAGCCAGACAGAGACCTTTGTTCCCACCCAGATCAGGGCAGATGATACAAAATAATACTGTGATGAAAGCTAAATGTATTTAACTCAATGCCTAGGAGATGGGAGATGGTAACCTTATTGGCACAGACAGCGCCTTCGGGGCTGTTCTCATCACCTTTAATTGTTGCTCATGGGCTGGTAACCATGCAATGTACCAAGACTGAGAAGACCCTCACTGACTAATCCCTACCCACCTTCGACGCCAGTTCACACTTTGTTGCACTACCCAATTATAATACACTAACCTGACATGGCTTTACTTGCAAGATTTAGGGGGTCACAGGTGGAGCCACCAGATTAAGCATTTCAAATCAGAGCACTGGCATGGTATGGTTTATTTATATAGTGCCTATACACAAGCAAGTGTTTCAAAGCGCTCAAGAAGGGTGGGAACATGGGGAAAAAAACAACAGTTGCTCAGAGCCCTTGAAAACAATAGGCCTGATGGTGATTCTGCAATTTTAACAGTTCAATTAGGGGGGAAGACAGGGGAAAAACAGACAGATGATCTTCAGGCGTGGGGCGTACGGGTCGCGCAAGTGCACAGAGGGTCACATGGAGGAGAGGGTCAAGTGCACCCGGTCGGTTGGGGTAAGTGCAGAGAGAGCCATTCTCTTGAGTTAATTTCACAGTGTGTTGAGTTGGGTGGGGTGTAGGGCCCTGAAGCAAGTGCGAGAGAGAATAACACCGTAGATCCCTTACTGCTATGTATCAAAATCAACATGATTAAATTGTTCAAGAAAGTACCAAACTCTGGTATCATGCATTTTTATGAAATTCTCTGAAAACAAAAAGGGCAAATTTCTAGAAAGTTATTTGAAATATTTATTATTTAGACAAAGAAAATCCTGATGAGCATAAAGGTTGTAATAACAAAGAAGTATAACAGAAATTGTTAAAACACTCACAGTTGTAATTCACAATTTTGTTTAAAGAACAGAAAACAATCAATTATTCTTTTTATGAGAAACAGAAAAAAATATTTTTTAAAATAGGTTCTTCTTTGTTGTAAAGTCACAAAGAAGAAATAAAAAAGGAATGGAGTACTAGTGGAGAGAAGATATATAGACGGTTCTTAAGGTAAAAAGTTCTTCCTTCTCTACACAGAACAACCGTATCCTCTCAAACTCTAACTCCAATATTCCTAATGACAGGTCTGCCTACGTGTAGGTGTCAAAAAAATATTTCAAGAAAAATCAAGGTTGACATCATCACAACAACGTTTCGGCTGAAATGCCGCCTGTCTGGCCATAGTTTCTTTACATAGTTGAAAGTTGCCTTCCTCAGGGCGAAAGAACCTCACAACAGTTTAACCCTCAATTTTGTAGGCTGTGGAAAAATTAGAAATACAGGCGTGAAAACGGGCTCAGGGGCCCACAACAGTAATGCCTGAAGAGCGGAACCAACAGGGCCCTTGGTGTAACTGCATCGGGTCAGGTTGGAAAAAACAACAAATGTGGATTAAATCCTGTAACTAGATAGCATGCACAGTTGAAAGGTGCAGTCTGCGGAGTATATAGTGCGGAGAGCACATGCGTCGGGTAGGCTAGTGTGGTCCCATATCACTGGCATAAAAGGTGTACAGCCTCATCATTTATGAGGCTGGCTCTTCCTTCAGATCTGCTGTCTGCACTGTGCTGCAGAGCACAGAAAGGAAACATCACCAGACGGTTGCTTTGATAAATGGGGTCAGACTGCACGCCTTCACTTGCCTCTCATCCAGCTCTGCAAGATCTCTGTGCCCCTAAGGGCAGCACATCAGAAGATTGCAGGCTATTGTCGTTGTAATATTTCCAGGTGCGGGTTGACGTTGATATTGCTCTGACTCGCAGGGACACGTATGTCTTCGATGGTTTTAAATGGCCTGCTGAGGAGGCAATCAAAGGTATCTCTGTGCAGCGCCTGTGTATGGCGTCTTGTGATTTCCTCGGTAACGACGCCGCAACTTTCAACTATGTAAAGAAACTATGGCCAGACAGGCGGCATTTCAGCCGAAACGTTGTTGTGATGATGTCAACCTTGATTTTTCTTGAAATATTTTTTTGACACCTACACGTAGGCAGACCTGTCATTAGGAATATTGGAGTTAGAGTTTGAGAGGATACGGTTGTTCTGTGTAGAGAAGGAAGAACTTTTTACCTTAAGAACCGTCTATATATCTTCTCTCCACTAGTACTCCATTCCTTTTTTATTTCTTCTTTGTGACTTTACAACAAAGAAGAACCTATTTTAAAAAATATTTTTTTCTGTTTCTCATAAAAAGAATAATTGATTGTTTTCTGTTCTTTAAACAAAATTGTGAATTACAACTGTGAGTGTTTTAACAATTTCTGTTATACTTCTTTGTTATTACAACCTTTATGCTCATCAGGATTTTCTTTGTCTAAATAATAAATATTTCAAATAACTTTCTAGAAATTTGCCCTTTTTGTTTTCAGAGAATTTCATAAAAATGCATGATACCAGAGTTTGGTACTTTTTTGAACAATTTAATCATGTTGATTTTGATACATAGCAGTAAGGGATCTACGGTGTTATTTTGGTCCTTTGTCCCCTCCTTTTCTGCTCATGGGGCAAATCCCCCCCCTCTTTCTTTGTTTGCAAGTGCGAGAGAGGACTGGCTGGGGTGCCGGAGACTAGTGAGACTCTGAGGTACACCAGGCGGCCAGTCAGAATGTTGGAAGGAATAGGAGGTAGAGAGGGAAAGGACAGGGAACTAGGTTAGCAGGGTAGAGGGAGAGACAATTGAGAAACTTTGCTGAAAATGTTGGGGGGGACATGACCTCTGAAGAAAAGGTGCCCCATTCAAATTAATGGGGACAAAATAGTGTGCCATGAAAGCTGGGGGGACAAACACCCCCGCCTCCCCTAAAATTACGCCCATGATGAGAGAGAAGGAAGAGGAGAAGAGGAAGGTCATGAGGAGTTTACGGAATTTCAGGAGATCCGGCTCAAGACATTTGGCGGCAGTGAGGCTTTTCCCGAGGGAGCAGGGTAGAGGGAGATGTATACAATATGTACTTCACCCCACTAACCAACCGCAGCGTACCTTAGGTTTTGCAGAATAACAAGTCACTTATGTCACAACCGGTTAAAAGATGTTGACAAGTCTGTAACAAGTTCATAGAACATTGGAAATCTTGTGGTATCCATTTCTATCCTGGTTTACGAGATCCCATAATAAACAGTTGGTTTTGTCACATTTTTTGACTTTTCTGTTTCTTGGGGTGTGCGGATTTTCCCCTAATCTGACCTTTTGTTATTATATTCGGGCCTTTTCCTCACCCCTCCACTTCACTAGGGTGACACCAATCCAAAAATCCAATAAATGGAAGTCATAAGCAGTGCACAGGCACATTGATGATTTCATTAATGTAATTATTTCCTATTACGACTGCCATTCCACAATGAAAACATGTCCAACTGGCTGCACAATGTAGACCAGTCTATACATGTGGACATATTACAGTAAAACAAGCCATGCCACATTAAAACGTACGTAGACTGGCTGCATCCAAAATGCCGGTCGAAGCTATAACACTTATCATGGTTATTTCATCACAGCCCATCCGAAAAATAAACAAAGCCACAGTAAGTAACGGCTAGTCTGACAGCACCAAAATGCCAGTCTAGCCAGGTTTTTACAGTTAGCAGTACTTTTTCATCAGGGATGCACAGTTAAAAAAAATGTCAAGCCAAATTAAGAAATTATTAGACTGCCTTCACCAAAATGCCTGTCTAGCTACTAATAACACATATCATCCCTGCTCAGCCTGGACATGGATGATCATTATGATTTACCTCACAAACCATTCCCCCGCCCCCTCACATACCCCCTCTCCCAACCTCTACCACAACCCCCAAAATCAGCTCCTCTGTCCAGAATTACCTCCATGCCCCTCTTCCTCATCCCAGTGCTTACGTATGAGGCACATTGCCTCATAGGCAAGTACAGGGACGAGGACAAGTGAGACTAGGAGTAATGAAAAATACAGGAAACTAAGCCAGGCATTACCTCCATGTCTCTCCACCTCGTCCCAGTACTTGTGTATGGAGCAAATTCCCACATAAGAAAGTACTGGGATGAGGGAGAGTAGGGTTTAGAGTAATGAAGATTGTAATCCAGGCATTAAACACAAGTACACACACCATTCACCATACAATCACACACACACACACTCAGGCAGCCACCCACACATCATGCATTCACACATTAAATCATATACATATACACACATACACATGCATGCACATACATTTAAAGAAAATTGATTTTCTTACCTTTAATCCGTTGGTCCAGGGAGCAATGCCTTCAGCTCCCTGCAGCAGTGAGCAACGTGTGTTCCTGTCATATGCAGAGGATCTGGATGCCTCCAGGTCATGGGCGGGGGGTGAACCCGGGGGGTGGGCCCTATGAAAATCATTTCCGTTACAGGGGCGAACCATAATGGAAATAATGTCTTTATGAAGGCAGAGTGACTTAAAAAAGAAACAACTTCTTTTTGAAGTCCGAGGGGGTCCCATCCAAGCACATGTGGCAGCGGGAGCCCCTGCACTGTGGGATACATCAGTGCATCTGAGATTAAGCATGTAAAATGCCAAAATATAACATCTGTGATGCGCTCTGAAGTGCACACCATCCTTGTGCTTGTCTTCCAAAGCACAAACGCGTTTTGCCTTTAGAAGGGCACCATAACTCGAAAGAGCCCCAAAGATCACTTATGAAAGAGAACAGGGGTTAGATTACAGAAATGTTGCACCTGCGCAAGTGCAAAGTTGCACGGTATTAACACTAGGGAAAACATTGCCCTGGTGCAAAAAACAATGGGGCCATAAAACATTTGCACCATGACAAGTGCAATTGTTCGTGGTATAAGCACTAGCGCAAAAATTGCCCTAGTGCAAAAAACATGCACTTTCAATGCGTTTTTGCACTAGGGCAAAATGTGTCCCAGTGCTAATACCATTGCGTACACAATGGGCCTCATCCCGGGCCGCCCCATTACAAGGTCTGCAGCTGGTCCCGCTCTGGAGCGCCTGTTCAGACCAGGCATCCTTACTGGGACCCGCTAGCAGACCAGGATGGTAACAACAGGCCCGTCATTAAAGGGCCCTTTGTTAGCATCCTCCCCATTCCCATTGAGCCCTATGGTGGCTCAAATGGGAATGGGGATGTACTGGGTCCGGGTCCCGAGAATGGGAATTACCGGGCCCGCCAAAGTCGACATGGCCCGGTAATTCCCTATTCCTGGAACCCGGACCCGGTACCCGGTATGGGGGTAGCCATGCCGCTAAAAGCGGATTGGCAACC
Organism: Ambystoma mexicanum; assembly: GCF_040938575.1. Taxonomy (NCBI): domain Eukaryota; kingdom Metazoa; phylum Chordata; class Amphibia; order Caudata; family Ambystomatidae; genus Ambystoma; species Ambystoma mexicanum. The sequence goes on from NC_090921.1 coordinate 657,287,028, forward strand.
TCCATACTCGTAATGAGGCCCAATGTTTGCCATAGTGCTTATACCATGTAAAATTGCACTTGTCATGGTGCAAAGGTTTTCTAATGTGCCCCCAATGTTTTTTACACTAGGGCTGCTAATACCGTGCAACTTTGCACTTTCGCCGGTGCAAAGTTTCTGATATCTGGAACAGCGTGAAGTCCCCGTCAGTAGGGGAAGGGGATTTGCTTGCGGCAGGAGTTTGTTTCATGATGCACAGCGCAGGGTTGTAGCTGGAAAGTGGAAGGTGATCCGGATATCCACCCATGTCCGTCTGATCCTCTGACGTTGCCATTGCACGCAGGTGCTGCATTCTGGATGGCTCCAGGCAGCCACTAGGCTAGAGGGCCCTTCCAGACCAATGTGGATCTTCTGCTGAAGAGGACAAAATACACATCATTTACCGTGAAGAGATGACATGTTCCGAGGCAGCCCCAAACCCACGCTTTGGTCGACACCATACTAGGAAAGTTGATTAGGAAAATGTTCCTATGAGAAGTCAAAGTGTGTCAGTGGCAGCAAATGCCATTGTGAGCACTCTAGTAGCCGTGGCGACGTGGTTATAGCTAATGGGCAATGGTCCGGATCGCATTGACTTCTGCAACCTTCACCAGTGTTGGTCACACAACAGATTCGAGACATGTGCTAAAGAGTTTACTGCACATGTATGACCAGTGCCTCCGCAGCAGAGGCATTGGTCTGTGGACCCCCAATACTCTGACAGACTGGGCATACCATGGTGTGCCAGCAGTGACAGTCTGAAACTGCAGTAAGGCAGGCGCTGCTCTGAGGGCAGGTGACAAAGGAACATTTATGTGGGCTGTGATCGCTGTGCATTCACATTAGAAGAATCATGAGAAATGGACAGTGAATGACGTGGACCGTAAGGTGTTTCCATGCCGAATGACTCAGCAGAGCTGGAGCTCTCCTCTGCTCTGAACTCTGAACCCCTTCAGAGCCACCAACAGGGACGTCATTTAGGGGTCGACAGGAATCGCACCTGTGACCCCATCAAGGTTTCCCTTGCTACCCATGTGGTCTCCTTTGCTACCCCTAAAAAAATGGAGGCTCCTGGGCTGTGGCCGGCAGCATGTGGCTCTTTGTTTCTGCAGTGGCTTGTTTTCTGATATTTATAGCTGGTAAGATAGCTCATTGGGTAGAGATCTCGCTGCTGCAATGTGTGTGTGATCTGCAGACGGCAGGTTGGACACCCAGCAAGGTCAATTCAGCCTTTCATCCTGCTGAGGTTGATAAATGAGTACCAACACAGGTTGAGGGATATTTTATGTATTTGTTCTATATGAAGCGCTTAAGCATAAGAGTTATATAATAACACATCATTATCGTTTGGCCTTGGACGTCTGCTTGCATTCACAATAATTTGATAATATGGGCCTATACACACTGATATTAACGATGCATATGGTGATCAATTATTTTATAAAATGTATATAACTTTACAGTGATATTGTAACCATATTTCTCGTAGTGTACTTAGAAACAATGCTGTGATGCCACTTCCTATTTTGTCAAGGGGTGAAAGGTTGTATTCCATCTCTTCCCATGATATCACTTCAGAGTGGGGTCAAATAATATCACTTCCTGTGATGACATCAGAGGTCAAGAGTCGTGTGATGTCACTTCCGCTACCACTGGCATTTTGGTGAAATGATGTCGCTGGCACCAACTCTCATCAGAGCATTTGTGGGAGCCTGCGTACTGCTGGCAGTGCAGACTGTAAGAAACAAGAGGGGTTGCATTGGCAATGGGGCTTGAAGGAAATTCCACCCAGGAAAGGTTCCTGCCCTGGAACAACAACGATGGCTATCACCGCGCATGGGTCTATTCAGCACCAGGAAGTAGACAGAGGGCTGAACACGTTGTTGTGCTGCCCTCGCAGCAGGCAGCAGAAAGATGCAGAGAAGGTGGCATGGTATTTTGGTGGGTGAAGACATTAGAGGCTTTTGGGGATGGGTGTAAATGTGTAAGGCTGTTGTGGAGGGGAAGGAACTAGCATAGTTTAAGAAGAAGGGATGTGGGGATTGGTCATTGGAGGAGTGTGGTGAGGTGGGGGTGCAGGAAGGTGTGTTTGATGGGACCCCTCAAAAAGCAAAAGGAGGAAGTGGCAAGAATGGGTTGGAGTGCCTATTAGAAATGGTAGCGCAAGCAAAGGTACAGTTCAGGAAGCAGCATTATGAGACCAGCCTGTGACACAAAGTAAGAGGCAAACATTCATAGAACTCTAGTCTGTGCGTTGATTATAGTTTTTACTTTTCTAATCTATGATCCATACAAGAACTTGGCAAATGTTTGCTGCATTTTAATTTTGAATATTTCCTAGCCTTTCCCAGCGGGGCATATCCCAATCTCTTTTACTTGCTTTCTATGCAACATTTCTCTGCATTTCTACCTCTCCCTCATCCTCATCCTCTCTCTATGTCTGCCTCTCTCTCTGGGCAAGAGTCACACTGTAAGGTGTGCATTAGCTAGAAACACCCACTACCATTGCTGAAAGCAGCGATACAAGAGAAAAAACACATCTCTTAAAGGTGCAGGGTGGCTGTTTATATGGTTAAACGTAGACTAAGACTAGCAGTGGCAAAAGCACCCACGAGGTGTGGACAAGCATTGTGTGTGGGCATCGTATATTGTCACTGCGTGTGACCTGCAGGAATGTTGGCAGTGCATTGTTTGTACGGGAAGGAGCTGTGGGAGGTACAGATAGGTTTCCGAGGGTGCTGGGGTCCTGAAAGAACTTGTAAGAGGCCAGAGGTTCTGTCTGCAGGATCTGCAGCTGCATTTATTTTCTATTTTTTGTTAATTATTTGTACTTGTGCATATGGTACTAAATGTGTCGGTTCATCAGCACTACCAACCAATCAGTGGGAAGCACAACACATTAAACATTGCCTTAGTTCTGATATAAGGATCAGACTATAGCTTTTAATCTGAGGAAGACCCTTTCCAAGAAGCAATGATATTTTGAGAGAAAGAATTGTGTGTATTCCCTGACAAAGGCGCTATTAAAAAACATTATTTAATTGCACTAATATTGGGATGTGACCTCTATTTAAATTAACAATGTTCACATCTAATGACCACTTCCTGTGTACATGCTAGCTTTAACAAAATCTAGAATAATCATATAAATTATTTTCTGATAGAAAGTTAGTATTACAAGCTGGAGAGTTATGTACACTACTATTATGCGCTGTAAACTACCCCTGTGGGATTGTAGAAGTGAAAGAAATAGCACCAATGAGGGATGCTGACTGTTTTTCATAATCAAAAAGCATTTTGGAGAATACAAATTCTCCAATCATATTTTATTATATGTAGCACAAAGGTATGTGATAAAAGGGATCTATCCCTAAATCATGAAATACATAAGAAACAGTGGGCTTAGTGCTCATTTTATTTTCAACAACACTCAACTGTATCTGAAACCATGAACCACAAATAATCATTGTATAGCCACATCTGTCACTCTTTTGGGGTCACAGGGCCGACCTGCTCTCATCTCTGAAGAGAATGTCTCCTCTCCCCAAAAGTGAGTCCCGCAGAAGTTTGGAACAGGAGCTGCTGAGAGTGGAGAGTCTCAGCCTAAGTTTCAGGATGTCTGCAAATTATGCTGTGAGCATGATCAGTCCCAAATGCTAGGAATATACATATTGTCCCTCAGAAATGGGACAAATAATTATAATTGTTCTTTTATAACGGGCTTATCACCGGAGACCAATTTATAAGCTGACACCGGGATCCGTGTGGCTATGTGCTGCCTTGCTTCCAACACAAACGCTTTGCCCCTGAGCTCATGGACTAATGGTTGGATATTGTAAGTTGTAGGGCTATATTTCCCATGAAGCTGTCAGAAGAAACAGTAGTTTTAAGTTAAAGGAGCTGTTGTACTCTATGGGAAATGTGTTTTAGACATGTGTTTAATTGGGGCAACATAGAGGTGGAAGCGGCACTAAGAAACCTGAGAAACCTAAATCTATTGAAGAGGTGGGGGTATCTCAAGCATCCAAAGGAAATATGGGTAACTAGGCCTTTTACATTGGGTTTTCATAGTTAGTTGGACAGTCAGTGGTTAGTCCAAGTAGTGGTTTCAAATGGATAAAGTAAAATAGTCTTCAGGCGAGTACTTAAGTGGTTGAAAGTACATTGGGTTTGGTACACGAAGGTTCAGCCATGCTGGTGAGGTGCCCTTGAATTTGAGGTGTGAAATTATTATGTTAATATGACGAGGCAAGTAGCTTGGCATAGTTCAGTGCTGACTCTAATAATTGAACGAGAATGAAAAGCTTACATCGATTCAGACCGGTGGCGTATGGACCCTTTTGGGCACCTGTATGAAACACGTGTACTGGTTCCACACAGACTGCTGCCACATTACACCACCAAACTCCTCGTCACAGCCCCCAAAACCTCCACTGATGCCGTAGCCATCATGGATCTGAAATGGTGGGGCTGGTGCCGTGGAACTGAGAAACGACGTGGCAGAGAGGACGTGTTTAAGGAGGAAAACGGCACAATTGCACGAACGCCGGATGAGCTAAAAGGCACGGCAGTGTAGAAAGCAACCCTTTATAGAACTAGAGGGTGAAACTGAGGGAACATGCTCTGGCTTTGGGAACAAACACGTTGAGATTCCCCTGCGTTATACTGCTAAACATGCTGAAGGGCGTGATCGGATGTGCGAAAGCTGGAACATGACACAAAAATACGATGGACTCAGAAAGTGCTCAGTCCAACATCGTCAGTGAAAAATCGGATTTCAAGTTGCTCACGCGTGAGCAGATGGGGTGTCCTCCTCCTATCAGGAGAAGATAGCTCTTAGAAAGGAAATGTGTTAAAAGATAGTCCAACGACAAGCGCCTGGGAGAAAACCTGGCCTATAGAGCTTTTGAGAAGAGACTCAAGAGTAGGAAAAGAAACAAGAAAGATCAAAGGCAGAGTGGGGAAAAGGAGAAAAAAAATATCATTTTTTGTCTGTACTATAGTTAAGATGGTAGCACACCTGATACCTGTTATGTTGAAGTGGAATTGACCAATGGTGTACCCCTGATGAATTTCCAGGCTATACTGTGTTTTAAGTTGTAGCGTGTAGGAATGAAACATGTTAGGTATGGAATGTAAAGTTGGAATGAGTGTGAATTGTTGCATTGAATGCGTGAGTGAAAATGTTAATAAAAAATTCGAGTGGTAGCAGGAAATGGTGCTACCATGTATTGCACACCATTTATGTTGGTCCACATTGGAGTTCCTTAGTAACAAATAATTGTGTAGTATAACAATAACTATGAAATATTAATAAATTGATGTGTAAACTATTTAAAAAACTGTGTATGAAGATTTAATAAAAAAAGAAAATACACCAAAGCCAGGTGGTATCTACTCAGTGAATCTACAGTACTGTAACTTAGAAGGAATACTGGTGTGAAGTTAGTGTAAGCAGGGGGATTATCCTTTCTAAGTGGCAACTGTGTCCCCTAAGTGGGCCGTGGAACCGAAGACACCTGCACTAGGCTATAATCTGGCCCCATGGCTCTCCCCATCGCTTTCTACAGGGTTTGGGGGAGTTTGCCCACTCTCTTTCGCTCGTGGCTGGTTGACCTGGGTTCCCCTTGGCCCGATATTCCCAACTGAGGGCATTTCCTTCAAATGCTCACACCTTAGTGTCATAGAGAATTGATAGAATATGTGCCATTCTTCGTTCACATTTGGAAAATATACCACCTGGTACTGAAACTGATTTCAGCCATTGTTGAGGGGGACGTTGCAATGAGGGCGCAAGGAGGTACAGAGCTCTGCTTCCGTTTCCCCAGGTGAGACTATGCTCCTCTGCTTGCCCAGTGACACTAGCAATGTGTGCGATGACTTGGCAGCCCTCGACCTCCCTCTTGACGCTTTTGGTGAATATGATCGAGTGCCAGTGAATGAAAACATTCCCCCTCCCCCTGTGAGAGGGGAACTCATCATCACGTGTGCAGTCAAATCAGAGGCCGGAGACTCAGATGCGAGAGGATGATGCATCTCTTGCTGATCTGAGTCCCTATGCAGCTCCTGATGCTGCACAATCTATGGAAACTGCACCACGCCTTTGTCTCCGCTTCAACTCTCCCCATATGTGACATGTGCACATCAACAGCATCTAGCACCACCTGCTCCCCTCCACTGCATCGCATCATGTCTTCGTGGTATCCAGTCACCCATCTTCTCTCCAGGAAAGAACGTGTGCGCTCTGATATGACCATTCGCCTTCTAGATGTCTTTTGTGCCACCATTGAAAACACATTCTGTCACGGTAGGATAGCGCAGGGGCAACGTCCTACCCTTGGAAGCAAGATGACACGGAGTAACACAGGTTCAGTCTGCGCTTAAGCGCGTTAACCAACTAGAATTACATTGCTAATGGAGCAAAGCTCGACCTACTGTACATTTGTAAAAAAAAAACGGTTCCATTAAATAGTTTTTGAAATCACAAGTCAAATGTTTAACCGTTTACATGTTCACCCTTACTCCCCTACTCTCTGCCTGCTCCTTCTAATGGGTGCCCCCACCAGCGCTGCCCGCAGTCAGTAGCTCACCTCTTTGGTGCAAACATGTTTGCTTTCACCCGAAGGAAAAGGCAGCTGCAGAATTACATCTCAATTCTGCAATAAATTGGTCAGCAGAGACAGCTTTGAGGCACATCATAAAATGGCTGAAGTTAATACCAATCTCTTTAAGCTTAAACTCCTATGAAAAAACGATAGTGAGATGGTTGAAGGCAAACTGTTAATTCTTTGACATCCATAACTCACACGGCCTACTGTTGTAGATTGACAGCAGGTTGGGCTGTAAGCGCAACGTCCTGGACAGGCAAAGAGATCTAGACTGTGAACAATATATTAGCTATTTAGTGCCAGCAGTTCTCTTTCAGCGAGGCAGAATGTGCATGTATCCCAGTAGTTAGCTTTGACACATAGTAGAAACACCATATAGCCATCGCAACAATGCGTTCACATTGTGGTTGCAGAGAATAAAGATAGGGTGATGCAGTTCACACTTAGCGGTAGTGTACAGGGTTAGGTTTTAAGGTAGGTAGCTAACAGAGATAAGCGTATGAGCAGGGACGTCATTTCACCAAAATGCCAGGGGTAGCGGAAGTGACATCATACGACCCTTGACCTCTGATGACATCACAGGAAGTGATGTTATTTGATCCCACACCAAAATGATATCACTGAAGTGATGAAACACAATCTTTCACCCCTTGACAAAACAGAAAGTGGCATCACATAGCATTGTTCCTAAGTACACTACGATAAACATGGTTATGTCATCACTGTAATGTGATATACATTTCATACAAGAATTAATCACCATATGTATCATTAATATCAGTGTGTATAGGCCCATATTACCAAATTACTGTGAATGCAAGCAGACATCCAAGGCCAAGTAATAATGTGTTATTATATAGCATTTACGGTTAAGCGCTTTACATAGCACAAATATACAAACAGTTTCACCCAACCTGTGTTGGTATACATTTATAGACCTCAAAAGGATGAAAGGCTGAATCAGCCTTGCCGGGATTCGAACCTGCAAACTGCAGATCACACACACATCACAGCGGCAAGCACTCAACCTACTGAGCCATTTTACCAGCTATAGCTATCTTACTGGCTAGAGCAAAATGAGCAATTACGTGTCTGAATGTTCTCAAAGTCAGAAAGCAAATTACACTCTAAAGTGGATACTGCTAAACTGGTAACTGAGATTTAACAGCAGGCCAGTTCATCAGCAGGTATGATGCAAATCTGGCCACACGTCAACCCTGCGTGGTTCTACTTTTCAGGCTTCAGAGGCTGGCAAAATATATTCCATTTGGAGGGTTCATAACTGTGTATTAAAGAATTTAGAGTAGGGCGGGGAAAGCAGTGCACTCACACAGCATCCCGTACTCAGGTCACTTGTTACCTCATGCATGCAAAAAAACATCCTGAACAGCATGCCAGGGAGATAGGAAAGATAGACACATTATAACAAAAAAATCATTGTGGCACAATGAAATCAATGGCCACTTGATGTGCTATGGTTAAACATTTATACACTGTACACAAGCGTTTAGGCACAAGGATTTTGTCAAGTGTCCGAGGACACCGAGATGGAATGTCTTGTGATGATCATAACAGAGGCAACGACAGAAAAAGCATGCTATCACTGCAATTTGCAAAAGCAACATGCATATAGTTTTTGTCTGCATTGTGAATTTGAGGTGTTTAAGAACAGACTAAATCTGACTAAATCAGTGACTCAACCCCTGAAGTGTGCCTAAAATAAACATTTAAAGAGTCTAGCAATTATTGTATAGAATTCCAGAAAGACACATTATTTGTTATTCTTATTCTTTCTTTTTAGGGTCACTGCTCAAAGTGTTACACTTGTGGAACCCCCTGCTTTTTTAAGAGACCTGAACAAAAAAGCCAGCCATTCCAGGAACAAAGGCACATGGCACTGGCCACAGCACAGGATCTTCCATAAAAAAAAGTATTGTTTTTTTTTTTTTTCTAGGGGTAGCAAGGGAGACCACAGGCGTAGCAGGGGAGACGTCAGTGGTCGCAATTGCGACCCCTGGTGGCCCCAAATGACATCCCTGCACATGGGGTGGAGTCAGCGGTGGTGTGGTAAAGGCGAGGTCAGGGGGCTAAGGTAGCAAGAGTTCTGCCATGTTGGATTTTAGGGCACGTTACAGAATGTATTTTTGAAAGGGGGAAAAAGCTGAACGTTAAACTGTGGCCATGTCCAGTTAGGCCTGAGACAAAATCCCACTTCTTTCCCCCAGAGAGAAATTATGATGCCAAGGTCAGAGCCAGCTGTGCTGTGCCAACAACAGTTAATTGAGCCAAGCTGCAGAACTCAGAGGAGATGGGAAAGGAATGTTGAGTCCAGGTAGGGAGGGTTGGGATGTGCCCTTTGAAGGCTAAATTCATGTGAGCAGGGTATGGGTTTCTGTGATGTCAAGAGGTTTTGGTGAAGATTTAGAGCAGTACTGCCTTCACCCTAAGAGCGGTCATCCTATTTGTCCTATTTGAAATGCACTATAGGGACAAATAAATACGTGAAATTCAGATTAAAGTGTGGTGCCCTGATCACGTCATACCTGGGATTTCAGAGAGATAAGGGAGGAGACGTGCTAGGGCTGTACCATGATTTGGGATGGGAGGGACAGAGGTGATGCCAATAAATGCATCTACAGAGATGGAGTGCTATTTGTGCATGTCACAGTGTCTGGTATAATGAGGAGTGCCATTGTATTATCAAAGCAGAGCTGACCTCGCTATTCACACTTTGATCAGGACCCAACTGAGGGCTGCACATTATGTGATGGTCAAGTATGTACAATTTGTTAAAGAAATATATTATGGTAACAATGTACCTGGCAGTTAATCAACTCTTAAGCTTCATAGTGACGATGTAGTAGGTCACGTGCTTAGGGGAATGTCTTTAGATAATGTGTGTCCAATAGGGTAATGGACTGTAGGGGATAATTAGAAGTGTATTTCGCTATAAAAGATTTAACTTCTTTGGTTGGGGCGAGCTCGGTGCTAGTTCAGTTCTACACGACCATCTGATACTTGTGTATGCTATAAAACATTGTTTTCCTTGCAAACGGTGCGTTGATTATTTGGGATTGTTTTCATCGTTCGGGTTTTGGGTCATTCACCTTCCAACCGGAATAATGACAGTAGAGTAACAATTCAGCAGCAACATCTGTGGCATTTGCAACTTTTGGCTCTCCAGATGTTTGGGACTACAAGTCCCAACAGACCTAGTCAGCATCATACATGGCACGGTATTCGTGGAAGCTGTAGTCCAAAACATCCAAAGAGCCAGATATTGCATCTCCTTGCTAGATCATCAATCTAAAAAGACATGTGAACAGCAATGGCAGCTGCTACAAGCCTTCCCGGGGGACTCCCAATTTGCTGAAGCCCTCATCGCTGCCACTAATGCACCGGCCAGTGTAGCCAGGTTTCCACTGTGCAGCAAAATCTTCCTGCCCATGGAGGTCACTGGTACGTTGTAATTGGTGGCATTCGCTGTCCAACAGTAACCATAGTTGACTGCCAATAGTTCATTGCCCAGCAGTAGCCACTGTTTTCGCCAGCTGGTACACGTTAGCGCATTGGTAATCATAATGCCCTGGCCTTTTATGCCATGCTAAATTTAGGGAAAGTTTGTAGAAGCAGCAATATTACAAAAAAAGAAACCGTGTGGGCTGAAATGGCAAAATGCAGAAAGGAAGGGGAAGTAGACTGTATTTAGCAAACGGAAATTAAACATAGAGAGTTTGGAGGATGTCAGCCATTTTAAGAGAGGGCAAGCAGTCCAACGAATAGCTCTAATCATTACTCAGCGCAAGGGTGGCGCGTGAGCTCAGTAGGCACAGTAAGGTCATGAAGCAGATGGGGATAGATTCATGGGACCAGGTTAAGCGGCAGCTACAGACATGATTGCAGAGGATTGCGAAAGGAGGTGGGGGAGAGAAAGGGGTGTCTTGAAGAGCCTTTCAGTGGAAAGAATGGGATAAGGAGCAAAGAAAGAGGAGGGGTTGGGGTCAGCAAGGAAATAGAGGAGGAGAGAGTGAGCAAAGAAGTGAGGGGGAGAAAGGAAGATGGGAAGAGAGAAAGTGAGAAAATAGAGAAAGGGAGAGAGAGGGAAAGAGTGACCAAGGAAAGAGAGGCTGCAGAGGGAGACCAGGGAAAAAACGATGGCGATAGAAGGTAAGAGTGAGCAAGGAAAGACAGGAAGAAAGGGAGAGGGAGCAAGGAAAGAGGGGGAGGTACGGGAGCAAAGAAAGAAAGAGGGGAGAAAGGGAAAGTTAGCAAGGAAAAAGAGAGGGGGCGTGGTAGCAAGGAAAGATGGAGAGAAGGAAACAGTGAGCACGCAAGGGTGAGTGTTATAGCGTAAGCAAGGAAAGAGGAGGAGTGACAGAGCAAGGAATGGAGCGGGAGAGAGAGTGAGCTGGAAAATGGAAGGTTAGAAGGAGAGTTATCAAGGAAAGGGGCGAGAGAGTGAACATGGAATGAGCCAGAGAAAGAGAGGAGGGAGGGGAGAGACTTAGCAAGGAAAGAGGGGGAGAAGGAGAGAGAGCAAGGAAAAGGAAAGAACAAGAAAAGAAAGAGGAGACGTAGAGAGAAAGGAAAGACAGTAGGGAGGATGAAAAGTGAGAAAGGAAGGAGAGCGGGGGAAAGGAGGAACCAGAAAAGACGTGGGCGAGAGACCTCGAGAGAGCTAGTAAAGAGAGAAGGGGAGAGAGAGTTAGCAAGGATAGGGAAAGGGGAAGAGAGCAAGCAACGAGGATGAGTGTGGCAGATAAAGAGTGAGGGATAGAGGTTAAGAGAGCAAGGCGAGAGGAAGACGGGGTGAAAGAAAAAGAGAGAGAGAATACCCACACCTCAAGAAGGAAGATCTTCCTCACTAATGTGAAGTGAATTCATGATTTTATTAAGGACAAGTCAAGAGATCAGCTCAGCCATTTGTCTTACCTTAATTAGAGGCAAAGTGCAATACCTTAAAAATCCATTTTCCCATTAAGAGATCAGAAAAATACACAGTCAGTGGGAGGTTACTTAACCGCTGACACAATCTTCCTCTTTCGTTTGGTGGCATGAATTGGCAAAGTGTGAACACAGACGTGCAGAGTCAAACATTTGGTTACAAAAAATCTAGGATTCCTCTAAAATCTTTAGTTTATTCTCTTTGTGGGGGCATGGTGTACCCAAAATTCTCAACTGATTGTGGTTTATTGACACTATTTAGTGAGACATGGAACTTCAGGCCAAACGTGACCAAGGACCTCCTGACTGAGTACAGTACAGTTCAAAGAACATTACCATCCCGGGCGGGGGAGCCAGCCAATCAGATGGCTAGGTACGCGGGCTGACACTAGCAGTGAAAGCCTGCATTCTATGCCACCTGATGGCCGACTCCCCCGCCATCTTGCCCTCACCCGACCCTGCTTTTAAAAAAAATCACTCCCCCCAATCCCACTTCCCTTTTCGCTGCAGTGGCGACTCCCATCGCTGCAGCTACTGCTGGTCCGTCCCCACTCTGGCCGCCATGTAAAAGGAGGAAGGGCTCCATGTGGAGGCCTAAGTTCCTAATCCATGGCGGCCATGTTGGTAGAGTATTTTCTCTCTGCCAGGCATCCCATGCAAGAAAAGAAAATACATTCCATTAAAAAAAAAAAACATTAGCATCAGTGGCTGGGCCCACCCTGTGGGTAACGGCCCGTCACCCTCATCAAGGACCCTCACTTCGCTCGGGCCCTTAAATTGGGCGGCAGGCGTTACCCAGAAGGTGGGCCCGCAACCTTGAGCGATATCGCCTCAACATATTACAGCTTTTGCTCATTCACAGTAGAAGACTTCCAACCTTGTTGGCTAATTTTGAACCACTTGGGATTTCACCCCAAGGGAGTAGGAACCCAACTTACTGTCATGCAGGAAGGAGGGACTAAGATTGGAGACTACATTCAAACTTTGCATTCCCTGTACTAGGGGTAAACATTGAAAGTTGGCAGACATAAAACGTCACTTGCCAACTCAGTTCTGCACATGCACTCAGCACACCAATTCATGCTCGCCAAGAGTCAATTCGCACTAGCCATTGGAAAGTGTTCAATGCAAATGTGTGCCCTGCCTGTATACTCTACCATGGCAGGGCATTCTCAATTTGCTTTCTGGATAACCCTATTCTCCTGAGAGCTGTCCCCTGGAGGCAGGACGCTGAGGCAGTGACACCTGATGAAGAATTAGACCCCACAGCAGCTGTATGCATTTACTCACTCACGTTTGTAGTGAAAGTGACCCCGGAGCGTGGGAGAAAGATGCCACAGTCGCCCTAAGCTTCTTGCCCCTGCACTCTTGCCGGCTCAGACAGTGTAACCACTCCTCTTGCAAAGTTCAACACATTTTGCGATGCCCCCTCGTCTTTAAAACGGTGTGCCAGCTGGAAGTGCTTGCTGGAACAGTGCTAGCGTGGGTAGTGTCCTCTCCACAAGGTTATACTGAACAATGAATGAAAGGCCCTTTCAAATGAACCACCAAAGACATGAGCTGCAGAGCTCCACAAGGATCTGCTTTGTCACAGTTGCAAAAGCAGGTCACAGGGGTCACCGTGGTATAATCCGACAGCCAGGAGCAAGCAATTAATATTCATCACCTTGAAGATACGATTGCATGGTCAGAGAAGGAAAGACAGGAAAAATGACTAGACTATGGCCAATGCTCAAATTCATCACTAGGTTTTTCAGACAAAAATCCGACTACCTTCAAAGTTCGAGACCATGAGAGACTGAGGGTGAACTCCCGCTCAACTATTAGGAGCCACAACTGGTGCCAGTATGCCAGAATGCTGAAGGTATAGAAGTAATGTTTAATGGAGCAATGTGCTTCCTAGCGGCTCATCGTATAATGCAATGCTATTTACACCACAAGGATTGTCATTTCACCACCACTCCAGGTGTAGCAAAAGTGACATCACACGGCCCTTGACATCTGATGACATCACACAAAGTGATGCCATTTGACCCTGCCACCAAGTGACATCACGGTAAGTGATGGCACACGACCTTAGGATGCATCTACCACCCGTGTTTCCAGGCACTCTCATTTCAGCCGGATATAAGAACTGAGGCACGGAGGGACGAGAGATTTGACCATGATAAAACAGTTGGGCAATGTCAGTTTCCTGATTTAGGGAATGTAAGTTTCCTCATCCAACTTTGGGCCTATACGTAAAACATACATAAAGCAGTACTTTTAACAGGGTAACCGAAATCTGTAATACAGGCTACAGCTAGTGTACGAAACATCTATAGATCAATGGATACAGAAGTACTAGTTATCTGTGGCATTGATGTGTTCAACAAGCCAAACAAGCACTGACCTGGGGAGGCGTGCACGGCTGTTTACCCAGGAGCAAAATGCTGCATGAGCGAAGCCTGAAAATTAAATCATTGACCAGGATTTAGTATCAACAAAATTCCCTGGTTATAAATGTATCTATGAGTCAGCCACCACTACAATAGAAGAAACCTATTGTGCGGGTGTAAGCTGAGGCCATCTTTCCCTGTGTGCATTTATCTTAAAGTTATGTGACAAGCAACCACATGATGTCCCCCACAAACCAGAGCCAAACATAACACGTTAATGTCCTAGACTTTGATACATAACTCTTCAATCTTTTTTAATGGGGGTGAGGTCTGGGGAGCGGTGGGGGGGGCTGCACTTCCCTCAAGAGTGAGGCTCAATGCATCTACGATTTTAAGTGCTTGTTGTGCGAGGTGCGTTATTCAGTGACCCCTCCAGGACCGGCCCGTGAATGAAGCTTCCACAAAGCCTTTTCCAAGAAGGAAATTGAGTGGGAAGGGGTGGGTCACTCCATGGCTCTCTAACTTCTAAGACTCTGGGCCTCATTACAAGGTGGGCGGTAAGGGATACCGGGCACCGTTAAGGAGACCGGCGCCGGTAATCCCTTACCGCCCAATTCCGAGGTCCCTTAGCGGGAACCGTAAAGGACGTGTGGTCTGACCACACGTCCTTTACGGGACCCGTTAAGGGGCCTTGGAGCTAATAACGGGCCCGCAATTTGCGGGCCCGTTATTAGCGCCTTCCCCATTCCATTGTGCCCCATGGGAGCTCAAATGGGAATGGGGAATGGCATTTGGAATGGGGACTTACCGGGTCCGCCTAGGGCGGAATGTCCCGGTAAAACCCCACTCCACCAGACCGGACCCGGACATGATTTTGGAGGCAGCCATGGCGCTAATAGCGCCATGGCTGCCTCCAAAGTCGTAATGAGGCCCTCTGTGTCCAACGCTTATTTTCTTAAACAGTGTTGCACCACAGCAGGGTCCTGGTCAAGTTTGTGGCCCCTCTCAACCATTCACATCACACTTGAATGCGTTCAAGGTGAGCAGAGCCCAATCAGTGGCGTAGCACAACATTTGGGAGCCCCTCTGCAAGCCTTGCTGACCCCTGCCCCGCAATCTCCTTAACAAAGCACAGGGCACTCCACACCCCAGACCAGCCCGGACCACCACGTGTGCAATGTCCATGATGATTATGCCGCTACAAGGGCATGCACTACTGCAAGTGAAAGAAGTAAATATGTTTTTTAATCAAAGCTTACATTTTTCACCTAGCCTAGAAAGAAGGGGGCGGTGACTGTTCCCAAAATATACCCAAAAAAAAAAGGTGATGGCTGGAAGGTTTAGAATTAATCTCAACCTCTGGCATGAGCCTGGGCAACCCTCCAGACCACTGTTCTTCACCTGCCAAGCCGTTAAAAAGGGGAAAGACCATATGCAAATCAGGCTTGGTCTGGTAGTTTGCCCAGAGCAATGCCAGAGGTTAAGATTAATTGTAAACCTTCCAACTGTCACCGCTTTTTTTTGTTGCTATAGTCACCCTGATTCGGACGGGAATGCCCAGACGTGGGTCCCGTGACTGCTGGGCCTAGAGACCCAAGCTACTCCTCACTAATGAGGCTCAATGTGGCTGAAATATGTCCAGGGTTGCTTGTGGTCACGTTCAGAAGGGATGTGACCAAGCAATTCAGGCTGGACAGCCCTTTTTGGGGTGGGACCATGCCCGATTTGCATATGGAATTTCCCATGCCTGATTTTCATATGGTATTTTCTCTTTTGTAATAGCTTGGCAGGTGAAAAACTATGGTCTGGAGGGTTGTCCAGAGCAATGCCAGAGGTTAAGTTTAATTGTAAACCTTCCAGTCATCACTTCTTTTGTTTGCTATTCCCCAAAATATACCAGCCACCAGTGATGGCTGGTGAGATGTTTTATTGGAGGGTGTAAATATTTGCCACAAATATGCGATTGCGACCGAGCATAGTGAGGTTCCCCAAAATAACGAAAAAAGGGTTGGGGGATTCAGGGGGATTCTTCACCCTCTCATGAGAAAATGTTTTGAATCATGGGTTACAATGGTGCATTACACAGCACACTTTCTGTGAAAATGTGGGTAGAAGGCCAGGCAAGTTTGCAATCGGATTCGCAGGGTTTCAGGTAACTCATGGAAAAAGGATGCAAGTGCCCAGACATGCAGAAGCGCATTTCCCAATGCATTGTCATGCCGGTCCGTTCACCAGTATAAAAATCATTTTCATGCTAGCTGTGCCCATACATTTCCATACTCACTCCACCAACATATGCTTTTATTCCCATATAAGAACATTCTCATATTTGCTTTGAGATTTTTTTTATAGTATTATTACTGGCATTAGGCATACAGTCCTATTTAACAAAATACTCCTGTTGGTTTGGCCATTAAAAGTGACATGTGACAATAAGAAAACATGTCCAAATTGATTCCAGTGTTAGCTAGTCTAGACCCATAAGAACACGTATCATCCTTGCTTCATCATAGATGCTCAGTTATTAAAAGGTCATGCTACAGCAAGAAATATACAGGCTGCTATACCAAAACGTCAGTCTAGCAAGGTAATACTACTTATCATGCTTGCTTTATCAAAGATGCAGACTAATAAATGTCATTCCACAGTAAGCAATGGCTAGACTGGCTGCACCGAAATGCCAGTCTAGCCAGGTAATGGCACACATGAACTTGGCTTTGCCTGAAAATACCAGTAAAACATGCAAAGTCAATAAAGGATATGTCAAAAATGCTCTGGTGATCCCCAGTATCCCAGCCAGGGCCTTACACAAACAGATGCAGACGCTGGCATCCACTTTCAACCACCCATTCATCTCCTCTCACATTAATTCACACTGCATTCACCAAACAGGCATGCACCCACCCACCCAGAACATTTACACACACACACACTCACATTCCTACTCACTCAACCACCATTCAATCATCCATAAACCTCTCAGGTCCACTTGCACTGCATTCTTCACACAGGAACACAGACACCCACCCAGAACATTCAAGCACACAGTATCACATTCCTACTCATTCACCCACCACTCACTGACCCATACACCTTCTCTCGCATCTACTCACACTGCATTCTCCACACAGACACGTACCCACCCAGAACATTGAAACACACTATCACATTCATACTCACTCACCCACCAGTCACTCACTCATGCACAGGCACACACACACCCGGAACATTCAAACACAAACACACTATCACTTTTCATCTCATTCATCCACGACTCACTAACCTATAGCACATACATCTCACACACACTTCACACATGCAAAATACACATCATATGTTCATTAAAAAAAAGCCTTTGTACCTGTTTTTCCAGCTTCGGTCCATCACTCCAGGCCACCTCCTGCTCCTCTCTGCTGCTAACAAACAGGAACCAGGAAGCTGGGAGAGCTTCCTGATATTGATCTGTGAGAAAACCTGAGGAGTAGGGGTTGGAGCTGAATGTGGCATGTGACACATGCCACATGTCACAGTCATCTCCAACCCCTATTAAGCGCTTCCTTTTCAAGCTTCAGCCCCTCCCTTGAAATTGTGGGCTATATTGACTAGGCCTTGCTAACCTGCAGAGCTGTGGCCAGACAGAACACGACAAACGGCACCTGGGCTTCACTGTGAACAAAGGCCTGGCAATTACTTACATATAGCATTTCATTGTTAGCACCTGCATTCATAGGTATACATTTTAAGGCAATTGAAATCGTCATGTGGGGTTAGTACTTGCATGGCAGGGCAGTGATTGGAAGGGTAGAGAGATAGAGAGAACAGGAGACCACTCATTCTCACAGCAGTCCTTAAGTGGGTGCTTTCAGACTTAAAGGAGAGAGTTAACTGCTTGTAACATTGAATCTGCACTCGAATAGTCTAATTAGAGTGCATAAAGCAGTTAGGTGCCTCCACACAAATAGGTTTGCCCCTACCCCACTGTCTCTGAAGTTAGCGCCTCTCCTACATTCGAAGGTTCAGTACCCCCACCCCCAAAATGTAGGTTTTGTTGCACCCTATATCGGAGCAAGGACAATGTAAAGCTTATTATGTGAACACACGCCCCCCTTTATAATCAGAAAAGAGCAGTGTTGTTTCCCGCATGGCTGTGAATCTTTCTTTACTAATTGTGGCTTGAAGACGTCTCTAGATTATGGTTCCTGTCTGTGCTTGCGCTGATTTGCTCTCTAAATGTCACGATCAAAGGGATGAAGTTTATTTCTACAATGTCAACTTATGAGTCCACTAATGTTTGGAATACGTACAATAATAATTTGGCACCTTTTTAGAATGCTCATGCTTTCCCAAACAAACAGGATCGAGGGATTCGTTATCAGCTATTATTTGCCAGGAATGCCTCTTCTTTTATGGCTGAACTGCCATGAAAGTTGCCGTGTGTCGTTCCTTCCCTGCTCTCCTTTGCCTCGTCATTGGCGTGTCGCCATGCTAGTGCTCACTCTCTGCAGTCGTTCTCATGCTGCCCGAACTTCCTGTGGCCCTCACACATTTCCTGCCTGCAACGCCCTGCCACGTTGCTGGATCGCAACCCCTCTGCCTCATAGGCCTACTGTTGCCATAGCACCCTCTTCGAGTGGGATGCCTTAGCAAATGTTATGCCATTATTCTAATACATTTTCCTTTTAAAGTACACTGGCTCCCTTTAATGTGTGCCAAGGTGCCCGCAGCACTACTTAACGACCCTCGCTTTGCTGAGCGCCATTCAATTGGGCTTTCATGGCACATAATGGCAAGGAATGATCTCCCTGCAGTCGCTAGGAAGGAATGCTGGCGAGCAGTGGGACTCATTACAACAGCGCCGTTGTTACCATGCTGCCACATTACGAGTTCGGCTTGTGGGTGCCGCTCTGCACGCGTGGTCAGACCAGATGTGTAGAGCGGCACCCGGGAGCAGAACAGGATGTTAGCAATGGTACCGTTATGAACGGTACCGCTGCTACCATCCTCCCCATTTCCCTTGAGCCCTTTGGGGGCTCAAATGGGAATGGGTACGTACCGGCTCCGAGTCCCGCGAAAGGGAAATTACCGGGCCCTCCAAAGTCGGAATGGCCCGGTAATTCCCATTTCACGGGACCTGGAGCCAGACCCGAGTTTGGGGCTAGCCATGCCCTTAATAAGGCCATGGCTACGTCCAACCTCGTAATGAGGCCCAGTGTCAACAATGAGTCAGCAGAGGGCCTTAACCAGTATTACAATGCTTAATGTTTCTCTCCCAACATTGTGCCTCTGTGCTCCCCTTAGCCAACATTCCACCAGGTCAATGCTGACTGCAAGGGACTTTGCAGCTTCCACTGTTTTACTTTGTTTTTAAAGCAATAGCACCCTTTGCCTCTGACTTTTAATGACCCAGGCAACGAGGTACAGGCCTGAGGAAAGCAATGGCCTTAACAGGGGTCCCAGCACCATTACTAACTGGTGATGCCTCTGGCAGATGGAGTTATTAATATTACCACCCATAACCCATAAGAAGGTAATGGTGTTTTTATTATTTTTAAATGGGCAAGTGAGAGGGTGCCAGAGTGGATGGTATCAAAGAAATGGAAAAATTGGCTCCCAGTGGATCCTTTATTCCATTAGCACGCAGGATGGGGTGTCATCAGATCAGGAAGCGAGGACCTATATTCTCAGCATCAGATCAGAAGTGGGCAGGGGATAGGGCATGAGGGGGGCAAGCGCGGCACCGAGTCAAGGCCTAGAGTACGATCCGTGAGGAAGGTTCCAGCTTCTGGGGCTACACAGGATTCAGCCAAAATTCCAACATTCCAGATTGGCTAATGCCAACTCTTTCAATGGTAATAACCTCTACATGATTTAACGTTAAGATAATGGCATTAAGTTACTGGTCATGACCCTGGTTTCCTTCCCTCAGCTTCTCTCTGGGCTCACAGCTTGTGTATGGGCGATAATATAGCCTTATAGACCGAGGGAGGGGTTGTTATCAAAGGATAATGACCCATCACCAAGTTATGGCCGGAGGCAAAGTCGAGAACCATAAGTTGAGGAAGGATCATTATCCCAAGCGATAATGATCCCTCCTGGGGTCTGTAAGGATGCTAAGGATAAGGATAGTTGCAATACGTGTTTTGAAGCTTTGTGCTGAAGTAAGAAACGTTAGTCTAATAATGAGGAAGTAAATTGACAAAGTGAGTTAGTGAATTGGTGTGGTTTAATTTTCTAGCTTTGTGTTACCTACGTTAGGCATTTCAGTTGATACTGGAGTGGATTTAACATGAGCATGCATTAGGGGTCATGTAAAAGTATCTCTATAAACAAGTGAAAGCATTTTCCCATGTTTGAGCTATCTCGTTGCTGTGCTAAATGGGATGTTAGTGAAAATAAAGGTTCTCAGAGACCAAGGGTCTTGGTTAAAGACATCCTGGAAACTGCATTATTGTTTCCCTGCCTGCTTTTGAAGTCAGAATGTTCAGAAATCAGTCAATACCAAAAACTATTGACTGCACTCTGATCATACTGATTAGCTGAGAGGAGGTCAATACTGGCTATCATGTGCTAATAACTGTTGCAGACCTCCTCTCCTGGGCGGTAATACCACATTAGCAAGCATTTCCACACGAGCAGCACCAACAATTCCTATTTTGGTGCTACAACATCAAACATAAAGTTAAGAAACAATTACAAGCTTTGAGGAACACTGAAAACTACTGTATTTGTCGGACACAAAACTGTATAGGTAGTGAGTACAGCAGATTAGAGTTGTGAGAGGACCCTCACGGCTGACTAGTGGGAAGCATTGATTGCGTTCATTTGCAGTCATGTTTCTTTTATAAATGCTAAAAACGCAGCCGCTTAATAGAGAGAGGGAACATTATTTATTTCGGGCACTATGAACACATAAAAGAAAATAACAAAACAAGAATTAAAAAGCAATTATACATTCATCACAATAACACTCCTAAATATGAATGCAGTACAAAACGAATAAAACAAAACTAAGATAATACCACCATAAAATGGAGAACTCCAAATTTAAAACTATTTCTGCTGTAATAAACAAATTCTCAAGTCAAGCTCACCTTCAATAAAAATATAAATTTTATGTGCACATTTTGCATTGCGAATCAATAAAATCCAATTAAAAGCCTCTGCGAAACGTCTCTTCCCCCAGCTTCTTAAAATGGGATAAAGGTATTTGCGTCTCAACTTTACGTCAACAGGGCACACTAATAAAACATGCCAACCACAAAAGCATCTGCTCACTCCTTTGCTTCCATTAGCTAACGTGAGAGCAGTACCTTTCATGAATAGCAAATTCGCTCTTAAGAGCAACAGAATCGCTTTCTGCCTGCGTTCATTGAACCAGTAAATATAACTTGGGGCACCCAACAATGGCTTAATTCTAAGATAGCCTAGAACGCCATTCTTTTTGCGCTCAGACTCCTCTCCCTGACATTGTTTAAAAGCAAAGAAGGCCTTTTTTACTAAGAGTAGGCCTTCTTTGTTCCTGCCCATTTTAGAGTAAAATGATCTGATAAACAGACACATTTTAATGTGGTTCTTACATAGTTCAACCATACGGAACTACAGCAAACATCTGATACCAAGATGCCCTCGATTAGCAGCCTTGTTAAAGTCAAGCT
Source organism: Ambystoma mexicanum (assembly GCF_040938575.1). Classification (NCBI taxonomy): domain Eukaryota; kingdom Metazoa; phylum Chordata; class Amphibia; order Caudata; family Ambystomatidae; genus Ambystoma; species Ambystoma mexicanum. Next base: position 657,308,631 of record NC_090921.1, read on the forward strand.
TGGGTTTTCCCACACTCTCTTTCCTTTGCAAATGATTGGGACATTAATGGCCCCAGAACACTGCTATGGACTTAGATCTATAAATACGCATGGTATGGTCCACCGGTAGTTCCCCTATTTTACACCTATATCTTATTATCGAACCATTTATCTGAGCAAATTTACTTGCTTAGGTTTTAATAAGTGTATGCCACTTTAGCTCTTTAACTATATAGTAACACCCAAGTAGCAGAATTAATTGACCCACTCCAAAATAAAACCCTCTACCATGAATGCACTACGAGCTCTTTTGGTGGTTCCAATACACATGGCTTTTGATTTCCTTGTATTGATTTTTAGATTCCTATACTACACATAGTAATTAAAATCCGTTACCAGTTTTTGAAGGGCTTTTTTTGTTTTTGCAATTAGAACAGTGTCATCCACGTACATCAATACTGGTATATGCCTCCTGCCCAATTTAGCAACATCACTGGTCGAGTGGATCAATGTGGAGGAGAGGGAATGTATCTATAAATTAAAAAGTAATTGCGTCTGTGAGCTGGCCCGAGCTGTCAAGACGTACTCTTAATGACAGATTCCTGTGCATTTTGATCAACATTTGAAGCAAAGATGACAGCATATCAAGAGCCTCCAGAGATGCCCATGGGTTTTCACATTTTACACAGTCGAATGCAGTTATTAAGCCCATAAAAGCTAAATAACAAGGAACCTCATAGCCGTGTTCATAGTTTTCCGGGATTAAGTTCAAATTTAAAATGTGGTCACTGGTTCCCATGCCCTTACGGAAGCCATAATGAATGTCTGAAAGAATGGCTTTTTCTTCTGCCCATTCTATTATTTCCTTGTATAATACCCAGCCAAACCACTTAGCCATAGCATCAATAAGAGAAATTGGGTGGTAACACTGTATCTGCCAAATTTCCTTTCTTAAAGTTTGGCAGAATAATTGCCTGTTTCCATCTATACGGGGTGGCCCTACAGTAAAAAAAAGATATGAAATATCCTTGTAAAAATTGGGAGCCAGATCGAGCGTTCGCATTTAAAAATCTTGACCGGGACCAAATCCGGGCCTGTTTATTTCCTATTGGCCATCCTATTTAAAACGTTCTCTAGCTCTTCCATTGATAGTGTTAAATAGTGTTCTAGATCTCTGGGTACATACCTTTTACAGTATGCTTAGCAGAAGGATTACAGAACTCCTAGTCAGGAGAAATACATAAGGGTTTACATAGACATGAAAATGTTCAATTCAATTTACTGCTGAAATTACAGCGACTGCCAGGACAGGGAAGTGGGTTCCCAATCAAACCTGCTGCGATCACCTTCCAATAGAGTTTGGGATTGCCCATTGTTGTAGCATGTTCCATATCTAACCACCTCGTCTCAGCCATATCTACTAATGACATTTATATATGTTTGCCTGGCCCCTGCAATTTCTATGGTGCTCCAAAGGGGGTCTTTTTAAGGCTACGAGAATTGATTGTTTGGCAGACTTGCAACTGACATCATACCAGTTTGCATGCCTATTTTAGGTTATGCATCACCTGCTGCCCTCATTATATTTCACCATGCCACAAGTTTGCCATGCAAGTCTTTGGAGACATTCAGACACTCTTCAATGCTGGGCAGGGTGTCGCGTATGAGCTGAGGTACTAGCCAATCCTGGTCCCAGTGTGTCAGGATATTGCTTTGCGCGATTTACTCCCCCTTGCTTTCCGCTCCCATTTGCTGGATCTTTCCAGAACTAGTGGAGGGCCCAGTGCCAATTGTTAACACCAAAGAATCATGATCACTTTCCAGTCTGGAGACTATTTTAAAGTCTACCACCCTGCACCAACTCTTTGTGTCCACTATAAAATAGTCTATGATGTAACAAAACTTTGAATTTGTAAAAGTATCATTCCCAGGGATGTCAGACTTTAAACTGCCATTAGTGGGGGGCAGATCGAGCTCACACGTCCTCTATTATCTAAGTTAGGGTGCATTAAAACTGGTGCAGGATCTGAAGTGCAATATCCTCATTATTTACAAAAAAGACCCTCCGTTGCGTTACCCAGGGCTCAGGTCGAGGGTACACACAGGGGGACGGAGTCCACCCACTTTTTTCAGAGGGTGGACTCAGTCGCTTTGAATGTATGCATTAAACCCAATACGGGATCCAACCAAAGTCGTGAGGTTTGTAGGCTGGACACTTCACCACTGCACTGTATAACCTGGTGAAAAATAGCAAACAACTAAAAGGTAAAATGTCACCCTTCGGTACTGCAAGTCCGAGGGAAAACATGTGTATTGGTTCTTGAAATTTAAAACATGCACATCTTTTAACTTTTTCAAAAACACCATTAGAAGAAACAACCCTCTCTGGGTTTTGTGTGTGTTGTTTTTATGAAAGACAAAAACCAATCGTCCTGTGCAATTTGAGTGGTTATGCAAAGTCAATTTAATGAAATTTGCATATTTCACCTTGATATGCTATATTCTGACAATGTCACATCCCATTGCATTTGTTGATGAGTCCCCCCACTTTGATTTTTAGGACTTGAACCCTGGCGTTACCCAATTTATAAATTAAAATCCCCACCCATACAGTGCAGGATCTTTGTCAGAGATTTAACATCAGTGCGCGTGATTCTTTTTTCATACACCAATTCAGCTAGCGGCGCATTCATAACAGTTCACTCCTGTGCATTGTAAAAGTTTGACAGACTCCATTTTGAACCTTCATTCCAGATTATATCCATTATTAAGAGTGCTTGATGCAAAAAATGCATTTATTATATTTCAAGTGTTTCGAAATATAAGTGAGTAAACCACTGGAATTTCTACCCCTCCTGCTCGGAGTGGCATTGACATGAAAAGATAAGTAGCTCGTGAGTTCAGGTGGATCCGTAGACCTAGTCTCCTGAAGCAAAAGAATTTCGAATTGAGTCAGAAAAGAGGCCAAATCCGGATCTGTTAATCGGTTTTCTAATCTTGCATTCTTCCCGGGAACAATTTTTAGCGTAGGCAATTCCTTTCCCAGTGCTAGGACGCGGATGGTCGCATATGAGTCGCGCAACTAAACACGCTCCCCTTTGCCCTTGCTGAAATCAAGAGCAGCTTCATCAATTATGGGACTAATCATATAAATAATAATGGGCATTCAACTCATCCTTCTCCAAAGCCAGGCAATGTGGATGTTCTGAGAGTACAACTCGCCTCACAATGTGCCCTCATTTGGAGGGCCCCACCTCTTAAATGTACCCTTTCAGCTAAAGTAGCATCTGTTCGCCCACAGGAAGGGTCGATGATGCAAAATCTCTATGATCCACCCAAACAATTGGTGATTAGTGTAGAATGCTCCTGTCTTCCTGTAGATGGACCCTAAAGCAGCGTAGTGCTGCTGCCTTATGCAAAAAGTCACATGTTGGACCATATATTCCAGTAAAGTGTGCTGTGACTGCAGTTCACATTGCTCTGTTGCTCCCACGCGTGTTCAACGCAATATTAAATAGAAATACAAAATGTGCCCATCCTTATGCAAATAGGCAATTCCTTCAAGCAACGTGTTCCCTTGTAACTATAAGACTCCTCGTAGCTTCTTTAGGCAAACTCTCAATGGTTTACCCTCCAAAAACATTTACCTCATCCTCCTGAAGGACTCGAGAGCTTGAGGGTTAGGGCTTAAAGGGGAGGGCGAATATCTGTAGTTATTGCATTATAGGGGAATTATATTGCATCCATAACAAACATCTCAAAGAAAATATTTCCTTCAAACAATTAGTCAGTCATGGATGATCTCGCTGAATAAAATGTTGAATGACTGAATGAATGATTGCCTATGTGGCTCATACATGTCAACGAATCAGAAGTATTTGAGAGCGCGCTTGAACAAGAAAGGATGGAATCTGCATGCGATCACCAACAGTTAACCCACACTCAAAGTTTGAGGCACGCTCGGGCTTGCCCCGGGTGGGGTCCTTTAGGCGACGTGAAGGGAAACAGTTCTAAATATTATATAGCACCTTACGGCAACCATTATACTCAACAACTCGCATCCCATTTTTCAATCTTTCAACATTGTTTATTGAACACTGTATTGCTTTCATTCCATTCATTGTCAATGGTTTAGAGAGGTTCCATTAAGTGTAAATGTCCACCATTAAACCCCATATCGTTTTGAGGACTATGCCCTCCTTCAGGTGGGCTGTTGAAATTCTGGACAACCCACCGGAGCAAGGCCACAACACTGAAACTTTGCAAGAGGTAATGCTGAAAAGATATACTTAATGGAACTGGTTCAAAGCCATTCGGTGAAATCAATACATGAAAGCAAGACCATGTTCTGATGATTGGCAGCATGGCCGTCTTTCACTTTATTTGTTACAACACGCGGGTTTACCTCAAGGACAGAATGTGTATCCTGAGACGGTAACATGCGGCCACAGCTGGCATATCAGCAGCGTGTATCAAATTCTTAGGGCCACCTGACACACGCATACCATAAAAGTGCAGTGTCTATCATGTGCTCAACGCAGACGGGCAGAGGTAGACTGAAAACCATGCACAGTGGGTATCATGTGCTCAATGCGGACAGACAGTGGCGTCGCCAGGAATCAAATTTAGGAGGGGCACAGAAGGGGCCAAAGACAAAAGTAGGGGGGCACAGACAAAAGTAAGGGGAGAACATGGTCACTGCTTGTCTTAGGTAGGGGGGGCACATGGGGGGCACAGGGTTTCACAGGGGGGCCATGCCCCCCCCGGCTACCCCTAAGTGACGCCACTGCGGACAGACACAAGAAGGGTGTAAACAAGGATTCATATCACCAACTGCTTCTCTGCTATCCATCACTGGATGGCGCCCTGATCATGATTGCCCAACTCCTTCTCCCAATCTCTAACTCCACATCCCTTCTCCTCTGCTCACTCACCCCATCACTCAGAAGGGTGGGGGTAGTTCCCTTGAACAGTGACCTTAAACTTTAAACATTGATCACCTAACAGAGTTGGCTGCCAGACGTAAGGTCCGCTCGCCCACCTCTATGCACTGCCTTCTTGGGTGGTGGCAAGTTGTTCACATTCACTGCCGATCCAGCCATGGGCACTCCCTCCCCACCTTCATCCAACACGCCCACACCCCATGCCAGCTCACAGTTTCACCCCTTCACCTTCCCGGCTCCCTTTCACTGGCACTCTCTACTCTCTATCCCTGGAAATTAAGACTAACCATAGAGTGATTGGCTTTAAGAACGCCCTAAAGATCTGCCTTCTCCCACTAGGTGGAGAACTAGGAATGCATGGGGCTATCACCCCCCAAGTCCTGCAATGATCCATTTGCACTAATTTACACACCCGCATATGCAACCAATGCCCGCCCGCCGGCGCGGTTCCCAGATACATGTAACAGCCACTGCCACCTGCTGGTCTTATGTGAAGCCCCGAGCAATTGGACTGCTCCTGCATCTAAAATGGCCACTAGAGCAATATTTCTTGTCAAAACGCATTCTATTTCAATAAATACATAGAAAACACATTCAAAATGTGCTCCGGGTAGGCAGACACAAAGAGGCTGTACACAATATACTCTTTGTATCACGTCCACACTGGAGGCAGACAAGCAAGCAGTTTGTTAAGTGCACACTATTTCTATCATGTGCGAAACGTAGCCAAACACACACACACACAAGCAGACTGTTAACAATGCAATATCCATCTTATGCGATGAGTGCACTCTGGCGTGCACACTAGCAAAACTGCACTCTTCATTGCTTTATCATAGATGCTCGTTAAGAAATGTCATGACACAGTAAGGAAGAGCTAGGCTGGCTGCACCAAAATTCCAGTCTGGCCACTTGATAACACTTATCATGCTTGCTTTATCATAGATTGCCAGTACAAAATGTCTTGACAAAGTAATAAATGGCTAGACTGGCTGTGCCAAAATGCCAATGCACCCACGCAAAAGCACTCAACAAGTTGTCTTTGCTCATAAATGCCAGTAAAACATGCCATGCCATTTTAGAGCATTGTTGACATTTCTTTAATGTTCCCTGAGCCTCCCAGCACCTCGTAACACACATAATAATCCGGTCCCAGGTATATTTGGTATATCATCAGTCGGCAAGGAAGAGCAGCAGCACAAACAGAGAAAAAACTATGCGTTGCACGGATTAGGTGCAAATGAAAGAGGACTGGTGCTATATAGTATAGTGTATGTTTAGTCCTGCGTTGCTGTTGTTGGCAGGAAAGGCACTAGTAGAGTCCCGCTCAATATCACTGACCACACAAAACACTCCTCCATCTTGGAGTAGTTTTAACTGCCAAGGAAGGTTTAACACATATCCTAATGTAGCTGTAACCAGTCTTACAATTCCTCTGTGCAACAGACAGTATTTAATATATATATCCTGAGCCAGATCGCAAAGTATGACCTCAAATCCTAGAGAACATGTGCACTGTTGCGCCTGTCAGGTTAGCAATGGCCTATATGCCACTGGGGTAATGCCCAATGGCCGGCCCATATGGCAAGGGTGGTTCCCGTTTATAGGACCATTTGGGGCACTTTTCTGCAACAATGTGGGCCACTATGATGATTTTGTATACTATGCAGTTTGTAGTTTTGACCAAGGTTATCAACACAATATTATTATAACTGTTTTTTTTTATAACTTGCTTCCAAGACAAACACGTTGGCCCTGAGCTATCCTCCCGGCCCAACATCCATGAAAAGGCACTATTTGCTATAAATGTTACAGAAAATTCCACTAAAGTTCCGACTGAAATAGTTTGCAGCAGAGGGAAATGAAAAGGCACTCACGATTGTGAGCCGCTTTTGTACTAGTGCCTGGTCTATCGTCTGCGGCAGTCCAGCCCTGGCTCCTGCGTGTGCAGGAGTGAAGCATGAGGTGTCACTGTGCCGGATGTCCTGGCAGCAGAATCTATCACCACAACATCACCAATATATTTCAGAGCAAGCAGAGCCTTATGGCCAGATTCTTCAAATGCGTCACACCAGTCTGGCCTCCCCGTCGCTTACCTGTACTGGGTTTCACTAGAAGGCTTGGAACCAGGGTCGGACTGGGGCATAACATTGTCCCGGGCACCAATGAAAAGTGGCCCACAGTTGCAAATGCCAATTCAATCCGTTTGTGAAAGACTGTTTGAATAGTTTCCAAAGGGGAGTTTTTTGATGAAATGTGGTGCAAATTGTGTAATTCAAAGATTCAGCAACAAAGGTCAAAATTACTGACCGCTTAGTGAAGTAACTCGTCAAACTGGCCCACACCGCCAAAAGGGTGGCCCAGTTTGACAATAAAAAAAAGTGGCCCACACTAGCATTTTGCATTTTTGGTTCGGGCGTTGCGCAGTTGCCCTATATGCCAGTCTGGGCCTGCTTGCAACTAAATGTCCATTGCAGGGCGGCTCTCTGAAACGGCCAGTCAGCTGCTGCGTCAGTGCCCTGAGAGATTTGACAAGTCATCCAAATGTGGCATGATGGCATCTGGTCCAGCGTCCGCACTGAACGTAGGGGATGCCATGTTGAACTCTGGGTGCCCTCACACTGACTTCCTCCCATGCCAGCACTGCTCATTATCTCACGGCCTACAGAAAGAAAATGTATACCAGGTTCCATGGCACGGAGCGAGCTGGCCTGGTCACTCAATGCCCTCCACAATGAGTCGTGCCTTGTACCCTTGCACCTGGCCTTGCCCTACCTACTGCGCTCCATGTGGCCCTGGAAGAAGCGCGTAGCTGCATGGCACTGCCTGCTCAGGCCTGCCAGTGCTGCCAGGCACTCTGACACCATCAGGACTTGCACTGATACCTCAGCTCCACAAGCTGAGACATGCCCTGCCGTCCTTGCCAGTGGCCACCTTGTGCTGCTGACCCGATTTTCTGCAAGACTTTTGAAGTGACTTTGAGGACCCCTGCCCTTGGCCGCTCTATGTTCGTCGGTCTCCTGCCCGATTTACCTAATGTTCTTCTGCCATCCAAGACCGTCTGTGCTGTGAAGATCTACACAGTGGCATACCAATATGGGCCTAGCGGGCCCATCCTTGCCGGGAGAGGGAGGGCATGGGTCCAATCAACTGCCCATGCAAGAGAACCCGAGGGTAGAGAGCGACAGGTAAGGCGGCGGGCGGCCGGGAGCACCTACGAGGGATGGTTGCCTGCAAACATCATGCTTGTTTTCTCCATGTTTTCTCCATGTTACATCAGCAGGTTTTTCTGGGCGCAGACCCCTTTTAGTCCTTGGAGCGGCCTGTGCATAGCATTTTACTCCAAGTAAGAGAACAGCACCAGCTGAAAAAAGGATCGCACCGATGTGCTTAATTAATCTAAGAATTCTACTGAGCAGAAGTGAATCCCCCCTCTTCCGCCTTTATTCACTAGGATGTCCCTCCCATCCAAAGTACACTTGCTACCTCGAGTCATCCTACCGGCCTCTCTTCATTCGTGTGACCTTGAACAATTCCTATTGCAACTTGACAGTCACGTGATACAGAAGTGCCCCACAAGTGATACCATTGGCAGCTGTGGCTCCTTAATAATTGGCATGACAACAGGAGCTGCAAACCTTCCTTTAAAAGCGAATCTTTTGCCAAGTATATCCAGAACAGACATACTCTGTATTAGCGTTTTCATTGGGCCACATTCCGTCACACGACTCAGACAGGGCCGGGGCTGCCATGCACACACGAGCAGGCAGGGTTCGACATTGCTGGGAGCTGCAAGCTATTTAGCTCCTACTTCTAGCCTACGTGAGCCTCGTTAGCTTGAAACCAACTGCTTCTAGGAGCTACTTTTGGCTCCTCAGGCTTGCTGGTGCCTTACAAGCATGCATATGTGCCATTCACTTTGAGCATTTGATAATGTTATAAAAGAAGAATTGGGACACCTCTAAATCACATTTAAACTCAATGGAGCACACATAGTGGGCAAAAGGTTAAAGTAGCGTACCCTGGTAGCTCGTGGTTCCCGTGCAGTAGCTCCCCTGCCTCCATGACGATTCCCCCCTGGTTTTAGCTCCTGCTCATTAAATCTTCATTTGGAATCCTTCAGGGCTCTGGAATCTTGTGTTCCAGATGTTTTGGACTACAAATCTCATCGGCCCTAGCCTGCACAGTCAATATTGGAGGAACATGGAAGTTGTAGTCCAAAAAATCTGAAGAGCCACAGGTTGCAGACCCCTGCACTATGTATAGGAGTTGGATTGTTTTGTTGTATGTGGATAAGGGTAAAATTCATAGGTTTTATGTGTTTACAACAACCTCTTGTTGGTCGTCATAAATGTGGTCAACTCTTCATCCATCATCGTTGACAGCCCCCCTTAATGGTGGGGTCGGTTGTGAAACCCCTACCCCTTTACCGTAACATGCATACTTATATAAATATGTACACGCATGCGCACACACACACACACACGTGTCTGTTATATGTGTAACTGAACCACTTGACGAAAAATGTTTGAACAAATTACAGCGAACAAACATAGGTTGTTGTAACCACAGCATATCAGATCCAGTATATACCGAGGTTTTCTCTATGGCTGAGCTGCCTAAAGCTAAGAGCATGGACAGAGGCAGTGTTTCACTGATCCCTCCCAGAAAGAGGAAATCTGTATAAAATGAAATCCTCCTGAGCCAAATACAGGGCAGCGATGGTGCAGGGGGAAATGCAGCCTTAGAAACATTTAAGGAGAATGGCACACATGTGTTTAATGGCCTCCGTACTGCTGAGAACGACTGATCTTCCGCCACACAGTCTGCTGCAGATTACGTTTTTTTAAAAATCAGAATGAAAACCCTTTAGCAATTGGAAATAACGATGCTTTGATCTTTTAGGTGTCTCTAGCAGCAGGCAAATTGACCCGACAGACCGCAAACCTATCAGGCAGGGCCAGATAAAGCAGCTTGGGGCCCACCAATTGGTTCAGGGGCCTATTGCCAGCCTTTGGTCCGGGTAAAGAGATATACATGGATTGGTTCAGAGGCCTATTCCTAGTCTTCTCTTTGTGTACAGAAATATATTGATTGTTTCAGGGGGCCCTAATCCCAGTATAGAAACATATCTATTTGTGGGTGTCTCCGTCCCGCTCTAGGGGCACATCGTTAAGTGGGTGTCTCGATCCCATTGCAAGTAGCCGAGAATGGTGTGTTTTTGTCCACCGCAAGAGGTGGTACAGAAATATTAAACAAGCACTGGCAAAGCAATCAAATTTAGCTTTGCATAAGTAGCGAGTAATATTTTTCTCTCAGCCCCATAGGGCAAAACAGGTCTACCTGCTACATTTGCAAAACCAGGCCTACTGGATTTGCCAATGCTTATGATTGGATTGGGCAGTGACGGGAATTCCAAATGCTCCCACTTCATAATATTTAGTACATTGCCAGCCTTTTGCTTTTAAATGCACCGAGCAATACCAAGCAAACAGGTTCCAGAAATCAGCCAGGTCTTGTTTGCATACCCATGATCCTCCTGTAAATCATGCTATGTGCTCCCATACAGTGGATCATAAAGCGCTGCTTGAGGAGAGATGAGAAGGTGGGCAGTTCTGATGAAATACACATGTTTATCCGACACTCAAAATGTTTCAGAAGTAGTGATATGTCATGTTTCAGAAGTACAAAAAATGTTGCGTTACTTTGAATTTTTGTCATGCGCCCTTGTATTTTGAGAAAAAGCAGACAAATGACCCTTCTTCTCCGTGTTTTGTGAAGGTTTGACTTTTAATTGAACATATTTAGTGTTTCTTATAATGCCCTTTGTGATAACACGTGTTTCGACGTTCACAGCATATTTTTCAAATCAGGGCTAATGGTGTAGGTTCAGATTTCAAATGAAGTTTTTCACAAGTCATGGGTTAAATCCCTTGTTCAGCGTCTCCAGTGCCGAAAAGTCCTCGTACGAAAAGTCAAACCTTCACAAAACACGGATAAGAAGGGTCATTTGTCTGCTTTTTCTCAAAATACAAGGGCGCATGACAAAATTTCAAAGTAACGCAAAGTTTTTTGTGCTCAAAGTCAAAGCGGAGTAGAGGAGCCAAAGGCACTCCGTTGTTACAAAATCTAATGCGACCGTGAAAAGCCAGTTTTCAGCTACCAAGAAGGGCGCTGAGGTCCCCCTGTAGGGAAACCCAACCAAAAAGGTTCCTCAAAAAGATACATGTTTCCGAAGTACTGGTATTTGCACCAAGTTGTCCTGTTAATGACTCCAATCAAGCAATCCCACTAAGTCAGTGCCTGGTGTGGGATGCCCAAGGGAAGCCCTTATTTATATATTTTTATGTCCAGTTTGTGTACTCTGAATGACAACCCTTATATAACACCCCTCTATTAGAATCCCCCTGACCCCACTGAGCCCAGAAGTAAGTTTGTTTTGCAAATTTAAAAGGTTTATTTGAGAACTAAACAATATATATATATATCACACTTTTATAATAAATTAATAATTGATATCACACTTGTGAATATGAGCAGTAATCAGCAATAGGTAATCCTACAATAGCACAGTTCTGGTGACTTATGACTAGGAACAGGGGAATAAGGTATCAGAGAATGCTTTATGGTTTCAAGGAGATGCAAAGATAAATAAAAAGCAGTACAGAAATAAACTTGATATGATTTCAGCAAAAGCAAATGTGATCACTTTTTCTTTGACAATTCACTCCCCCCCTATGCAATGTAAGGAGATGGAAGTAACACACACAATTCTCAGGAATACACACAAATGCAATACAAAGTTCCAGTTCCCCCCAGCGAGCTTAGAGGAAAACAGGTATGATTTTAAACACAGGCAAAATCCTTTAAATGTGGTATGCAATGAAGTGAAAAATTTGCTAAAATGATTTTTATTCCCTCTAGAGGTTCAGGGTGGGTGAGAGCTACTTTGTATTAGTTCAGGATCACTTTAGCAATGCAATGCTCTATGAATGACTATCAGGTTGCAAACGAATTTCAGCAAAGGAAAGCAAGACGCTGCTATTTTGACAAGTGAAGAAATTGATCCAAATCGCGGCAATTTTTCCGAGTGCGTCGAGCGCGATTACGGAAAAACTATAAAGAGTAGCAAGTCGGTTTTAGGAAAGCTTAGAATATTAACTTTAAAATGACAGTTAAAACTCACTCCTAGCACCAACGGTTCAAGAGATACGGACGATTTAGTGGAGGTAGTTTTTCAGAAATGAAATTTTAAAGTTTCAAAATGACAGATGACAGTTTTGCAGCTTTGAATCAAAAGAAGGGACACGATTTCTATGATGCAGTTCTCAATAGGTTAAAATAGTTTGAATTGGAATATTTTAAACTAAGAGATTGGGTTTTCAACAGTCCTGGATGAGTACTCACACTATAATTTTGGACAGGAATGCGACTTCGTCACGGATCGGGTCAGGATTGGCTGTGGTTCTCTCGCCACTGGGTACTGGTTCTCTGGTTTCCGGATCTCTGGTTCTGGTCTGGTCTGGTCTCTGGTTCTGCTCACAGCGATCTGGGTCAGCTCTCAGCGATCTGGGTCTGGCCTCTCTGGTCTCTGGAGATTGATGGATTTGAAGTCTGGATCTCTGGATGTGAAGTCGTCTGTCAGCGTGCTCTGCAAGGAAATGGAAATTGAATGTCCCTACCTGGCTTCCAGTGGCTCTTTTTATGTGTTTTGAAAATGGGTGCATGCCCAACCCTCTCAAGATTTGATAGGTCAAAGGATTCTTTGGTCCCTGATTTGAGAAAGGATAGTGTGTCAGAGTGATGTCAGCCATTTACGATCTATTGAAGAAACGCCCCTTTGCTTTTACCTTAGAAATCATTTTTCATAACTACACATATTTCCCAGATACACAGTTGTTTGACATTACATGTACATATTACAGATTACTTATGGTCCATGCTTGTTCAACTCTGATCTTCCTAAGAGCTTGCATTCAAAAATGACAACTTATTTTCATTTTTAGTTGATTTACCAATATCGGACGTTTACCAAAAATGGCACACATGTACACCGCCTTTCTACCCATATTCCATTAAATTTTCGTTTTTCTAGCGTGAACCCCGTGTCTGCAATCTCCATAATTCATGGGGTTTTGCCTCAGAACATCGTACGGAATTGAGTTTAGACTCAAATTGTCGGTACAATTTCCATTTTAAGGATCTCCAAATTGTACATTCCTGTCATCTGGTTACAATTAGTTATCAGTGTTTTTATAAAACATATATTTGCCTTCAATTCAATTCACTTCAGTGTTTGGGTCCGCCCCGAGAAACTTGGGAGTCAAGGATCACATGTCTCTTGTTGCTGGCAGAGCTCTGTTTACAGTCCACACCCAAATTAACATACCCCATTCAATTGCAAGAGCCTATTGTGTTGGGTTCAGCATGCTGCAGGAAGTCCCCTCCTTCTCAATCACCAGGGCCACGTGATATCCTGCCTTCTTGTGTGTAGTTCTGAGGTGAGAAGGTTTCCCAGCCTCTTGCAATGTTAATTGAATCAGCCTGTCTTCAGGGAACAGCAGGTGTTTAAAAAGTTTTAATTAACAAAAAAGGCTTTGAAGTTTCCAGCTGTCTCAGGAGGCTGATTAGCTTCTGAAGTAGCAGTTCTCCTGTCAGAGTTTAGACCGCTAGCGCCAGCTTGTGGAAAATGCCGGTACTGCACCCATTTTTGGGATCTGTCTTGAATTAATGCATTTCAAAAAGGGGATTTTGCTTGATAGTATCTAATCCTTGCTTAACATGGCATTGGTGTTTTTCCTTTGGCACCACATTTCACTCATGGCGCTTCTGACCCAGCACGCTCGCACAGATGGGTGGCAGGTCAGGCAACCATTTTGTTGTGCGCAAAACTGCGCGGTTCTCCTGGTTCTGGGATAGAATGATGGGCGGCGACAGCTCATCCCCACATCTACCCAGTCTATTGATTTAGTTTTGTTCTGGGATAGAATGATGGGTGGCAACAGCTCATCCCCACATCTACCCAGTCTAATAATTCAACATGGGTCAAAACCCTCGACAGTCCTACCTTAGAAAAGCATGTTCACTACAATATGCCGATGAGCTTCATCACAAGCTCCTTTAATAAAAATGGCGCACGTCCCACCTCCACACCACATCAGCATCTTCATAAAGCATGGGAACAATTGCACCAGGGGTTCACAAGAGGTGTTTCTAGATGGCCAATGTAACTTGAAAACCTTGCACGGTGGACCTGGTAATCCAGCAGGCATTTTGCACTGTAAACATATTTTATTTTTTAATTAGGTGGAAAAGATGAATATGTGTACTTTGTTACCCTATTTTTACTCGAATATTTGTATAAGATTTATTTTTTTACTTTTAAGATTTTCTCTGGCAAATTTGTAACGTTGAAAAGAACCATAATGAAAACCTGGCCTAATGTAGGTTCCAGGAGAGGAAATGAGGCCTACAGACAAAAGAAATAAACGCTACTGACGCGACTGGCAAGCCTAGGATTTATTGCTTGCCGGTTCAAAATCTGCTCTGGTCAGTTTTCAAACAGCAGGACATTTGCAGATAAAGCTATCAGACTTAGTGAGATCTGTTAAGTTAGAGACTGAGATTATAGCAGGGGGGAGTTTATGCTACAGCCACCTTCCTCTGCGCAGCATGCAAGACCCCAAGTCTTGATCCTGTCACAGGCAATAACTCCCCCAAGAACCAGGAGATGGTAGGAGAGGCTGAGTCGCATTTGCAGGATGGTTACTTGGGAATTCTGGTATGAGAGTGAGGAGGTACCCCCACACAGGAATAAAAAACTCCGGCATGAGGATCTGCGTGTCATGTTTCAGAATGGAGCGTGGGAACTCAGAATATATTTTCCCAACATCATAAAACGGCTCGCCAAAAAAGACATTCTCTTTACAGTTCTCATTGCTCCCACTCAATCCCTTGTGACTTTAATAAAGTCTATATTTGTCAGTACATGAGTGTGGTGCATTTTCCAGAGCTATTTATGTGGATTAATTGTACCCCTGTGTCATCTGAGTACCCCTACCTGAGAGTGAAACATTGTTGCCCAGCAGGGGACACCCACGTTTAAGAGAGATGTGGCTTCCCTTTCTTGTCAGGTCTTATAGCCTTCCCACTAGAGCAGGGGTCTGCAGGCGTTTTGGACTAAAATTCCCATGATTCCTCACCATCGTCTATACTGGCTAGCATGGGTGTTACTAGGTCTGAAAAAGATCCAGGGCTATGCTAACGTCTAGACTGTCAGGACTCTGGGCTAGCCCCCCTTTTGGTTGCAGCCATAGGCCTTCTATCAGGGGCTACAACCAAAATAGCCAGGGCTATAGCCCACCTTAGCAGCCCCAAACCCCTAGCAACGCCTCTGCTGGCTAGGGCTAATGGGAGTAGTAATCCAAAACACCTGGAGAGAAAATGATTACAGACCCCTGCACTAGGGTTAGTTGTCGTAGCATTCTCAACAGAGGGTTGCACAAAAACTGCCTTAACAGTGGAACACACATGCTCAGAATATACTCTGTTCCCAAGATCACATGGCTTTGCTGTAACCAATCCTTCCATCTCCAATCACTGATTGTTTTTCTTTTCTCCTCGTGGTACCATGGGGACGCATGCTCTTCATTGATTATAAAAACCTGTCCACCACGGCTCATTAAAGCTATTCGCATCTTTGTCAATACTTCCTTAAGAGAAGGTAAGGTACCAGATGACCTGAAGTAAACAATGGTTACACCAATCCTTAAAAGAACAGGTCTGGGTAGGGATAACCCTGTGAATTATCACCCTATCTCTAACACACCATTTTTACTAAAAATGTTGGATAAGGTTGCGTATATACAGATCTCGGAACACCTCAATAAATACCCCATTTGAATGAACACCAATCCGGCTTCAGGCAAAGCTATGGAACAGAGACCTCACTTCTTGACCTTAAGTCAAAACTTTTTGATTGGTTGGACAAAAGCTCTCTTTCTCTTTTACTCTCTCTCGAACAGTCTGCGGCCTTCGACTTGGTCGACCACCGCATATTGAAATCCAGATTATCCGAGATAGCTAATTTCTCACCTCTGGCGGTTGCATGGACAATGTCTTTCCTGGAGTACAGACATAGCAGAGTCTGTTGAGACATAGCTGAAGCGGCCTCTAGTCCAGTTCTTTTTGGAGTCCCACAGGGGGCCAGTACTTCCCCAAGTATACATAATTTATTTATAGTACCTTTCTTTGCCAAATTAGAGGCAAAGGGAATTTTATTTTCTAATTACGCGGACTACACGCTATGTGTCATCCCGCTCTCAGGGTGCCATGCACAAGATGAAGTGAACTAAACAGAGTTTTTAACATAATTAAAACCTGGATGCTTAATAACAACCTACCTCTAAATAAAAGTAAAACGGAACTAATGATTATCGAAAGCCCCATCGCTCTTAGCAAGTTGGAGAGCAAATTTCAATCATTCAGGCTTGGATCTGACCAGATTATCCCTGTACCAATACTTAAGATTCTAGAAGTGACATTAGATCAGTCACTGTCCATGACACACCATGTCACTAGCGTAATTTCGGCCGCGTCATATTACATCAAATTGCTACATCACCTCAGACCACTCATCTCACAGGCAAACTCAAAAACAATTGCCAGAGTCATCACTGGGGCAAAAATAGATAACTGTGGTAGTCTATTACTAGGCATAAAAAAAGGAGGCACCCAAAAACTACAATAATGCAGAACAGGGCTCTCATGGGGTTGACCGGAAGAGATCATGTTACAGAGGCTAGTTGTTCACTCCATTGGTTCTCGGTTGAAGCACGCTTCAAATTTAGGATTCTGACAATTATCTTTAAATGCAGACAGGGCAGTATGCCAACTTATCTGCAGAATGTCATTCCTAAAAAAATGTGTGGCAGAGAGTTGAGATCTTCTGGGCAGAATCTTTTGATGACTCCCAGGAGTAGAACCTCAAAGCCAGATGAAGGAGCCATCCACATTGCGTCCCCTAAACTCTGGAATCAACTTCCTCTCTCACTAAGACTCCAAAGCTCACTGCAGATTTTTAAGAAAGATCTGAAAGCATTCTTATTCACCTACATCTAGGATCCTGTATCTAGCAACTCTATGGAGAGAGCTCCCCTGAAGAAATGTATTTGCTGTCCCGTCACCTGTTTTGTTTCTATGTCTGCACCTTTATACCTCAGGGTCACAGTGCACTATATAAATATTGTAAAGTAAAGTAAAGGAACACAAGAACTAAATATGTATGGTGTTTGCCCAGGATAACAAGGCTGCACTGCAATGAATCTTTTCGCCTACACGTTGCTTCACTTGCCTTCCCGAGAATACAAGCACTCTGGATATACTATTTGGTCAAGATCACCGGGCGCTACTTGCTACAACTGAGAATAAACCAGCCTCCCTGACAGCATTTTACTGTAAAGGAACGTAAAGGTGGCATGAGATCGTTGAGTGAAGTCTGATTGTTCTTTAGGGGGATAATGTGGGTTAGGGATCTGACTTTTAAAGCGATAATTTAATGTGCACTGGCCATGGTCCAAAATAACGTCTGTTATGTTTAATCAACTTGAAATCTTTCCCCTGCGTTGATATCGAAATTGATTAATGTGGGTGGAATATGTATTTTGAATTGTGCTGCTACTAACTTTCCTTGCATTCCAAAAAAAGAAAGTGCAGAGAGACGTGTTGGGGGCATGCTGTGGCGTCGCTTGGGAGGTGACTTGGGGGCCGGGACCCCCCCTGTGAAACCTTGTGCCCCCCCATCTCCCCCCTACCTAAGACGAGCAGTGACCATGTTCTCCCCCTACTTTTGTCTGTGCCCCCTACTTTTGTCTTTGGCCCCCTCTGTGCCCCTCCTAAATTTGATTCCTGGCGACGCCACTGGCGGCATGGCATGCTGTGTACCATACACGTTTCATTGGCGCATCAGAGCATTTACCGATACGAGTAGGGAAGCAAGTACAACCGAGGGTGCAGCACTGCAAGCCAGGAACAGGAAAAGCCACAAAGCAGTATTAAACGTAATTATAGACAGGCTTTCACACTCAGTAACTGATAGCGCTGCACTCCAAGCAGTAACTGTCGCTTGTATTCTCTACAATGGACAGCCACAGGGATGGCCCCCAGACAGCAGAAACATGAGAGGCGGGAGGCTGCAACCTGTCAAACCCACAATGTCACGCTCCAAAGAACCGGCGGCTGCTGCCTGTAATGGGAAACATTGTTGCTCAACAGGGCGGTTCATTCCTGTCACGCGGGACGAGTGCAGGAAATGCATCCGGACTGCCCTGGGAACCTGGCGCTCAATCGGCCACACTGCTGGCACAGTATTGCAAGACTACGGGTGAAAGCATGCACACCTCACCTCATCCGTGGTCGCCCATTGCCAGTACTTATTTATTTATTTATTTATTGTATTTGTTGGCAGCGCCCAGACCCGGAGGTAGTACATCATGTGCAACAGGAGGTTAGAAACAGCGGGGTTACCATTCATCAAAGACAATCGTGTACAATCAAGTACAGCTTCAACACACAGCGAATCTAACGAAACGTGTTTATTCGGAAAACAATATGTGCAACATTGCCTTAAACCAAAAATCTCATTTTGAGGAGTGAAAAGAGGGAGCAAACACAGAAGGACAGTAGCGGGAGGTACAGATGGATGATTGAACAAGATGGGAGTGTATGAGAAAAAGAATTCAGTCAAAACGCATTGCAGCCCTTCAGCAAAACCAGTGGGATGTTCAAATCAGTGCCACTCCTGAATGCAAGTGGGATTGGGTTCCAAATACGTCACATGACCCTCCTGTACTGCTTGGTCTTGGTTGCTCGAGTGTCTTGCACATGCTGTCTTCTCCGCCCCTAAAGTGGTCAAGGGTCCTCTTCTTCCAGAGCCGTGTGCACATGATGTCCAGAGGAACACACCTATGGAATCTCTTCTAGATGCTGACGGTTCACTTTAACCTCGGCCTCTGTGCAGTACACAACTGCCGTTCACAACCTTCATGGGTTCAGACACTGGAGGAAACTTAAGTGTGTGAAGAGAGCACAGCCTGAAGCCTTCAACGATCTGATGAGGAGGTTAGGCACCTGCCTGGACCGTTGCACCTTTTTATCTGTTTCTATTTATTGTATTTCTACAATAAACATTCACCACAAGATCTCTTGGCGCTTGATGACCAGCCTTGTTTCTGATCAAGCGGCCAGGCCTCCCCTTTTTCCAATTTGCAAGACAAGTAAAGCCTTATTTCTGATCAGGCAGCCAGGGCCTCCACTTTTTCCCATTTACAAGACGAGTAAAGCCTTATTTCTGATCAGGCAGCCAGGGCCTCCACTTCCTCCTAATTGCAAGATAATTAGAGCCTTATTTCTGATCAGGCCGCCAGGGCCTCCACTTAATCCCAATTCAAAGACAATTAAAGCCTTATTTCAGATCAGGCAGCCAGGCCATTTTCTAATTGCAAGAGGATTAAATGTGTTGTTGTGCAAGACACAACTAATGGCATTCAACAGCGTTGGTGCCGGAATAGAAAAAGAATGGCCACCATGTCTGGCCAAAAGGAAGCAGATAACTTTTAGAAGATGCATTTCTGGAGCGCCGCAGCTGAACATGCTAAGGAAATCAAATGTTGTTCATGAGAACATTTGGAGCAGAGTGTTAAAAGGATCAGAGAATAATGAGAACATCCTCGATGTGCTTGATGGTCAGAATCAGCGCCGGGCTCAGTTTGACATAGGATTGAAACACCTTATGCCCGTCACTATACGGGCCGGCGCGTTTATTTTATTTATTTATTGCATTTGATTACATGACCAAACCCTTAGGTATCACGGCGCATATTAGATTGTCTGTCACAAATGAGCCCAACAGGAGGTGATGTCAAGGAGCTTGGAAGGTGGACATTATCACACCATAGCCCCCCCCCCTCCAAGCCCCGTACCCAGCAGGAGGCTGCCATCCTCCTCCTGAAGCCCCGGCCTCCTATAGCCACACCCCTCCTAGCATAGTCCCCGCCACCAGCCCATCCCCGGCTCACGTCCTCAGGCAGACACTTACCTCCCACCGGCCTCCCACGATGCCCTCGCTTCTGGCCTGCTTCTTTCCCACCTTAGTAACGGCCATTGTGGAAAGGGAGATGCCATTAGGAGGGGTTCCATTCTCCCTTCACCTAGGTGGCCATTGTACAGTGTATTTCTTTTTTTTACTTTTGGAAAAGCCACCGCACCATTTCACACCCTTAAAAAAGTATATTCGCACTCCAGCCATCATGCCAGGGTTCTAATAGCAGAAACCCCCTTGTCGCACCTTGAAACACGGGTGTATAGTCACGTTATAAATCCCACATCAGATCATACCACCTGCTCATGATGCCGGGCCCTGGGAAGGCCCCTTCTTCACTTGCTCCTGTAGTTTGGGCCCCAGGCCATTAACAGGCAGTAATGCTCCCCGTGGCGGGGATTATTGCACAATTGCTGCTCTTGCGTAATCCTAACGGGAGTGATTTGCCACAATCTAATCTGAAGGCGTTGAGCACAGAAACGGCTGTCACGAGGTAACAAAAAAACCAAAAACAGGACGAGGCCTCCACATTGTTTCCGATTCTTCATTGAAAGCTTGGAGTAAGAAAGCACATCCCAGGTCGTAACATCATGGAAGAGAAAACAGCGTAATCCCAAAGCCACTGGCCAATAATTATAATTGGTTATTTATAACTGGTTTACTACCCAGCGGTTTCTAAGCCCCGACCCGGGGAATCGAACCTGCGCTGCTCTGAGTCGTCCCGCTTCCAAGGCGAGCACGTTGCCACTGAGCTACCCTAATGCGTGAATAGTGAACGGCTTCTCTTCTGGATCCTGATTGAATGCGCACTGCAATAAAGCTCTGAATCTTGGTCTGGCTCAATTATTGCAATGCACAAATGGTGGGGGCGCCATTCTACCCAAAAGTGCACCTCCTACAAACTCTAAACACTGTAGGTGGGTATTCTTGAGATGGGGCGTGTTCCATCCTCTATGGCTGTTGTTAATTCAGGAGCTGACTCTGAGCCTAATCAATAATCTTCATGGTTATTGATTAAATGCCATTAGAGCAAATACCTGTCTTACTTACAAATCCTAGCCCCTTCTAGGCCACTGACATATGCTGCCAGGAACACTTTGATAGCCCCTCACTGCCAATGCTCTGCCTCAATTGCCGCTCAACGAGCGTTGCTTGTATCTTTCTCTGGCCTTGCTACATCTTCCATGCACTGCTCCTGATCAAGGATACTTTTCACACCCAGGGGTTTTATGCCATCTGCCCATCAGCGTACTATGGTGGTGCCCATAGGCGACTAGTGTCTCTGCAGTTCAGCTGGAAGGTACAAATCCAATCAATGGTACAAAGAAATGCCTGGTAGTTGATTTTTCTGGCATTACTCGGGCCTCAAATTTCAATCATTGACAAAATGTGAATTCCAAAGCTGGGGGCATTCACCCGGGTGCGGTTAAAGGGCAATCCAGAGGAATACGATTGGGGTGTGAAGGATTTGCCGAAGCGCCAAATCAGTAGGCTCCTCTCCCTGAATGTGGCTAGCTTGCACGCGGCAACATTGATGTATACCTTGGCCACCAGCACAAGACAACAACAGGGTACTGGCAACACTGACTATGTACCTCCTGCGCCCCTTAAGCACACACCTAGGTAGTTGCTAAATTAATCAGACGCATACGTAGAGGAAAACCAGGCGGCTAGGGACCTTGGGCTCAGCTTGCCCAGCTCTACTTTACACAAACTACTTACAATTTGATAACTTTATCATTTCATACTGGGTTTTTCCAGTTACTAAGATCTCTAATTATCAGTATCACAAATATTATTGAATCATATAGCTCAATGTATCGCCCTCGGGAGGATGAAGGGCTGGGTTAGCACGCCCCGGGTATCAAACCCATTTCCCACGGCATCATACTGTTCGCAAGGTGAGCATGTTGCGATTGAGCCGTCACCCTGGTTATATTACCTCATACTAGTAGCACACAAAGGATGCCTACCTGCTGCAACTTCTCCTCTCCCAACATGCCCCCAACTCACCTCCTAGCTAGCCACACTACCCCCACCATCCCCACCCTGACCCTCCCTGCCTTCTAGCTAGCCACACTACCCCCACCATCCATTTCCTGACCCGCCCTGCCTCCTAGCTAGCCACACTACTCCCACCATCCCCACCCTGACCCTCCCTGCCTCCTAGCTAGCCACACTACTCCCACCATCCCTTTCCTGACCCGCCCGGCCTCCTAGCTAGCCACACTACCCCCACCATCCCCACCCTGACCCTCCCTGCCTTCTAGCTAGCCACACTACCCCCACCATCCGTTTCCTGACCCGCCCTGCCTCCTAGCTAGCCACACTACTCCCACCATCCCCACCCTGACCCTCCCTGCCTTCTAGCTAGCCACACTACCTCCACCATCCGTTTCCTGACCCACCCTGCCTTCTAGCTAGCCACACTACCCCCACCATCCATTTCCTGACCCACCCTGCCTTCTAGCTAGCCACACTACTCCCACCATCCCTTTCCTGACCCGCCCTGCCTCCTAGCTAGCCACACTACTCCCACCATCCCTTTCCTGACCCGCCCTGCCTCCTAGCTAGCCACACTACCTCCACCATCCCTTTCCTGACCCGCCCTGCCTCCTAGCTAGCCACAGTACTCCCACCATCCCCTCCCTGACCCGCCCTGCCTCCTAGCTAGCCACACTGCCCCACCATCCCTTTCCTGACCTGCCCTGCCTCCTAGCTAGCCACACTACCCCCACCATCCCTTTCCTGACCCACCCTACCTCCTAGCTAGCCACACTACTCCCACCGTCCCCTCCCTGACCCGTCCTGTCTCCTAGCTAGCCACACTGCCCCCACCATCCCTTTCCTGACCCACCCTACCTCCTAGCTAGCCACACTACTCCCACCATCCCCGCCCTGCCCGCCCTGCCTCCTAGCTAGCCACACTGCCCCCACCATCCCTTTCCTGACCCATCCTGCCTCCTAGCTAGCCACACTACTCCCACCATCCCCTCCCTGGCCCGCCCTGCCTCCTATCTAGCCACACTACCCCCACCATCACTTTCCTGACCCGCCCTCTCTCCTAGCTAGCCACACTGCCCCACCATCCCTTTCCTGACCCGCCCTGCCTCCTGGCTAGCCACACTACCCCCACCATCCCTTTCCTGACCCGCCCTCTCTCCAAGTTAGCCACACTACTCCCACCATCCCTTTCCTGACCCGCCCTGCCTGCTAGCTCCTTTCAGACTCCCTGTGGACCCTCTTGCACCCTCCATCATTCATGACTGTCTATCTGCCACCAAGTCCTGGTGCGCCTCCAATGATCTCTGCCTCAACGCTTGTAAAACTGAGATCCTCCCCATTGGGATCCCTGCTCCCTCCTTCTTCCCCCTCTCTCTAGCCTTCCTCCTGGGCTCTTCCCCTGCGCCTTCAACTGAAGCCAGAAACCTTGAAGTCATCTTTGACTCCTCTCTATCCTTCCTCCCTCACTCGCAGGACATTGCCAAGAAGTCCAACTATCAGCTCTTCCTTCTCACTTTCCCTCAGAGGCTCAATGGGCCTCATTACGAGTATGGCGGTAGGGGGTTAACGGCACCGGTAAGGATGCCGGTGCCATTAACCCCCTACTGCTGCATTCCAAGGTCCCTTAGCGGGTCCCACTAGGGCCGGCTGGTTTTACCGGCTGGCCTTAGCGGGACCCGTTAAGGGACCAGGGAGCTAATAACGGGCCCGCTATTTGCGGGCCCGTTATTAGCTCCTTCCCCATTCCCATTGAGCCCTATGGGGGCTCGAATGGGAATGGGGAATGATTTTCAGAATGGGGACTTACGGGTCCTCCAAGGTCGGAATGACCTGGTAAGTCCCCATTCCGACTACACGGACCTGGACACGAGTTTGGAAGCAGCCATGGTGCTATTAGCACCATGGCTGCCTCCAAACTCGTAATGAGGCCCAATGTGACTCAAGCCATGGTTCTCTCTAGACTGGACTACTGTAACAGCCTCCTCCTGAATATTCCTTCTTCCACTCTGCGACACCTCCAGCTTATCTAGAATAGGGCAGCAAGACTTATCCTTGTCCTTAAGCCCTGGCACCGCATCTCTCCTGCACTAGAAAGTCTTCACTGGCTCCCGGTTGGTGCACGGATTAATTTGAAATCCCTCTGCATCATCCACAAGCCTATCTGGGCCCGGGGACAACAGTATCTTCAACTTTATCTCAGTAAATACTCTCCCTCTAAACCACTTCACTAAACACTAGGGAATTATTTAACATCCTTACAATCCTAAGAGAACTGGAAACTCCCATCCCAGAGACAGTTGACTGTCTCAAGGACAAGCCTTGGCGCACAAGTATACAGAATGCCCTACAAAATAAAATCTCCTTACTCCAGAGCAAAATTGCTGATAAAAAAGCTACCCTACCTAGTATAGATAAACCCAGCATTGCTACAGTAGCCACCAATAAACCTCCTAACCAGTTTACATTTTCCCAAGTCCCAATCTATGAGGTTGAAAAAGTCATTATTTCGCTCAAACCATCCAATTGCCAAGGAGACAGTTGTCTGGCACAGATCTTCAAAGACGCGGCCAGAGACCTCTATCCTTTCATAACTACACTTATCAATGCCTCATTTACTTCTGGCACTGTCCCCTGCAGCTTAAATGAATTTTGGGTCCTACCCCTCCTGAAAAAACAGACCTTAGACCCCTCTATCTCGACAAATCACCATTGTGCCTTTTCTACTTAAGGTCTTCGATAAAGTGTCCTATACTCAAATTCAGGATAACCTAGAGTCAAATCACCTCCTCGGAGTCTGACAATTGAGCTTCAGACCCCAGCACGGCACCAAGACAGCATTAATAGACCTAAAAACACAGATCGACCAACTGAAACACAAGGGAAAAACATCCCTGCTGCTACTCCTTGACCTCTCGGCTGTGTTTGACTTGGTGGACCACCAAGTCCTCTTCAACCATTTGTGCTCAGCAATGCACTTCTCTCACAGTGCCATTACCTGGATTAAATCCTTCCTCAATAATAGGACCATGCAAGTCTTCTCACCACAAGGCTTGTGTGTTTCCCCCACTGTACAATATATTCACAAAGCCACTGTTCGATGACCTAGATCATCTGGGTGTCACCAACACTAATTATGCAGATGACACCCAAATCCTCATACCCCTATCGGGCGAGTATGAAAGGATCCTGACTTTGGTGAATAAACTATACCTCATCATTGAGGCATGGATGGCATCACCCGGACTATGACTGAGTTGCTAGTACTTGGCTCCATGTCCACCCTCAACAAACTAGGCCAGAACTATACCACCATCAACATTGATGGCAATTCCATCAATGTGGCAAAAGTAGTTAAAACCTTAGGTTTTTACCTAGACTCCGCCCTCACACTCAATAAACAAGTCAGCTCACTGGCATCTGCCACAGCCTACACATGTAAGCTGATCAGAGCATGTAGACCATTCTTATCGAAGGAAAGTTGCACCACCCTAGCAAGAGTACTTATTTTATCCAGGTTGGATTATTGTAATGCTCTTTACTTAGGGGCCAATAAACACCTCATCAGCAAAGTCCAAACCCTGCAAAACAGTGCCTTAAGAGCTGCTCTTGGTACACCCAAGAGAGAACACATTTCACATCTGAGGAGACAGACCAAATGGCTCCACACCAAAGATATAATCATGCTCAAAACCTTATTCCTCACGCATAAAAGCCTCAACCATGCAGCCCCTACATACCTCGCTGAGAGAATTAACAAACATTCTTCTACCCGCCTTACTAGGACCATTAATTCAGCACGTCTAGGGGTACCCAGATTCAAGCTAAAAAGGTCAGGGGGAACTAGTTTCCCGGTCATGGCAGCCCAGGCCTGGAACGCCTTACCCTCTCATTTGAGAGTAGACCAACCCTTCTATATATTCAGTTGCAACATTATAAGCTGGCTCATCTCTAACGACATCGATGGCCAGCACTAGCCATTTATAGATCAGACAGGAATCTAGATTGCTCTGCACTGATCCCTAGGCTACATATGAAGCTTCTCCTTCATTTTGCACATCTGTATATATATTTTTGCTTAAGTGTTTACTGTGTCTTCATCTGTATTTTTCACTTTTTGACACTACTGCTATCACCCCCATTCTATGCAATGTTGTAATCTCAAGTGGAATTAATTATGTATTCTTTGCTCTGCCGCCACCTCTTCCTTCTTTGTAAATGTTGTAACCAAGTTGAAAGTATTCCTGTAACTTACCATGTAAAGGCGCCCAGATACCCCCGGGTCGGGAGTGCCATATAAATAATAATCACACAAACAAGCAAACTTCACTCCTATGACACCAACTCTTTGTGTGTAAGGCGTTTTGCTAAACAGAGGTCGGGGTGGCTCACTTTCTTCTGTGGGCTCCCTCCTTTGGAATAGCGTCCCCCAGTGCGCCTTGAGCAGGATCTCCTCAAATTCTGGAAGCTCCTTAAGACTTTCCTTTTTTCCTCCTCCTTCCCTCCTTCTCTACTCTGCTAATCCCACAGTTGCTGAATTCGTATCCTGGCCCTGATGCATCCTCGGGGCCTTGACCTCCCACACCAATTCTTCCAAGCTCCTGTCTATCCACAGCACTTTGCATCTGCATACCCTCTGCTCTGGAGGCTCGCACGTACACCTCCCGTGGCCCAGGCCTTGTAGCACTGATCATTCCTAGCACTTCGTCTATGGCTTCACCCGTGACCTCAGCACTTACTCCCTCTTCCCTCTCCCTTCTACACTTGCACGTTCTGAATACTCACAAGGCATAGTAGGTTCGTCCCTCTTCCCCCTCTGCTCATAAATATTGTGTTGTAATGTACCTCCAACCCTGGCTCCTTCCCTGCCCTGTGGGCACTTTGAAACAGTATTCTCTTATTGTATAAGCGCTTAACTAACAAACAATAAATAAATAAATAGCTGGCCACACTACCCCCACCATCCCTTTGCTCACCCGCCCTGCCTCCTAGCTAGCCACACTACCCCCACCATCCCCTCTCTGACCCGCCCTGCATCCTAGGTAGCCACACTACCCCACCATCCCCTCCCTGACCCGCCCTGCCTCCTAGCTAGCCAACTTACACCCACCATACCCTCCCTGACTAGCCCTGCCTCCTAGGTACCCACACTACCGCCACCATCCCCTCCCTGACCCGCCCTGCCTCCTAGCTAGCCATACTACCCCCACCATCCCCTCTCTGACCCGCCCTGGCTCCTAGCTAGCCACACTACCGCCACCATCCCCACCCTGACCCGCCCTGCCTCCTAGCTAGCCACACTACCCCCACCATCCCATCCATGACCCGTCCTGCATCCTAGCTAGCCCAACTACCCACACCATCCTCTCCCTGACCCGCCCTGCCTCCTAGCTAGCCACACTACCCCCACCATCCCCACCTTGACCCGCCCTGCCTCCTAGCTAGCCACACTACCTCCACCATCCTCTCCCTGACCCGCCCTGCCCCTAGCTAGCCACACTACCCTCACCATCCCCTCCTTGACCCGCCCTGAAATATTTCCAGCCCACTCATTTCATTTGGCCCTTGAACGCACCAATCCAGATGGGTTAGTTGGGTGACTATTGATCATGTGGGCCCAAGTGGGTGCTTGGCTGGGCAACTCTATGCCAGCTTCCGTTGCCATTGCTCTTGCAGGATTATTTTTTGTGGCAGAGCTCCTCTACATCGCCTCAGCCTCTTGACAGAGGGAGAAAATGCAGAGGGGCTCACAGTGAATCACATGCAGTGGCGTCGCTATGGGGTGTCTGGGGGGCCAGACCCCTCCTCTGAAATCCTGTGCCCCCTTTGTGCCCCCCCGCCTCAGCTGGGCTACTTTCTCTGCACTGTCTGCAGTGCTGTGTCTGCCAGCACAGCACACAGGGCCACAATCAATGCTGCCACGCAACAATGCAGAGCTGTTAAATCACCATGCAGCCAAGAGCAGCCCCTCCAATCCAAATGTAGCGCACAAACCGCTAATGATGGGTCATTAGTGACTTAATGGTTTAGTGCCTACATTCTGATGAGAGGGGAGGTGCACAAAAGGGGTGTGTTAGTTGATGTGCACAATAGATTATCTGCAGGAGTGCTTCTGACATTACACATTGTACTTGTATAGGCGCCCCCCTTAATTTTGTCTGTGGCCCCTTCTGTGCCCCACCTAAATTTGATTCCTGGCGACGCCACTGATCACAGGTGCGGATAAAGGAGAGCCATTACTGTCACAGAGCTGAGCGTCGGGCGGAAAACATGAGACTTTTAGAACATGGTGCGGGGGGAGGCAGGGAGCCAGACTTTGGTTCTGGGTGCATAATGGTACATTGGACAATGAAAACAAAATCAGCCACTACTTATTATGTGGAGGGTTTTGTGGCAACTTGAAATTAATAAAATGCTGAATGTAGGTTCAAAATTGAGAACAAAAAATAAATAAAGAGACCCTGTGGCGAGAGTCCAGCAACTAAGCTCGGAAAGAAGCACACCAGCCTGCAAAAAGCACATCTTAATATTGTTTTTAGGAAAAAGATGCTCCCCCAATCCACAGTCTGGCAAATGTGGGTCCTTTGAAACTCCTGGGAGGTTCAACTTTGCAAATGAAAGTAAAGACATTTTTTTGTTAATCCACATTTTACAGGAACTTTCAACACTGCTTGGCGGGTGAACACACGCTGTACAAAACGTAATCACACCAATCAGAACGCTGTGATACGGCGGACCAATGGCTTCCACTTCCTGTTACGTTATGCGCTCGTGCATAGTGGGGTATCTTTGCAATGAATGGAACTAAGGCTGGGGGAGAGGTAGGAAGGAGAAAATAACACAGAAGTGGAAAATCCAGGTTTTCTGGAGGCGAGACGGCTGAAATCTGACCTAATGGCGAATGGGAAGCGAGCACCGAGAAAGCAGGGCGGCCCATCTTTCTACAATCCCTACTAAAATAGCTCCAGAAGGAAAGGGTCGTCCTCTGACATGAGAGCAATCTGCACTTCACAAGTTCTGGTCCTACGGAAGAGCCAGGGTCGGATTGGCCCCTCGGCCTCTTAACCTGTGACCGGGCCAAATCGTCCCTGAGGGGTGGGGGCCGATTTCTGCCTGGGCCGGTTTGGAAAAAAAATTTGAAAAAAATAAAATGTAGAGCAAAAAAATTATTATAATAATTTTTTTAAAGAAACACCTGCAACAGCCTAATTCATCAAAGCAAGGTAACACGTGTTACCTTGCTTTGATGATTGATTTGCCTGCATGATGTGTGCATCATACATTTTGGTGCATGCACCATTCACATGCTGCTGCAGCATGCAAAGATGAGGGGCTGGGACCGCCACCGGGCCGGCGGCTGTCACCATGCTGCCACTCCAGAGGGCACGGTGCCCCCTCGCATGGCTGTGCTGTTGTATTAATGATAAATATGTATTAGTGATATTAGTGATAAATGACCAATTTTAGAGTAGAATAAGCATCCATTTCGGACTATGAATTTTCCCTTTCACAAGTTGCAGTAATAGCATGTTTTTTTCTGCTGTTGTCTCTGTTACGATCATCACAAGACATTCCCTTTCGGTGTCCGCGATCACTTGACAAAATCCTTGTGCCTAAAAGCTCCTGTACATTGTAGAAATATTTGACCATAGCACATCAAGTGGCCATTGACTTCATTGTGCCACAATGAATGCTTTGTTGTAATGTGTCTATCTTTCCCATCTCCCTGGCATGCTGTTCAGGATGTTTGTTTACATGTATAAGGTAACGAGTGCTCAGAGTATGGGATGTCCTGTGAGTGTGCTGCTTTCCCTATTTTGCCAACCTCTGAAGCCTGAAAGTAGATGCATGCAGGCTTGACATGCGGCCAACTTTGCACCAGACCTGCAGATGAACTTAACTGGTCTGCTGTTAAATCTCAGTTACCAGTTTAATGGTATCCACTACAGAATAATTGCTCATTTGACTATAGACGATAAGCTCAATGGATTCAGCGCTTGCTGCTGCGATGTGTGTGTGATCTGCAGGTTCGAATCCCAGCAGGCCATCTCAGCCTTTCATCATCCTTAGTTCAATAATTGAGTACCAACACAGATTGGGTGATATTGTATGCATATTTGTTCTATAAAAAAAAAAGAGCTTAAGCGTAAGTGCTATACAATAACATATCATTTGGCCCTGGGCGTCTGCTTGTATTCACATTAATTTGACAATATGGATCTATACACACAGATATTAATGATACATATGGTGATCCATTCTTGTTTGAAATGTATATCACATTAGTGAAATAATAACCATATTTTTCATAGTGTACTTAGGAACAATGCTATTTGATGCCACTTCCTGTTTTGTCAAGGGATGAAACGTTGTGTTTCATCGCTTCCAGGGATGTCACTTTAAATGATATGATAGGTTATTTATAACACGCTTAATACTCAGAGGTTTCTAAGCGCGGACCAGGGGATCGAAACTGTGTTGCTTTGTGTCTTCTTGCTTCCAAGGTGAGCAGTTGCTGCTGAGCTATCCTCCCGGGACTTCCCTTGACCTCTGTTGACATCACTGGTCGTGAGGCGAGGGGTGGGCCACTTTTTTGAGGCGAGGGACAGCCCACTTTTTTTGGGTGTCTGGGCCTATTTCTTTTCCCAGTCTGACTCTGAGCAGAGTCCATGTAGCCTGTCATACGTGCGTGCTCCATAAATCATGTAGCAGTCAAAATGGGGCTAGAGGCGTGGGGCAGGGGGGCGTGAGCCAGGTGAAGTGCAGGGCTCTGATCAGGGCTCAAGTCGCGGGTACACACGGGGGACGGAGTCACCCCACTTTATTCAGAGGGGGACTCAGTCCCCCCCAGCTAAAAGAGAAACATTGGATGTACTCTTTGAATTCATGAATTAAAGCAGACTTTGACAGCAGGTTTGGAGCCGGACATTTCACCACTGCACTATATAACCGATAAAAAATAAACAAAAGGTGAAATATCCCATTTTGGTACTGCAAGTCCCAGGGAAAACATTTGTATTGGTTCTTGGTTTTTAAAACATGCACATCTTTCAACGTTTGTAAAACCACTATTAGAAGAAACAACCCTCTCTGGGTTTTGTGTGTGTGTTGTTTTCATGAAAGACAAATACCATTCGTCCTGTGCAATTTGAGTGGTTATGCAAAGTCAATTTAATGAAATTTGCATTTTTCACCTTGATATGCTAAACTCTGGCAATGTCACATCCCATTGCATTTGTTGATGAGTCCCCCCACTTTAATTTTTAGGACTTGACCCCTGGCTCTGATAGGCTTCACTGAGCAGCAGAGTTATTTCATGGTAGATGCATTAGCCATGCAAGAGATTTAAAGACCTCTTTAGCCTGACCTAAAATATGATACATTCAAAAGTCAAAAGAATGCATTAAAACAGAAGTTTGGGCAGACGACAAAGTACAATGCAGAGCTACATGGGAGCAGACAGGGAAAAGGGGGAGGGAGTTAGGGAGGACACAGAATGGAGAAGCTATGGAAAAATATTTTACTCGAGTAAGAAACCTCCAATTTGTGATGGACCACAGTTGTCACTCTGTAGGGCAGCCACTTTTCAGTTTACTTATATGTGACACTTGTACAGGGGAGTTTATTCTTACGAACAGCGATTTATTTCCATGTTCAGGGCCTGCTTTAAAATCCTACAATCAGTTTCAGAAGTCCATAAAACAACAGTACCATGTGTGTATGTGTTAAGCACCGTCACCCCTGCCGTCCACTGTCATTGCCACTCTCTCCACAGTACATCCTCCTGCCTCCCACTGTCCCCTCTGTCCTTCCTTCCAGGCCCGTTTCTTGGCCTGGGCGAGGCAGGCGGCTGTCAGGGCGCAATTACCCAGAGGGTGCAATTGTCACAGCCCCTTCAGCCCCTCCACGCTTGAGGGGATGAAATTCCCCATTTTGTGGGGCTGTGCGATTGCCGTGGTGAGAGTACCGGGCGCTGCCTCTTCTGACAGTCACAAGTTCCCTCGAGCACTTTCCCGACACTTGGTGTGGGGTGGGGGCATAAGCACAACAATAAGAAGACTTCAGTTCTCCCTGCAGCTAAGACCAGCCCCTCCTCTCACAATGCCGGCAGGAAACTGCTAATGATGGGCCATTAGTCACTGATTGGTTTCGTGCCAGCATTGTGATGGGACGGGTGTGGGGGGATGCGGTGAGGTATGGGGAGTGGGCATGCACTGTAGGCAGCTTTGCCTCTCTGCTGGTGTGCAAGGTAACACTTCACACTCTCTGACTCACATTCATACAAGCGTCACTATTGCAGCATAAAAAGCAGTTAAAAATGTTTAACTGTATGCCCTTGTTTCTC
Source organism: Ambystoma mexicanum (assembly GCF_040938575.1). Classification (NCBI taxonomy): domain Eukaryota; kingdom Metazoa; phylum Chordata; class Amphibia; order Caudata; family Ambystomatidae; genus Ambystoma; species Ambystoma mexicanum. Next base: position 657,340,996 of record NC_090921.1, read on the forward strand.
TTTCTTTAAGTATTTATTCATTTCTTCGTCGAATATCGGGGGGAATAACTGAAGGGTCTTGGCCTTGCAGGGACGCACCTTGGGTCCAGACACGATACAAACGGAGACCCGTTTGGGCCAACGGTTCGTCCTTGCAAGCACAGGAAATCCCCAAAATAATAGTATAATGCAGCGCTATTTCTTTCATGCTGCTTCTTTTCCAAACTATAGATATCAGTTCCACTTTAAACCACTTCCATGGCACTGGTGATGAGTTACTTCATTTTGCCGATAATAAGTTTGACCAGTGTTGCTGAGTAAATATTCTTTAAGCCACGAACCCCGTAGATTTATTTATTAATGCAATGTTTGTTGGATACCTGTATTCGACAAACATTGCATAAATAAATATACAGGTACCCGACAAACATTGCATGAATAAATAAATAATCTGGGTACAGGTATCCTTATAACAAGTCAACAGTCAGACTTTACTGTATCAAAGCATACACTTGATTCCTATTCAAAGAATTTTAAAGTGATTCTTTATTGGGCTCAGGTGTCTCCTTGTCACTGCCCTTTTGGCTTAGGTTGCCTCCAAACCCCCTTCAGCATCTTGTGTTCTTTGTTGGTATATACTGCATCCTATGCCGTATTTATGGTCTTTTGGTGTGCCCAGTCCTCATTATCTGCAGCCTTAGTGGGACTGGGGCATAAAATTGTCTTGGGCACCAATGAAAAAGTGCCCCACAGTTGCAAATGGCAATTCATTCCTTGTGTGATGGAATGATTGACTTTGGGGAGTAGTTCCTTAACGGTGTAGTTTGGGAGTGGCGCGCGGGGTGCGGTGGGAGTGGCACGCGGGATGGGGTGTGGGGCGCATTCCTAGTGTTTCGCCCTGGGCACCAAATGGACTAGAAACTGCCCTGATCTCTGATTGCCCCCCACTATCACTAATGCGTGCCCCTTTCCAGCTCGGTCCTCCATTCTTGCAGTGCCTCCTCTCTTCGGACATCCCCGCATTCTCTCTTTGGCAGTTGCGGTTCACTCTCACTTTTCCCCTATCAGCTTTTCTCGGCTGTAGGTAGCTACTGCCCTGTCACCTTTGCCCTCTATCCTCAGAAATCCTCTCACTGCCACCTTTTCCCCTCTCGTCCCGTCTCGTCCCAGCAGTTCCCGCTAGGCACCCTGCTCCCCGTTTCCCCAGAGTAGTGTCTGAGCCCCATGTTCCCCTGTCTCGCCTCGGGAGGTCTTGAGCCCACCGCTTTCCCCTCCCTACTCAATAGTTTCTGCCCCACTCCCCTCAACAGATCCCACCCCACCCCCTCCCACCTAAGCAGTCCCCACATGGCCCCCCTTGTCTCCAGTCTCTTCCCCAGTCATACCAGTTTCCAGAACTGGCCCTCGAGCTGTGGTTCTGCAGGGGCACCCCGAACCCCGTTTGCTAGAGTACTACATTACATTAATAATGTACAATACTATGCTCACCCCATCGCTATCGCACTAAGTCGGTGTTTAGAACCACGTCGCCAAGACGTTTGTTAATTTCGTGTTTTCTAACACTGAAGGGAAGGAACAATAGAGTTGTTTTTTAAAACATATATCGAAGTCGTGACATTGAAATTATTGAATGAAATAAATGCATAATGTTCATGTATGTTCTTCAAAATGAACGAAGAATTGGCCGGTGCGCTGATCGGGTTTGATTCGATTTTTAACTGCGTGTTATATTTAATACACATTTTATTTTGAACATACATTTCAATCCTTCTCATTCCAGATACAAAACCGATACAGCATCCTTTAGGACACCCCTCGAATTTCCTTCTTGGGAGATTGAAACTGATACCAACACTTTAGCCACGCCCCCAAATATTGTTTTGTGACGCGTCCGAGCCCCCCTCTCAGTTTCTTCTTCCACCTGGAGACCAGCAGGTCATACCTCCCACTTTTACATGGGCCGTCCCCACTCTATCCTTCTCATCCCCTCTGCAGCTCCCCCACACCCTTGCAGTGTCTTCTCTGTTGCTTTGCCCCCACTCGCCCTTCTCCCCCGACCGTAGCAGCTCGTGTCCTCTCTTTCCGGCAGATGCAGTTCTCCCTTGCCCCCCCCCCCCCCCATCCCCCTCCCCATTACTTTCCCCATGCCTCGCTCTGCCCCTCCAGCAGCCCGTCGAAGAGGCAGCCTCAGCAGGAGCAAGGCTCCCAGCCCGGTGGCTGCGCTGTGTCTAATTAGCATCCCGCTGCCTGGAACCAACCAATCAGCGGCGAGGGCAGGCTGACCTTGGCACCGGTTCCACTCGCGGGAAGTTAACTTGTTCCCGGGGTAACTGCCGGTCACTGCGCTGACTCCCCCGCATGCAGCACAGAGTACCCCAGCTGAAGGGCCGTGCCTCTCTCCCAGCTGCCCTCCTACAACTCAACCTCCCAAAGATGAAGCGTATGCGGGCCGCCGAGGCTGCAAGACCCCAGAACAGAGCTTCGACCACCAGCCCAGTCCTTCTGTAAAAAAAAAAAAAAATAAACGCCAGAGAGGGGACTCAGGGACAGCAGACACCACAACATACTCTAATAAGAGGCAGGAGTCCAGACGGAACCGGCCCACCAGCTCCGGGTAGAAGCTCGTGGCTTATGGCGCCGCGCCTACTCCAGAAGAGCGCCTCCTGCACCGCCCAAGCAGGCAGGCAGCAGCCCCCGCACTACGCAGCGTGCAGCCTCCGCCACGGCACACTGCAGATCAACAGTTCCCACAGCATCCCAGGCTCCTCGCGAGCTATCCCCCCACCCTACATCCGCTGCAGTTCTGGAACTGGACCATCCCTCCCCCACACCCCCTCGCCCAAGGGAACATGCTCAAGCTGGGGTACTCTTCTTTCAGTTCCAAAACAGAGCCAGTTATGCAGACTTGGAAGACAACGCGCTATTGTTTCTCCACAAATGAGGACTGCCCCTGAACTCACACGGCCGCTTTAGACAAACACCAGACCAATCACAAGCTCCCCTGGCCACTTGCTCCTGCCATCCAGAACACACGCAGACAGACACCCCCACCCGCCAGGCCTTCCCTCTCCGACACCTTAACACAGCTCGCGGGCTGGCACAGGGGTAGGCTGGCTGTTTTCATGCTCAACAAGACCCTTTTCCCCGATGCACTGGAGTTCGCGAATAATTCAAAGTTCCCGCCGTTTTGGGTGACTATTTTACCAATAGTCTAGGCTGGTGGCAAGTTTAACAGACGCGACTTTCAAAAACGCGAGTTTTCGGGGCGCTGCTGCCAGTTCTTACTTCTGTGCGCGTTTGGCAGTGCTTACACTGCTGACAGTGCTAAGCGCTACATCCCCAAAATAAAAGTGCACACATACATGACAAAAGCCGGGTTTCATGTGTACGGTGCCTTTGAGGGGGTGCGGGTGCACTCCCATATTCCTTCAGCGAGACTGCACACCCCACTACTTCCAACCGGGAGGAGCACAAGTGATGGGGCAGAACGTGACTGGCAGTGCCACCGGGCGCACGGTGCGTCAGCCTTACCTGTGGTGGGGGCGGGGGACTGCGGGCACACCCAGGGCAGCGCCCACAGGAAGAGAGTCGAGCACACTAACAGAGCCCGGGCCGCACCGCTCCACATGGTGTTCTAGTGTGTTCCTGGCGTTGGACCGTAGAGCGGCACTGCAGGGAACGTCAACGCGGCCACAGGCGGAGGTTAGATGTGACAGGGCCGCGGGTTTAAGAGCGGGGCCCAGTGAGAGGGCTTGGCAAGGGGCCCTCTTAGAATCGTCCAAGCCCAGAGCCAGCCCCCGGCCCGCCCCTACCAGCCGCTCCCCCTGCCCGCCCACGACCTCTGAAGGATTCCCCTCAGTTCCACGTGCACTCCCCCATGCCAGCCTCCAAACATTCCTCGCACTTCCCATTGGCTTGTGGTGCATGCACTGTGCCAAAAGTGCCCGCATAAGCAAGGTCTCGTGCTGTATTGCACCCTCAAAAGAAGCCCGTGCGTAAGCATAGCCGCGTAGGCAATATAAGGTGCTTTACAACACAGACACAGCTTGCCAAAGTCAATATACACGATACATAACGCGTACGTGTTCTATTTTCTCCATTAGTGCTACACCTTGTCAGTACTTCACACTCAATGTATGGAATATTCTCGTAGGCAGGGGGTACGTCACGTGAACAATGCACAGCATGGTGTGTTCTGCTGCACACCCCGTGCCATCCTCCGGGGTCACCGAGCAGCCTGTGCCCCGCCTGCTGCTTTGCACACCGGGCACTTGAGGGCAGTATGTTGTGATGGTGATACGCATTCACTGTGCTGTGGTGAACACCGACTCACACGGGGTGCCGCCTCAGAGCAGTGTGGGGACTGTCCCCCCCACCCCCGGCATCCAGACAGCGCACTGTGCTGCTGGCAGTCGATGGGCAGGTTGGGGGTGTGTCCCTGCTCCGGCCACCGGATTGGCTGCTTCCGGGATCAGGCCCTGGTCACACGATTAGCAACGAGCGAAGGCTGCTTACAGTTTCCACGGGTCACAGGAAAAGTTGCGCGGTTAAACCCGCTCCAGCCGGGGACATGCGAGCTGCAGCAGCCCGGAACAAAACACATTACATGCAAACATAGCAACCTAAAAAGGATTCAGCCTGGTCGCACTTCAGTCACGCTGAAACTAAGCACTGTCCTCCTGTACAACTTGCGTGCTAATCAACAGTTGTGAACTGAACTCAAACCAGGAGATTTGGGCAGCTTCATTACAATCCCCTGTTACATGAACCTAGTCTTGCCAGAGAGGAATAAAACACACATCTTTTTAAAAAATCAAGGAATTTTGGGCACCCATCCGTGGGGGAAGTGTGTACGGAGACTGTGCTTGCATAGTGTACTGAACTCAGACTGGCAGGGCGTGCGCGTGTGCGCGTGTGTGAGTGTGGGCATGCGCGGAAAGATGTTTCTCAGTGCTGAAAATGAATAACATACTCCTGGGAAGCAGATGAGTGGAGGACGTGGAGTGTGTGAGGGGTCTGAGTTCCCTGGTGGAGTCATGGCAGACAAGTGACAGTGTGAAACATAGGACTAAAATAACGACTTTTTGAATAGATAACTTGAAACGAGCACAAATGACATAATAAACCTGTCAGCCCACCCGCATCGTTATGCGTGGGCCGGCCGCCGTTGCGGCCGTTACGTTCAGACGTCCAGGACGTGACGTCTGGGGAAGGGGAGGGGCGGGGGGGAGTTCGGCAGTTGCCGCGCAGTTAGGAATAAAGACGGTTCCCTGTTACCCCGGCTCCCGCGTATCATTGCGCAGCGAGGCGCGAGCGCGAGGTGCGCACCTGATGTCCGCGGCCGAGTACAGGCCCGACAATGGTGACGAAGTAACACGGCCCACGTGTGCCGTAAGGAGGCCCGCAATCGCGTGGCTTGGCGCATCGGCGCACCTCCACGACAGCTGGTGGCTGTAAATCGCCGACAGCGGCGCCGGACCACACGCACAGACGCCCCCACGTTCACAGCAGGAGTACTGTGCTGGACCACACGCACAGACGCCCCCACGACCACAGCAGGGGTGCTGCTGGACTGGCAACTCTGCCCCACTGTCACGGCAGGGTCACGGGAACGGCTACCATAGAGGCCACCAAAGAGGCGCTGACACACCCCACCGATAAAGGAGCACCCGTCGGCGGCAAGCGGGTAAGATGTCGGACACGGCTAGCACGCCCGCCTCTTCCACGGGGGGTGCAAGCACTGCAGCGGCCGCGCCATGGAGTGGTGACAATCAGCCCCCTCACTCTGAAGCAGCGCAGGTGATTCACATGCCAAACCCCTTTGAAATCAGAGACACCTCGAACCTGGGGCCCCGCTGGACGATATGGCTCAGGGACTTCAAATTCTACACTGGGGCGATAGGACTTACCGATGACGCAAGACTGAAGAACACTCTCTTCATGGCGGTTGGGCCTGCAGTGAGAGACATAGCCGGAGAGTTACTCGACGTCGACACAGTAACCTATGGTCAACTTCACACCAAACTATCCGAATACTTCGCCCCACACACAAACGTCGACTACGAAAGCCATATATTTCACACAACCAGGCAGGAAAAGGGCGAATCCATCGCCAATTTCGTGATGCGCCTGCGCATAAAACTAAAACACTGCGAATTCCATAGGTATTCAAACGAAGAAGCCCTCAGATCGCAAGTGATCGCAGGCTGCATCTCGCAACCTTTCCGCAAACAGCTCCTGCAAAAACAAAGGTCACTTGAAGAGATCCTAGCACTGGCTCGCATGGAGGCCGCCGTGGACTCACAACTAGACAACCTGGGGAAAGTCTCCATACAACAGCAAGGGGAACCCGCAGAATCCGTCAACAAGCTATACACAAGCCCCAGCCAGAGCGGGAGACGCACAGAGGCCACCTGCTACAAGTGTGGGTATGAATATCCGCACGTCGGGGACAGCCCGGCCCTAGGACAACAGTGTGCGGCATGTGGTGGCATGGACCACTTCAGGGCCACGTGCAAGAACGCCCCCATGACTGCACCGGGGAGACCCCGAACTCTAGACAGACGCCGTTACAGCCGGCAAAGCCCGCCCAAACCCAGAGGAGAGAGCGACAGGAAGCCGACAAAAAGAGAGGACAGCAGCAGATCCGGCCACTACTCTAGGGACGACAGGCGCTCATCAGAGGACACGCGTCGCTCCCACAGAAGACGATACGTCCGATACATTGAAACGCGATCCCCCACCAGCAGCGACACGCCGTCATCAGGGGATGACCAAAGGAAAAAGGGCTATGTATGGGCTGTCAAGACTAACACGTCAGCCACACAGCACAGTCCCATACTCACTTTGACCGTAAATAACATAGACACCGGGGCCACGGTGAACATCATAAATGAACAAACCTATGAAGCACTAACTCCACCTCCAAAAATCAAGAAGGCAGAAATAGACATTTATCCGTACGGATCCACGACGCCCCTACCGTGCAAGTGCAAGGGCACCATAACAGCGTGGTGCTCTCACAAGCAGCACTCCGTGAGAATCCCACTGCACATCCTCAAAACGGAAGCAGACAGTGGCTGCATCCTAAGCTTCCGGACAGCGGTGGAGATGGGCCTAGTACACATCCTCTATCAGTTGATGGCCCACAAGTACTTCGCCAAGCCGGATACAATTGAACAGACATTCCCTAAACTATTTCACGGCCTAGAAAAACTAAAACACCGGAAAGTACACTTGCACATAGACCCACTCGTCAAACCAGTAGCCCAACACTACCGGGGCATTCCATTTAACATCCAAAGACAAGTGGAAGAAGAACTGGACAAACTGATCAAGATGGACGTTATTGAACCAGTGGCGGGGCCCACCCCCTGGGTCTCACCCATTGTCCCAGTCCCCAAAAAGTCACCGGACGGGTCCATCCGCCTGTGCGTCGACATGCGACGAGCCAATACCGCCATTGAGAGAGGCACCAGGCGCCCAGGATCACTGACATGATCCACCTTCTACACGGATCAAGAGTCTTTTCAAAACTGGACCTAACCAAAGGATACCACCAGATCGAAATCGCAGCCAAATCCAGATACATCACCACGTTCGTCACCCACCTGGGATTATTTCAATACAAACGACTTAGCTTCGGTATCTCGTCGGCGGCCGAGATCTTCCAGGAAGAGATCCACAAAGTAATTCGACACATACCAAACTGTCTGAACTATTCAGATGACGTCCTGATATATGGCAAAACGCAAGAAGAACACGACAGGGCGTTACACAAAGTATGTCAAGCAATGCTCTGATTACTTACCGGTAATCTTCATTACTCCTAGTCCTACTCTTCCTCGTCCCAGTACTTACTTCATGAGGCACCCGCCTCCGACACAGGACCTTCTTCTATTTCTTTAAATCCCTATAACTCCTCCCCCACATCCATGTCACTCAGTTTCATATTACCAAGCCAGAGCATGGGACCTTCCCCGCAGGGAGGGTGAGGAGGGTCGTCAGTACTGTGACGAGGAAGAGTAGGACTAGGAGTAATGAAGATTACCGGTAAGTAATCAGAGCATTACCTCCACGTCCACTCTTCCTCGTCCCAGTACTTACTTCATGAGGTATACCAAAGCATCAAAGGGGAAAAGGTCCCAATGAGACAAAGCAAAAAACAGTGCAGCAAAACACACCCACAATAACTCTTAAATCACATCCCCACAGACAAAAACTCCAACCACGAAGGAACCAACCCCCGAGTGGGAGAAACTCAACCCATAGCGGTTGATGAAAATGCCTAGACCAGCCAAGGCGGCAGCCATACAAATCTCTTGCAGAGAAAAACCCTCCTTACATCGGGCCAGGAAGCCGCGAAACCCCTGGTAGACCGCCCCTGATTGTGCGCAGGCACAGGCAGGCCAGAAGCCACATAGGCCCTAGAGATCACAACCCGGAACCACCGGAAAATGGAAACCACAGATGCGTTATGCCCAGCCCCAGCCAGACCACAAGCAATCAGAAGACTATCAGATTGGTGGAAAAGGCAAACCAAGCCAAATACTCCAACGCGTCCCGCCGGACATCAATGTTAAGCCGAGCCACCTCCTCAGGCGTTCTTGGATCATGAAAGAAGTCAGGGAGAACCAGACCCTGAGAGGTGTGAAACCCGAGAGACAACTGAAGGGAGAAACTTCGGACCACACCCCGGCACCACCGAGTCTGGCAGCACCCTCAGGAAAGGAGCGTGACATAAGAGAGCCCCAATCTCCCCAAGCCTACGGGCAGAAGTGAGGGCAATAAGAAAAGCAGATTTCAGTGTAAGATGTTTGATATCAATCTCGGAAATGGGCTCAAAAGGAGGCCCGTGAAGGAACCGTAATACAAGAGGGAGATCCCAAAAGGAAAACCCTTTATCAGCACAAGGAAGGGAAGAAGAAAAACCCTGGATCAACTTCCCCACCAACACCTCCCCATCCAAGTGACCGTCAGAGTCCCCCAAAAGGAATTTCATGGAGGCCCGCTGAGAGCGAAGCCTGGAAAAACTACCAGGCCCCTGTCAAAACCCCTCCTGGAGGAACCGAAGGATAGCAGAGGCCAGAACGCAGGGGAGGGATCCCAGACTGCCCATACCAGTCTCGGAAATGGCCCCAATGTCTGCCTAACACCTTCAGAGTGGAGGGTCTAAGAGCATCCATTTGGACTCAACTACAGGATCTGAGAACCCCTGAGATATCAACCTAGACTGAGCAATAGCCACACCGCCCATTGCATCCGGTGGAATTCTAACCGCAGATCCCCTTGAAGGGGACACGGCCATCTCGGAACCAGCCAAGGTTCCTAGGAACGAAGCTCCAACAGAGAGGGGAGCCAACTCCGGCGGCACCAGAACAGAGCTAACAACAACACAGTCACCCTGGACACTCAGATGCGCCAAACCACCCGGGCAGAAGGGGAATAGGCGGAAAGGCATAAAGGAAAACCCCAAGGCCACTGTACAGAGAGGGCGTCCATCCCCCAATCCCCTCAACCTGAAACCGAGAGCAGAAGAGGGGAACTTCTGCTGAGGCCGGGGATGCAAACAGGTCTAGAACCAAGGACCCTAATCTGACACAGGTCACCGCAAAGACCTGGGCCAACAGGACCAGTTCTGCAGAGGAGTGAAAACCGGCGTCTGAGAAGATCCGCTTGAACATTGTCCACCCTTCTGATACGTGAGGCCAGCAGATACACCAGATGAGATTCCTCCCAGGTGCCTATCAGCGCTGCCAGAGCATTCAAGGAACAGCCGGAACCCCTATTGCAGTTCACATATGCCAAGGCCGTCGTATTGTCCGATCGGACCAAAAACCGCCGACCGTCCAGCAACTCCTCGAAGTACACCAGAGCTTGCACAATGGCACAACTCTTGCCAATTGGATGATCACCGGCTCTCCCCAGATCTCACAACCCTTGAGCTGAGAGGACCACCAATGTATACCCTTTCTGCTGGTGTTGGTAGTAGGAGAGGTCACAGGAGGAAGGACCATGCACACCTCAGCCTGTAGACCTGAAACCCCCCGCCACCATAGCAGGGACACTCGCAGCGCTGGGGACACTGAAAACAAAACTACGAAAGCCGAGATGTCGGGAGCCAGTGGGAGAGAGTATAAGACACCAGGAGACGTAACCGAAGACAGGCTCAAGGAACTGGAAAACATGCAAGACGCCACGTGCCCCGTAACTTCAGCAACAGGTGAGTCGAGACATACTGCCTTCTGAGAACCCAGCCCAGAACAGCCAGCAAGCGCCCCCCCTGCACAACATCCAGAGTACGCTCTCCCCAGACGTCCGGACAAGCAGTGCAGGGTCTTGAGACCCATAAGCAGGTGACCCATCCTAGAAGGTATAGGGACCAGGAACACCCGCAAGTAGAAAACTTGACCCTGAACAGGGAGAGGAACGGGCAAGACGGTAACCCACAACAACCGTTCGGAGAGAACGGATCCCATGGCCAACTACTTGGACCGTGAGCTGGGTACCAAAGTCCTAACCATGCAAACCTGGACAGGAGGAGACAGGAACGGCAACTGATACCCCCTCCAGAAGGAGCCCATTACCCAGGAAGCCGAACCCCACCGGTCCCATACACCTCCGAGAAGATAGAGACGAGGAGCCAGGGAAAACCGCCAGTCACTGCACTTGCACCAGAGGGAAATCACAGGACGTTGAAACAGGCCTGCGCCACAATATAACAGCATGCTTGTCAGCCCACAAAAAGATTTGACCTATCAAAAGGAAGATACTGGACAGGCCAGAAGTCCAGCAGACTATGGCCCACTCAGCCGACAGAGGAGCCACCAGGCTGGCATCAAAAGGGCAGAGTACTGTCACAAAGCGGGGCAAAGCAATCCATCCCGGATAGCCGACATCAAAGGCAACCCCCTACCTGAGGTATGCCTATACTGGAAAAACCCACTGAAGTGACATCCCCCTCCACCGGCACCAGGGGCTCTGAGAACCCCTCTAAGCACAGACATGTGCCACCATGTGCCCTATCACTTCCCACAAGTCTGAGAGGAGGCGTGAAAGCAACACGTCAGCACCGGAGGACCTAGGGCCTAAAAGAAGAGACACTGGGAACCCCCTGCATGGCCGTTACTTCCATGATCATTTTCCATAATCCCATGCCGGACAAGGGAAAAGCAAATCAACTCCTTTGACTTTCCCTTGCGCAGTTTAGAGGAAGAGGACAGGACAAGGAGTCTGCGTCCATAGCTAGCACAGACCCAAACACACCACTAACACACCACATGACTGAGAGGTGGCTTGAGCCCTGTATCCAGTAGCTGGTAGCCCCATGCTCTAAATCGTTCCAATGCATCGGTCTAGGAAGGATGAAGGACCGAGTCAGCACCGCTGAGACTCGAACCCGAAGTGTAGACTATGCCAGGCCTTCACCCTTCCGGCCGCTTGCAGATGTGTCCAAAATCTGCGCCGTATTCACAGGCAGCACGCAAGGAATGCAGCCAACATCTGGTGCATACTGGGCTGTGTGTGTCTGAGGAGCTGGTGGTATGTGACATGTCTGTGACAGAACAGAGCCCCGCACTTTCAAATACTCTGTCACAGTCACCCCACGACAAGAAGCAGAGAGTCCTCACAACAAAAAAGGAAGGCTAGCCCATACTGCCAAGTGCTTGCCATCATTTCCAATAAAGATGTGTACACAGAGCACGAGGTAACGGCCTTTCAAAGGAGTCAAGATGGCCATACCAGCAAGAGAGGGGAAAACATCAAGCACAGTCCTCCCCTCTCCTTACCTTCCCCCAGAGAATGCAGCTGACATCCGGTGCATCCTGGGCCGTGTGTCTCTGAGGAGCGGGTGGTATGTGGCATGCCTGCGACAGAACAGAGCCCCCGCACTTTCAAATACTCTGTCACAGTCACCCCACGACAAGAAGCAGAGAGGCCTCACAACAAAAGGGAAGGCTTAGCCCATACTGCCAAGTGCTTGCCATCATTTCCAATAAAGATGTGCACACAAAGCACGAGGAAAACGGCATGTTGAAGGAGTCAAAATGGCCATACCAGCAAGAGAGGGGAAAACATCAAGCACAGTCCTCCCCTCTCCTTACCTTCCCCCAGATAATGCAGCCAACATCCGGTGCATCCTGTGCTGTGTGTGTCTGAGGAGCGGGTGGTATGTGACATGCCCGCGACAGAACAGAGCCCCCGCACTCCCAAAGACTCTCTGCCACTGTCACCCCACGACAAGAAGCAGAGAGGCCTCAAAACAAAAGGGAAGGCTAGCCCACACTGCCAAGTCGAATCAAGATGGCCAAAACAGGAGGAGAGGGGAAAAACACCAAGCCCAGTCCTCCCCTCTCCTTACCTTCCCCCGGGCTGTGCAGGACCCGGGACACAATGCTCACGCTGCGGTCCGGAGCCCAGCAAAGAACCGAGCGAGGCAATCCAGCTCAACTGTGACCCCAAGCCCCGCAGGGGGCCCAGGAGCAGTGCCGCACCTGAGGGAGCCGAGGGCCCCGCCACACAGCCCCCCCAGGGGGCCAGCAATCGGTGCTCCCTGGTGCCCCGCACTGGGAAGAAAAAGTCCAACCTGCCGGAGGCAGGAAAAATTTAAACTGAGTGACATGGATGTGGGGGAGGAGTTATAGGGATTTAAAGAAATAGAAGAAGGTCCTGTTTCGGAGGCGGGTGCCTCATGAAGTAAGTACTGGGACGAGGAAGAGTGGACGTGGAGGTAATGGAAGAGGCCGGCCTCACGCTAAACAAGGCAAAGTGCGAATTCTCCAAGGGGTCGCTGAGGTTCTTCGGTCACATCTTCTCGGAGAAAGGCATGAGGCCGGACCCGGAAAAAGTGGAAGCGCTAAACTCTGCCACCCCCCCCACAAACACCACGGACCTGCGCTCATTCTTGGGCCTAGCCAGCTATTGTTCTAGATATCTGAAGGACTATGCAATGGTCAGCAACCCCCTTCGACTGCTCACGCGAAAGGACACGCCGTTCGTATGGTCAAAGGAGTGTCAGGAGGCGTTCAAAGCCATCAGAAGCGCCATCTCACAGGCAGAAGACATGGCATATTATGACGCCCGGCGCGACACCGAAGTGATTGTAGACGCCAGCCCGGTAGGCCTCGGTGCCATCCTGACACAAAAAGATCCGGAGGACTCGCAAAACGCTCACATAGTCGCATACGCCATCAGGAGCCTGACGACCACAGAACAGGCATACTCCCAGGCAGAAAAGGAAAGCCTGGCGGTAGTATGGGCCTGCGAATATTTTCACCTGTTTCTCTTTGGCAAGAGATTCACACTAGTCACGGATCACCAGGCCCTCCTGACCATCTACGGAAATCCCAAAGCCGTCATGCCACCAAGGATAGCCAGATGGGGTCTGAGGCTGCAAGACTACCAGTTCACAGTCAAGCACCAGCCCGGAAAGGAGGACAATCCCGCCGACTATCTCTCTCGTTACCCCACGGCATCCACGGCATCTCAACCCTCTATCGCAGATGCGTACATCAACTATGTCATTCACCACCTACAGCCGCTACCCATAGGATGGGCAGAGATAACAGCGCAGTCGGAAGCCGACCCCGCATTGCGCATCGTCAGGCATTGCCTTCTAACGGACAAAAGGACCCTCATGAGACAGCAAGCGAAGACAGAAACAGATGCAGTCAAGGAAGAAGTCAAGGGACTACATCTAGTCCGGGACGAATTGACAGTGGTGGAAGGCATGGTACTGCTAAAAGGGTGCAAGGTCGTCATTCCGAGAGCACTCCTGGAAAGGACGATACACCTGCCCCATGAAGGACATCGCGGGATAGCAGCCACGAAGCGGCTTCTCCGACAGAAGGTGTGGTTCCCGCAGTTCGACAACCTAGTAGAAACAATCATAGGAGGATGCCACATATGTGCACAGGTAGCTCCGCCGCCACACCCAAATCCGCTACAAATGTCACCGCTGCCCACTAAGGTATGGGAAGAACTAGCCGTGGACCTGTTCGGACCACTGAATGACGGAACTCATGTCGTGGTACTCATGGATGAATACTCGAGATACCCTGATGCCCAGCTCGTGGACAGCAGTGCGACATCGAGCGTCATCCCTGCCCTCGACCGGATGCTGTCAGCATACGGAATCCCCAAAGTGATAAAATCAGACAACGGCCCCACCTTCATAAGCCACGAGTTCCAGAAGTTTGCACGATACATGGGATTCCAACACCAAAAGATAACTCCCCGATGGCCTCAGGCAAATGGCATGGTCGAAAGATTCATGACCAACATCAAAAGAACACTACATATTGCTCACACCAAAACAAACCGTTCGAGCAGGCCCTCAATCAACTGCTCAGGGAATATCGTCACACCCCACACAGCACCACGGGCAAATGCCCGGCAGACCTGCTATTCCGGAGGCCGATCACCACAAGGCTACCAGAGGACCCAAGACCCAAGGGCACGACAAGCCTCGAACGCGAGGCAAGAGTCAATGACGAGAGGAACAAGGCACAAATGAAGGAAGCAACGGACAGAAAGAGAAGGGCGAGAGAAAATCCGATGCAGACAGGCGATGAGGTATGGGTCAGATAACCCAAACACAGGAAGGAAGAAGCGACATTCGCACCTGAACCCCTCATCATCACCCATAAGAAAGGAACAATGGTCACAGCACAAAGAAGTGACTGCACGTCCATCACCCGAAACAGCTCGCAATTCAAGCGGGTACAACCCCACCATGGAGAGCGGTGGGAATGGGACAGAGACAGTGACGGAGATGGCCTCTCAGAGGAACCCTACCAGGGAGACGCCGAGGAATCAGAGACAGAAAAGGACGGCGCAACCCCGGCCAGAGACTGCTCGACACCGTGTGGGGCACGGCGCCCCCAGAGGAGTCGCATCAAGCCGCTCCGCCTGATAGAAGAAATGGGGTAAGGAGATGGGAGCACCCCTCAGGTTAAAAAGGGGGGAGATGTCAGCCCACCCGCATCGTTATGCGTGGGCTGGCCGCCGTTGCGGCCGTTATGTTAAGACGTCCAGGACGTGACGTCTGGGGAAGGGGAGGGGCGGGGGGGAGTTCGGCAGTTGCCGCGCAGTTAGGAATAAAGACGGTTCCCTGTTACCCCGGCTCCCGCGTATCATTGCGCAGCGAGGCGCGAGCGCGAGGTGCGCACCTGATGTCCGCGGCCGAGTACAGGCCCGACAAAACCAACCTGACAATACAGCTGTACGAAAACATATGCTTCTAGATCATTTTCTCTCCAGCCTGAAGCCCGACTATGCAGCATGCAAGCCTAAACAAAACCACCTCTGCGGCTGGAGAGAAACAGAGTCAAAGAAAATGCAACTGATTTTTGTGACACACAGCTGCAGCTGTATGCATCGCGCACACTTGTGTCGCCACTCAATCGCAGCTCTTAGGATGTGTTCCCTTCGTCTAGTCCCTCGGTCACGGATGTGTCTGCTATCATCTAAGCTTCACTGCACTTTAATGTGTGGGTTAGGCTGACCAGGGAACCTGTCCACACCCATCAGTTCTTTTGTGGGACTGAGGCAGGGATGTTTCCCTGCCCCCGACCTCTTTAATCTTTATCTATCCGACATCAATGACCCATGGCACAAATGAAATTGGTTCCCGGGTGAAAAAAAATGAGGCTGTTTGACCCTGCATTGGCTGGCGTTTGCAGACGACATAACTTTCTTTGATTTAACCCTTTTAGGTCATTAAAGGAAAAAGTGCTTTTTCTGCATACGCTAAGATTAATAATCTAAAGGTCAATGTCCAGAAATCGAAAATGTTCCTTTTTTTCCATTGGAATGTTTATTGTGATTACATACAGTATATACAACTATAAACAGCAGGACGAGCCACCGTATAAGCGATGCAACAAAAAAAACATTTCAACGTCCATATACACCCCCCACCACCACCAGAAAGCCATGTGAAGAATAAACCTTATAGGTCCAAATCCAAAAATGTGTGCAAGTATCCTCGAAAACTTTATATTTTTTCTGAAATTTCAGGCTGACTTCAAAATAATCTTTTTTTTGCCACCAAAGAAGATCTGAAAATCCAACTCTTGTGAATACGACAGATCTTCCAGAAATGTATCATCTCCTAAAATCAGGCGGTCGCAATGTAAGGATAAATTCACACCAGGCACCAGGTGCACCACGTCTGCAATTTCACTCCAAAAGGTAAGTACTCTGTTACACCCCCAGATCATATGCTCCAATCCAATGTCTGCAACCCCAGCAAGCATTTGAGTTGCTTAAACCCTGTTTATTTATTTATTTATTTATTTTTAGGCGCATAGTTTATTTAAACTTTTTCCAATACTTCCTTGCAAATCCATCAACGATTCCAAAAGATCCAATACCATTAGTTTGCTCACCGCAGATTTTTCATCAAAGTCCTGTGTCACAAGCAGATCCACAAGGAAAGAATAGTAGAAACAAAGAGTGAAAGAAAATAGAAGCAAAGCAGATCGCAGGGCGCTGCAGAGGAGAAGGTGAGAACAAAGGCGAGGGAGATAAAGGATAGTTCCTTTCCTCCTAAGCTTCCAGTCTCTTCAGAGTGATGGCCAAGTATCTCACAAGAGCAAAGTTAACTTTCCTATCCCTCCCTCCGTATAAAGCTTCCCGCCAGGCTTCTGCATCCGTTCCAAATCGTCTGCTGATATTCCCATACACCAGCACTGTTCTTAGAGACCTTAGTTTTGGGCATAACAGCAGTAGGTGCTCGAGGCTCTCCTGGGCTGTGTTACACAGGTGGCAGCGATCATCAAGTACCACTTCTTCGTATCGCAGAAGGGTTTTCTTCCTGCGTAAAATGTTTAAAAGAAATCTAAGGAATAAGTCTCCGTGTTTCCCATTGGGGGATCTCTTCAGGTAATGGGGTGTCACGTTCAAATATGCTTCAGCGATTCCAGAGAGGGTATGCACTTTGGAATATGCTCTTTTTTGTTCAGTTTCACATCAGTCATGTCCCCATAGGATTTTTCTTAGCAGTAGAGGTTTTTTACGCAGCGTTTCCGTGGACACCCCCAAGTTTAATAGGATCCTTTGACATTGGATTGACCATGCGTTTAATATAGGTCCTTGGCTTCCACCTTCTTTCACGATCAATACTTCAAATTGAGGTGGACAACTAGGGAGACTTATCTTTCTGAATAGTTGAAGCGAATTCCAAACTACGCTTGCATAAAGTGAAAGAAGGCCCACTTCCTGCCTAATTATCACCATTGGCACGCATGATGGACGTCTCTGTACCCTTTTCCAGAAGTAAGCCTCCAGGGCTTCCCAAGTTTCCCAGCGGAGTCCCAGACATGCCTCCCCTGCATAATTAAGCGGTGGTGCTACCTTTTTTTAAACCCAGTTTATTCCTTCTTTCAGGGGTCCAATATATCCTAGTTAGCACCTTGATCTGTCTCACTCATTCACACAATTTAATAGACATCAGTGGTGTATTCCTCAGTCATTACAGAATCAAGACAACCTGACCGTACCTCCGTACCTCCGTACCTCCAAATCGTTTTGCATTTCATTTCGACGTACCATTCACTAGCTGGTAAACTGAGGATGCCATATGATCCTGCCCCTCAAATGTAAACACGTCTACTTCAGATCATAATCTACATTCTGTTACATAGTGGACAACGCTGACCTCAGAGATCTATATTCTCCAAATGTACAGTCTTTGAGAACTTTAGTAACCTTGGGCTCTTTAAATGAATGCCAAACCCCCTTCTCGTATACATCTACAATCCACCTAACTCACACCAGATACCAATTGGGCCAGAATATCCTCTTGTTATTTTTCCTGATGGAAGGATGTAACTAGATAGATGCTCCTTTTACAGACATAGCATCATGGTTTGAAAACGTAGACATATTTATCGAATACTTCCTCAGAACCTCTGCCGGTGCAGAAGTTTCCGCCTTTTTGAACATTCATTGATGTCAACAATGCAGCCAGTTCTAGAGGACCACTCATAATGGCCTCAGCCTCCACCAAAAAAAAGGTCATGTGTTGCATGGTTTCAGGGATTAGGCTGGATAGAGGGCATCGCCTTCCATATTTAGGCTTTACCTTATCTTACTCCATCTGCAAGTAGAGGCCACGCTTAAAAATAAATCTAAAATGTTGTCAGCCCATTTGAAAAGAGTTCATCCTAAATCGTCCACATTTTCTCTAGTCACATCTCAAAATATTGTTTTATGAAATTCGTTCTGATTCTTTTATAGACTGCATATTAGTCTTTTTGATCTGGGCACTTTTCTCAATATCTTTGAAGGCTTAATCTGGAAGTATATTCTCTTCGTACCTTCTAGCTTGCCCACCTGCATGATTCAATATGAATTGGGCCTTAATTCCTTAAGGACTACAGCAACCTGGAAAAAATGAAATCTTTACGTCAAAATCTTGAATCCCCGGCTAGATTCCATCTTTGAAGAGCTAACACGATGTCTATTCAGTGGGGAAGTTGCTTCACTAAATGGCTTCGTAAAGATGAATGGCCATCTCTTAACTGAGCTAGGCTTTAGTCACAGCCATCCAGCGACTCATTTCTTAAAGCTAAAAAAAAAAAGTAAAGATTGGATGAACATTACAGATAAAATATGTTATGTTCCTACGCTCTTCACAATGAGTATTCTTACTTGTCCAGATCGAGGGGTTCTTTAACAAAATATTTAATACGATTTCTGGCAAGTAATCAATACCTACACTAGAGGTCCTGAGTCCAAGCGTGGAGGAATGAGTGGACCAGTAGGCTTTGTAAAAACAAGTGAGTTACTACCAAAACGATGAAATATTTAGTAGCTGCTTGCCTCGCTTTAAAACATCTGAAACCTTGCACTTTTTGAATTATGTTTGCGCTCTTACAAATTACACTTCTGAGTCCCTTGGGCTGAGATTGATGTTCGGAGTGAAAGTTTCAATGATTTTATCTCTTACCTGTTTTTTAACATATTTATATGAAATGTTGGTTTCCGAGATCAATTTTGGAATGGAGAGCAGTTTTAATATGGGCCTCATTATGAGTGTGCCGGTCGCGGTAACAATGGTGCCGGTAGGCTACCAGCACCGGTGTTACCGGACCGGCACACTCCGAGTTCTGCATGCAGGTGCCCTCCCACTCGCCAGGTCTGACTTGGTAGGTGGAAACAGCACCCGCCCGCAGACTTTGACGGATGCACCGGCACTGTTGCACACAGTGCCATTGCATCCATCCTCCCCATTGAGTCCAGTTTCTTTTTCCGGCACCTGGCCGCACGGACCACTAGGCTGTAATGCTCCGGTGAATCCCCATTGCCAGGCACTGCAAAAAACACAACTCCGGCAGCAGCCTGTAGTTTTTACCGGCACGGCTACTGCCGGGGTCATAATGAGGGCCTATATTTATGTTTTAGAAGTATTATATATTTAAAAATACTGTGTTAAATATACTTGTTCTTGTTATTAGTTTTCTTGTAACGTTTGGTTGTTAAAGGTTTACTTTAAAAAAGTATGTCTAGTGTGACGAGTCAGAGTCTCGCCCCTTGTATTACCAGAAGAAATGCTGCTCCCATACCCAAACCAAAGCATTCCTTAAAAATGTCAACAGCTCCACCTATCCCTAGTCGTCATATGGTACAGAAACCCATGCATTTCTGCAAGATGACTGTGATGAATCAACTTCCGGGGCAATAGTGGTCCAGGGATGAATATTGGTTTCTAAACCACAAATCAACCCCACACCCCTAGCACACCAGAAGGGATCCGAAACAAATGGAATACAAGTGAATTATAAGACCTCCTTGTCCAATTTTGGTCACATGGACGGAATGGCAGGCTTATCGCCGCAAGGTTGTGGATCGTTGGTTAGTTGCAACACAACGAAATTACAATTATTACTCAATGATAAAAGGGGCTGTCCAGTCAAGGTTGTATAAAAATATCTACTTTATTATTACTACAACAGACGGTTCTAGCACACTACAAATACGACCACCCTGTAAAGGAACACAGAGGACAGACAATTTCACAAAGGCAAGGGATGCACTCTGGATACTGACAGGAAGGTAATTGGTAAAGTAATCAGTCTTACAGTTCAAGGTTATTCGATTACAGCACCAAGGGGGCAAAGAGTCATAACTGTCTCTAAGGGCTTTTAGAAAAAGGCCAGGGGGCAGAACCACAATCTACCTGGTGCTGAAGAAGTTCTTGTTACTTGACAGTGTCAAGGCTTTTCCAGGGCACTTTGCAGCCCTTGATACAGAGTTAGTGGAGGGAGACAGCTGCGGGAAGCAGGTGGCAGACAGTTCAGCAAGCAAGTCTGGACGGACGTCTACAGGCTGTTCGGCCCAGCAGCTCAGGGCCAAGAATCATTGTCTTGGTGCTCGTTGGCGGATCTGGAATGCTGGTCAAGGCGTGTCAGACGGCTCTGGTGACTGCGGCGTGACAACAGTCCGCGGTGCAGCCAGGTGCTATTCGAGGACTCGACTGTCTCGAAAATGTCCTTAAAAGACAGATGCTGGATGATTCATTTGTGGCACTCCTCCTAGTTTCTCCGCAGGGCTTTTGTCGTCCTTTCAATGTGGATGGCCAAAAGCTCAGGAGAGTGTTTGCAGGTAACGGCCTTGTCCTTTGCCCAGAGACTGTCCGGCACTTACCACCTAGAAAGCTTAATGGCAGAACCTAGCAGGGCACGCTGTGTACTGGCTGAGTACCTGTTCTGGAGCTCCTGGACGGGTCCTCTGAGTCCGGTATCTCCCTCTGTTCCCTGGGAGATGTTTAGGGGAGGGATCTTGCTTTCCTCTTGGAACTCCTGTCCTTCCTTCACTGGTGGAAGATGTAAGGTAGAGTCTACCTTCAGCCCGGGTCCAAATGAGTCCTTCTTCTTACTCCTTTCGAAATCATTGGATGATCTGTCAAGTTAGGAGTTCAACCCTCCCTTAAAACCCAATGGGCCCCAGTGATTGGTGCAGACTAAGCTTACCTTAATGAACCAATCCTGTGTCCCCACCAACATTCTTCTATTATGCATGAGGTCAGGACCAGAGTGCTCTGCAACATGACAGACAAGGGGTGACAACACATACCTAAGTCCCACCCATCTTCCTGTCTGTTGTAGATCAAAGTGTCTCTCTGGTTAACTGAGCCCTCTGTGACCCTTGATTAAAGCACAGCTCTCCCTTGAAGTTTGTGATGGGAGCAGACTTCCTGTCTCTCTCAAATCACATACTTCGTCCCTCTGAAAGGGGTCTGCTATGCAGGGACACCTGTGGTAACTTCTGGACTAAGACAGGCCATTCACTGCCTTTCATACAGAGAGGTGGGAACTAGCTTCAAGCTGACACATTGCATACCAAAGGGTTGTTAGTCCCATCTTCCAGTTGTCTCTTCCGGTAACCAAGCCTCTTAGGCTTGCCTCAATTATCTTGTTAGTATGTACTGCCACCAGCTGGAGTAGACAAAAGGGATGCAGATCCATGGAGCCTTTGATATTTAAATTAGGCTGCCCATGGCGGGAGGAAAGGTGTGCCTTTTTCCCTTCTTGAGATGCTTTGATGTACCCGGGGCTGTCACATTCCAGCTGAATATGACAGGTAGGCAGTGTCTTCCCTGGAGTACACACGAGACTAAGCGTTTTGTGCAGGAAGCAGATGAAATGTGCGTGGAGTGGCCTCACACATTTTTCGCAGGGTGATCGCCCATCATTCATTTTCATCATTAAAAAATCACAAAAGCCCAGTCGAGCACACTCTCCCTGTGCGGATGGTCGAATTCCTCACAATGACCCCTGTAAAATATATGGGTAGTACTGCGACGAGGGGGAACAACAAAGATCATGTAGTGAATAAGTGTATCACTGAGACGGGGAGGCCCTGCATAGATGCACGAGAGAAGCACAAACAATGTTCTAGTTGTTATCCAATCTCTGAAAACATTCAATGAATAAAAAGGGAAGAAGGACAAAGCAAGGAGGAGATTGGCAGATGCAGCAGTGGTCGTATGCCACAGTGGAGAAGCAGAGGAAACAGATTAGAAAGAGCGAACTGGAGGGAATTCACCAGAGAAATTGCAATAGAATAAGAGCGCAAAATGAGAAGCCCCAGACCGATTCATCATTACTAAGCTCGGCAGAAGAACAGTGCGGGAGACAAACAGGTGGCTGCAAGTAAGGCTTCGTTTGGTGGTGCCGCCAACTTCCTGAGATGCGGCAGAGCCACACCAATAATGTAACTGTTGGAGATCCAGACTTCAGCCAGTGGAGTGATGCAGAAAGCGTTCATAAGGACAGCTCTATAAAGGGGAGCCGACACAAGGAGGTGCAGCAAAGCCCAGCAGAGCACCTTCTCACTGTGTGGTGCAGCCACCATGTTACTAAGAAGCTGCAGATAATAGGCAGTTGCAGAAACCCCCACCCACCAGGCCGTAGACCTGTCAGAGAATAATCAAAAGCAAAGAGGGCTGCCTGCTGGGAGGGCGTTCACCAAAGGGAGATGACCCCGGTTTGGAGCAGAGCGCTGAGCCTGCACAACGTCTGCGGTTGTGGGAGAGCCTGAAATCACAGGGTAGAATGTCCTGTGCGGCCGGCCAACAGTCATTCCCTTGGGGAAAGACACTCCGCAGATTGCAGGGAGTGCTGGCTGAAGACCGAAGGTAGTGCTGGACAGTGAGTCCAGTCTACTGTGGAAGTGACACAGACAAAGAAGCAATTGCTATTTCATTGAGGCTAATGGATCACATTAGTTTGCGCTGGAAATGATGCACAATGGTCTAAAACAATAAGGCAAGTGAAACACTGTCTAAGTATACATTTTTGCGCATTAGTTGGAACTTTGTAACTGAAGAAGGAAATGTAAGTTATTACTTTGAGAGGAAATATTTCTACTAGACATTAGTTGAGTGGAGTGGAACTTTGTTATGAACACTTTCTTTGTTTTGGAACTCTTACTTTTGGGTACTGCAAAATAAGGGTGAAGGAAGCCAGCCAAGAGACTTTGGGTCTCATTAGGAGTTTGCCGGTCCGGTAACAAGGGTGGCAGTAGGCTCACCAGCGCCCTTGTTCTGGATCGGCAAACTCTGAGTCTTCCTGCCAGAGCCGCTGTGCCCGACAAGTCTGACCCTGCCGGGCACAGCTGCCATGGTAGGCAGACCGGTCATGGAAGCACTGGCACCAATAGCAAAGGTGCCGGTGCTTCAGTGTCCCCAATCCTATAGAGTCCTATAGGACTCTATGGGAATGGGAACTTACAGTTTACCGGCAACTTACAGTTTACCAGCGCCTGACATCTCGGGCCGCCAGAGTTGTAATCTCCCGGTGGCACCGTGAAATCAGGCGCCGGTGAAATATTACAGGTCCGGTTTAGAGTGTAAGGATGAGGTTAAGTTTAGAGTGTAAGGATGAGGTTAGGTTTTGGACACTGGACAGAGAACTTTATTTTGGACATTCTGACACCAACATTAGTTCATTTTGTTGAGGCAGTGTACCCCCTCTTAGTATTAGGGAAAGTTAAGAATCTCCCCCAATTCCTCTTTATTTCACTTTCAATAAGGGAATACCAAGTATACCAACACTCCTGTGTCTGTCTCCTAACTCTGCGCCCTCCCACTTAAAGAGCAATAAATGATACATGTATTGTTATCAAATTAGGGCGGATGTCAGGGTGCAGGGAAGGTTGAACAGTCCTGGCCCCTGGGTAGAAAATAATATCCTAAACTGTAGGATATGTAGACCCTTAGGGGTTTTCAGGAAACAATAATGAGACTTATGAATTGCAAGAAAACACAGTTTTAATCCAAATGCAATGTGAAGGTTGTGAGTTAATCCAGTCTCGTGAGAATGGAAAACTGAAAACTTGACCCACCTACATCGGGCTATAGTAGTTAGAGGCGAAACCCACAAAATTACAATACATTTGTATACCTTTTAGACAGGTGTAAGCACATTCTAACAATCCTATTGTATCCTGCCTATATAGACTAATGAAAACAGAAATTTGCCTACCCTGATTGGCTACTTCAACAACATCTTACATTCCATGTGCTGTGCATCCCATCGCAGATGACCTAACCCAAGCAGTTAGTAGGAAGAGCGAGATCTGCCCCTCACAGCAACAAACTAGATACAATAAACCTCCTATCTCGTACCCAGACATTTTGGCAACACATGCTATTTCCCACCCTACCGCTGCTCCACGAAAAGCATATCCTTGCAGCTATCACATACCTTTCTGCATATGCCAAGGACACAAACCGTTATTTCTTGAATGTTCGAGTCTCTGGGAAAAGGCTTCTCTGGGAAAATACAATAGAGGACTAAACCATGGGACAAATAACTTCCTATTTTGTGCTACCAGTCAACCCCGCTGCATGCTTGGCAGTCTTATAGACTCTCTAGAGTGTGGTAGAAATAATGCCCAATTCAATAAATGGCCAAAGTGAATTCAATAAATGACATACCTATTCACGTCATTAACCATAATTGGCGGTATTGCTTAACGTTATTCCCTTATACCCCGCCTTTCCCCATATCTCATCCACCTGCTCCCTAAACACTGAAGGTAACAAACTTTTCTTGTCCCCCACAACTAGATTAATGCTTGTCGCGTGTTTCAATCCACTTGCCAGCAACCGCTGTAAGGGAGGGCAAGACATGTGTTAGATTTTCATGATCCATGTGAGGCCAGGGCACATAATGACGCCTCCCCGGTCACTTCTGTAACAACTGGAACTGTGTTCCCCTCACCTTATATACACATTCCTGTGTTTTCTTGTCAAGCTGGGATTCCCACACTTTCACTTTGTTTTTGGCTAAGGTCATTCGGCTGCCCCCAGTCAAAGCCTGTGCCTCCATGGTATTACCTCCTCTGAGGCATCTGTCTCCCACTCATCTTTGTCCTCTAATTCTCTCTCTGTATATACTGAATCATAGACTGCAATACTACTGTTCTCATTCCTACCTTGCAGACACCCCTTAATGGCCCCTAAGGTGGGGATTGTCTTGTTTGTGGCCATCTGAACTATGGGGATTTGGGGATCCTTGACAACTTTACTATTGATCTTGAAAAGAATCTGTTCCCACCCTCCACTGGTCTGTACCTATCGATGAGCCCTGCCCCTTCCCTTGCCCCTGCTGTCAATTTCGACCCTGCCAGCTCCCGCTCTGACTTTTGGCTTTTGTAATGTGGCCTCTAATTGTCGGCAAACCTTATACTCAATTTCTAAAATCAATGGGTCTCTGGCGTTGTCCCCAGGCTTCTCTGATGTTGCCTTCCCATCTTCTGTTGGCGAGTGAACTAGGGGTTAGTGTACCTACTGCAGCCTGTAAAGTTTCGGACCCACATGGGGATGAGGTGAGGAGGCAGATTTTTTGCTCACCTTGGTTGACCCCTCGCCACCATTATCAGAAACACTCTCTCCTTCCACAAACATTTCCCATAAATCTAGAAGACCTTGCCGATTTTTCCAGTGTTTCCCCCTATCGGTTCATAGCAAGTACGTATGCACATATTCTAATAAGCTCTTATTGTGTGCGCCTTCTTAAGGCCAGGGTCTAGATATTTTACTCGCATTTTCCTGATCTCACTCATTGTGGTACTTTAAAATCTTTTCTTTATACTGCAAAAGCACTTTACACATATGCTACAATGGTGTATCCATACTGTCACAAGACTCTGACCATGCTAAGAAGAAAGTCTGCTAAGACCGGTTTAGTGGCCATTCCCTTAACAAAATGTCAGACATTACTATTTCAAAAACTCACAATCCCAATAGCAGATTTGCTTACTCACACAACTACTAACAACATTTAATGATACACAATGTCATGTACACGATTGCTAATAATATATGACTCCAAACACCTTCCTCTACACAATTGCCAACAATACTTACCAAGAAACACATTTTAAGTACACAGCTGGTACCAATAGCTAACAACAAGCACTATTATTTACACAATTTCTAACAATTCCTAACAAGAAAAAACACCATTATTTACACAATGATGTAGATCCTGTAACGGTTTATTGAGAGTCCACCCTCAACACAGCGAGATCCTTCCCACCCCAGGCTAAGAGTCAGACAATAAATGGTTAGTGTTGGCTCTTTTTATTCAGTGGTATCCCCAATTCATATAATACCCCTTGGATCCATTGACCTGAGCTAGTAATGAGCCAAGAACCAGGCCGGTGTACCGTAAATATATTTATATTTATTTGAATAAGATGTTACGAAATTTGCACTATAATGTCAAACACCACTTTATCCATGGCACAACACAATAAACTTCTCTCAACATAAATAAATCACACAAGTGAGTTGAAAAGAACACAAATCACAAGTCTTTATTTTCAACAAATTTCACTTCAAGAAATAATTAGTGCTGGTTTGTGAACACAATTTACAAATGTAGTTTTGTGCAATTTCGATTTTCCTGCACGCTTAAAAGGCTAGCAGTTTGATTTTTCAGATTTGGACAAATGCATATGGCAATTATGATTCCAACCACACTTGTGGGTGAAAAATAAATTCAGGGTGTTTTAGCAGTTTGTTTTTGGGCCCCCTACTTTGGTCTGTGTTGGGGAAGTCAGACAAAAATATAGTTAAATAGGCTATTGATATACAAAGCTTTACCCACTCACTATAAAGGGAAAGGATTTAAGGCCAGCAAATTCCATCACCTTTTGTTTACAAAGGGCTCAAGTCTACAAACATTGAAAACCTCTGTTTAAAGTTCAGGACAGCCAGCTGCATGTCACGACCCTCAGGAACGATATGGCAGGGGTCTGGTCACTCCACTCCGAAGGATGGCCCCCAGCACTCCACCGTAGGACCCAGTCAGCTTTTAGGCCTTCCCAAAAGTAGACAGTTCCACCCATATGCACTCTCAGCAGTCTCCTCTGGTGTTTCCTTGCAACTGTCAGATGGTAAGTTTCAGCAGCACTCCCTGATGGTAAATTTAAGCAGCTCTGTATCTTTGTCCTAGTGCATTCCGCCTTGTACAGCAGTGATGCCACCATCACGTTTACATTCTTGGGGAGTACCCGGGAAGATTTCTCAAAAATAGGATTGGACAGTTACCGTTCTTTCTCCTCCCAACTCCTGTCTCTCTCTATAGATTGGTTTAAGAGTCTGGAGTAGACATATGGCAGCTTCATGTGCAATCCCCATTTGTTCTCATGTCAAATTTTTGCAAAAATCTTGTTACGTCGATAAATGTCATAATTTTACTTGCAACTGCCATATATATATATATATATATATATATATATATATATATATATATATATATATATATATATATATATATATATATATATATATACTGGTCAGAGGTCAGCAGCCACCTGTGCTGCACGAGTCGGAGGACCCGAACAACACAGGTAAGGTAGCTGTTTTCCTGACCCACATATTGATGTCAACAGCCAATATATGTTTTTGTCTGTCAACAGTACCACACGGAGTAGCACAACAACAGTGCATTTATAAAGCTTCCACAATACGTGGCAATATCCTCTATACCTCCAAATATTTGCAATGGACTATACTGCATCAATAGTCACATTTGAAGTATAGAAGAAGAAAAACGCAATCATTATTCACAGATACAGCGTGTTTTTTGTTTGTCTATTTAGTAATTCAAACACACAATAATGACAGACAAGGAAGGCAGTAGAGATGCAGAGGCGTCTATTTTATTCAATGAAACCTTGCAACTTATGCCAAAACAAATTGAAAGTGCACAACCGCAGCAAATGAGAACTATACAACAAAAAATGTTTAAACTAGAGAAATTACACAAAAAGGAAACTAAAAAGTGGTGAGAAATAAAATCCATACAGAACTATTTGGATAATCGGAGAATACCTAGAGGTCTTAGAATCTTCACCATACCGACATATGAGGACCCTGATCCTGCAATGTTGAATGAATGGGAGGAAACAACCAGTGAATGTTCTTTTAAAATGCTGACAATGTTAGTCAAATATGCCAAAGCGACAGAATTAAAGCACTCAATGAGATTGAAGTACTAGAACAAGATGTATACAATGGTCCAGATGCAGAGTCAGCAAACAATATAAAAATTCAAATGCAGATAAACATAAGCAAATATGAAGAAGAAATAAAAGAACGGAAACAGAGAACATTCTTGAGAGATAAGGAAGACTACGCCACAGGTCGTATCTACACCTTTGCAAGAAAATATAATGATGGCCGTAAAATTATTCAAAAGAAAGCAGATGCCAAAGATGAAAGCACAATTCTTATTGAATCGGACATAGGGGAAAATGCCAGCACTTCCACAGATGTCTCATATTCGAGCCATGGAGATACCTCTATTAGGTTACATTTTTTAGAAGAAATGAGACTATTACATCAGGTGGGCAAAACAACACAAGTGTGAAATAGAAACAAAGGCAAAAAATTCCAGAAATCAATGTCAGCAAAAGGAGGTCAACAAGGGGGCGTCGGGGACAGAGGACGAAAACGGGACCAATCAACAGGCCGCCAGACACGCTCTGGAAGAAACAAGAAGAACATACAGTCAAAGACATAATGCAAGTAATTAATTTGTCGGACAGAAACCTAACACAATATGAACATGAAGTATTGGGAAAGGGCCTCTCTTTTTTCCCCACCGCCAAAATTCGATTATCCCCAAACAATAATTGATTTATATTGTTTCATTTGCAAACTAAGACTAACACAAAATTCCATGCCAACTTGGACTATATACAAACTCCAACTGAAAAGATAATTCCTTCAGCCCTGAACATCTGTGACATACCGGCACTAAGGAACCTAGCAATGCTAGGAGAAGAGGAAGCTACTATGATTTGCCCCCATGAAGCACGAGATGAGTGGCAAATAGAATTATCAACAGAACTTGATACTGGCATGGCCGCTCCAAGCAAAATGAAAAATAAATCAAAATGTAATCCCTCCAATATTCTATGTCCCACAATAGATATATGTGAGGACCTTGTTGTGGACGACCTTAAAAATTGACGTTTGGACCTGGAACAGTCAATCTGAAATATAATCTAACTAAACAACAACACACAGCCATGGAAAATTTACAAGCAGACAACTCCATCACAATAAGATCATCAGACAAAGGTGGCAATGTTGTAGTCCTTAACACCAAGGACTATCAGAGGGAGGCAGAAAGACAATTGAAAGACACCAGTTGCTATGTCAGATTACCCAGTGATCCGTATCCTGAATACAACGTGCAGTATGACATTATGTTGGACAAATGGCACAATTTGGATCTCATTACAATCAAGGAGATGCAATTGTTAACCAAAAACTACCCCAAGACTCCAATCATACATTTCATACAGAAAATTCATAAATCAATGTCCCGACCTCCAGGAAGACCGATTGTGGCATCAATAGACTCCTTACTAGAAAACACCTCGAAATATGTAGATCATTTTCTGTTCGCTTTTGTGGAAACCTTACCTTCTTACACTAAGGACACAACAGCTTTTTTGAATCAAATTGCACACATCCCTTGGCAACCGGATTTCCTTCCGGTTACATTGGATGTAGTTTCCCTATACACCTGTATTTCACATTCCAAGGGCACAGTTGCAGTCAAAAGATTTCTGTCCATCAGATCGCTAAGCTATCGAGAACACTCACGTATGCTTTTGGACAAGCTGTCCTTCATTCTGACCCACAATTCTTTTATGTTCGATTCCATGTACTATAATCAAATCTGTGGAATAGCAATGGGCACAGAAGTAGCCCCAACCTTTGCAAATTTGTATATAGGTGCGTGGGAGGAAGAACTTTTTTCCAGTGACAACCAGAAGAAACATACAGACAAAATAATTATGTGAGAAAGATATATTGATGATTTATTTATCATCTGGAATGGAACGGCAAATGAATGGACTTGTTTCTTTCACAGCTTGAACCAAAACCATCAGAATCTGAAATTTACAGAACAACATAACAAGTCGGAAATAGTCTATTTAGACATAAAAGGGAAAGTTATTGGAAACAGCATAAGTACACAGCTACATAGAAAAGAAACAAGCACCAATACACTTTTGCATGCAACATGTGCTCACCCACAATGCCTCAAAAATAGCATTCCGTGTGGTGATTTCTTACGGATTAAAAGGAATTGCAGTGAGATGAAGTGTGGGAGATCAACGCAAAAAAAACTGCAGCAAGATTCCTGATGCAAGGATACAAGAAAGGAATCATAAGTAAAGCCTATGACCGTGGCTGCAAAAAAAGTCGGGAGATGATTCTAGCAAAAAAGAGCTTGCATAAAGAACAGACAAAAGAACAATAGAATGAGGACTCCACTATTAGATTCATTACTACATAAAATTCCAGAGCCAAAGAAACAAAACAGATTTTGAACAAGCATTGGTATCTTTTGAAAAGAGATCTTGATATCAGTCCACACTTGCCGTCACATGCCACAATAACATATAGGAAGCCATCATCAATACAAACAAAACTGTCACCCAGTATGTTTCAGTCACCTAAAAAACAGAGCACCAATACCTGGTTAACAAAAAGATTACCAGGTTTCTACACTTGTGCAAAATGCAAAGCGTGTCGTTACGGAATGAACACCAAGGTTTTCTTACACCCTCGAACCAAAAAGGAAATCAAGATTGAGGTGTTCTACACAATTTGTCATTTATGTGATTACATGCGCATGTAATTTGTGGTACATTGGTAGCACAACACTGGAAGCCAAGTTACGGATATTACAACATTTACGCGCAATTAAGAATCATGACATGTCCTATCCAGTTGCCAAACATTTCGCAGACATTCATCAGAATGATATTGGATCATTCAAATATTTCATTATTGACTAAGTGGGAGTACGCCCAACAGGTGGGGACAGATTACGAAAATTGAGACAAATGGAATCAAGATACGCAGTGGATTTCAACACCAAGTTTCCGTGAGGTCACAATTGTGATGAAGAATTGTATGTATTCTTGGGATCCTAAAACTATGACCATCACGATAATCAGACTGTGTTCCCACAATTAGACCCAAATAAGATGAATGAGATACATTTTGAATATTTATGCAAATATGAAAATAAGGTGTATTTTTTACTTCTATCCTTTATTCTTCACTTCCAATGTTTCATCAAGTATACACTTTGTTTACCTTTGGTTTATGACAACGAATCTCTTAGAAATCTCATTTTCTGTATTTTGTGTGCAAAAAGAAAAAGTTAAGGTTTATAGTACACTAAGTACGAATCAGACGTCTAAGCTTCTGGTTGCAGTTTTTGCACTCTTTTTTTTCTTATTGGTTTTTCTTAAAAGTTTATTTTCAAATTATTGTTTTATCACTTGTAAATAGGAGAGAATAGTGTGCACTTATAGACAAAGTATGCTGCATTCGCAGGTTTTCAATGTGCCATAATCTTACATCTGTGAATTTCATAGACATTTTTAACAATGTGAATAGATTTGACAGGATTTTAAAACTATGACCAAAGTCATTATGAAAAAGTGGCAATTCTACCTTTGGAGACAATTTTGTCAATATGTTTAACTCCTTGGTTTTAACATGTGATTTGTTTACAAAAGCACTATGCACTTTAACCTATAACCTTTTTTTTACCACAAAGTGATCCCATTTGTGACATTGTGAGTTAAACAAATAAGTTTGTTTTACCTTTTGGTTTTAACATGTGATCTGGGTACAAAGCACTATGCACTTCAAGCTTTTTTACTACAAAGCAACCCATTAGGGACGTTGCATGTCCTATGAATTATAAGGATCACATGTAAGGGTAACACACAGTCTCCCACTTTAAATTGCCACTCATTGAAATATCTTTTAAATATATGATTCGACCGAGACGCCTGCAAGGGTAACACACATGCTCTATCTAAAAATCCCCTTTTCTATGTTAAAATCTAGTTGGTCAAGTTATACTACCCGCAAGGGCAACACACAGGGCCTCATTATGACCCAAGCGCTCCCGGACGGGAGCGCTGATTACAAGCTTCCCATCGCGGGACCCGGATCGCACGCTTGGTAAAACCAGGCGTGCTTTCCGGGTCCTGCGAGGGGAAGAGGGAGACAATAACGGGCCAGATGTAATCTGCCCGTTATTACCTCCCTCCCCATTCCCATTGAGTCATATGGGGGCTCAAATGGGAATGGGGTAGGGTTCCTGCATGGAGGATTTACCGGGTCCTCCTATCTCGGAGTACCATTCTCGTAATGAGGCCCACAGTCTCCATTTTAAATCATTGATTTATTCAAAGATCCCTTTCTTTTAAAATGTTAAAATCAAGTTGGTCAAGTAATACTACAGAGGCACCCGCAAGGGCAACACACAGTCTCCAACTCCAACATATGATTTATCAACAGATTTGTAACATTCACATTGAAAGCACATAGCACTTTATTGTTTAGTAGTCCAACTGTGTTCTCATAGCACATAGCACTTTAGTATATAACATCAACTGTAATAACAAGGCACTGTGCACCTTACAATAGTTACATAAACAAGTGGCTCTGAAGGGTCACCATGATGTCATAAGCAGCACTAAGCACTTTATTATACACACTTGGGACAATGAAACTTAGTGAACACAATACAATGCATTGTTAATAATCCAATATAATATTGTCATTAAAAGCACCGAGCACTTTAGTACAAATCCACTTGGGACAATGAAGTGCTGTGAAAATTATGGAATATGCATAACATTTATTCTTCAACTGCATTGTTTAAAGACAGGCATTCAAATAGAACAAATGCATTGTTAAAGACATTTAAAAATGGCCGCCTGTGTCTATAGGAAAGAGTTAGATACTATACTAACACACAAGAGTGCTAAACAGTGAAGATGGACTTATACAACTTCTCTATAATAATGCAGTCCTCTCTCCATTACACATACCAGACGAAGCTAAAGTAGGGTGAAACGCGTTGTTCTTTCCTGTGCAATGCTGCTGCCTTCCTTGTCCATATACCTTTTAATTAATAAAGGAACTTTCTAGTTTTTTAGCACAACTATAGCCGGAGTGCCACTGCGCTCAAGACTGGATTTCAGTCTCTTTTCTGATATATATATATCAGTGAAAAAACATTGTTAAAGGGACGTTATGGTTAAGGTGCGCTACTAAAGACTTATCAAAATCAGTGAAAAAATGTTGTTTATGGGTCATTATGGTTACGTTGCACTACTAAAAGCATATCACCTTTAGTGGAAAAACTATGGACGATAAAAAGGCTCTGAAGTTTATTGGACTACAGAAAGTAAAACTAGGAGGAAGAGGGGGACACCTGGAGAAAAAACTCAGGCAGATGGAAGCAAGATTTGATTTGTAAATTCAGGACAATAGAATTTGGGTTGAATCACGATAATGAAATGGGAAATTTCCTATGAACCAATTAATGTAAAGCAAAATGTGAACCATTATATTTATGATTTTTCGGTGAAAAGTGGGAAAGGTTATCTACATATTGATGAATGAAAAGCAAAATGTGTAACATGGTACTTATGTTATTCTGGTGGTAAGTGGGAAGGGCTAATTGTATATTGATGAATCTCTATTAAGTAATGACCCCATGGTCTAATTCATCATGACTAAAAATAAGTATGATTGGCAATCTGAAAGCTGAGTCTACGAAAGTGATAATATAAAAAAATGCTTGGGGGGGCAACATGCCCATAAACTGGTCATATCATAAACAGGATGGAGGTTTTAGTATGTTACATTTGGCACTAACATATACTTAAATATTATCTGTGAGGGGGAATTTTATATGACTCTTACATCTAATATACACTGCCTGCACCAGGAATCATCAATGTGATTGTAATGTGTGGTATCGTAATTCGCATTGCTCTAATATGAGAATATGCTCATGAATGAAAGAAAGATATATGGTCGTGGACCATTATAGAATGTAGAAATGTAAAGAATGCAGTTTGTACCAAAATGAAATTTAAAACAAAATTCAAATTTAAGTAAGATATTTTAAAATATCAAATTTCTGGGTCAGGCATGTTTATACATTGCCACTTAATAGGAAAAACTAATGTGATTGTATTACATGGTCCTGAATTTCGTACCATGCCAATATGGCTGCCATGTAAAACTTAGTAGAAACCAAGAAGGGATTGTGTAAGTAACCATGGTAACACTATAGAATACATGGAAGACCTGCGTGATGGCCCACTATTGTGCAAAGCCGACGCGAGGAATCTGAATCAGAAGCACTCAAGGGAAGCGGACACTGTGGTTCTCTGGGCTGGGGAAAGGAGACGGTTTTCTACACCCGTATTTTGGCACCAAATTCGACACGGAGGGTTGCACAGACTTTCTACAGTCCTTTGAAATAATGTGGAGCGCGTATCGCAGACAACAAACCTGAATAACTAAGGGATTGCATTTATGTGAGGCACTGCCACGTTATCTGTTTAATCAAAAATTAAGCCTATCTACATAAATAAACGGGACCTGTTACTATTCACGTTAGGAGGGGCATACTAATAGCGCACGAACAAAGGATGTTAACATTAATATTTGAAAAAGGACACTGTGATAAATGTGAAATCGGATTGAAAATCTATCATATATTGCCTTAATTACAGGGATATACCCGGGACTATTGTAATAAAACGGGTAAGATTATTTCATTCACTCTTAGTATAGCATTATCGGAGAGTGTGTCAAATGTGAGATGCTATAAACCTACAACAAATTATCTAGTGGCTATTAAATGCAAATGGTATAGCTTATGAAACATGGCGGAATGTGAAGTAGAAAAGAGGTTATTTTTATGAACTATAAGGACAAATAATGTAAAAAGATGATCTCATTTTTTAACATATGACAAATCACGCTAAAATGATTTTTCTTTATTTCTCTGTTTTTTATTTGTATTCTTTTCTCCTGTTTTTGTTTTATGTTTGTTCTCATTAATTGACAATTATTTCCATTTATATATTTTTTTTGGGTACAAATTTCTTGAATTGAATTATTAATTTATGTTTATTTCTTTGAACTTTTGAAACATTTCTGAAACCAAGACCTCCATTTTTTCTGTTCTCCTTTGTGGCCAAATGTATGAATGTGCTTAAAATATTACATATAGAATATGACTGTTTTGCTATTGCCCTATTTGTTTTGAGAAAGGCTCTTGAGGAGCTGAAACACGTGTAAACCAGGAATAAAGGGCTATTGTGACTGTGAAACCGGGAATAAAGGGTTTTGTGACTTGGAAAAACTTGTGTGGCGCAATCCTTGAGTGGCAGACCACTTTGATCTGTTTTCTAACCAAGGAGGTAGGGGACTGGTTCCTCCAACTTTGGCCACACAGATGCGACACGGCTGAAAAGCCTTAATAATTAATTCAAGGTCGCCAACTGAAGAGGTTGTACCAACATATATCCCCACAAAAAGGCTCTGAAAAGCTTCTCGAGAAACACCTTTTTTGGTTTTTATAGGATTTTGTGTTTTCTTCTCCTCACATTCTTACAGCAAACTCTTTAACGCATCCTGTAGATGGACAAACAAAACAGCATCACCAATGGGCAACAATGAAATGCCATTTGCATGGAAAAACTCTGCATTTCGACAACTAAGGATGTCATTGCTGCAGAAGAACATCCCACCAGCGAACAAAAAATTGCACATGCTGCTGTTGATGAGACACCTTCCAACCACTGGCAGGGAACAACATACATTGGTATTGTCCCGTACTCTTCTTGGTGTTATGGATGAGAAAAGCACCTGGGCAGCGGGAAAATGCCTCGTAACTGCATTCAGCAACCTCTTCAGTCGATGGAACAAATCTAAACAAGCCACGTAACCCAAATGCATGCTGCCATAGTGCACAACAACAACAACAGTACCAAAACCGGCCACTTGTCTGCAAAGTGCATGCATATAGGCCAAACTGCAGTCATGGACAGGGCACCACAATGTGTCCACTCCTTCCAAACCAAAATCAACATCAAAGTGTCTTTCCTGGGCATACTTGTGCAGACCTATCACAAAGGCATCACCCAAAACCAACACAATGTGTTTCTCCATGTCAGCCCACCTCACTACGCAGAGTAATGAAAAACAGTATTACCACCCCTTCCTGTGAACCACACCCACAGTACCTGATTGGACAATCCCCACCGTCCCATTTTCATTGGCCAGCATGGTGAGAAGCACAGAATGTGGCATGTGCGCTTCCACAAGTACCGCGAGGGTCGCGCCCCATTACAGCAGGCGCAGTCCTTCTTCCCTTTCCACTATTTCTTTGTCCAGCACTACCTCACTGAATTCTGCTAAATAGTCACACATGCATTCACCAATCCCATCCAAGATGTCATCATCTAACACTGTCAATTGTGTAGAACACTTCATATGTACCGTTACACATTCAGACTGCAAGTGTCGTGTCATTCAAAAGCACGTCCAATACAAAGTTCAATAAAACTATGCAAGATTTGTGCATCCACATACATCCACATGGCCACCCATCACCACAAAGTAGAGGTATGAATAACATTTCTGCAGTATGTTTACAGCTCTGTTATAAGTGCCTCTGAGCACGGTATCTGCCACTGAACGTCCATTACGTACTTAAACAACATCATGTTTTTTCTCCCATCACCTACCATCAAGTGGCACTTCGATGGTATATGCTTTCAACGTTTTCATTTACCCATATCACCCATTGTAATATTCAAACAGGAACACTCTTCTTTCCTTCCGACAATGCTACACATTTCTTTCTGCACTAACCCATCTCTGACATAAATCGTAAAAATATTGCACCAAAACCAGCACTGCATGTATCTTACCAACCTAAACCAAGTTCCCAGAAGCTCACTCTCTCCACAGCTGTGGTTCTCTCTAGGCTGTACTATTGTAACAGCCTCTTTCTAAATCTCAATGCTTCTACTCTCCGCCCTCTGCAACTCATCCAGAAGAGGACTGCGTGACTTGTCCTTGGTCTCAAGCACAGGGATCGTATCTCTCCGGGACTGAAATGTCTGCACTGGCTCCCCGTGGCTGCGAGGATTAAGGTCAAAACCCTCTGCATTATGCACAAGGCCTTCTGGGCCCTGGGTCCTCAATACCTTCATCTCTCACTTCCTAAATATCTCTGTGCTTGAGCTCTTTGCTCATCTGCCTCCAAGTCCCTCAGGTTCAGTCAATTTTCCAAACAGCCCGTTGGTGGTAGATCTCTTTCTTCACCTGGGGCCTCCCTCTGGAACAGGCAACCTGCCTCCCTGAAACTTGAGGAGAACCATCTCTGGTTCCGGAAGCACCTCAAAACCTTTCTCTTTGCCTCTGCTTTTTCTCCTCCTCTCCCCTTCTGACTTCCTGGCTAAAACTGAATCTGCACTGGTTACCTGGCCACCCTCTGATCTTGAGCCCAGGCTACCTCCCAGCGCTAGACGCAACTCTGCACTGCCTTTCTGGCAACCCCCGCACTTGGGGACTGTTTTCTGTATCCCTAACAGTCGCACCACCACCTGATGTATGCACTTATCCTTGCACTTGCCTCCCGCGGGCCGTATTCTTAGCTATTGTTATTTATTCTTCTTCCCATGTACTGCACTTTCCGCTCCCCTACCCATGCACTTGCGCAATCTGAGTGACACCTGGCCTAATAGGCTTGTCGTCTCTGTCTCCCCTCTGTTCCCCCTCCCTTGCATCGTTGCGCCTTCAAACACTTGTGTGTAGGCGCATTATAAATGCCATATCATACCATATCATATCATATCATACACATATTGCATGCATAACAACAGGATGCCTGCCACTTAACTTGCACACTTCACAGAATTTTTTCCCACAGTAACCCTCTTTTTTTT
This sequence comes from Ambystoma mexicanum, assembly GCF_040938575.1. Classification (NCBI taxonomy): domain Eukaryota; kingdom Metazoa; phylum Chordata; class Amphibia; order Caudata; family Ambystomatidae; genus Ambystoma; species Ambystoma mexicanum. Next base: position 657,378,811 of record NC_090921.1, read on the forward strand.
CCAAAATTCGCAAAAATATCGCACAAAAGCTGCACTGAATATATCATAGCAACTGTAAACAAGTACATACAGTGCATGCATACAAACAGGATGCCTGCCCCTTACCTTGCACTCTTCAACCATAGCCTTTTGCATTTCTCTGTACAAATAGACCTTCTGCCACAGTTTTTTCGTACAGACCACAACCAGAAACCTTAGTGAGCAATGCCTTACCCTCCACAGTCCCATTTCCATGCCTGCCATCCTGAAAAGGTCTGGATGTGGCACGTGTAATTCTGAAACTACCACAGAATATGCAGAGATATCGTCCTAGGAACGAGAGTGGTGGAGAATCTTTAAACAGGTTAGGGGATTGGGTCTTTAGTGTTGGCTCTGAAAATATGTTTTTTAATTTTTTTTGTTTTTTCCTCTTTTATTTGTTACCATACTTGCAAACAACCTTTTTTGTTTTTTCTCTTTATATGAGTTTCTGTTTGCTTCACCTCCTTACATTTGTCCGGAATTATGGTTAATGCTTCTTGCACAGTGGAAAAGAAAACAGCATTGCCAATGCCGTTCAAAGAAATGCTATTTGCATGGAACTAGTGCATATTTTGCAACTTCATGATCTCATAGCGGGTGGTGAACATCCCATCAGTGCATGTAAATTCACACATGCTTCTGTTTATAAGACACCCAAATTACACCAGCATGGTCCCAGACTCCTCTTGGTGGCATACATGAGAAAACGACCTTGGCAGTGGGAAAAATCTGCATCACTGCATTCATCAACTTCTTCAGGTGATGGAGCAAATGTGCACACGACATGTAAGCCAAATGAGGACTTCCATAATGCACCACAACAACTGTAACAGTAGCGACAGAGGCCAAATATCTGCAAAGGTGAACCATCCTGCTGAAACTGCACCCATAGAGACTGCCCCACAAAGCGACCACTCCTTCCAACTCGAAATTAGCAGCAGCGCCTTTTTGCATGGCATACCTGTGCATATCTTGCATAAAGGTATCACCCACGATCAGCACTATGCGTCTCTCCATCAATACCAACCTCATTACACAGAGTATTGGGAAAACATAGTACAGCCACTTCCTGTGCACCACACCCTGAACACCTCATTGGATAATCCCCACAGTTCCATTTCCATGCCCACCATACTCAGAATGGCAGGATGTGGCACATGCACTTTTCCAGCTACTGCGAAGGCCGCGCCCCAGTAGACAGGGACAGTCCTGCTTCCCTTTACACTGTTCCTTTTGCAGCACTCCCTCATTGTGTAAACTGAAATACTCACATACGCATGCACCAAGCACATCCAAGACTTCTGCACCCAACATTATCATTTCTGTACAGCACTCCATATTTACCGCTAAACACTCTGAGTGCACTCGCGTGTGCATCCAAAGCACATTCAAAGTTCTGAAAAAGAATCCATGATTTCAGCATCCAAAAACATCCAGAGCTGCACCCATCATGACTTTGGCCATGCACACAAGAGTCTAGGCCTTGCCCACACCCAGCACAACATCATGGAGCCATGCATGCGAACATCTGGCCAGATTCCACAATCCACAAACGTAACATAGCCAGTGGCACTTCTACCCAACCCCCGCACCATAACAGAGTGATGCATGGAAACACGTAACAGTTAGCAGAATCCACAAACATACCACAGCCTCCGGCACCCCTACCCACTTCCATTCACAAAGTATTGTGTCACTTCCAACCAAACCACAAAATATTCACAACATTGGGCCTACTCCCAGCAATCTGCACAAAGCAGAGTATCCAAGCACATATAAGATCCACTTCAACCCTACCCTCTTCTATACTGACAGTATTCCAACACTGCACCCAGTGGGCACACAGAAGGACTTGTCACTGCACCATCTCCAGCCATGCAACTGTAGGATGTTTTAACAATGACCACACCCATGGAACCAACAATACATGCATTTCAGCTCATTTCTGGTGCTCTATCAAGTCTAAAATGTGCTCCACAACCATTCCTTAAAGGTCACCACCATCTGACATATGCAGAGGAAAACCTGCATTGCTACAGTGGGTGTGGTCAAGACCTTGTCTCTTGGCAGCATGGCCTACAGCCTACGGACTTTGGCCACGCACCAATTAGTCTAGGCCTTGGCCACACCCACCGCAACGTGATGCAGCCATGCATGCTAACATGGACCACAATCCACACACGTACCACAGCCACCTGCACTCCTTCCCAACCTCTGCACCGTAACACAGCTGTGCATGGAAACATGCAACCGTTAGCAGAATCTAGCAACATAACACATCCTCCGGCCCCCCTACTGACTTTCATGGACATACTATGGTGTTACTACCAACCAAACCAGAAAAAAAATCAGAACAGTGGCCCTGCTCCCAGCACTCTATTTAGTGCACAAAACCAATACTTCATAGTGCAGTATAGTAATGGACACTACCCAAGCCTATAAAATATGTAGTTCAACCCTATACACTTGTATGTACACACTATTTCACCATTGCACCCAGTTGACACAATGCAGTATCCAAGCACATAGAAGATCCACTTCACCCCTACCCTCTTCTATACTGACAGTACTCCAACACTGCACCCAGTGGGCACACTGCAGGACTTGTCACTGCACCATCTCCAGCCATACACCAAAAACGGTAGGATGTTCTAAAAATGACCACACTCATGGAACCAAAAATATACACATATCAGCTCACTTCTGGTGCTCTATCAAGTCTAAAATGTGCCCACAACCATTCTTTAAAGGTCAGCACCCTCTGAGAGATGCAGAGTCAAAACTGCATTGCTGCGGTGGGAGTGGTCAAGGCCTTGGCTCTTGGGTGCATGGCCTACAGCCTTTGGCCATGCACACAATAGTCTAGGCCTTGGCCATAACCACTGCAATGTAATGCAGCCATGCATGCCAAAATGTAACAAAGTACCACTCTCCACACACGTACCACAACCACCGGTACTCCTACCCAACCTATGCACCGTAATACAGCTATACATGGAAACATGCAACAGTTAGCAGAATCTACAAACATAACACAACCTCCGGCACCCCTACCCACTTTCATTCACATACTATAGTGTTTCTGCCAACCGAACCAAAACATTGTTAACAACTGTGTCCTGCTCCCAGCACTCTATTCAGTGTACAAAACCAATACTTCATAGTGCAGTACAGTAGTCAGCACTCCGCGCAATGGACACTACCCACGCCTATACAATATGCAGTTCAACCCTATCCACTTCAATGCACACATTATTTGAACATTGCACCCACTTCACACACTGCAGGAGTGTTCCGTCCATCAGCTCCAGCCATGGACTAAACACTGTAGAATGTGCTAACAATCACCACACCCATGTGTAAAGAAACACACTGGAGGGGGGGCATCTGTATTCCTGCTCTCTGTACTGCAGAGGAGAGGCACATAGGACCCCACTATCACGATGATACACTTTGCGCTCTGACAATTCTAAAATGGTAAATATACACAGTTCTAGGTGGTACCACGATTACTCTGATTCCATTAAAATGGATCAACGGTGCTCAGTTCATATAGCATACAAATCAACACAGCAAAATGATATCAACCATACACTTAGGAGGAAGACAAGTTGGTTAGACAATTGGCAGAATACTGGGTCCATACCCACAAGACACTGTTCTGTATGAGGATCCCCCCACAGGGGAAACCTGTAGATGAAGATGCACTACATGCCCAGTCCATGTATTCTCTATTAGAGTCTTATCTTCTTCTATACCTTGTACCTTGTGTTGTAGAGTTCTTCGTCTGGGAACCGATGGGCCCTTCTTGAGTGCATTCCCTTTTAAGCAGGAGCCATGGGTTGTCGAAATTCCGAGATGGAGAAATGCTGAACGTTGTCATTGAGGCCTCAGCTTCGGCCCTTGCGGTACTCGTTGACGAGTGATCGAAAACGTCCTGCAACAGGGGAGGCAAGCGATGCACCTCGACAACGATTGTTCATTGCCGCAAAGAGTTAGTGAAGAACTTTGGCCCAGCAAGTGCATCGAATCGTCGGCATCTGGCCTCGGTGAACAGGACGGGACCATGGCTGGCTTCAGTAGCTTCGTCGACGTCTCTGAGGTCTTCAGGTGGCGGGAAACCCACCAGCGGATTCTCCTCATTTGTCGGCAGCCTTGACTTTCTCCGGCAGGATGAAAGCGGTCGACGATGATGAACAAGGGAGTCCTGGGATCAAATGTTCATAGGCATAGGGAGCACATCGGCTCCAGTCTGCGACAGCGGTCGGCGACGGTGGATGGCTGTCCGGTGCTTTTCTTCCTTCTCCTTGGGGTCCCCTCCTCCGGCCGGCAGACTTTCGTAGGTCTGTCTACCAGGGAGCTTTGGCAAAGATCAGCTGGTGCACAATGGTCCCTCTTAGCTCGGGTAGAGGTCTCCTTACCAGGTCCTCTCTTGGATCAGTTCTTGAAGACAGAGCAGCTTTCAGATTACACAGAAGGGAACAGCGGTTCACCTTCTTCTTCCGGCTCGGCTTTGAGAGTAAGCATCAAGTATCAACTTCAACTTCTGAATGATTTCTAGCAGTGAGAGGCACCCAGATATACTGTTTATCTCCCATTCATTCTGCTGGGTCAAACTCAGGCAACCAATCACTCAGAAAGGCATTGAGGCAGTCAGTCAGCCAATCAAGCGCACGGTGCATTCAGGCCATTCTTCTCCCATTCAGACACTCACAACACAGAATGTGGATTCGGACAAGCACTCTGCCATTCAGCACTACACACTGCATTCATACCAGTTTTGGGCAGGGCGGTCTCAGTCATTGGGGGTCATTACGACCCGGGCGCAAAGGGATACCGGGCACCGGTAATGACACCGGTGCCGGTAATCCCTTTGCGCCCTATTCCGAGGTCACTTTGCGGGCCCTTCCTTAACGCCTGGTTTTAGCAGGCGTTAAGGACAGGACCCGCAAAGGGACTTCAGAGCTAATGACGGTACCATAATTTACGATACCGTTATTAGCACCCTCCCCATTCCCATTGAGCCCTATGGGGGCTCAAATGGGAATGGGGTATGGCATTTTCAATGGGGACTTACCGGTCCCACAAAGGTCGGACTAGACTGGTAAGTCCCCATTGAACCAGGGCGGACATGGTACCGGTAATGGTGCTAGTCATGGCGCTAATAGTGCCATGACTAGCACCAACCTCGGAATGAGGCTCATTGTGTAAAACACCAGATACCAGACACCCATAACACACAATTCATACTCATCACACACTCCATTCACCCAGGTCCCACCCCACAGGTGTACCCACAACATATGGTCATTGGGAAGGCTCCAGCCAGTCTGGTCGCCACTTCACCACACTACCATATATGAAACTTCCACCCAACAGCCTGTCAGGGGGAAGGGACAGAGTCAGGGTTTCCCAGGACTTTGGGAAAAGTATGGTAACAGGTGATAGAAAGCAAGAGGCCAAGGGGGCCTTCTTGTCTCCATCAGGAATCCACTGATCCCAATGACAGGGTCTGGGCATCCCAAAACGGAGGATGTGCATGGCACCAGTCAATTCAACATGGAACTGCCACCAGCCCTTACCCTGCTCTGTGAGCCACACACAGGTGCCCAAAAACATACACTAGGAGTACAGGGTTTTACTACCACCCATAAGGGTATCCCACGGGACTGTTCACCAATCCAAATACAGGAAGAGCCTCACCGCCAGGAATACCACATGAATTCCTGTGTGGAAAACAAGTCAGAACACATGATAACAAGCAATAAAGGACAATGATTCAGAGGCCCTGTCCCTCTGATGCATTTCCAGCATCACAGTCGCCCCCCCTCCAGACTGTGGTTATGGTGCCTTATCTCCACCAAATAGACATCATCATCCAGATTGTCAGCATACCTTCTGGAAAGGCCATCTGCATTATCATGACTCTTCCCCTGGTCTATGCTCTATGGTGAAGACCATTGGTCTGGGTATGGTAAGAGGTGGAGAACTTGTAAGTAACTGAGCACTCTTTCCACATGGTTTTTATGTAGCTCGACATAAATTTGGATCCTCTGTCAGAGACAACCTCTTTAGGGAATCCAACACTGGTGAAAATGCCCAGGAACGCCCTGGAAACCACCTTGGCCGTAACCGTCCAAAGGGGTATAGCCTCAGGGTACCTGGTGGCATGATCAACCAAGACCAGGATGAACTGATATCCACCCAAAGTGGGAGGGTCAAGGGGACCAATAATCTCAATGCCCACCCTCTCAAATGGTGTGCTGACCACTGGCAATGGTTGCAGACGGACAATAACACTGCCTCCAGTCTTGCCAGACAACTGACAAGTTGTGCAGGTCGTGGGACTCCACTTCTACTTCCATCCGGGGCCAGTAGAAATGGCAGAGAGCCTTTGCTTTGTCTTCTTGGTCCCAAGGAGTCCAGTTAAGGGCACCTCATGCACCAACTGCAGTAGGAATGGCCTGTAAACATGGGGTACCACCAACCTCTTAATGGCACCAAGTTCAGACTCTGTGGGCTCACTAACAAGAAGCTCAGTCTCTCAATAGATCCGGAATGTCCTAGGGACTTCTCCCTGTGCCTGGGACAGGGCCTGTTTCCTCAAACCCTCGAGAGAGTGGCACTCTCTCTGACCCCTACAGAAGTCCGCCCGGGAGGGTACACCTTCAGCTAACAAGCATTGAAGGTCGGGTTTGCAGAAGGCGGACCACTACTCTTACACCCACCCACAAAAGACTTATCCCCACTAGATATTTGGGTCTTAGGAGAGGAAGGTTTTGGTTTACTCGACTGTGACTGCTTCTTGGACTCCTCAGCCTTCTGAGAGGTCCCCTTTTCTTTGTCCTTGTCCTTCCCACTGGAGTCATTAGGGGACACCCGATGGGAGACCCACTTGTCAGCCAGCCTGGCCAGCTTAACGGGATCTAAAATGTTATGGTCAGCAACATACTGATGCAGCTCCGGTGAACAGGCTTCCGAAAAATGCTGACAATTCAACAAACATTTTCACTTTGTAAGCATCAATCCACCCCATCATGTTCATGTGCGTAGAACTCACCCTCCCAATAGATCCGGAATGTCCTAGGGACTTCTCCCTGTGCCTGGGACAGGGCCTGTTTCCTCAAACCTTTGAGAGAGTGGCACTCTCTCTGACCCCTACAGAAATCTGCCCAGGAGGGTACCCCTTCAGCTAACAAGCATTGAAGGTCGGGGTGGTCCTCTGGGTTGAGTACTTCTCCCACAGGAGAGTCTTCTGGCTCTTCTCCCACAGGAGTTGAGGCTTGGGTCCCCACTGGATCCAGCCCGGCCGGAGCATGAATCCCAATGGGTGCTGCAGGAGCAACAGGAAGAGAAGGGGTCCCTTTCGCAGAGGCACTGCAACAGACCTACAGCAACAACTACGATATAACTGCCCAATATTTCTACTTGCAGATTCATGCGCATCCACAACACAGACTACAGGCATAAATATTTTGAACACAGTACATGTACAGCTCTTCTAAGAATACATATGAACAGTGTAACTTCCACTTACCCTGTATAAACTCTAAAATGACCTTACTTCATTTATCCCATCTGGTATAATGAAGTATCAATTGCAAACCTGTCTCCTCTCCAAATTTTTGTTTACTCACAGAGCTATCGAAAGAAAATGTATTTCATATTAAAAGATGGGAGAAATAAAAGTATAATTATGAAAAAGACTGTACAGTGTGTTATAAAATTACACGCAGCCAGGATGAGTACATGCATGTTCATTCAAGCACACACACAGACAATATAATTACAAAGGCTCCCAGCTCAAACAACACCACTGCCTCTATATGAAATCCTACTCTTTATTCCCACACCTTCACAAATGCATAGATTGCATGCTTCTCTGTACAATCTATGCCATTTACCCTGTAAAAATAGCAAAATATGCATAGGAGTATTTCTTCCACCTCTTACCATCCAATAATATAACATTAAAAAAACAAGTGTGCTCTATACATTTACTATTATACTCATTTGTAAAACATATTCAACTAACAGATTCTAAATAAAATATACAAAATTCACATAGACAAAGGAAATTGCATATGCATAGTATGCTCACTTGTAAGAAAACACTACTACTACAACAAAAACAATGTCTACATTAACAAAAGTGCTATAAACACACATATTCACTAACTTCTTTCTTTTACAATTGCAGTGAAGACCACTCTCCTGAAAAGCAGCAGCGTCTAAGATACGAACAACTTCGAAAAAACCTACTCTTTCAATACAAAAGTCAGTACAATACTCACATAATGTTCTAACTGTTACCCAAACACACTAGTATTTTACTTTACTGTAGTAGAACAAAGAAGTGTATTAACCCTTTCCAATTAGATGTATCATTAACACTTCCCCTTACCAGTTGCATAGTTTATATTGTCATCTCAAGCCCAGTATACTAACACACAAATACAAGAATAACCTTCACAACTTAATATAGCTGCCCATTGCACAATCACACACCTCCACAATCATCCTTACCATCATACTCAGACACTCTTGCACAAAGCATGCATACACTGCACAACAACCCAACCCACATTTTTTTCTCTCCAACAAACCCCAAAGAATGCCTAACAAAAAGCAACTCCGTAGAAAGCAATGCAGAATTTGAGCAAATCAAAATACAAGTGTCCAAAATAATAATCCATCTCTACCAGATTTCGTACAAAAAGTTCAAACAAAACAGCTAATACAGTCATTACACGAAACAAAACAAGCTTCCACTACAGAAACTTTCCCTCCTCTATCAAAATGCAAAACGAAACAAAATGTATTAACACGACTTCACTTACCACTACTACTAAGGCTGCACCTATAAATCTTGATATAGTAGCAACTAGCCATACCAAAAACAATATTTTACAAAAAATGTTCCAATACAGACTCCTTCAGAACCTTATAAAAACAGGAGAAAGATCATGGACAACCCTTAACACCTACCATAGAAAAGTAATCCTAAAAGCTCTCATAAACAGTACAATCCTTGTTCACCACAGACCCCTTCAGAACCCTATTAAAACAGCAGACAAATCATGGACAACCCTTAAAACCTACCATAGAAAAGTAATCCTAAATCCTCTCATAAACAGTGCAATCCTTCTGAAAAGAAAGTTATTTTTTTTAAAACAGAATGAAACCACTAACAAAACTAACTACTAAATTACAAAAAACACTTCTCAATAAACTGAATATCAACAAAAATAACTCCTTAAACATTTATGGAGGTGAATGGAGTCACACCACGACCACAGAACCATATTTTCATGAAGAAGCATATAAACAAAAGCAAACAAACCCAATTGCTATACATAGCAGTGGACGAGGGTATGAAAAACATAATAACACCATTATGAAACAAGAAACTCTGCTCACAAAAATATCCCCCAAAAACTCAGTATCACCTCTTCACTCTAATAAACCAAAACATCCAGTCTACAAATGGCCGTGCACATCAATGTGTAACATTGCCAAAAAATCTTTCAAATCTTTGCGCCAATTCCTCAATCAGTATGTAAAAAGCAAAGACAAAATCAAAATGAAACTACCACAGAATATGGATACCTGTTCAGTGTGCAAATATGCACATCAATGTGTAACATTGCCAAAAAATCTTTCAAATATGTACGCCACTTCCTCAATCAGTATGTAAAAAACAAAGACAAAATCAAAATGAAACTAATACAGAATATGGATACCTGTCCAGTGTGCAAATACACAGGACTACAAGCACATTCATTAGCCTGCATTTCAGGACCTATTTGCAAAACCACCTTCCATCATATCAAAATGATATCAACACATCATGCAACTTAAAAAATCTGGTCCATAAGCTCTACTATGCTAAAAGTCCTGCTTTAGCACTAGTCAATTTAAATAACAATCTTGTACGTGGTACAGTCAAACAACCACTCGAAGAAATAGAGCATATCCAGAGAAAATATTTTGGAAGTGAAAGCCACTTACAAAATGCATTAGCTTTACCACAAACTACCAACTACTGTACAAATAGCAACCTTCTATTAAACACATACAAAAAAGAAATACTAAAGTTTAAAAGTACCTCTGCTGAAGTACCAAACCATGTGTGTGTGTTGCATAACACACCTATAGTACCAAACATTTTGACTATGGTATGTGAGCTCCTTATAGGGGATATTAATTACAAGCAATCCTCTACTAACAACCCAAAACCAACATCATACTAAACTGAAATAGCCAGTAGTGCATTGATTATATCCGCGGACAGCCACTATGACTGCAGACATGGCGAACACATCAGGGGCACCTGCCACCTGAACAAATACAGTATTTCACCCATCTCTTACTCCCCAACCCTCCCCAAGCACTTCTGCACACCAACACACTCCTCAAAATTGCGTTTTGCCTCTGTTCGCCGCCGTGCTGTCAGTACGCCTTCAACAAAAACAGCAAAATTACCTCCATCTAAATTAGTAAAAGCCATTTGTGGCAAAGTAGTTTATTTACCATTAAATCTCAAAGAAAATGTACACACTCATACACCACAATCCAAAATATTTACTTCCAAAGGTTTGTTATAACGCAGTCCTATTACAAACTCTACAATCTTAACTGCATAGCCTAGCCAAAACTTCACATACAAACTCTACAAATAAAACAGTACACAAACTTTTACGTTCTGGATATTTGATGGGTGTTTGATTCTATGGGTGTGTTATGCTGTGGTGGTTGTGTCTAGGGCGTACAGTCTTGGGTACCTGGCCTACGGCCTACTGCCTTCGGCCATGCACCCAAGACTCTAGGCCCTGGTCACAACCACGCAGCATAACACACCTATAATAACAAACATTTTTGATTGTGGTATGTTGGCTGCTTATAGGGGATATTAATTACAATCAATCCTCTACTAATAACCCAAAACCAGCATCATACTAAACTGAAATAGCCAGTAGTGCATTGATTATATCTGCGGACAGCCGCTACAACTGCGGACATGGCGAACACATCAGGGGCACCTGCCATCTAAACAAATACAGTATTTGACCCATCTCTTACTCCCCAACCCTCCCCAAACACTTCTGCACACCAACATACTCCCCAAAATTGAATTTTGCCTCTGTTTGCTGCTACGCTGTAGCGGATCCAAGATCACGAGCGCATCAAAACAATGTGACACACCTCACCCCAGCCAATCAGAAAACACATTGTGTGTCCGCTGACATGACGCAAGTCGATTAGCCAATTGGTGTCCTGTCCGCGGAGCAAACAGAGAAGTGTGTCCGCAGAGCGGAAATAGATATCACTTATTTTTTGCCTTATGTTTCAGCCATTTAAAAAAAAAATTGTGGACGGATTTACACCAAATTAACAAAAGCACGCTTTCAGGACTAAGCCGCCGCTCCTGCCGCAAATTTGGTGGAAATCCGTTCACCGGTTTGAGCTGTAGGCGTGCACCAAGTTTTTTCCCATTATGAAATTCAGAGTGGGCCATATACTTTTTTTTGCAAAGTTTGGTGAGGATTCGTCCAGGGATAGCAAAGTTATAAGCCGCCCGAAAAGTGCTCTTCGTATGGGATAAGCAACTCAACCATAACTGCACAGCCACTAACGTGGCTGTGTAATGTATATATATATTCCGATTCTGCTAATCATGGCAAATGAATTAAATAAGACGACAGCCAGGTCTGCACCATTTTGCACAGCTGTGTGTCAACTTTCTGCCGTTTTCATAAAAAGTATAACCGTTAGGAACATGCGATTTATTCCCCAACTTCTTAATTTCACCCTCCACCCGTTCACCAACTCCTAAGTTTGGAACATTTTCAGATCAGCCAGAAACCCATTTTAGATGCCCGTTACAGTTCCCTGACTCGCAGGTGGATGAATTGTATATCACTTAAATCGACTGGAACTTACCTAAAAAAGTATGCATGCATGATATGATACGTTATTTATAACGCGCTTAATGCCCAGAGGTTTCTAAGCACGGACCCGGGGATCAAACCTGTGTTGCTCCATGTCATCTTGCTTCCAAGGCGAACACATTGCCCCAGAGCTATACTCCCAAGACATGTAAACAGTACGCCTTATCGTTGCTGAGAAAAAGTCCTTTTAAAATAATAGTAAAATCTTCATGTTGGACAAATGGCAACTCCTCTGCCTCCAGGCCATTTGTTCTCACTAGGCCAGCCTGTAACTAGAATTTCTTTTATTAGTCTTTGAGGTTTGCTCTTTGAAGTTGGAGTTTCAGCCTCCCTTAATTGTAGCCCCCATTTTCGCACCTCCTATCTACATTCCGGGGATACACCAACCAGGGCATTTGTCTATGCACAGTGCCCTTTCAAAGACACCAAGTCTAGAGAAAGTCTGTTTTCAAACCCACTTAGCAGCCACATCTTATTTCAATTGTACAATAGCTGGGGGGATGTAAACCAGGCTTTCCATGGGGGAGTTTTTCTGTGACATTTGTTCCACAGCAAGCAAACAGTGTCTGCTTTGGCCCTAAAGAACGTTTTAATTGAAACAAGGATTTTCTTTTCAAATGATTGCTCGTATTCTGCATGTGAAACATAATATACATAATTTTTTTGTCAATATGAACCACGTCTTTTCACTGACATTTGTATGTTGTCAGGGGAACATTTTTCTCATGTCTTCCTTTAACTTGCAAACATACATGCAAAGCCGTTTTTTTGTGTCAGTGTTTAAAAATCCTATTTTTCATGTTCAAGTGACCTTTGATTATCTTATACTTTTGTAACTTAAAATGCTACTTTTCCTTTAGTAATGACAGGTAGGCCTTTTCCCGTGGCCCTTTCTTGTGTTACTTGCAGAAACCACACAGTCTACCTTAGATGGCCCATTTCTGGTGTAAAAATGTTGCTGTAAATGCTGGCAGGTTAGTTTCCCAGTGGGATCTTCTGTTTGGTTGGTTCAGGGCCTTTGATTACACCCCACAATCCTTTATCTGTCTCCTCACCTCGAGATAAGGGTACTCAAAACTTCCTCAAGTTTCCTTCACTCTAGAAGTGAGGGATATTGTGACCTTTTATCATGGGATGATCACTTCATATACAGCGTTGTCTTTCCCCACGAAGAGGAGCTTCCCCACAATGGTTAATCAAAAAAATGTGCAATAACAAAAGATCAAAATCCCTGTATTTTATGTAAAATGTGCACTCTGTGACAAAACCTTGGATGTCGTCACTTCTCCCTTAGGCCAAGCCCCTTCCAATGAGGCCATGTGGGTGAGGCCGCTATCTGATAGTACACCGGGGGGTGGTACTCAGTGGGAGGATCTCATGGGGAGAGACTCCCCCTTTAGGGACAAGGACGGCTATCCAAGGGAAATGCGTTTTGCCAAGCCTTCATCAGCTCCACTCACCTCCTACACATCTTCCTATCCCTTCACTCAACCTTCTGTACCCCACATGTCCATTTGCTTCTGTAGTATTAATAACCTGGAATAACCTGGAAGGTACTGGAATGAGTAAGAATAGGGCTGACCTTGGACAGATCTCCAAAGAAGATAGATACTGGACAAGGATGAGTAGGGATGACTCCCAGGAAGGTACTGGGATGAGGGAGACATGCAGAGCAAAGAGTATTCCTCAAGGGAACGTACACCGGCATTCTAGCCTTTTTCATAGTTCAAACATAAAAACTAAAGAAGGACTTACCTTGATGAGAAACCCTCCCTAGAGGAACCGTGAGCAAGGAAGTGGTTCGGCAGAGCACTGTGAAGGAGCCAGCGAGTGCAGCAGGAACGAGGGAACCGAGATGTCCCAGTGTGTTCCAGCTAAGAGGAACAGGACGGAAGCCCAGCCAAGACAGGCGGGGCACGAGAAGAACATGGATAGTGCATGCAAACCCTAACATGCATGAGGAAGGAAGAGACATGCTGTGGATACACTGCAGCCATCAAAGAGCCAGAGAATCCAGGGGAAGATGAAGCTGATGTTCGAAGAGCGCCAGACCAACCAAAGGATGCCATCAAGAGCCCTAAAGTGATCTGGGTTGCTGGGAAGGTTGGTAAGGGCGCAGCGGAGCTGTGGCTAACTCCAAGAGTACTGAGCAAGGTTTGAGATGGGGAAACCCTGGGAAAAAACCCAAAATACGGGTCTGTGACCTGCACCTAAAATGCAAGAAGAGTCCCCCAAGTCTTCTTCTTCATGGCAGTACATAGCAGGAGACTGAACCAGGTATGCCAGAAACCAGAGGAACATTTGCCAATCATCTTCTTTGTGGCAGTACCGGGCAGGAGAATGAACCAGGTCTGCCAAAGCTTAGAAGAACATTTGCAAACCATCTTCTTTGTGGCAGTGCATGAGATAGAAGTGCCAGAGGAAGGGAGGCATTCCCCCGGCAGCTGTGAATTGTAATAAGAAGCCTGAGAAGGGCCGGCGGAAGGGAGACATTCGCCCCATGGTTGTGAACTGTAACAATAAGCCTGAGCGGGACTATGGGAAGGGAGGCTGTTGTAATGTACAATGCGCAAGACGGTTGGTTACCAGTCATTTGGTCGAAAACCAAATGGTCGAATGACCATTTGATCGAAGTAAAATGGTCGAAAAAAAAAGGTTGAATTTTTTTTGAATTTTTATTTTATTTTATGGGGGGGGTTCCCCCCCAATCCCCCTTTTTTATTTATTAAAAATATTTTTTAAGCAACCAAAACTTTTTAAAAAATATATAAATAAATGAATAAAAAATTTGACCCTTTTTTTTCTGACCATTTTGATTCGATCAAATGGTCATTCGACCATTTATTTTCGACCATTTGACCGGACACCGCGCAAGACAACTTGCTCTTCCATGCAGGTAGTCTCGCTCACCAATGCTGTGACGTCATAGGATGTCAATGACAGTTCAACTGTCATATTGTGTTTACCTTCTCTGCTGTGAGAGGGTCTTTCTTTACCTCTGACTTCAAATAAATCACAATGTATTTCATAAGGTGTAAGTTTAATCATTTACCTCAAATACTTCAAGTGGCGACGAGGATCATGAAGAGGTGAAAGACCCTGCAGCTGCTCCGGTTCTCATCTCCTATTCATTCCTGTCAGTCAGTCCTCCTGAGAGAGTGTGTGAGACATATATGAATGCTGCAATCAGAATCCAGTTCGGGTGGTAGTAATCCCCACTGCTATCCAGGCCATGGTGATGAGCGTGAGCAGGATAGGACAGAGGCCCAGAGAGTGATCATCCTCCTGCTGGTGTCATTCCGGAGGGCAGTGGACATACAGTGAGCATGAAGAGAGTAGAAATACTCCTGGCAGGCTGCTGCTGGGGTGGGAGAGATACGTTACAAGTGGTGAAGTGGCGAAGTGCGAAGGCGAGTCGCATAATCAACTTGTTGTCTGACTTGGGTGGTCATTCCCCTATTATCTGTACACCAGCTCCCCCAGTGGCGGTTCAAGAAAAATATACATTTCAGAGCTTCTTATCTCTGAACAGGCTCACCAGTCGTCTTATTAGGCTTTGAAGCAACTAAGAACTTTCAACTGAATCTGGCAAAGGCAGCGTGGTCAAGTGCCGCAATGCCAGATAGGTGCTTGAGAGAGAGTGGAACTTATAGGCACAGCTGAGCTGTTTTTTTTTCTCTTCAGTGCAAGGTTTGGGGAAGCATAACAAGATACAGTTATTCCGTGCAAGGCTTGGGGAAGCATAACTAGATACAGTGCCCACCTACTCTGTCGACTGTGGATATCTGTTGGTGCTTCTCACTTTTCTGGTAAATAACCTGAAGGCTGCTATAGCTACATTTATTGGAAGCGCATTAGCCTTGGGAAATTGTATTTAGGTTTCAGTGGGACTGTCCCAGCACCATCCATAACCGACAGCAGGAGTAACTCCTGTCTGAAGATTGCTGGCAAGAGGAACATTAAATAACATAGTTGTGTCCACCGTGCAGAACCTGGAACCTACACCCAAATGTTTGGCAACACCTGGGGAAACTGCCATATTTTAGGAAGATTGCAGAGACCATTTTCTATTTTTATTTTGCAGCATCTGGGGTGAGAGATACCCAGATGAAAGGGAATTCTCAACATGAATGTGCTGTTTGGGTGAAGAAGCAGTTAGAATAATAAAGAAACTACCGGATGTAGTGGATGAGGGTGCTGAGGAGGGTAGTAGGGGTGATGGGCACAGTCTCTCTTGCAATGAAAAAAAAGTACAAACACAGTTTGGTAAACAGATAAACATAGAGCTGGAAAGGTAACATTAGGGGAATAGGGGAAGCTGTTGAATCTTTTTTTAGCAGACTTAAGGATACTATATATATTATAGACCAATTTATGATGCACACGCCTAACCCCAAAAAACAAGAACAGTTGTGACAGGCAAAGAATCCACTGTTACTAGATTCTTTAGCAATAGCCAAAGGCATGAAATTGACAAATAAGGAAGTACATTCTACAAATCATAAGGAATTAGGAATTAATACATGCCACTGTAGAGGATAAGTTAGAAAAGGTAAATGGTGAAGATGAAAACCAAGTATGTGTGGTAAAAAAAGAATAACCAAAGGGGGGAGTGTGTCATCATCTGTTGGTTGGAATAATACACCTGTACAAAATAATCGCAAGGGGCAATGTACCAGATGTGGTTTTGAAAAACACGCCATAAATCCCAAGTAGTGTCCGGCTATGAGGGTAAAATGCAGGTGTTGTGGGAAGATAGGACATTTTGCAAGGTTATGCAAGTTTAATAACAGGCCCATGGAAGGGGTCAGGAATGTTCAATTTGGCAATTTGTGGGTGAGAAGAAAAGCAAATGGTCTAACAAAGTAGTCCACATAGTAGGGGGAATTGAAGATGATGAAGATGAGGAATATATTCCCCCGGAAGTGGAGATCATAAAGTCAGGATGTCCATTAAGGGTATTAGCAGACTCGGGATCTCCATACACTATCATTCCTGGAGGAAGGTATAAAGAAATTTGGGGGGGAAAAGAGCCACGTCCTACACAATACTGACATAAAACCCAGGGCATATGGCAGGGGCAGAATTGACATCAAGAGTTGTGTGTGGGGGGAATTACCTACCGTGAAAAGAACATAAGGGCCAAGATCTATGTGTCAGTGAAAGGTGACTGTTTATTGGTATGGCATCACCAAGGGAAACTATGGATGGAATTACATCCTGGAATAGAATTACAAGTGAGAGCGGTAGGTGTGAGTAGGGCAGAGAAATTCGCCATGGAGGTGGGCACCAGATTCAAGAGAGTGTTTGGCCAATAGATTGGGAAATTGAAGGGATAAAGTCACAAGATGCAATTGTCAGACCAAGCAAGAACGTCTGTACCCAAAGTATGTAATCTTCCCTTGAGAGTGAGGGAGAAAGTGAGAGAGGAGTTAAGAGGGTTATGTGAGCAAGGCATAATTGAACCTATTAAGAGCAGTGAATGTTTGCTTCCAATAGTAGTTACTCAAGGTCCTAACCGACGTATAAGGTTATGTGTGGATTTAAGGTATCTCAATAGATCAATTTGGGTTAATAGACATCAGTTTCCCAAGATTAATGAAATGCTCATGACAATGGATAATCAGAATGGTATACCACACAGGACCTCTCATCTACATATTACCAAATAGATATCCATCCCTCATATCATCCCTTAATGGCATTTATCACTCTGATGGGGGTATTTCAGTTAAAAAGAATGCCTTTTGGGCTGCCTTCGGCAACCGCCTTGTTTCAAAAGGTTATGGAGGATTTTTTCGGTGATTTCAGGATAATATTTTTATTGGTGCAAAGTGTGACCATGACAGCAAAATACAAGAAGTGCTACAGCAGCTTGAAAAGACAGGGTTGACAGTGAAAATTGCCAAGTGCCAATTTAACGTCAACAAGATATCATATTTAGGACACATGTTAACTAAAGAAGAGATGGTACCACGTCCAGAAATGGTGGATGCCTTTGTAAAGGTGAATACCCCATCTAGCAAAGATGAGTTGAGATCTTTATTAGGATTAATTGAATTTTATTCCATGTTTGCAGGAAATCTGGCGGTAAAAATACAACCTCTACGTGCTTTGTTGAAGGAAAGGAGAGAGTTTTGTTTGGGTCAGGAAGAAAAGTTTATGTTTAAGAGTATCAAGAAGGACATTGCTAATTTTCCCACCTTATACAGATTTGATCACATGGTAGAAACAATTGTGTCTGTGGATGCTAGTATTTTAAGATTAGGTGCTGTATTAAGCCAGGTTAGACATGGCAAAGAAGTACCAGTGGCTTTCTAAATATGCTACTATTGAACGCAAAAGCCTTTCGTGTTATTGGGCCTCTTTGTATTTTAAGATGTACATATGGGGCATATAGTACAAGATCAGGAGCGACCAGGAGCATTTGGTTCATTTGTTTTCCACAAGGGGTTCAGGGTTTGCGACCACCAGTACAGCTAGGTGGTTGACGGCACTACAGGGTTTCAATTTTATGGTTGAGTACATACCGGGCCAATGTAACCCGGTGGCAGATTGTCTGTCTAGGGGTCCTTTGACGGATGTAGAATCGTCTGAAGACGTAAGTGAGGAATGGATAGCACAGATCAAAGGTAGTGTGGGCAATGCTTTCTCCATGGAAATGTCGTTGGATGCAGTAAAGGAAGACCAGGAGATAAGATTGACCATGTTTTATACAGAGCAGGGTTGGAAAATGGAATATTCCATGAAATCTCCCTATTATAAGTTCAGAGGTGAATTAAGTAGTTCAGAATGGGGGTGCACAGGGTGAGAGAGTAATACCTCCAGTGTCATTATGGTGCAAATTGACAAGGTGTGCCCACAAAGGTCATTTGGGAAAAAGCATAGCTAAGAGGAGACTGTTTGCAAAATGTTGGTGGGCTGGGATGGACTCCTTGGTAGACTTGAAGGTGGTGCTGTGTTTTCCCTGTTCAGTTAGTGACAAATCCCTTAAAACCCAGATAGAAGAATTACCCACAGTCTCCTAAGAGACTATGAAGTCATTGAGGGTCCAGAGGACGAAAAGGACAAGGAGGCATGTGAAACCGAACAGGCGCATTCTTTGACCGGAGCAAGCTGCTCACTTTTACCAGGGCCGGAGCCCTGCAACACGAAGCAGCTGCTGCGCTGCCCACCCGCGATGCCTTTACGCTGCAGTGGCAGCTAGACTTCGCTCCAACTGTGCCTGCCTGACACGCTCTTCAGCCCAGCTGTTCCAGCAAGACACTGCCTGCCTATTAATCTACTGCAGCACCCTGAGAAGGCCCCCCTCCCCAACCACAATGTACAGAACGGCCATTGCACAGTTATCCCCACGAGGAGCCCTTGCTCCGTGCTACCTGTTACTAAGATGGCCGCTGCTCAAATCATCTGCCTTTTGTTTGTATTGGTTGCCTAGCAACCCTCCATGTTTGCGCCCAGAGGTTGCAAAGTGAGCCGGAGGCAGGAGCCGGCCCACCTCGCCTAAGGCCCACACAGTCCAAGGCCCTTCCTGTCTGCACCTCAGCTGCTCACTCTTACCAGGGCCAGAGCCCTGCAACACGAAGCAGCTGCTGCGCTGCCCACCCACAATGCCTTTACGCTGCAGTGGCAGCTAGACTTCACTCCAACTGTGCCTGCATGACGCGCTCTTCAGCCCAGTTGTTCCAGCAAGACACTGCCTGCATATTAATCTACTGCGGCACCCTGAGAAAGCCCCCAACCACAAGGTACAAATCGGTCATTGCACAGTTATCCCCATGAGGTGCAGTTGCTCTGTGCTACCTGTTACTAAGATGGCCGCTGCTCAAATCTTCCGCCTTTTGTTAGTATTGCTTGCCTAGCAACCCTCACGTTTGCACTGATAGGTTGCAAGGTGAGCTGGAGGCGGAAGCCGGCCCACCTCGCCTAAGGCCCACACAGTCCAAGGCCCTTCCTGTCTGCACCTGTCCGCACCGGCAGCAAGGCAAAGGACACTGATCCAATACTCCAGTAATCCTCCTCTGCATCAGCTCCTCCGCTCCTATTCTCCCGGTCGGCTCATTCCGACCTGCAACACTCCCCACTGTCAATCTGCATGCCTACAGAACGAGCCTACTACCTCCAAACACTCACAGTCCACAAGCAGCCAGAGGACACTATCAATGCTGCAACCTGCCAAGAGCACGAACAGGTATCCACCAGTGCAATAAGCACAAAGACTGTTTGCCCTTTTCTGACACCCTCCATCTAACTCTCCAATTTTCCAATTAAGTCTTCTATCTTTGCTTAGTCTTAATCACTGCCTAGTTGATAATATATCGTACCATTGTATACCGTTTCGCAACAGTCGAGTTCGGCACCTTTACATCAGTACAGCCATTTCCCTGCACTGGTTTCTCAAAATATGTTTGTCTAAACTTATACTATAGCTATGTTTACTAATGACCATGTCTTGACTAACTAATCCTGCCTTAATAATGTTTTTTGCATAGCCAATACGACCACTGACGCATTATTATTTCTGGCGGCATGCCTCACGCTCGCTTTTGTACTATGTGCTTAGCCACCTGCCTATTCCCACATTTGTATGCCTCAAATCTATATTAACTGTACCAGAACCACCAGAATATTGGAAATAGTTACTTGCCCACTGCCTTAGTAGCCTACAAGTCCTCTCAGTTACTAGCTGACATGCCTATGTAATCGCTGCCTCCACTGCATAACACACGCAGCTAATCACCCTGATACTCGCCCATACAGCATCACCCTAAGCTGTCTCAGACGCCCTGACAATATACCCATGGCTCCACTGCCCACTGAGTCAGACAGGATACTTCCCTGCCTGATAATCCTACTAACTTTCCTTCTACTACCTCACCTAAATGCTTGTAAACACCTATCCAACACTATGGATTTTCAACTCACAGCAGCCCACTATTGAATCAAACTTAAGTCACTTGCCCAGCTAGGAAGACAGCCTGCAACCAAACCTTGTCTATGGCCACCACACTACCTTGCTCAGCCAACACCAAACCTACCACCTTCCTACCAAACTTCAAGCAAACCAGTGTAAAACCCACACCATTACCTCCCACCAACACCTCACACCAGAACAATGGATTAACCTCCTTGCTCGGAAACCCACACCGAACATACCTTGTTCCACCACAATTAGGAATACAAGACTAGGTCACAGTTTCCCTAAAAGACATCTTAAGGCATCATCCAACCACTCCCTGATACCACAACGCAGACCAGAACAAAGCGCACATCCCAAGCAATCTACACCAGTCACCGAATATTCCAACTAAAAACACTAGCCATCAATCACCACTAACAAACACCACAGCAACCTTCAAAGGAGGCCTCATTAATGCCAGGTCATTAACAGCCCACGCACTCAACATCAACGACCTCATATCATCCAACGACCTAGACTTCCTAGCCATCACGGAGATGTGGCTCCACCCAGCCTCTTGCCCTCTCCTATCACTATCCATCCCAGACCAGTACATGATTATCAGACAAGACAGAACATCCTCTAAAGGTGGCGGAGTTGCCATTATCGCCAAAACCTCCCTGGGCCTCAGACAATTTCCCAGCCAAACACTCCCATCCACAGAACACCTATCAATCAAGCTGCCTTTATCACCATCACAAACCATCACAGCCCATCTGATCTACAGACCCCCTGGCAGGGCCATCTTAAGCATTTTTGGGGCCCTGGACACGGACATCTTTGGGCCCCCCCTCCACCAAACCAATGGAATGAAGCGATCAAGAATACTAGTCGCACCCCCTACCCATCGCACTCACAACCTATTGGTTGATTAGCTGTCTCGCAGCATAGTAGGCACGTTTACTCCCTTTAAGTCCCCTTGCCCTCCTCATTCTTGCTCTAATCAGAATGATAAACAAGTAGCATTTGAAGACCAACATTAGCAGTCTATGAAGAGGTTACTGTTCTAGTATAGATACAGGATACATTTTATCAATAGCATCCATGAAGGTATGCAGCCTGTAGTATTAATGCAGGACCGTATGTAAAATGTACATGTAACCCATAATAGACAGAGAACTCACATTAGCTGCCTCACAGAACGTGCTCAAGCATGGATAGTGGAGACCAATTGGAAGGAAGGAGAAAGCTACACATACCGTAGCATGGATAGTGGATGCAGATTAGAAGCCACTAGGAAGATGTTTTTATCCAAACAGAGATTAGATGTGGGATATGGTTTTCAAATAGTGCTGCAATTAGATAAAAATGGAACAAATGCCTGTGGTGTGCGATATACATATACTCACTATTAAAGTGGAAACAACCCTATAGCCAGTGAAACCATGAATAAGGCTTTCATGAAGATCATACCATGAGAAGGATATCACTCTGAAGGGCTGTCAATTTTGAAAGGTTTAGGTACTGGCAATATTTTGAGGTTAGGCAATCCAAGATTAAATGGGATGCCCAGGATCACACATTGGTTAAGAGGTGAAGGGGTTAAGCTGGGATTTGTGCCAACATGCAATTTCTGCATTTGAACACGTTCTTTTCCAGTTCTTACTATGAACTAAAACAATCTAATTTTATAAAAACGGACTTGGAAAGTACACAAATCACATTACCAAACATGACCCTTTTTAAACAAATTATTATAGAAGGGTGCTATGCAAAATGGGAATGATTCTAGCTTCATTCTCTCCATCATCAAGAGAAGTATAAGTACCAGCATACCAATAAATGTGATTTAACAAATTTAATCTGGGTTTGTCGTTTGTATTTTAAAACTTTAAATACTTCCAAAAAAATGGCTTGTGACATTTCCATTTATAAACGTGCATAAAAACCTTTGATTTTTACCAAAAAGCAAACCGTTTTTTGTGTCAAACAAGCAGACCTTAAAATATGCTTGCCTGAGCCCTGAAACATCTGGTCCGCTCTCTTCTGTCTACCAGCCCTTCCACCCAAATGGCCTACATAAGAAGAAAGATCAAGTAATGGGCTAAACGATACCAGCCGCATGCAAGAAGGCAAACCTTACAGAAGACAGCACAGTAATGTAAGATAAATTAGATGATTTGACCAGGATCACTGTATCGTCTGCTGGCAAATCCAGGATACAAGCATGAACACTTTAGTACCATAGTCTTGAATTTGGATACTTATTCACCTCTTGGAGTAACAGTTTATGCCACAGTGGGAGGCGATTGCCTAGGTTTTCGAACACCCCACCTGAACAAACTAGTTTCTAGACCTTCACCTTACGGATCACATGTTCGTTTTTATAACAACCCCTATTTGGTGCAGGTACTTTGCTGATAATAGTAGATGTTGTTCTGCAAAGCCAAGTACATATGCAGGCAGGTTTATATACTTCAGACATAGGAAAGGCTCAGCCTGCCTTGCTGGAATGTGATATTCTAATTTTACATATGGATACATATCTCTGCAAAGGAAGCTTCACACACTGAGCTAACATCTGAACCATTGTGGCACTCAATTTATCAATATGCATTTCACCATTGCCTTTTGCACATGATCAACATAATTCCCACAGGAAGGAAAGAATGCTACAGAGTTGTGCCGTAAGGAACACACACACTATGTATACCACATGGAACACAGAAAGCAATACATGATGAATTGATCAAGGCAGAATGTACTTGTCAAAACAGGAAGGCAATGGGTTTAGAGCCTCAGCAGCAACCCATAAAATATCCTGACGTGTGCTATTTAAGACTGGTGACCAATTAAATCTTCTTCAGATCAGGCAGCCCTGTGGGCCCCCCTCCAAGGTGTGGGCCCTGGGCAAGTGCCCCTTTTGCCCTCCCAAAAAAACGTCTCTGCCCCCTGACCCACTCTCTTCCTTTGAAGAAGACATCACACTATTGCTAACCAACAATGTTAAACCGAGTTTACAAACACTCCTCCTCAGAGACTTTAACCTTGGCCTCCATGATACCAATGACAAAAATGCACTAGTAATCAGCAACAGCATCGCCAAACTACACCTCACTGAACGACTTTCACAACCTACGCATTCTAAAGGGAGACCATTGGATTGGAAAGCTGACTGCAACTGCAACATCACCATCTCTGCTAACCACTCGCTCGCCTGGACCGACCATCACGCCATCCTCTTCTCCCTTCCGAGAAGTACCCCCACTCAAGTGAAAACAGTAGCCCCACCTAGATCAGCTAGAAATACGAAGAACATAACAGCCCTTAAGCTACTCCCTCTTCTGCAGCCACTCCTACAGGCAGACACCACCACCAACCAGGACCCTATGGAGCTGGTCAACCTATACAACACTACCATCCTCAAACCTATTGACAAAATAGCACTGCAAAAGCTTTGTAAAACCAAACCTCTCGCCCACTTAAATACTTGGTTTACCCCACATTTGAGATCACTGCGAAAAACCAAAAGAGCAGCCGAAATGATATGGAAAATCCTCCCTTCAGCCCTTAACAAAGAAAACTTCCTAGCAGCTTCAGCCACATATAAATCTGCTATCTTCCTAGCCAAATCTGATTCATATAATGACCGTATCCTCAACGCCAAATCCAACACAAAGGAATTATTTACTATACTTAGAGAGCTAGAATCTCCAACATCCCCTCCAACCTGCACCAAGGACTCTACCTGGTCTCAGCACATCCAAAAAGCATTGCCAGACAAAATTGAGCTCCAACAAAGAAAAATGGAGTCCAAAAAGGCAAACCTACCTAACACCCTTCCTGCACCCACCACACCTACATCCCCTCCTGACCAAGTTGAATCATTCAAATTCAGCCCCCACTTAGCGTCAAAGAAGTTGAAGAAATCATCTTAAGCCTAAAACCTTCCAGATGCATAGAAGACATCTTCCCTGCACACATCATAAAAGAGACTGCAAAGGAGATCACCCCTTTCATCACCTCTCTAATTAACGCCACTTTCAAGTCCAACACTATCCCTGCTAACCTTAAGGACGCATGGGCCATGCCACTCCTCAAGAAACCAATCCCCGACCCTAATAATCCTGCAAATTATAGACCAATCACTACGGTACCCTTCCTTCCTAAGATCGTCGATAGAGCAGCCTGTTTGCAGATCCAGCACCACCTGGAAAATAACAATTTGCTAGGGCTACGACAATCCGGATTCCGACCAAGACACGGCATAGAAACTGCCCTGATAGACCTAGTGACCCAAATTGAATACATTAAAGACTCAGGCAACTTCGCCCTCCTTCTCTTACTAGATTTATCAGGGGCGTTTGACCTCGTCGACCATAAAACCCTCTTTAACCATCTGTCCTCAGGGGCACAGTTCTCTAACAACGCCATTGCCTGGATACAATCATTTCTGAATAACAGAACTAGAATATTTTCACTTACAGCCTCTGCATCCCCATCGACTGTCACCTGAGGAGTACCACAAGGCTCTTGTGTCTCCCCTACACTTTACAATATATTCACAAAGCCCCTATTTGACAAACTTGACCTTCCAGGCATTTCTTACACTGATTAAGCCGACGACACACAAATCCTCATTCACATCACAGGCAACCACGAGATAGACTCACAACGATCAATGCCATTTATCTCATCATCCAAGCATGGAAGGCACAACACATTCTCTGCCTTAACGACAACAAGATTGAGCTTCTCCTGGGGTATCAGGTAATAATATCCCCATATATATGGTCACCGTAAATAATATCGCCGGGAAAATGTCGTGGTGATATTATTTGGGTGACCATATATATGGGGACAGGGGCAAAAAAAATGTTTTAAAAAAAAACAAAAAAAAAAAGTTTGGGGGTTGCGGGGTGTCCCCCGCATGTTCCATGCAATAATGTCGCCACAAAAAACGGCCATTTTTCGGCGATATTTTTGCATGGCGAGATTTTTGTGGCGACATTATTACATGGAACCTCTCCTGGTAGGCACCCAAGCTAGAATCAACAAACTTGATGACAAATGTAACACCTTCATCATTGACGGCAACAACATCAAAGTCGTAAAAGACGTTAAAAAGCTAGGTATGTACATCGACTCCACTCTTACACTGGGAAGGCAAATCACTGCTACAGCATCCACTACGGCCTACACATGCAAGCTCATTAACGCTTGTAGACCATAACTAACACCTGCCAACTGCATCATCCTGGCCAGGGCACTTGTTCTAATCAAACTAGACTACTGCAATGCATTATACCTAGGCACTAGACAGCACAATTCACATAAACTTCAGATCTATCAAAATAATGCACTCAGAGCAGCAACTAACTTCCCCAGAAAACTGCACATCTCGGAGATGAGGCGCCGTATTCACTAGCTCACAATTAACCAAAGAATCAGGCTCAACACTCTTTCCCTCACATGCAAATGTATACACAACCAAGCACCTAAATACCTCTGCGATAAATTCAACCTTTAAACCTCAGCTAGACAAACGCGATCATCTCTATCCAACTACCTTATCATACCCAGGTTCGAATTGCAAAAAGCAGGAGGGAAAAGCTTCCCAGTCCTCGCAGCTAAAACCTGGAATGCCTTACCACCTCACATCAGATTAGAACCTTCATTCCATAAATTCAGGATGGAAGCAAAATCCTGGCTCACCGTGAATGAAGACTAACCTTCGTCCGGCCAGTCCTTATACATTCCCTACTCTCCAGAGCTTACTCTCTCCTACATCTCCCTTCTTTCCAGGGATTACTCTCTCTTACATCTGATTCTACTATGTAAATATTCTGTGTCACACTGAAACCATGCAAACACCCTGTCTGTAAATTGTATTATCTTTGTGCTTAACTGTATAATCTATTGTTAGGAAGAATTCTCCAGAATGGCTAATTTCCCTTAACTACTGAGTCCCTCAGCAGCTTTGCTGGATTTCTAGGATTTATTTGTTTCACTTGGTAAGAGTGTGAGCCTTTTTCCCACTCTTACATGTGTTTTTCTGTGTGTGTTTTAACGTTCTTGGGTTCATAGACTGTTGTGCCTCACCTACTCCATAGGCATCATCTTTTTACTGTGTGTTACACAGCACCTTCAGAGCAGTGACACAGGGTTGTCTTTTAGACTTCCCAACTCAGACTCCATTTTCTGGGACTGACTACTATCTCCCAGAACATGTAAAGTTGCCATTGACTTTATTAGTCTCTTTAAAATCTACAGACCCAGTGCAAACTATCTTACATAGAGTACTGGAAAAGGTTAATACTTATCCCTTTT